>NC_140988.1:76902442-77502442 GCF_052327205.1 Somniosus microcephalus | reverse complement strand
CCACAGCCTATGCTTTTCCATTCAGTAATTTTAATGGATGCATATTCAAGGGCTGGAAAGGGCATAGAGGGGATTTTTTAATTGTTGCACTTGCCATTGGCAAGAGGCTTCCTGACAACAGGTAGGGAAAGATCAGAAAGCATTCCATCTGAGTATGAAGTTGAATCTGATATCTGTGTGTTGCAGCCATGGCATTGTAGACCAGAACAATCAGATACATAGAAGACTCACTTATCTACACAAACTTTTTAGGGTCAATTTTCACTGCCTTCGCCTGCTGTTAACAACCTCACAATGGAGCCGGTAGCCTTACTGCCCCATTAACACCAACTATGCGGCCAGCTCCTTCCAGATCACCTGTTTTACCATCCTCCCACAATCAGTGAACTGTTTGGCACCCACAGCTCACCGCTAGCCATCAAATGAGGCTTTGGGAGGTGGCACGGCCGCTCTGCCGACTTTGCACCCCTTTCAGGTGGAAGGGGAAGGTCGGCACTGTTGCATCATTAAATTTAAGTGCAATTCAGCTCAATTGAGATGTAGATTTTGGGTTTGGTAATCATTTCTAAAAAAAGTTGCTGACTTTCCACTGCTGTACACATTTGTCAATGTCCACTTGACGAATCTGTGCTCTTCACTGCTGAGCTTACATCACTTTCCTCATGCAACACAGTTCCTGTTAAAACAGATTGGGACAAAGTCACAATGGTTTATTTCCTGAAATAGCCACTGTATATGAATTTGGACTTAAAATAGAGCAACACTGTAGATATGAAGGTTAAGAAAACACAACCTTCAGCTTCCTAAGGAAGTTTGGGAAGTATCCATTGATAAACTATAGTTTGTTGGACTAGATTTGGAACTGGTTGAGATTGTGGAGCTTTACGGCTTCTCAGAGATATTTCTGATCAGCAAAGCTTAACATGCTCATTTGACATTCCCATGTGTTCTGTTTTATGCAAGCACTAACCCATTGAATAGAAATAGCACACACGACAATGTAGTATGAGGTGTTACGCATTCTTATGTGAACTTCGCTGATCAGATGTTCTAACCTACACTTTGCACTGTGCAAATGTTGATAGGAATGCATGAATCACACATATATATAACAGGACCTGTGCACCAGTTACACTGGACACGTCTGGGTGCTTTGCACCACTTAGACAATTGGAGTGCGTACTGCAGAAGCAAAACAAATGAACATTAGAAGGAAGTGAGGCCTGAAAACACTTCCTTTTGCCTCATTTGAATAGTAATTCTGGGCCTGTGCCCATCTAGAAAGCTTCCAGAAATCTGAGGGCAGTACAGAGGGGGCAAGAGATCTGAAATAATGGAATAGGAATTGGTTTGGGGTGCTAGTGCAAAACAGACCATACCAAATCAGCAGCCTGTTTTACACTTTGCCTGATTGACTTTTTCATTGACTTCAAATGTAAAGAAAATTGGACGGAGTAAAATGAGCTGCTGATGTGTTGTCACCCGTTTTCACCTCGAATGAAGAGTCTTTAAAATTGTGGAATCAGAGTCGTGTGAAATAGCACCAGCTTCAGACATTGCAGTGAGCCAAGTTTTTACAGACATAAAATGGCTGCCTTGGCCCCTGGTGGCACCCCTCCCCACCAAAAGGATTTTTCTCTTCCTCACCTCCGATGCAGCTTGCTTATGGAGGGTGCTAATAAACCGTGAAGTCAACATGAATATGTAATGAAAGTCCACTGAGAAAACTTGAGCAGGTTTGGGAAGTGTTACACTGACTAATGTAAGTGCAGTTTCGGTGCTATTTTGCTGCAAAATTCAATACAGAGGGAAATCTAGGCCTTAAACTCAAGGATTGCATTTGAGTAATATGGCTGTGGTACTGGAGGGCGAACAGCAACAAGTCAACATCTTGAAGAGAAGAAGCGATTGGTTAAAAAAAATGTAATCCTTAGAGTGCCACCCTGATCCAGGGAGTTTAAAGATTGTTTGGGGGAAAATTTCAGTATCGCCCAGTTTGGGGCGCGATTATCGGCCGGGCACAAAGATTAGCGCCTGGCGCTAATTATCGCCTTGAACTGCAAACTTGGCTTTTATCGCCCCGGAGGTGATTGGAGTGCTAAATCAGGCGCTTCACAGCTGTCTTAAGGCGCAAAGGCCGAGGAGCAAGGCGCTACCTCAGAGCGCTGGCGGAGCTCATGTGATGTCAGTCAGCAATGGAACACATGACACAATGGCACCGGGCAGTTCTTAAAGTGGAGGGTTGATCTTGCTCTCCATCCACACCCTGCTCATTGCAGCCTTAAATCTCGGCCTGGAGAGATCTGTACATCAAATCTGCTGGAAAGGACAATGGAGAGGCCTAAGGAGAGAGCTCAGAATGCAGCCCACATAGTCTCTTCTAAATCGATACAAAGAAGGGCAAATCAAAATGAACCTGCAAAGTGCTGCTCAGTACCCAAAACTCCTTCACACAGCGTTGAATCTCTCCAGAAGCCAGTCTCTCTCTCTCTCAGAATGCGTGGTGCAAAAATGTCACCAACAAAAAAAGGCAGGAAGCAGTCACCTTTAAATAGCGCTCCCCCAGTCCCTTCCTGACTGCAAAACGCTCCCCTCAACCTGTCCTTGCTAGCGGCAGGCGGTAAGGCAGGGGGCACCACTCAATATCTGGTCCGGGGCGCTACTGGGGCATTGCACACTCGACTGACGTCACGATCTGCTGGCGCAGGAGATCATGGCGGTAGTGTTTAGCACCGCCGCAAAATGTCAAGTTAATTTTGTGAACGGTGCAAACATCGCTGCGCATGGGCGCTAGTTGCTTTGCGACCATTAGCGCCCTCTTAAGGCACTAACGGGAGGTGCAAACCAACTGAATTTTTCCCCCAAATTATTTTCTCTAGTTTTCAGTTTATATATCATGATGATAGTAATGCTATATTATATATAGCTATTTGAATGAAAGAATAAAGGAACAGCTATAGTCAGGCCTGATTGCAAGGAGGGATCCTAAAGGCCTCTGACTGTCCCCATTACCACAGGAAGGTATTTGAATTCCAAGAATTGTTCTCTTCTAATTTATAAAGTAACTTGTTCCCTAGTTTGCAGCAAATTGACCTACATATCACAGTAATAGATTCACAAGGGGTGATTTTCAAGTAGCCCAAAATGGGTGTGAAATAGGCAGAGCAGATGCTCTGCCCACCTGTTGGTGCTTGCGAGAGGCCCAATCCATCTCGGTAGCTTTTTAGGCTTGAGGGAAGGAGGGCTTATGGAAGAAGATGGCTTTAGCAGTGAGTGCCACCTCATCCCCATGAAACCTGGATTACACTCCATATGATCTATGCAGAGTATCTCCACTCTCTCTACTTTATTCTTAAGGAAGAAACAGCCCACAGCCAAAGACAAGGAAGGATCACCTCAATCCCCCAAGGTTTCTGCTGGATCAGCCAGCCACCTCAGGACCTCCTGCCACTGTAGGAGAAATAGGAGGCTAATACTGAAAGGCACACCAGAATAGGAACCATGCGATTGTGTGGTGGCCTTAAACAGTAAGAAGAATGTCAGGTATGTTGTCAATGAAATATTTTTGTCACTGATAGGATATGTGTGGTATTATAAATCTCATCATTCAAAAAACTACTCATGAAATAACGCTGGACGGCCAGCTGGTGGCACCGTCCAAGGAGTATAAATACTCGGGCATCGGCCCCAGCTTGCCAAGGACATTTTGGAAGACAAGGAACTAGTGAAGTACAACTAGACCTCCATGTTCTGAAACAAGTTGATTAAAGCCTTGCTTTATGCTCAAACCAAGCGTGTAGTGAGTTTTATTACGTCAATTTAATCAACTTGATATCGACTCCACGTTTTGGGTGATTCGGGAACAGCGTCCGATCATCTAAAACCGATCCTCTCGTCGACGAGGTGGAACTCATGGACGTCAACCCCACGTATGCGCACGTGCGGTACCCTGATGGCCGGGAGTCCACCGTTTTGCTCTGGGACCTGGCTCCCTGTCCGGCTGGTTCCATGGGCTCAACCGATAGAGGGACCCACGGGGATGATGCCGACACTCTACGCTCTCCCGAAGATGACGCCCTACCTGGGGCTTCGAGAGATCTGCCAGCTACCCCACCGGATCCGCTCAGGGAGCCGAGCGCTCCCCGTGGGATGGCCACCCGAGGTCAGGATGCCGGTTAATCCCCGGCTATCCAACAGGATGAAGCCAGTTCTGCACCTGTGGGGACCCGCACCCGGAATCATGATCTCCCCAGCCTCCCTCGGGTCAATCAGAGCAACACAGGTCCTGTCGATCCACCGGTACGGATCAGGCAGCCCAGGGACCAAGACACGATCCGGGGAGATGTGCATTCTAACCATAAACAAAAATCTAAAAAACTGCGGCTATTCGTGGACCGCCTGATCTGCTAAGAGGAAGTCGTCGGACTTCCAAATCTTTTAGGCAGGAAGAATGTTAGAAATCTCATCATTCAAGAAACTACTCGTGAAATAACGCTGGACGGCCAGCTGATGGCGCCGTCCAAGGAGTATAAATACTCGGGCATCAGCCCCAGCTTGCCAGGGACATTTTGTAAGACAAGGAACTAGTGAAGTACAACTAGACCTCCATGTTCTGAAACAAGTTGATTAAAGCCTTGCTTTATGCTCAAACCAAGTGTGTAGTGAGTTTTATTACGTCATGTGGCATGATTTGCAGCCAGATGGTGAATGCATGCATGAAGGAGTAGCAGAATGATCACCAATTGAGAGCATCTGCGATTGCAGAGACGTCCTCAATGTCTGCAAGCTGCTAACTGAACTTAATTAGCTTTATTGCCATAAGAGAGCCATGATGGCAGGACTCATGTTGTGTCTGAGGCTGACTAACAGCTGGCACAACTGAGGTGCTACTCTGTGAGGGATGCACTGCCTTTTGAGCATTGCCAAGGGGTCACAGTAAAATAGTTTGCCTGAATCTGCAGCCAGCGAAGCATGGTTAGCGGCAGAGGCAGCAACCACCTACAATGCCTATGCACCTGCTATCTCTGCAGTGGTTCTCCTGATTCTCCTTTACGTTTCTCCTTAAAGCAGGTTTTAGGGGAAGGTCTAGTAGAGACCCCATTAATTCTTGTTTAAACTTTTAAAATACTTAAATATACCTTAAAATACTTTAAAGAAACTCTAAAAAAAATGACAAGGACTAGGAAAAATATTCAAAATTTAAACAAATGTTTTAAAAAATTGAATTAAAATATTTAGAGACTAACCTACAGGTTGTTACGGTCTCTTGTGGCCTTTAACCCCTCGCTCCTCCTTAAACCCTCCTCTTTGTCCAAGCCTTTGGCCATTCTCCTAATATCTTCATTTTTCTCTGATTAAGCATCTGTGAAGCACCTTTTCAACATTAAAGAGCTGTACTGATGCAAATTTTTGAGTTTGTTAATTAACTTTCCTGTTCTCATAAACCCTTCTTATCTCTTCTTGGAGCACATTTTCCTCCTTCTTATGTCAGTAGCAAACCCCAGGCCTTGATTTTAACTGAGCCGTGGAGGCAGGCTTGGAGGCATGCGGGGGGTTAAAATCACAAAAATTGGCGGGCGGGACTCCCCCGCTGCCTGGTTCCTGGCCCCCCCCCCCGCCTGGTTCCTGACTCCGAGCCATTTTTACTGAGGCGTGTCTGATGGTCCCGAATCCGTCCCGCATCCAACAAGCGGGACTGGTCTTTAAGGCCCTTAATCACCAATAAATGGCCTCTATAATGCCATTTTAACAGTCCCTTGCACTTTTAACCCTTTTCCCACGTAAAACACGCCTGGTGGGAATCACGACTGTGAAACCTGGCGGGAGCACTATTGGCTTGCTGACTATCAGCTGCAGGTCAACCATTAAAGAGGAGATTTGATCACCCATCATTTGCAGGTGGCAGGATTTATTGTCTCAGGTCTGGGGCAACTTTTACCAGGCTTAACTACACCTGTGGAAGGTTGGAGCCTCACACACATCTCCAGTCTGAACTCCTGGGAAACCCCTCTTGCCACCTTCACTCAGCGCTTCCTCAATGGAGGCATATGCCAGGAGCATGGGAGCTACTTTTTTCCTTCCCTTCTGGGCATTAGAGGAGCTCGAGCACCAGGCACGGCAGCAGCAGAACCAGGAACAACAGCAGCACCAGCAACAGCAGCAGCAGCAGGAGCGACAAGCTGCTGCTCACCCACCTGAGGCAGCACAGGCCAGAAGGAGCAAGCGCCTGGAAGCCCGTCGGCGCAGGAGATACCCCCCAAACAGGGTCTACAGACAGAGGATCAGCTACCTCAACATGACTGAGCAGCAGTGCCAAAGGCGGCTCTGACTTTCGCGAGAGGTAGTGACTGACATCTGCGCAATGCTACAGCAAAAACTGCTGCCCAGAGGACCAGGTGGACACTCCTTACCAGTGGCCATCAAAGTCACCACTGCACTCAACTTATTTGCCTCAGGCTCATTCCAGGGATCATCAGCAGACATCAGAGGCCTTTCCCAGGCGGCCACACACACTTGCATCACGCAGGTAACCGATGCCCTCTTTGCCCTCGCACACAATCACATCCATTTCACCAAGGATCGCGCAAGTGTGACAGCGCGAGTGGTTGGATTAGCTCATCTGGCAGATTTTCCAAGGGTGCAGGGCATTGTTGACTGCACACATGTGGCCCTTAGGGCACCCCATTGCAATCCAGGTATTTTTGTCAACCGCAAGGGCTTCCACTCCCTTAACGTTCAGCTGGTGTGTGACCACAAGAAGGAGATTTTTGCATGTTTGTGCCAAGTACCCTGGCAGTTGCCATGACTCCTTCATACTGCGCCAGCCTAGTGTGCCTCCGCTATTCAGGCTGCCAGACCAACTTCACGGATGGCTACTTGGAGACAAGGGCTATCCCCTGAGGACTTGGCTAATGACACCGTTGAGGAGGCCAGCCAACGAAGCTGAGGAGCGCTACAACTCCAGCCACATTTCCACCAGATCCATAATCGAACAAACCATCGGCTTGCTGAAGATACGCTTCAGATGCCTGGATAGATCAGGTGGAGCCCTACAGTACTCAGCAACCAGGGTCTCCAGAATCATCGTGGTTTGCTGTGCACTTCACAACATGGCATAGCGTCGTGACTTGCAGATTCCTGAGGACCAAGTGGCTCCTCACATGCCCTCCTCAGATGATGCTGAGGAGGAGGAGGAGGAGGAGGGCGAAAACGACCATCCTGCAGAGGACCAACAACCAGTGGCAGCATTACGCCAGAACATTGCTGCCCGGGATGCAAGGAACGCACTCATCCTGTCCAGATTTGCTTAGCCTAGCCAATCAAGCACTTTTGCCTCGCAGCTTCTTACCTGAACATCGACAATGGCCAAGACCCTGCGGATTCCTAGCTATTTGTCCAACATACTGACAATTGCAAGTAATCCTAAGCCCTCAATGTGAAAGTCCCATTCACGAAATGACACACGCCACAAATACAGCAGTAGCCATCAGACTTTTTATTGACAGAATTCATCTGATGGCTTTTTTTAACAATACATAAAATTTCACCCAAGTGACTACCCTTGTGACTACTTGTGCTTTATTTTCCTCTTACGCGTGCTCCTACATCGTGGTTCCCCTGTGGCTTCAGCAGATGTGGAGGCCCCTTGCTCACTTTCCTGCTGCTCCTGTCTCGACACCATTGGCGGGCGTCCTCTGTGGTGGCGAGCCTGTGAGGGCTCGTCAACAGTCTGCTGCTCCTGCGGCTGTGCAGGGGTTGAGACATCTATCTCACTTGGGTGTGGACTCCGGTGGGGCTCTGACCGAGGGCTCTGCAGTGGCATGGAAGTGTGAGCGCCTGGAGAGGAACCCCCACTTCCTTGAGGTCTGCCACCAACCTCCCTCTCATGGGCCAGGTCCCCCTCTGCGCCTGCAAGTGGCTGGAGAGCACCTTGCTACATATCAGAGGGGCCATGGGGAGCCATATCTGCAATGGCAGTCCTACTCAGAAGGACTTCCATGAAGGTCTGGTTTCTATGTTCAATAGATGCCCATCGCTCCTCAAGAAATGTCATTCTATTCTGAACACTCACCATGTTTTCCATACCCTGATGACTAACCTCCTCCATGGCCGTAGCCCTCCTCTCCTCTACCGTAGCCAGCCTTACCATGGAGGCAGCAATCATTTCCACGTAGGTAGCCATCCTTTCCCTGTTGATGCGTTCATGCACCAATGACTCCACAAAGGCTCTGCTCATGTTCGCTATGGACTCCTCCATTCGCTCCACACACGCATCGACCCTAGAGACAAAACCTGCCAGAGACTCCTGCATCTGTGCACCTCTGATCTTATGGATGGAACCAGAGGCAAAGGGTCGACATGCAGCTGAGTCGAGCTGGCAGAATCCTGCGCCCTCCGACGAGGGCTCTCCACTGCTGTCCCTGTCTCCACAATCTGCTGATGCTCACTTGTGAGCTATGATACACCAGGTGACAACACTACTCTATGTCCCGAAGGTTCCACCGAGGTGTGAGTGCCTGCGCTGGTGTTGGGTGCGCTTATTTCTGCTGAAGCTGCGCCCTCAGAGGTTGCAGATTCCTCTGAGGAGTCTGGAAACTCAGGCTCTTCCTCTTGGACAGTGGTGACGGGGGCTCTTGATGGTCCTGTGGGGGAGTAAAGGAACGAGTTAGAGATGTGAGATCAAGGTTACATGCACATTGCATATTGCAGATGATCATAAGTCCATCTGTTACAGCTTCAGAATCATTATCAGCGACACATGCAATGTCAATGAGAGAGATGGAAAACTATTCTGTCACCAGCTTGCTGTGATGCGCCCATCTGTCCGTCCCCAACGTGCGCATCTTTTTCAACCCTGACAATTTCCAGGACCGCTTCCTCCCAGGGAGTGAGCTAGGCTAATGATAGTGGGCCTCCTCCTGTCCTGGCTCTTTCCCTTTTATTGTGAGCTCTCTTTTCCTGCAATGAGGGAGACAAGTGGAGGTTGAGTGAGAATGAAAAAATGAGTGTAGAGACTGCATAGCATAGATACTTAGAAGGAGACAAAGATGGAGTGAGGTTGCAAGACCAAGGGCCCTCCCTGTGTGTTGTCAGTTGTGTTCAAAGCATCAGAGTGATAGGGAGTGTCAGGGCTGCATGGTGGAATAGTTATGTGATTGTGAGCATAGAGAGAGAGGGAATGGGTAAGGGTGCATGGATGTGAGTGTCAAGTGGGATGTGGAGGAAGAGATTGCTGAAGCTGAGTGCTGGTGAGGGCTTAATGCATTCTCAAATGGATGGAGGGCTGCGAGGTGCTTGTTGCTGATCCAGGAGGGGACTAAACCCTGTTTTAAATCCTCCAGATTACTGCGGCCCTCGCCCAGCAACCACCCCCCGTACAGCACGTACACCTCGTTCTGCACAGCCTGATCCGAAGCATTTCTGTCCTCTCTTATGAGGGCATTTATGGTCTTTGCGTGCTTCTCCAGCTCGGCTATAATTTCTTTTAAATGGACCATCATGGCCTGGCTGTCATGTAACTCTGAGCCCACTACCTTGTTCTCATCCATCAAGATTTTCTTTAACTGTGTTTTTAAACCGTTTATCTGGGTCTGCAATTCTATGTCATCCAAACTGTTGATGACAGAGGACCCTGTGTTAAACACAGTAAAAACATCATTCCATGCTCCCCTTCTTTGCCTCCCCATATTACCCAAAACCTCACGGTGTGTGGTGTACAGTTCGGTTTTGTCGACATTGGCGAAATCGAACTCATAAAATTTTCTAAACATCTCCTTTAATAGGGCCTGGTATAGCTGCTCTGTCTCTTTGGGGCACCACTCCGGTAAGTGTATCTCGGTGAGGTTTAAAATCACGGAGGCTACCGCGTAGTGTATCCCCTGGTACAGCACCTGATCCGCAGGCACTAGTACTAGCCCATTCCCTGGTCCCTTGGGGGTGGTGGGGCACCCCTCCCTGTGTGTCCTTGCTGCCTGCATCATGGGCAGGGGCTTTCAGGGGTGGGTCACAAGCTCAGTGGCATTGACTGGGATCGGGGAGTATGGGACCACGCACATCTTCAGGCTGGTATCCCACTTCATCCCCTCCCCGGCGTCTTGCCACTGCCAGTGGAAAATAATGGATATGCCTGTGGGGCAGACCTTCTCTGACCCCCACATACAGACATAAATCCCCTGATCTGGTTCCCACCACTTGTCCCAGCACACACTCAATCCCCCGTGATTCCCTGTAATCGTCCGGTGGGTATTGCTCCCCAACCGTTCCCACTCGACTGCGGGGTTTCTCATATCCTTGCTCAGCTTTCTGAGCCACCACCACCTATCCAAAGGAATCTGTCCTTTGCACGTTAAACATACACGTTTCCCTACGGTATGCTAACCCTTGTGGTAACGACCTGGGCTAGGGGCAGGTAACTCTTCGCAGCCTGTTGCTGCAGGCTGAGAGTCTCCGCCCCCAGGTCCCAAACCTGGGTCCGGGGCGGGGTCTTCGCCCTCGGGTCCCTCTTCCTCTGAACCTGGGTCAGGGGCAGGGTCTTCACCCTCGGATCCCTCCTCCTCTAAACCTGGGTCGGGGCGGGGTCTTCGCCCTCGGGTCCCTCCTCATCTGAACACCAGAAGAGTGGGGGAGTGTCCCAATCGGTGGGCGGGATGGCCCCTCCCCTTAAACAAGCCACAGCGCCTGCCTGTGAGGTCTGTGAACTTATTCCCGTTGCAGGCTGTGGATTTCTATCCTCAGATCTTACCCCGACTGACTGCTCTCTCTTCTCAGGTTTAAACAGTTTACACTGATTAATATGGAACCAATTGGTGCGTCGAGGCATCTTAATGGCGTATACCATGGGGCTGGCCTTGTCTACAATGCTTTCGGGCCCCATGTATAATGGTTCCAGGCTTCCTACCTGAGCATAGTTCCTCACCATAACCTGATCTCCTACCTCCCACTCGTGGTGTTTTCGGGGTTCTAACAGCAATCGGGTGCTCAGATGCTGCTTTCCCATGTTCCCAGCCGCCTGCCCGTGGACCTGCTTAAGGTGCTTGAAGTGGTTTCGGGCAAACCTGTCCCAGCTTACCTCCCTGAGCTGACCTTCAGTGAGCACCGGGGCTAGCACATGGGTGGGGGTCCGCATAATCCTGCCAGTCATCAGCTCGTGCGGGGAGTAACCCGTGCTTTTCGAATGGCTGGTCCGGATCCCCATCAGGACCAACGGTAGGACCCCTGCCCATTTTCGAGGCGAGTCCACCGTCTCCTTCCTTAACCTCTCCTTTAAGGTCCTATTCATCCTTTCCACAGTCCCTGATGACTGTGGGTTGTGGGCAACGTACCACTTCCCCTCGATGCCGAGCAGCATAAGGGTATTCTGCATTACCTGCCCGGTAAAGTGGCTCCCTTGGTCAGACTCCACATACTGTGGTAGCCCCCATCGCGAGAACACTTCCTGGGCCAGGATTCTGGCCGTACCCAGAGCTGTGGCTGTTCTGCAGGGGAAGGCTTCTACCCATTTCGTGAACCCCTCTACCAGGACTAGGCAGTACTTATAGCCTCCCTGGGCAGTGGGTAGGGGCCCGATGTAGTCGACCTGTATCAACTGCCATGGTCCCTCTGCCCTCCTGATGTGTCCCATAGGTACCTTCCTTTTATGGGGGTCAGGGTTATTAGCAGTGTACACCAGACAGCCGGCGCAGAACTCGCGGACAACTTCCCTGAGTCCTGGCCACCATCCCGCCTGTTCCACCCACTGCCAGGTGGTCTCAGGCCCGGGATGCCCTGCTCCTGGACCCTCATGGCCAGTTGAAGGAATTCCCTCCAGTGCTGCTGTGGCACAACCCACTGTTCCCCCCTGAACAGCATGCCTTCTTTTACAGAGAGGGCTGCTGTGCCGGACAGGCCCTCTACCCCTTTTCCCTCAGTCACTGCGCTGAGGACGGCCTTAAGGACGGGGTCTTGGGTTTGGACCATCTTGAGGTCCGGGCTAAAGCTACCCCTGCACTCACTTGTGTCCCATCCCTACCCCTGACAGCTGCTATGGGTCTGGACCCATATGGGTCCCAGAAAGAGCCTGTGCGGGCACCCTCCTTAGCCAGCATGTCAGCCTGCTGGTTACCCTGACTACGGGGTTCTGTGGAGGAATGGGCCTTCACCTTGTGAATGAAAACCTCCCCTTCCTACCCCACTGCTGCTAGGATTTTCTCCAGCAGGGGTTTTACTGTGAGGGGCCTCCCGTCGGCGGAGGTGTATCCACGACAGGACCAGATGGCTAGGTACTCCGTACATGAATTGCACGTAAACATGCTGTCCGAGCAAATCGGGAAGATTTCGGGGTGTGTAACAATGTACAATACCGCGGACAGTTCAGCCTGCTGGGTGCTCATGGTGCTGGGGAGCTTAATTGCCAGGGCGATGTTTGCCGCTGGGTCATAAACCCCGCACCCCGTGAGTCGCTCACCAACAGATACCTTGCTGGAGCCGTCCACATAGATCTCGCAGCCCGTGGGATGTATCCCGGCCCGTAAATCTATGTTCACTTCCCAAACTCCTTCTATGGGACACCGGTAGGCTGTTCCAGGATATACCAGGTTGGCTGCGAGCTTTGGCTCGCAGAGACCCTTCACCTTCAGGTCCATTTGCGAGAGGAGCAGGGTCCAGCGAGCAATGTGTAATGATATCAGCAAATAGTGATGATATTTGTCTGTGTTTGATTACTTAAGCCTTACAGCATATTTGTCTGTGTTTTTGTTTACTTGTGCCTGACCAGCAGAGGTCATGTGAGAGACAAGCAGTCCAGAGGAGTTTTACTTTCAGTTTCATTCTAGATGCATCACAGCATAGTGTGTTCTGTAAAAAGCTGTAGAAAGTCTTGAACAAGACTTTAGATTAAACAACATTCTCTTTCAGAAATGAGTCTTTATTGAACCCAAAAAGAAATCAAAACATGATGTCAGAAGTGGCTGAAAGAGAAAAAATCTGAAGTTAGCAACTTGATGGGACAGTGAAAGCAGTTGTGGCAAGTAAGCGAAATCAGCTCTCCACATATTAGCAAGCCAGAAGAGAACATCGTTGCTTACCATTAGAGAATAGCTAACGAAGTGAAAAAATGGAAAGTTTACTCCCACCGGCGACGCTTCAATTGATAGGTAATGTGGCTGAAAATTGGAGAAGGTTCAAACAACGTTTAGAGTTGTATTTAGCGGCAATCGGAGCTGACGAGAAAAGTGATAAACAAAAATCGTCCGTGTTCTTACATGTCGTGGGTGATGCAGCGCTGGAGGTTTATAATAATTTCATATTTGCTGTTGATGGAGACAAAATGAAGCTAGATAAAATAATGGAACAGTTTGAGGCCTACTGCATACCTAAACGCAATGTAACCTTTGAGAGGCACAAATTTTTCACATGTGTACAGAAAATCGGTGAGACTATTGATCAGTATGTGACTGAACTGAGAAACTGGAGCAAATCGTGTGAATTTGGGGGACTCACAGACTCGCTGATAAAAGACAGACTGGTGTGTGGTATTCCAGATAATGGTCTAAGGGAAAGGCTGCTAAGAGAGCAAGATCTAGGCCTGGGAAAAGCCATAGCATTGTGTAGGGCTACAGAGACTGTGAAGTTGCAGGCAAAGGAGCTGCTCAGTGACAGTAGCTGCAACGTGGATGCAGTGAGAAAGAACGGATACAAACCGTTTAACAAAGAGAGCGCCAATGTGAAAAAAGAGACGTGGCCAGCAAACGAAAATGAAAGAGACAATCGGAAGTCATGTAGTCGATGCGGTACACAGCATCCACCAAGAAAGTGTCCAGCATATGGTAAAACATGCAATAGATGCAACAAAAACAACCATTATGCCCGTTGCTGTAAGAACCAAGCGCAACAAAGCAAGGTCCATACAGTAGATGAAAGCGAGATAGAGGAATTCAATGTAGATGTTGTGTCTGAAAACAAAAAAGAAAGAGACTGGATGTTGACACTAAAAGTGAATGACATACACATTCCATTTAAATTGGATACTGGAGCACAAGTTAATGTGATATCAGAGACCGATTTTAAGAGAATTAGACCCAGACCAAAGTTACATGGAATACAAGTGAAAGTGACCGGATACTCAGGTACTGATATACCAGTGAAAGGAAAATGCATTGTCAAAGTAACACACAAGGACAGAGAGCACACGCTAGCATTAATCGTGGTGCCAAAGGATGTGCAAGCCATACTAGGGTTAAAAGCCTGTGAGAGACTGAACCTGGTAAAGAGAGTCCTCGTTGTGGAAAGCGAAGGAGAGACAGTCTATGATGAACTCATGAAAGAGTACAAAGACCTATTTAAGGGTCTAGGCTGCATTCCAGGAGAACACACGATCAGAGTAGATAAAAGTATGACACCGGTCATACATCCATGCAGAAAAGTTCCGTTTGCTCTTCAAAAGCAACTGAAGGCAGAGTTGGACAGGATGGAAAACCTGAACGTGATTCAGAAGATAGATGAGCCAACTGAGTGGGTGAGTTCCCTCGTCGTAGTGGACAAAAAGAATGGAAAGCTCAGAATTTGCCTGGATCCAAGAGATCTAAACAGAGCAATAAAGAGAGAGCACTTCAAGCTTCCTACACGTGAGGAAATCATGGCACAGTTTGCAAATGCAAAATATTTCAGCAAGTTAGATGCGTCCTCAGGATTTTGGCAGATGAAGCTGGACGAAGCAAGTTCAAGACTGTGCACGTTCAACACTCCATTTGGCAGATATAGATTCCTAAGGTTACCATTTGGCATTGCCTCAGCTCCTGAAGTGTATCACAAGACTATCCATATGATCTATGAGCACCTGGAGGGAGTTGATACATCAATGGATGACATCATAGTATGGGGAACCACGAGAACTGAGCATGACGAGAGACTGAAAAAAGTGCTGGAAGCAACAAGGAAAACAAACCTGAAGCTGAATAGAGAGAAATGCCAGCTCGGGGTGACAGAACTGACATTCGTGGGAGATATCCTTAGCAGTGAGGGCATCAGACCAGATCCCAGAAAGGTGTCCGCCATTGAGAATATGCCAAGGCCACAATGCAAAAAGGACGTGCAGAGGTTTAATGGAATGATCAACTACATGGGTAAATTCATATCCAACCTCTCAGAAAAAATAGCGCCACTGAGAAGACTAACTGAAAAGAACATAGAATGGGAATGGAATCATGAGCATGAGAAGTCATGGAGCGATCTAAAGAAACTGCTCACAGAGGAACCAGTTCTGAGGTTTTATGACCCAGCGAGACCCATCAAGATATCATCAGATGCATCACAGAGTGGGCTCGGTGCCGTTCTTCTGCAACAATATCACTACTGGCAACCTATTGCATATGCATCGCGCTCAATGACAGACGCGGAGACGTGATATGCTCAAATAGAAAAGGAGCTGCTCAGCATCACATACGCCTGTGAAAGATTTCACCAGTTTGTGGCAGGACAAGTAATCAGTGTAGAGACTGACCATAAGCCCTTGATTGCATTGTTCCAAAAGCCACTGAATAGCTGTCCGCTTAGAATACAAAGAATGATGATCAGGCTGCAACGCTATACACTGAATGTTGCGTATACACCGGGTAAGCTGATGTATACAGCAGACACGTTGTCCAGAGCTGTTGACCCAAGTGAGCCCGCAAACACCACAATGGATGAAAAAGTGAACGCCTACGTGGACATGATCACAAGTGCACTGCCCATAGCAGATGCAAAAATGGAGCTCATAAAGACTGAGACAAACAAAGATGAAACAATGAGACGACTGAGGAAAAGCATCTTGGATGGATGGCCCAACATGAAGCAAGACTGCTCACCTGATATAGCAGAGTACTGGAACTGCAGGGCGGAACTATCAGTGGTCGAAGACATCATCTACAAAGGAAGTAAAATAGTTATCCCAAAGAGTCTGAGAAGAGAGATGCTAAAAAAGATCCATGGAGGACATCTGGGAATCGAAAAGTGTAAGAAAAGAGCATGAGAGGTGATGTACTGGCCACGAATCAACCAAGATGTGACAAATGAGGTGTCAAACTGCACAATATCCCTGAAATATCGAGCAAGCAATCCGGTAGAACCACTAAAGCCACACCCAGCACCAGACAGACCTTACCAGAAGGTAGGCGCTGACCTATTCGTATGTCAAGGGAAGGACTATCTTGTTGTCACAGACTATTACTCCCTGTATCCAGAGGTTTGTAGACTGTACACCACCACGAAAGCCATATTCTCCAGACATGGCGTGGCAAGCGAGGTCTTCACAGACAACGGACCCCAGTTTAACAATGCAAATTTCCGACACTGCCAAGAGTGGGACTTTGTCCACACAACGTCAAGTCCTCACTATCCACAGTCCAATGGACTAGTGGAAAAATCGGTCCAGACAGTGAAAAGACTGATGTACAAGGCAAAAGACAGTGGAACTGACTTCTACCAAAGCACGCTTGTATACCGCACAACGCCGCTCGAGTGTGGTATGTCACCAGCCCAACTCCTGATGGGACGTCGGCTAAGGTCAAACCTACCCATCCCGGAGAACCTCCTGAAAACAAAAGAGGGGGAGAAAGTGAGGAAGTTCAAAGAACAACAGAAAGAAAAGCAAAAGTACTACTATGACAGAGGAACACAAAACCTACCTGAACTCCACACTGGTGACCAAGTAAGGTTGAAAGACAAAACAAACACATGGACTCAGAAGGGAACTGTCCTGAGTGAAGTTCAACCAAGATCATACACCATTCAGACAGATGAGGGTGCTGTTCTGAGAAGAAATCGTCGAGATCTTCTCATGGGACCAGCCACAGCAGGTCAAGAGACTGATACTGGTGAACAACCTGATCACACAGCTGAGAACCAATCATCTGAGGCAACAATTCAGATTCAAGGACAATCAATCAGAAAATCCTCAAGACACGTGAAGCCTCCTGAGAGACTCATTGAGCAAATTTAAGGACTATTGTTAAAGAAGGAAGTAATGTTATCTTATTCTTTCTTCAAGTTCTAGTGTATTGACATATTTCATGTGAACACACAAAGCAAGGGTAAAAAACCTTGATCATGATAATGATAATGTAAGTTCATTAAATGTTGTTCGTTAAAAGTAAAATACTTTTGTTTTAAGAAAGGGAGATGTAATGATATCAGCAAATAGTGATGATATTTGTCTGTGTTTGATTACTTATGCCTTACAGCATATTTGTCTGTGTTTTTGATTACTTGTGCCTGACCAGCAGAGGTCATGTGAGAGACAAGCAGTCCAGAGGAGTTTTACTTTCAGTTTCATTCTAGATGCATCACAGCATAGTGTGTTCTGTAAAAAGCTGTAGAAAGTCTTGAACAAGACTTTAGATTAAACAACATTCTCTTTCAGAAATGAGTCTTTATTGAACCCAAAAAGAAATCAAAACACAATGTGGGCACTGCTCACCATTCCATCCTTGATCCTCCCATCCAGGAGCATCTTGGTGGGTGTGTGATGGGTGAGGATGATGGGAGAGGTGCCTGTGAAGATCAGCAATCTTTTCACAGCCCAATGTGTGGCCAAGAGGTGCCGCTCACAGTTGGAGTAGCTCCTCTCCACATCCGTGAGTATCCTGGAGGAGTAGACCACCAGCCTCAGCTGGCCATACCGCTCTTGGAGCAGCACAGCACTCAGGCTGTCCCCGCTGGCTGCTACCTCCAGGAAGAACTCTTTCCCCCCATCTATGGCCCCTAGAGCTGGCACGGTCTGCAGATCCTCCTTGAGCCTGACAAATGCTGCCTGGCAACCCTCATCCCAAACCCACTCCACTCCCTTGTGTAGGAGTCGGAGTAGAGGGGCTGCTTTGGCTGCATAGTCTTCAATGAAGTCTCTGCAGTACCCGGTCAGCCCTAAAAATGACCTCACACCCGTAACTGTGTTGGGGACAGGTAACTCCTGTACCGCCTCCCTCCTAGCCTTATCTATGGCCCTTTCCCCAGCGTGTACGGTCAGGCCTAGGAATTTCACCTCCTGCTGGCCGAGCTGTGCTTTCTTTGGGTTTACTTTAAAACCCTCCTGGCTGAGCAATGCCAGCAGTTCGGCCAGTAGTGGGCCATGCTCCTCTCTCGAATCGGTGAAGAGTAGCAGGTCATCCACGTACTGCACCAACTGTCTGGGCTGACTGAAATCCTTTAAACTGTTTGCCATGCGCTGGTGGAAAATGCTGGGGCTGTTGTGGAAGCCCTGAGGCAAACAGTTCCAGGTGTACTGTTGCCCTTTAAATGTAAAGGCAAACTTGTACTGGTCCTCCCTCCTTAAAGGGATGGACCAAAACCCGTTGGAAATATCCAGCACCGTGAACGTGGTCGCAGATGCTGGGATACTTCCTATCAGGTCAACAACTGCTGCTACCGTGGGTGCATAGGCTGGAATGTTGCTGTTGAGCACTCGATAGTCCACCGTGGCCCTCCAGGAATTGTCCTGCTTTCTAACTGGCCACAGTGGAGAGTTTACGTGGGTGGCTATTGGTCTCAGAACCCCCTGCTGCACTAAGGAGGACATGGCTGCTTCCATGTCTGGCTCCGCTTCCCTGGGGAAGTTATACTGTTTCTGTGGTCAGGCCATGGGGTCCCCATCTACGCTCACCTCAAACCCGTTGACCCTCCCGCAGTCATGTTTGTGTGTGGCAAATGTGGCTAGGTGGGCGCGCACAAATGCCTGGAACTCTTTTGGGGTATTGCTGACCATGAGCTCGAGGTTATAACCCTCTTTGGGCGTCATGGTGCACAGGGTCCCCTTCCCTTCTTTCCCTGGGATGATTACTGTTAAGTCTGTGAATTATTTAGTTAATTAAAACAGACTAATGAGTAACAATAAAAACAGGTCTTTACTGGTTGGAGGTAGGGACTATACTGAATACAAGATTACTGCACAGTGTGTTCACCCCCGGTATTACGTCTACAGCAGCCTGAGAAAGTAGTACATCTCTTAAGGTGGAACAGGCTTAAGCTCTCTTAAGGTGGAACAGGTTACATACACAACACTCCTCCCTTCTTAGCTTTATAGTCATCCCCCCATTTAACATAACGTAATAACATATATACATATATAACTTCATGTTTAACGTAACATATCACAGATTCAGTCTCTGCGGAAAACAGTTCACAGATTCAATCTCTGTGGTGTAGTCGGTTCACGTTACTCATTCAATAGTCCTTTCATGGATTTAACAGCTTGAACTTCCGAACTGATTTGGCTCCGTTCGGAGGGACCACGTGTGTGATCTGGTAGAGGTGATAATGGTTCAGATGGGTCATCTTCTGTTTTTACTTTTCCTTTTCTGCTTCTTGGAGACTCTCTGGGCTCCATTGTCAGCTGCCACAGCTGCCAGCTGCATGCGCAGTTCCTCCTTCTCTTCCTCCTGTTTCCGTCGTAGAGCCAGCTTCTCCCGATGTTCCGTAGACTTTTGGTGCTCCTCCATGATTTCTGCACTTTGGGAGTCGAAGTTACAAGCTGGGCAGGACAGGACATCGTAATATTCGGTGTCGTCCACCAGGTCATAGTAATATTCGGTGTCGTCCTGAGCTAGACCAGTGAGAGGGTCGTCTATTTCCTCCATACCCAGCTGGACGTTAGCCAGCTCTTGTTCCAAATCCAGACATCTTTCCTGAAGAGACTTCTTCATGTGTACCTCTGCATCCAGCTTTTTCTGGGCTTTCAGCAAGTCGTTTACTAGTGACCTCATTTGTGATTTTAATACTTCAACTTCCTTTGGAGATTGACTGCTCGGACTATGCAATCCCTCTACCGGAGCAGCTGTTTCAGCGGTCTGTTGTTCTACATTGACGTGAGTCAGCGTACTTTTGGCATCCAATGGCTGCTCTGTTGCAGTCGTTTCAGTCTGTGTCGTCACATCAGCCATCTCAATGACTTTTGAGAGCTCCGAACCCTTTTCCTTTGAAGATCGCAGCTCGTGTTCAAGTTTTTCCCATTTCAGAGTCTTGTCCCTCAGCATATGAAGGAGTTGGCTGACCGTTAACTCTTCTGACACCAGATTATGGCATGCACCTTCAGAACCTGAATCAGCTTTGATTCGTTCGGCCTCCTCGCGCAGATGGTTGGTGTGCTCCTGCTCCATTTTCTCCATCAGTTGCTTCTGTTGACTTTCCAGATTCTCCCACTCTGTAACAAAGAACTTTTTTTATTTCATTCATCTCTTGCTCAAAACGGCGAATCATTTGTTCTAATTGCTGTTGTAGTTTGAAATGGAGTTGAGTTCGAGCCCAGTGTCCCTCAAAAATGTGCATATCAGTAGACTTGACAGACTCAGAATTCTCTGTTAAACTATGTTGTTGTTGCTCAGTGGAATTCTGTGCTGAAACTTTGTCTTTTGCACATGGGTTGGTCTTACCATCATCAGTTCTAGAGTCTGGGCTGATTATCTGCACCGAGTTCTCACTCTTTATGGCTTTTAGCGAATGCCAGTCCATATTTATGTTTCTAAACCACTCCCGGCCTAGTAGTGGTGGACCTCCCTCCGGTAGCACATATAAGTCCATTATTTGACTTCCTTCGCCCTTGTTGGCCACTGCAACCTTTATTGTCCCGATGGGGTACACTCTCTGCCCCGTGTAGGTTGTCAATATAATCTCCGTATCCTGTAGGGGAATATGTTGGAATAACCTTCTGTAATCTTTCTTATTCATGACCGACAATGCCGATCCAGTGTCCAATTCCATTTTTACTTGGACTCCTTCTATCTGAAGAGTAACCCAAATTGTCTGGAGGTCTGCACCCTTACCAACGTTGAGTACCCTTAAGCTAGCCAGTTCAATACTGCTTGCGTCTGAATCGGACTCCTGTTCGGCCACCTTGTGTACCTTTGCGTATTTCCCTTGCGGTGACTTCTTGTTGCTGGTCTTCTTCGCTGACCTGCATACTCTAGCTATATGTCCAAGCCTACCACAAGTTCTACATTCTTGGTTTTTAAACCAACACTGGTTCTGATCATGCGTTGTCTTTCCACAATGATAACATTTGCCAGAACTCACACCCAATTTGTGTGCACTGAGCTCCGGTGACCGTAGCTGCATTACTGCCGTGCCTCTCGCTGCGGCTTCGTGTGCTGCTGCCATAGTGACCGCCTTCTCAAGCGTCAGCTCATTCTCCTCGAGCAGTCGCTTTTGTGTATCCTGTTTAAATAAACCACACACAAATTTGTCTCGAAGTGCCTCTGTCAGTCCCGTTCCAAACTGGCAATATTTCGCTAATTTACGCAATTCCAGCAAATATTCAGCATTGCTTTCATGCTGTAGCTGCCTTCTGTCGTAAAATTTAAATCGTTCCGCTAGCATCAGCGGCGTGGGGTTTAGATGATCTTTCAGGACAGTAACAATCTCATCGAACGTCTTATCCGCCGGTTCATCTGGTGATAACAGGTGTTTCAATTGCCCGTATGTCTTCGCACCCATTAAATTTAATAATGTTAGAGCTTTATCTTGGTCACGAATTTTATTGGCCTTACAATAATTTTTTACTCTTTCAACATATATGGCCCAATCTTCGAGGTCACTATCAAAGGTGCTAATATTCCCATGTTTAGGCATTGTAGATTTGCAATTTCTCAGATTTTATTTTCTTTACTTGTTATCAAAGATGGCGGCTTCCCGCTCTTGCCGTCGTCCTCCGCCCACAAAATGGCGGTTTTCCCGCGCTTGGCGGTCTTCACCCGTCCCCCGACGCCGTCTCCCTTCAGCCCCCGAGTGCGGCCCTTATCAGCGGATGCGATCGATGGCCCGGCTGCGCCTCGCACTTGAAAGCGGCCCGGCCCTTATCTGCCGATCGCTATCGCCCTATACCTCTCTCTTCCCCAGTCCTGTCTTCTACTCCAGTTCACAAGCTGATGGAGGCTTCAGGGTCCTAATGCCTGTCACTTCCAGTGGGGTGGTGAGTGGTGAGGTTTGAAACCTCTCTTCAACCGCCGTGGAATAACTGCCGCAGGGTAAGAACCTGACTCGTCGCCAGTGTTAAGTCTGTGAATTATTTAGTTAATTAAAACAGACTAATGAGTAACAATAAAAACAGGTCTTTACTGGTTGGAGGTAGGGACTATACTGAATACAAGATTACTGCACAGTGCTTATATACCGGTGTGTTCACCCCCGGTATTACGTCTACAGCAGCCTGAGAAAGTAGTATATCTCTTAAGGTGGAACAGGCTTAAGCTCTCTTAAGGTGGAACAGGTTACATACACAACAATTACTACCTCGCCGTCCTTTCCTGTACTTGCCCCCCATAGCCAATGGTTTCTTAAATCCACCAGGATCCCATGGCCCACAATAAAGTCGGCTCCCAGGATCCCCATTCCACCCTCCTGTTCCCATTTCATTAGGATACAGGTCCACTTAGAGTGGGAATGGAGAGCGGGATGGAAAACGAGCCGGCCTGTTCTCTGCCTGTGAATCCCGACAGGCTGTATGGGACCCTGCTAGAGAGAGGCAAGGTGGTGGGGTTAGCTGAATGGACCACGGTGCATGATGCCCCCGTATCAAACAGATAGGTCCCCTTCACCTTTTCTACCTCCATCTCCACGAGGGGTCTTTTCCATACATCATACCGCAAGGAACACAGGTAAACAGGCTGCGCTGGCTCTAGTCACGGCTGTGGGTTGGATGGGGCTGACGGAGTCAGAGCACCGGTAGCGGCGGCTACTCTCCCCTGGCCAGTCAATAAGGACCTCATGGTGTCCAAAAATGACTCGACCGCGGCGGGAGGGATCCCTGCCTCTATCTTTTGGGCTGGGGCTATGGAGTTCTTTCCCCTGCTATCTTTACAAGGGTTTTTGCATTCCTTCCTCCAGTGGCCATCCTTCCCGCACCCGCACCCGTAACAATTGAGCTTATTGCTCGAAGGGTTATTCCCTTCCTGATGCCACTCCTTCCTACCCCGTCCGGGTTTTACCTCATGCACCTTCCCCTTAGGTGGGTGTGCATCGGATCCCCTACCGTTCTTATAGGCTAGGGTCAACTGTCTGATCACCGTAAGTTCGGTGGTCTGGGGATTCTGGGGTCGAACCAGACTTCCGCCTTGGGCCAGACCTGTGGCAAGCTGTTTGCCACCAGGCAACAGAGCCAGTGGGCCAGTTGATCCCCGTTCAGGAATGCCCGGTTAGGTGTCCCCGGACAGGCACTCCGGTACACCGGCCATAACCTGTCCGCGAAAGCTTGCGGGGTTTCCCCTGCGAGCTGCACCATCTTCTCCACACGGGAGAAAGGACTTCCCTCATTCATCCCCATGGCCTCCAGAACTTCATCCCTGAGTGCCTCATACCCGCCCTGCCCCCTCTTACACTCGTCAGAGAGGGATTGGAGGAGCTTACTCTGCAAAGAGAACAGCAGCATTTTAGTCTGCTCAGCACCATCGCATTCGTTGATGCTGGCTCCTGCTCCACTTCCCTGAAGTGGACCGAGGGGTCTCCTTTCTCGGTGAGCCTTGGGATATGGCTCACCATAGCCCTAAGCTGTTGGGTGCTATAGGGTAATACGAACTGGTTTTGGAGGGGTCCCTCTTCCTCGCCATCTACGGGTGGGCCGAACCTCCGATGCCGGGCTGGCACATCGGTCCTGGTTCTAGCCTCTCCCACAGGGGTTGTTCCACCTCCGCTTCGACCCCTGACTGTGCCCCCCCTCGCTGCCAAACCTCGCTAAAACCTGGCGCTATGGGTGGTGTGGTGGTCGCGGGACCTCCTGTTCCTCAACCGGGTCGCCCCTTTGCACTACCTGTGGTATTTGAACCGTTCTGTCCTCATTCCCTGTGAAATCCGCCTGGCTTGCCTTCGGGCTTATGAGGCACACCATGCCCTTTGCCTTCCTTAGCGCCAGGCTCAGACTTTCTATCTGTTCCTTGCAGGGGCCATGATCTGCATCTTCAAACCCCTGTTCGCTCGCTAACTTATAGGCTGCCTTTACTTTCTCATAGAAACATAGAAACAGAGAAGATAGGAGCAGGAGTGCGCCATTCGGCCATTCGAGCCTGCTCCGCCATTCAATGCGATCATGGTTGATCATCCAAATTCAGCACCCGGTCCCTGCTTTTTCAACATACCCCTTGATCCCTTTAGCCTTGAGAAATATATCCAACTGCTTCTTGAATATATTTAATGAATTGGCATCCACTGCCTTCTGTGGTAGAGAATTCCACAGGTTCACCACTCTCTGGGTGAAGAAATTCCTCCTCATTTCTGTCCTGAATGGCTTATCCCTTATCCTTAGACTGTGACCCCTGGTTCTGGACACCCTGACCATCGGGAACATCCTTCCAGCATCTAGTCTGTCTAGTCCTGTTAGAATTTTATAAGTTTCGATGAGATCCCCTCTCATTCTTCTAAACTCCAGCGAGTACAAGCCCAATCGATCCAATCTCTCCTCATATGTCATTCCTGCCATCCCAGGTATCAGCCGGGTGAATCTTCGCTGAACTCCTTCCATGGCAAGAACATCCTTCCTCAGATAAGGCGACCAAAACTGCACACAATACTCAAGATGTGGTCTCACCAAGGCCCTGTACAATTGCAACAAGACATCCTTGTTCCTGCACTCAAAGCCTCTCGCTACGAAGGCCAACATACCATTTGCCTTCTTACCCGCCTGCTGCACCTGCATGCTTACCTTCAGTGACTGGTGCAGAAGGACACCCAGGTCTCGTTGCACTTCCCCTTCTCCAAATCTATTGCCATTCAGATAATAATCTGCCTTCCTGTTTTTGCTATCAAAGTGGATAACCTCACATTTATTCACGTTATATTGCATCTGCCATGCTTCTGCCCAATCACCCAACCTGTCCAAATCATCCTGGAGTTTCTCGGCATCTTCCTCACGGCACACACGTGCACCCAGCTTTGTGTCATCTGCAAATTTGGAGATATTACATCTAGTTTCCTTGTCTAGATCATTAATATATACTGTGAATAGCTGGGGTCCAAGGACCGATCCCTGCGGTACCACGCTAGTCACTGCCTGCCACTCAGATAAAGACCCGTTTATTCCAACTCTTTGCTTTCTGTCAGACAACCACTTCTCTATCCAAGTCAGTACCTTGCCCCCAATCCCATATGCCTTAACTTTACACGCTAATCTCTTATGCGGGACCTTATCGAAAGCCTTCTGAAATTCCAAATACACCACATCCACTGGTTCTTCCTTATCTATTTTACCAGTTACATCCTCAAAAAATTCCAGTAGATTAGTCAAGCACGATTTACCCTTTGTAAATCCATGTTGACTTTGTCCGATCCTGTCACTGTTTTCCAAGTGCTCTGCTATTACATCTTTTATAATGGACTCGAGCATTTTCCCCACTACCGATGTCAGGCTTACCAGTCTGTAATTCCCCGTTTTCTCTCTACCGCCTTTTTTGAATAGTGGGGTAACATTAGCTACCCTCCAATCCATGGGTACCGTTCCAGATTCCATCGAATGTTGGAAGATGACCAGCAAAGCATCTACTATTTCTAGGGCCACTTCCTTAATTACCCTAGGATATAGATTATCAGGCCCTGGGGATTTATCGGCCTTCAATCCCATCAATTTCCTTAACACCATTTCCCTACAAATACTGATTTCTTTCAGTTCCTCCCTTTCATCAGACCCTATGTTCCCCGACATCTCTGGGAGGTTATTTGTGTCCTCCTTTGTGAAGACAGAACCAATATATATATTTAATTGGTCTGCCATTTCTTTGTTCCCCATTATAAATTCCCCTGATTCTGAATGCAAGGGACCTACGCTTGACTTCACCAATCTTTTTCTCTTCACATATCTATAAAAGCTTTTACAGTCAGTTTTTATGTTCCCTGCAAGCTTACTCTCATATTCTATTTTCCCCTTCTTAATTAATCCCTTTGTCCTCCTTTGTTGAATCCTAAACTGCTCCCAATCCTTAGGATTACTGCTTTTTCTGGCCAATTTATATGTCCTCTCCTTGGATCTTATGTTATCCCTAATTTCCCTGGTTAGCCACGGTTGAGTCACCTTTTTTGTTTTATTTTTATGCCAAACTGGGATGAACAAATTCTGTAGTTCATCCATGCGGTCTTTGAATGTTTGCCATTGCCTATCCACCGTCAACCCTTTGAGTGACATTCCCCAATCAATCCTACGCAACGCACGCCTCAAACCATCGTAATTTCCTTTATTTAAATTCAGGACCCTAGTCCCTGAGTCAACAACTTCATTCTCCATCTTGATGAAGAATTCTATCATATTATGATCGCTCCGACCCAAGGGGCCTTGTACAACAAGATTGTTAATTAATCCTTTCCCGTTACATAATACCCAGTCTAAGATGGCCTGACCTCTGGTTGGTTCCTCGACATATTGGTCCAGGAAACCATCCCGTAAACACTCCAGGAATTCCTCCTCCACAATATTGTTACTAATTTGGTTAGCCCAATTTATATGTAGATTAAAGTCACCCATGATGACTGCCGTGCCCTTATTGCACGCTTCTCTAATTTCCCTTTTAATGCCATCCCCAACCTCCACATTACTGTTTGGAGGTCTATATACCACTCCCAGTAACGTTTTCTGCCCCTTGGTATTTCTCAGTTCTACCCATACAGATTCCACATCATCAGAGCTAATATCCTTCCTTACAATTGTGTTAATCCCTTCTTTAACCAGCAATGCTACCCCACCTCCCTTTCCTTTTTGCCTATCTTTCCTGAATATTGAACACCCCTGGATGTTGAGTTCCCAGCCTTGGCCACCCTGGAGCCATGTTTCCGTAATCCCAATCAAATCATAATCGTTTACCTCTATTTGCGCAGCTAATTCATCCACCTTATTATGAATGCTCCTCGCATTAAGACACAAAAGCCTAGAAATTCAGTTGGCGCCACGCCAGGGCTTTAGCGCCGGAAATTTAGCGCCGGCGCTAAGTCCCCCTGCGCGCGCCAAAAATTCAGTAGCGCCGCGCCCAAACGGCTGCCGGTGCTACAGGAGGGTGTCAGCGCCTCGAAATGGGCGCTGACTGCCGCATTGCGGCGCAATTCCGGCGCTGCGGCACCCGATGCGGTGCGGCAGGCTGGGGAAGTGCAGGCCTCCTCCTTCAGTTAAGGAGGAGCTGCCTGCACCCGCCTGCTGGCCGTTGAAATCTTGAAAAAATTGAGCCCGGCACCTCGGAGAAGTGCCGGGCTCGCAGGCCAGACGCATCTGTTCCGCGGGGGGGGGTGGAGGAGTCCGGGGAGGGAGGTGCGGGCAGGCGGCCGGCGGGAAAGCGGCCGGCCGCCGCGCGACCTTAATGCGCCGGCGCTAACTCGCGAAGGACTCTGCTGAAACATCGTTAGTTGCAGCTGCCACGGGCGAGGCGGCCGCAACTCAATTTCAGCGTTGGGGCCTGTCACCACGGCAACCGGGACGCTGCGCACACCGATGACGTCATCGGTGCTGGCGCAGCGCAACCGGTCTAACGCCGATGGCAGGGCCCCACTGAATTTACAAACCGGCCATAACTCCGGCGCTAGGCCCTCTAGCGCCTCAAATGGGGCGCTAACCCTACTGAATTTTCAGCCCAAAGCCTTTAGGCTAGTTTTTTTTAATGCTCTTAGACCTATTAGAATTATTATTTACTGTGGCCATGTTTGATTTAAACTGTTGATTTCTCTGACTGCCACTTTTGTTTTTCTTCTTCCTATCTTTTTCTTTTATCCTTGTTTCCCTTTCCTCTGTCCCTCTGCTCAGGTTCCCAACCCCCTGCCATTTTAGTTTAAACCCTCCCTCCTGCTCCCTTACTTGTCTCGCTAGGCGGGCGTTCTTTTCCTGTAACCTCAACTCGTTACCCTTGGCTTCGGTGACTTGGCACTGTAGGTATTCCAACCTGGCCTTATGTTCTCCCATTAACTGCACCCTTTCCTGATTCAGGGCCTGCAATGCTACCAGTAACTTCTCCCCTGCTAGAGCCTTGTCCTGGGTCTCCAGGGCTGACTCCATTATCTCGGCTGCCTGTGCTGCAACGAGCCTGTCCAAAAGCTGGACCTGCTTTTTGAAGCACATCAGCCAGACTGCCTTCTCTAGGGATTTCTTGTGCTCCTTTCCTTCTGTCCACTTGGCTGCGGCATCTACCGGATGCCCAGCCTTTAACAGAGGGGTGATCCACTTCTTTTTGATATTCACCTTACTTAACAAATAATCAGAAATCCTTTCCTCCATCATGGTTTGCTCTTCCGAACCATTGTCTACTGAATCGCACACCTGTTGCCAGAGTCCTGCCGTGGTCTCCATTTCTGCAGGGGTTTTTGGCGTGAGCCCAGTCAGCTCTGCCCCTGACTGTCTCTGAGCGGTTTGAATTGCTCCCACACCCCCTGGGTTCTAGACACCGGACTTAGGTACAGGCGGCGATACAGAAAAATGAGTAGACAAGTGGTTCGGCGCTATGCAGTTACAGGCTTATCAAAAGAATATACTCAAATGGGAATGGGGAACACACGGCACATCGAGGGAACAAACACATTAAAATCCCCTTATCCTTATCCCACCCCCTATACCTCACTAGATTAAGCTATGAGGGGCCAGGGATTTATGCTCACCAATTTGAAACCTGTTGACTTTAACGGTTGTGAGTTTTGGGGTCCACTCTTGCTGTCCTTTGGGGTACTTCATCGCCACATGGTCACAGGGTGCAGCGATGGAGTTGATTATGCGAATCACCCTCCTTTTCCTCAGTTAACGTCATCATCGAGTCGCGTCTCCGTCGAGTCGCGATGGGTCTTCTTCTTCTTCCTCGGGCAGTTTAGTCACTGACGGGTTTTATAACGGTTGGGGCTCGGTTGGCGGTTTATACTGTCAAACTGATTTTTTTACCCATTCTTCGAATGCCAACTTATTCATCGTGGATGCTGGTATCCATGCTTAGAACGCCAACTTATTCATCAAACGCCAGCTTATAACTAGGCGTTTGTCCCCCAACGCGTCTTTCCACTGCCCTTCTCTGCCTTTACCGGTTTACCGTTTTCTTCATCTCATCTCGTCTCATCTGCCCTTTTGTGGCCCGTGTGTCCTGTGTCTTTTTGAATCGGATCTCGTTCTCCTCCCGCGTTCAGCCCTCGGTTTATTAATGGGCGTCCTTGGCGTTGAGCGGCGGGGGGAGCGAGAAGAGAGCCCACCACGAGGCCAGGGTATGAGAGTCGAGAAGCAAGCCGGAGGGCCAAGAGAGAGAGAGAGCTACCGGTGAGCCTACAATTATACCCGGTTCTTCATCCCTTATCTACGCGCCAAATCAGGTCAGTCCTTTGTCTAACTTTTGGCGGGCTCGTTTAAAATGATTACAGCCATTTACTTTAACGACTTCTGGGGTGGCTGTCTCCGTACTTAATGGCTCCGATGTCCTTGCTGTTTGTTATTTATGAAATTTAATTGTCCTCATCCTGGCTTGATGGCTACTGTGAACTGTTACCGATTATATATGCAGAAACCTAATGGCCTCAATTAGGCCCATTCTGACTTGATCTGTTCCAAGGTGAATGAATGCATATTCTGTGTTTACCTAGCTGTCTGGCTCCACAAAGTCTTTTCACAGATTCATGCATTTTACGTTTCGTTTCAGATTTTGAAAAGTGCCTGCCTTTTAGCAGGGCCTTGCTTTTAAAATCCTGTACTTTTGGTCACGAGGTTGCAGAAACCATTTTGGGTACCCTTTTTAACAACTTGTCCATACAGGGCCCCTTTATCCATAACTTTTGGGGAATGTGGGAATTTTGAGAACCCTACAGTCTACCATCCTCCAGTTTGAAAAACAGCCATTTACCACAACTCGCTGTTTGCTGATTTTAAAAAATCTTGCCTGTTGTACAGATATTAATTTCTGAGATAGGAAAGAAAACAACAATATAATGGAGCAACAGACTGGAACAGGAGTCTGTTGGATGTTGCTGCTTATTCCCAACGGATGTCAACTCTCAAGACGTAGAACTTCCTTTCTCTAAGTATTTCCACTGCTAACAATAAAAAAGCTTCTTAGCAATGAGAGCCAAAATATGCCAGGCCAGTGAAATAAAATAAATGAATGAAACAAAAAACATTTCTATGTGCGGGACTGAACTGAATGTTTATTGGTGAAACAAAAAACAAATTACAGTTATCAAAATTATGAAGAAGAAAAACATTCAAATAGCATTAATGTTATTTGGGATTTTTTAAACTGAGGAAAAATTTGAGGTCAGAGTTTACACAGCTGATTCAGCCTGGAAAAGCGTATGTCACAGAATAAATGGGCAGCATTTCATATGACAACTTCCTGACTGCAGCATATTCCGCTGCACACACAAAGGACTGTCCGCAAAGAGAATGTAAACAGCAAAAGCTTTAGTTCCTGGCTGCTCCCCTCCAAATATAATTGACCACCGACATTCACAACCACAAACAGCTTTGGAAAATATTTCTTGTAATGATTTTGGCATGTTCTTTGGTGTGCAGGATGTCTCCATTAACATGCCATTTCCCATGCCTTTGTTCTTGGCAGGTGGCTAGTCATTGTTAATACACTGAGTGAAAAATTGATGGTGCTTTGTAGTACAGTAGCAATCAAATCAGTAAAACATTATCATGTACTTGTGCTCTGCAAGCATAGCAAAACTTACTTAGAAAAATATCTGTTATAAAAACATTTCGCTTAGAGCAACAGTATTTTTTTTCAATAATCTTCATAATAATTTATTATATACTGGATAACACAAAGTTGGAAAGTATAATAAGACAGTAATATATCAAGGGATTCAGGTGACATTGTAAACTAGAATGAAGCATGAACAGATTATTATTGGGATTAGAGCCGAATGGGATGTTATTACATGAAAGACAGTCCTCTTATGGTATTCCATGCTGTTTTTAGTGTATTTGCTTTATTAAATCAGGGCAAATATTATTCTGGTTGGCCGTTTCCATCGCTTTACACCAAAGATCAATCAGCCCCCACCGACCCGCAGTTCCTAGCACAATCTGACCCTTCCCAGCAATCTGTCCACCCAGTCTCTAGCCACCTAATTAACATATAACATATAGAATGAGGTTCAGTGATACTTGAGACCCAAATTTCCTGGATTATATTCGTGGTAAGTTAGAACAAAAGAAATACAAGGATCATCTGAGATTGGTGGAAGTCACGAGGTATTGAGCCTGGAAACTGCTGAAAGCAGGAAATACGGCAACTGGGAATGGCCAGAAATTTCCTGAAATGACGCAATCGATGACTTAAGCCATAATTTACACAGGTCATTCCCTGAGCTTTCCATTGTGAATTTACACCAAAATTTCCTTGAAAAGAAGTTTGAATATGCCGCAGCAAACACAGCGCTGAAACAGGGACCTCAGAAGTGACACAGCCAATGACGGGCCCCAGAAACCTTTACAGAAGCAAAATATTGCAGATGCTGGAAATCTGAACTAAAAACAAAAAGTGCTGGAACTACTCAGCAGGTCAGGCAGTGTCTTTTTAAAATGTTTTTTATTTATTTTTATTTGATTATGGGATGTGGGCATTGCCGACAAGGCCAGCATTTATTGCTCATCCCTAATTGCCCTTCAGAAAGTGGTGGTGAGCAGTCCGTGTGGTGAAGGTACTCCCACAGCGCTGTTAGGGAGGGAGCTCCAGGATTTTGACCCAGCGACGATGAAGGATCGGCGATATACTTCTAAGTCAGGATGGTGTGTGACTTGGAGGGGAACTTGGAGGTGGTGGTGTTCCCATGCACCTGCTGCCCTTGTCCTTCTAGGTGGAAGAGGTCGCGGGTTTGGGAGGTGCTGCCGAAGAAGCCTTCGCGAGTTGCTGCAGTGTATCTTGTAGATGGTACACACTGCAGCCACGGTACACCGGTGGTGGAGGGAGTGAATGTTTATGGTGATGGATGGGGTGCCAATCAAGCGGGCTGCTTTGTCCTGGATGGTGTCAAGCTTCTTGAGTGTTGTTGGAGCTGCACTCATCCAGGCAAGTAGAGAGTATTCCATCACACTCCTAACTTGTGCCTTGTAGATGGTGGAGAGGCTTTGGGAAGTCAGGAGGTGAGACACCCGCTGCAGAATACCCAGCCTCTGACCTGCTCTTGTTGCCACAGTATTTAAGTAGCTGGTCCAGTTAGGTTTTTGGTCAATGGTGACCCCCAGGATGTTGATAGTGGGGGATTCGGCGATGTTAATGCCGTTGAATGTCAAGGGGCAGTAGTTAGACTCTCGTTTGTTGGAGATAGTCATTGCCTGGCATTTCTGTGGCGCGAATGTTACCTGCCACTTATCAGCCCAAGCCTGAATGTCATCCAGGTCTTGTTGCATGCGGGCATGGACTGCTTCATTATCTGAGGAGTTGTGAATGGCACTGAACACTGCAGTCATCAGCGAACATCCCCATTTGTGACTGAGGACAGCTAAGCAGCCAACAGCAGCAGGCCAGCCATTTAACAAATGCGGGGGCAAGAGGGGCACAGCAACAGCAATGTTGCTGTCAAATAGAAGGGGCTGGCAAGCTAAGTGGGGTCCAAGAGCAGAACCCATGGTATTCAGCAAAAAAAAGAGTGAGGGGCAATATGGAATTCTGTGGGCCCTCAGCTGAGTACTGTTGATTTACCTTTAGCAAAATGTCAGTCATTCTCCAGGAAATGAATTGCTACAATGCCACCCAGTGATGAATATTAAATACTGCAGTTAGAATGGACATAGAGGGCTTGAAATAACAACAGAAAACGCTGGAAAAATTCAGCAGGCCAGGAAACATCCATGGAGAGAGAAACAGAGTTAACGTTTCAGGTCGAAGACCCTTCATCAGGACTGAGAACAAAGCAGGAAATGAAACAGATTAAGAAGCAAGTTTGAGGGCTGGGAAATGGGGGAGGGGATGAAAGAACAAAAGGGTCTGAGAGGTGAAGAGACATTAAGAGATATTCAAGACGAGACGAGATGGTAATAGGACAGGTAAAGAGAGAAAAGATGGCTCTAGATGAAGTGTGAAATGCGCTGACAGAATGTGAGACAGCTGCCATGTGGGAGAGAAAAAAGGGAAAGGCACAAACCAAAGGTGTGGATAAAAAATATATAAAAATATAATAGGGCCTGAGGTTATGATCTGAAATTGTTGAACTCGATATTGAGTCCGGAAGGCTGTAAAGTGCCTAATCGGAAGATGAGGTGCTGTTCCTCCAGCTTACGCTGAGCTTCCGTGGAACAATGCAAGAGGCCGCGGACTGAGTGGGAATGGAGCAGTGAATTGAAATGACAGGTGACCAGAAGCTCGGGGTCACCCTTACGGACTGAACAGAGGTGTTCCGCAAAGCAGTCACCCAATCTGCGTTTGGTCTCCCCAATGTAGAGGAGACCACATTGTGAGCAGCGAATACAGTATACTAGATTGCAAGTAAATCACTGTTTCACCTGGAAGGGGTGTTTGGGGCCCTGGACAGTGGGAAGAGGGGAGGTATAAGGGCAGGTGTTGCATTTCCTGCGCTTGCACGGGAAGGTGCCGGGCGAAGGGGAAGGGGTGCTGGGGGTGTTAGAGGAGTGGACTAGGGTATCTCGGAGGGAGCGGTCCCTATGGAATGCTGAAAGGGGAGGGGAGGGGAAGATGCATTTGGTGGTGGGATCACGTTGGAGGTGGCGGAAATGGCGGAGGATGATCCGTTGAATGTGGAGGCTGCTGGGGTGAAAGGTGAGGACAAGGGGAACCCTATCGTGGTTCCGGGAGGGAGGGGCAGGGGTGAGGGCAGAAGTGCGGGAGATAGAACGGACACAGTCAAGGGCCGTGTCAACCTTGGTAGAGGGGAATCCTCGGTTGAGGAAAAAGGAAGACATGTCGGAAGCACTGGTGTAGAAGGTGGCATTGTCAGAGCAGACACGGCGGAGATGGAGAAACTGGGAGCATGGAATAGAGTCCTTACAGGAGGCGGGGTGGGAGGAAGTGTAGCCCAGGTAGCTGTGGGAGTCAGTGGGCTTGTAGTGAATGTTGGTCAATAACCTATCCCCAGAGATGGAGACAGAGAAGTCGAGGAAGGGAAGGGAAGAGTCGGAGATGGACCATGTGAAGGTGAGGGAAGGGTGGAAATTGGAAGCAAAGTGAATGAAATTGTCTAGTTCAGGGCGAGAGCAGGAAACGGCACCGATACATTCATCAATGTATCGAAAAAGAGGTGAGGGAGGGGACCCGAGAAGGACTGGAACAAAGAGTGTTCCACATGTCCCACGAAAAAGCAGGCATAGCTAGGACCCATGCAGGTACCCATAGCAACATAGCAATGTCTTAATCTAAATGTACACTCTCGGGAGCCGCAAGCCTACATTTCGTTGTACTGCACTTGTGCACTAACAATGACAATAAAGTTGATTATTATGATTATGATTTAATTTGGAGGAAATGAGTGGAGTCAAAGGAGAAGTTGTTCAATGTGAGAACAAGTTCAGCCAGGCGGATGGGGACTGGTTGGGCCTCTGTTCAAAGAAGAAGCAGAGCGCCCTCAGGCCATCCTGGTGGGGGATGGAGGTGTCGAGAGATTGTACGTCCAGTGAAAAGGAGGCGGTTGGGGCCAGGAAACTGGAAACTGTTAAAGTGGCGGAGGGGATCAGAACAGTCGCGGATGTAGGTGGGAAGAAACTGGACAAGGGGAGAAAAAAGAGTAGAGATAGGAAGAGATAAGTTCCGTGGGGCAAGAACAGGCTGAAACGATGGGTCTACCAGGGCAGTCCTGTTTGTGGATCTTGGGAAGGAGGTTGAAGCGGGCTGTGCGGGGTTGGGAAAGTATGAGGTTGGTGGCCGTGGGGGGAAGATCTCCAGAGGAGATGAGGTCAGTGACAGTTTTGGAAACGGTGGTTTGATGTTCGGTAGTGGGGTCATGGTCCACGTGGAGGTAGGAGGAGGTGTTGGAGAGTTGGCATTCAGCTTCCGCTAGGTAGAGGTTGGTTCGCCAAACAACAACAGCACCACCCTTGTCAGCAGGTTAGAGGGCTTGAGTTCAGTTAATTGACAGTCACGTAACATTAGGAGGCATAACATTAAGCTCACAGCGCAACCTACAGGTAAAATAGAATGTTGAGATCACTCACTGCTCTTAACATATAATAAATTTAATGTATTTAGTTGAAGTTTTTTCTGTGGTAATCATACTTTTAATTTTCAATATTAACTATGTACAGTTTATATTTATAACTAATGTCACTTTAAAGTACAGTATCCACTAACTATAACACTCCACCTTTGGTATAACTCATGTATAATTGAAGGGTCTTTTCTATTTAATGAACACGTCTCTTCTGTAACATTCCTCTTTTTTTAACACACATTTATGCAGGGTTGGGGAATCCCTACATCAGGCGTTTCTGCACCCTAGACCTTCAGTGTTATCTAGCATAGATCATGGCCTGGACCTGCCAAGAAAAAATATACGTTTTAAAATATGGTCTTCTTTGTAAGCAGGTGGTGAAGGCCCAGTGCCCCCTCTCCCCAGCCTGGGTCCTTCTGCCAGACTTGCTGAGATACTTTTATATGGCAGCTGACCCAGATATACCCTCCTGGCACAGACATCTGCCAATGACAGACTAATGACGTAACCTCCCCCCAACATCGGAATTCCACCGGGGTCAACAGTAGAGTTCCCAGCCGGTGTATGCTAACATAATTGTTGTGATTGCTGGGTTTTTGGAGTCTATTAGTACTGTATTATTCAACTAATATAATTCAGACTAATACCAATTTGTATTAATTTGGCAGAAATTTAGCCATTCTATGTTTATGAAAGCATAAGTTTATAGGACTGTTTGCACAACTGTGAGAAGAAAATGGATAAGTTGTCTCAATCCTTGAATTAGCATGCACCAAAACTCAAAGTTTGCTCAACTGCTTTCACCCTCCCATGGTCAGCTTGACTCTTCAATAGTAGTTTTCCCTACTAATTGGTTCACTGAGCTGAAGAAACTGAAGAAAAATAAGGTAGAAATAAAATGGCTGAAGTGGGAAGTAAAATGTTATACTTGGTTGGAGCTACACTGCTGAACTTCGAGTTAAGTAACATTGTTGGGACAGAGCAGTGAGCTTTATTGTGCATCTGGCTGATGCTCAATCTGACCTGGAAGTGCTTGACATTGACACTGGGCAGCCAAACGAGATGAAAAAGGAGAAAAAGATCCATTCCTTGGAACCGATGTCTCAACTTGGTGTTATAGTTATGAGGAAAGGCAAGAAAAACTGGGGCTGCTTTCATTAGTGCAGAGAAGGCCAAGAAGAGATCTGATGGACGTGTTCAAAGTTCTGAAAAGTTTTGATAGGAAAAAGAAAGTATTTACATTTATATATGTCCTTTTTTGTTCTTAGGATGTCTCAAAGCAGTTTACCGCCAATGAAATACTTGTGGTCAAATAAAACAGCCAATTTACACACAGCGAGGTCGCACAAACAGCAATGAGGTAAATTACCAGTTAATCTGTTGAGGGTAAGTATTGCCCAGGAGACCGAGTGCCATTGAATCTTTTACATTGGAAAATGGAATATGAGCACAAACTAGCAAAAAATATAAAAATGGATTGTAAAAGCTTCTATAGATATGTGAAAAGGAAAACACTGGCGAAGGTAAATGTAGGTCCTTTACAGTCAGAGATGGGAGAATTTATAATGGGGAATGAGGAAATGGAAGAGAAATTAAATAAATACATTGTTTTTGTCTTCACAGAGGAAGACACAAAAACCCTCCCAGAAATACGAGAAAACCAAGGGTGTGGCGAGAATGAGGAACTTAAAGAAATTCTTATTAGTAAAAACAGTACTAACAAAATTAATGAGACTAAAAGTCGATAAATCCCAAGGACCGGATGACCTACATCCTAGGGTTTTGAAAGAGGTGGCCATTGGGATAGTGGATGCATTGGTTGGCATCTTCCAAAATTCTATAGATTCTGGAACGGTTCCTGCAGATTAGAGGATAGCAAATGTAATCTCGCTAGTTAAGAAAGGAGGGAGAGAGAAAACAGGGAACTACAGACCTGTTAGCCTCACATCAGTAGTTGGGAAAATGCTGGAATCTATTATAAAGGATGCAATAACTGGACACTTAGAAACTAATAGTAAGATTGGGCAGAGTCAGCATGGATTTATGAAAGGAAAATCCTGTTTGACAAACCTATTGGAGTTCTTTGAGGATGTAACTAGTGGAGTAGACAAAGGGGAACCGGTAGATGTGGTGTATCTGGATTTTCAGAAGGCCTTTGATAAGGTCCCACACAAGAGTTGGTGAACAAAATTAGGGCACATGGAATTGGGGGTAATATACTAGCATGGATTGAGAATTGGTTAACAGACAGAAAACAAAGAGTAGGGATAAACGGGTCTTTTTCAGGATGGCAGGCTGTGACTAGTGAGGTACCGAAAGGATCGATGCTTGGGCCCCAGCTATTCACAATCTATATCAATGATTTGGATGAGGGGACTAAATGTAACATTTCCAAATTTGCTGATGATACAAAGCTAGGTGGCAGTGTCAGTTGTGAAGAGGATATGAAGAGGCTTCAAGGGGGTCCCGACAGGCTCAGTGAGTGGGTGAGAACATGGCAGATGGAATATAATGTGGATAAATGTGAAGTTATCCACTTTGGTAGAAAAAACAGAAAGGCAGAGTATTTCCTAAATGGTGAAAGATTGGGGAATGCAGATGCTCAAAGGGACCTGGGTGTCCTTGTACATGAGTCACTGAAAGTGAATGTGCAGATGCAGAAAGTCATTAGGAAGGCAAATGGTATGCTGGCCTTCATTACAAGTGGATTTGAGTACAGGAGTAAAGAAGTCTTACTCCAATTATATAGGGCCTTGGTGAGACCACACCTGGAGTACTGTGTACAGTTTTGGTCTCCTTACCTAAGGAAGGATATACTTGCCATAGAGGGAGTACAACAAAGGTTCACGAGATTGATTCCTGGGATGGCGGGACTGTCGTATGAGAAATGATTGAGTAAACTAGGCCTGTACTCTCTTGCATTCAGAAGAATGAGAAGGGATCTCATTGAAGCATACATGTTCTTATGTTATTATGTACATTGACCTACATAGAGAGATGAAGCCTCGGTTTAACTTTTCATTCAAAGGATAGCACTTCCAACTACGCAGCAATCTGTTAGCACTGCACTGAAATTTCAACCTAGATTATGTGCTCAAGTATCCAAAGATGTGCAGGTTAGGTTGATTTGGCTATGATAAATTGACCCTTAGTGTTAGGGGATTAAATACATGGGGTTACAGGGATAGGGTGGGATATGTGTCGGTGCAGGCTCGATGGGCCGAAATGGCCTCTATCTGCACTGTAGATTCTGTGATTCTGTGTGGGTTGTTACGACATGGAATGTCCTAACAGGAACAGTATTTCTTTATAAAGCAGGCTATCAACAGCCGTAATAGGTTGTCCAAAAGGATACTTGAGGCCAGGATAGTGGATTCATTGAATGGGAATACAGTAGGGTTGCTACTTTTGAAACATGAGATCAAATGGGCCGAAAGACCTTCTTTATTGGAACTTATCTTGAGATCTTGTAATGGGTTGCTGTGAAGCCACTGAGGTAGATTTTCAACTTGCCACATGGGCTTAAAAGTGAAGTTGCGGATCAGCCGCTAGTTATAGAAACTGCCCGATTTGAAAAAGAATGGGAATAAAGATCGGCTGGTTTCTATAGCTGACAGCCGATCCGCAATGCCAGTTTTACGCTTGGGTGCCAAGTTGAAAATCTACTGTAGGAACGGAGGTTCCTATCTGAATAAGTTATTCGACTCGATGAATCAAATCAACAGGTTTTAATGAACAACGAAGTTAACAGGGAAACTACAGGAGAAACGATACACAGGTCTATTCAGCTTGCTGGGCACTCGACGACTACTGGAAGATTCTGGAAGCTGACGTCATGACGTCATCGCGTTCTTCGCGCCACTGGTGGTCACGTGATCGGCGTCATGACGTCATCACGTGGAGTGCAGGAAAACACAATACAGTACAGTTAACAGGTAGTTTAAAGGTGCAGTCCGCAGTTGCACTACACTGTAGTTAAAGGGATTATTACCAATTGTTCTGAGACCCTTGGTGGCTCCACCACACCCCACTCTATCTCGGAAACAAAAATTGCCCCAAAATTCCATGGAGGTTCTCTTTTAGATTAAAGCAACACTACAATTGTTGATTTGAAGTATGCTCTGTGAAAGAGGCAGCACACCTATGTAGATAGCATATAACTCCAATGGGCACCCCTGTGGAATTTCAAGGCTAAGGTTTTTTAAGGAACATTTTAGGGAGTTTGAATATTTAGGGGGAGAAATTCAATATCACCACATTTGGAGCACAATTATCGGCCGGGCGCAAAGTTTAGCACCTAGTGCTAATTATCGCCTCCGACTGCAAACTTGGTTTCTATCGCCCCTGGAGGTGATTGGAGTGCTAAATCAGGCGCTACACATCTCTCTTAAGGAGCTAACGCCGAGGAGCAAGGCGCTACCTCAGAGCGCTTGCAAAGCTCATGTGATGTCAGTCAGCAATGGAACACAGACACACTGGCGCAGGCCAGTTCTTAAAGGTGAGGGTCGATCTTGCTCTCCATCCACACCCTGCTCATTGCAGCCTTGAATCTCGGCCTGGACAGTCCTGTACATCAAATCTGCTAGAAAGAACAATGGAGAGGCCCAGGGAAAGAGGTCAGAGTGCAGCCCCCATAGTCTCTTCTAAATCGATGCTAGGAAGGTCAAATCAAAAAGAACCTGCAAAGTGCTGCTCAGTACCCAAAACTCCTTAACACAGCATTGAATCTCTCCAGAAGTCCTTCTCTCCCTCAGAATGCGTGGTGCAAAAATGTTGCCGACAAAAAAGGCAGGAAGCGGTCGCCTTTAAATAGCGCTCCCCCAGTCCCTTCCCGACTGCAAAACGTTCCCTTCAACCTGTCGTTGCAAGCGGCAGATGGAAAGGCGGGGGCGCCACTCACTATCTGGTCTGGGGCGCTACCGGGGCGATCCACGCTCGACTTGCGTCACGATCTGCGGGCGCAGGAGATCGTGGTGGTAGTGTTTAGTGACACCACAAAATGTCTGGTCAATTTCACGAGCGGCGCAAACATCGCCGCGCCCAGGTGCTAGTTGCTTTGCACCCCATTAGCGGGAGACGCAAAGCAACTAAATTTTTCCCCCATGTTTCTTCAGCATTTATGAAGCAGAGACTGTATAAAAATGCAAGCTCCTTAAAATGCCCCCAGTTTCTGCTGTTTTCTGTCAGAGTGAATGAGCACTTCGACAAATATCAGCCGATCAAAGCGAGGATTTGTGAAGAGCAGGTCATGTCTGACTAATCTAGTAGAATATTTTGAGGAGGTTGCAATTATGGTGGATAGGGGAGTGTTTATGGATGCTGTCTATATAGACTGCCAGGAGGCATTTGATTAGCTTCCTCCCACCCTTCTTCATCTAACCCTATCAACCTATCATTCTATTCTTTTCTCCGAAAAGAGATTAACAGCAAAAATGAAATGAATTGGAGGTAACCTTGTGACATAGATTGGTAATGGGTTGGGAGGTAAGAGACAGAGGGCTAGATTTTCAGTTGATAGCGCCAGCAGTTAGTGCCTTAAGAGAAGTGATTTTCGGGCGCTATGCGTGTAGCACCCGTGCGCAGCGCAGTTTGCGCCCCGCCCCAAATTAAGTTGCCCGTTAGCGCCGGCGCAAAGTTTAGCGCCCGCCCGGATGCGCGCGCAGAAAATGACGTCACATCCTCGTGCAACGCCCTTTGTGCGCCCCGATTCCAAACTTCAGTCGGACCGCCCCATTGTGCGGCTGGCGGCCAGAGCGTTTGGAAAAAGGAACGCAACACAACCAGCGCGGGCCCCGGGGGGCGCAAATTAAAGGGGACGTGCTCTCCAGTATAAAGGCCAGCCTTTTTTCAGAAAACACTCTTGTGCAACGCATTTCTGGAGACACAACAAGGAGGATAGCTAACTGGTTTCAAGCAGCAAGAGCTCAGGTATTTTTGGACTCAGGCCAGAGCGCTGCAAGTGGCCTTTTGGAAATTTGAGTGTTTGCCAGGATTTGATGGGGGTTGCATGGGGTGCCAACGCGGAGCTGCAGCTCCATGTCCGTAGGGCTCGCAGACGCATTGTGAGAGGGGCAGCCCTGGCTAGAGGCAGAGGGGGCTACAGGCGTCGGCCACGTAGGCCTTACCCAGTAAGGCTATACCGCCAGCAGCGCTCCTACCTAAACATGAGTGCCGCGCGATGTGTTAAAAGGCTCCAATTCCGAAAGGAGGTGATTGCAGAGATCTGCCACCTGCTTCGCCGAGATCTGCGGCCAAAGCTCAGGTGCAGGACGTCTCTGTCGGTGGAAGTGAAGGTGACGGTGGCATTGAACTTCTATGCCACCGGCTCCTTCCAATACGCTGCTGGGGACATAGCAAACATCTCCCAGTACGGCATGCATCGCTGCATCCGCCAGGTGACCGAAGCACTGTTCAGAAGGAGAAGCCAATTCATCTCCTTCCCCATGGCCCTGGAGAGCCAGCATCAGCGCGCATTGGGATTTTCCAGACTCGGGGAATTCCCCTTGGTGCAGGGCGCCATTGACTGTACGCATGTGGCTTTGCGGGCCCCTCTGGAGCATGGCGAGCAGTATCGCAACAGGAAGGGCTACCATTCTCTGAATGTGCAGCTGGTCTGTGACCACAAGCAGCGCATCATGGCAGTCAATGCCAGCTTCCCAGGCAGCAGCCACGATGCCTTTATCCTGCGGCAGAGTACTGTGCATGACATGTTCCAGGCACAGCCTCCCCCAAGAGGATGGCTACTCGGGGACAAAGGCTATCCTTTGTTCACCTGGCTCATGACCCCGCTCCGCGCGCCCAGGACCGCTGCTGAAGAGGCCTACAACGAGAGCCATCAAACCACCCGCAACATCATCGAGCTAACTATTGGGGTCCTCAAGCAGCGGTTCCGCTGCCTTGATCGCTCCGGAGGAGCTCTCCAGTATTCGCCGGACCGGGTCTCCCAATTTGTGGTGGTTTGCTGCATGCTACACAACCTGGCTATCCGCAGGACTCAGGCACTGCCACCTGACGTTGGAACAGCACCTCAGGAGGAGGAGCAGGAGGAGCATGAGGAGGAGGAGGAGGAGGAGCAGGAGTACGTTCCCAGGAGGGAGCGACCAGGGCCAAGGGCCGCACGACGCCACCTTATTACACGGTACTTCTAAGCCCCCTGTCAGGGAATGGCCAGGGGCCATGAGGGAAGATGAATGCAGCCGCTCCGCAACCCCTCAGCCGGCGAAGCCAACAAACACTAAGAAGAACAACCATGGAGACTGCATGAATAAAGATAAATTTTTATTACACAAAAATGAAAAGCCCTTCCCACATGAATCCCCAAAAACAATAAACGGGCCCCACAAAAAGCCCAACAAACGACTCACTCCCACAAACTGGGGAGGAGTCACTCCACCTTTCTTCAAACCGGGCCTCAACGTCGGCCTAACGCAAAAAATAAGCCCTCCAACAACACAACCATGGGCAAAATAAAGATGGCCACCGCCATATAAAAGGAAAGCTGGCCACACCCTCTACTGAGTGGCCCGCGAGGGCGAGACCTTGCCCAGCCTTTTGCCTCCCCTGCCCGGCCTGCTGCTCCTTCGCAAGCTCTGCCCAGTGGCTGCTGCGAGGCTGGGGGAAGGTGCCTGAGGCTCAGATGCCCTTCCGCCAGATGCCGCTGGGGGGCGGCCTACACGGCGTTTGGGCCTCGAGGGGCCGTCTGCTGAGTGGCGCACCTGAGCCTGGCCACCATCAGCTGCAGCCGCTTGCCCTTGACGCCCCAGTGGGGGAATGGCGGCGACGGATGGCGCAATGTGGGCCAGCTGGCGTCTGGGATGAGCTGGCTGGTGCTGTGGTGCGGTGGCACTCGGCCGGGCCCGCACTGCAGGATCTGCAACAATCAGCCGAGGGGCGGCTTGCTGGGATGGTCCAGCGCGGCGGCTGCCCTGGCAATGCCTGCCTGAGACAGCGCGTGTGGCAGCAGTGAGTGCCCCTGTTGTCCTGGTGTGCGCGCGCATCACATCCGCCAGGGTCTTGATGGCATCAGTCAGCATGCGGCCACTCGCGGCAGTTGCTGCCCCGAACTCGCGCACACTGGTCGCCAGCGACTCGATGGCCTCAGGCATGCGGCCCACCACGCTCATGAGCTCCGTGTGGCGCCGGTCCGAATCCTCGGCCATCTTATCCAGCTTCCGCACCTCCTCCGAGGTGAAAGTGTCCGGACTGGAGTCGCGACTCTCCCGCTGGGGAGGAGGGGGCCGAACTAAGGGACCCTTGCCACGTTGGTGGCGGCGAGTGTGCCGATCAGCAGCACTCCCCTCTGATCTTTCCCCCCTTTGGGGGGAAGGCCGTGGGCCACGCGCACGGCTCCTGCGTGGCTGGACGCCACTGGTCCCAGAAGCTGCATTGCCCTGCGACAGTTCCTCCAGGCACTCGTCCAGTGAGGAGGTGTCAAGCATTTCCTCCTCTCCTGCGGGACGTGACTGTTCCCCCGATGGTCCGGCTTGCTCCTCCTCCTCCTCCTGCTCGGAGGTGCTGTCACTGGCAGCTTCAGGGTCCTGGTCGTCACCAGCTGAAGGCAGGAATGCACAAGAGTAGCTTCAGAGTGAGGAGACGGCATCAGCGAGGGAGTTAGGACTGGTGGCATTCAGCGCATTGGTGGGACAGTGGCAAAGGAGGTAGCTCGGATGGGCCAGTGCGATGCGAGAGGGCCAAAAGGCGGGGTCCTTACCATTGCCGGGCAGTGGAGGGTCGGATACTCCGCACGCTGTGGGGACGATCACACGGGCTCCCATGAGCACACACACGCGCTCCTCCAGCCGAGTGAGCTTCTGCAGCTTGGCGCGGCCACCCCTGGCACGGGCCTGGTGATTAAAGGCTACTTTAGCCTGCAAGAGAAAGGACAGGCTGTAAGTGCGCAGTGTAGCCCTGATGTAGTGTGCACTGCCTCCCATGGTGGAATAGCTTGGACAGAGTGAAGCCCTGATGTAGTGTGCACAGCCTCCCATGGTGGAATAGCTTGGCCAAAGTGTAGAGTGCCGAATGGCCATTTGATGCTCATGACTGTCCCAATGCTGCTGGCTGAGGGCTGACCAATAGGACTTTCAGCTCCCTTTGCCCATCATGTCAGGTGTACATGCAAGAATGAGGAGGAGACTGGAAAGGCTACTCACCTTGACAATCCTGGTCAGGTCGTTGTATTTTTTACGACATTGTTTGTGGGTCCTGGGGGCATCGCCGGTGAACGTCACCCTCTGGGCGATCTGCTTCCAGGCTTTGGTGTAGTCGTGGTGGGTTGGATTCCTCCCACTCTCTGGGAACAAGATCTTGCGCCTCACCTCCAGAGCTGTGACCATTATGTCCAGATCACCCTCTGAGAAGCGCAGGGCATGCTGACGGGCCTTCTCTGGCGTTGCCATGACTCCCTGGGGCTGAGCAGCAGTGTTGAGGCCTCTTTGCAAGGCTGCAGTGTGCAGGGCGTGGCAGCAGACCAATTCGTCCCTTCCCCCTTTAAGAGCTGGTCGGCGCCACGGGGTCTGCTGTCAGTCCAAAAATGACCGCACCCGCGCTGCGCCCCGCCTGGGCGCTATCCCTCTGGACCGCCGGCTTAGCGCCTAAAGAGAGTAGTGGAATGCCTCTTTTAGCGCTCCACCAACCTCTTAGGGCGAAGCCACTGAATTCCCGGCAACGGGGCGCTACTTTGGGGCGGGCGCTAACTTCGGGCGGGCGCTAAGGTTAGCGCCCCAAAACTGCCTATACTGAAAATCTAGCCCAGAGAGTAGCAATAAAGTGAACATTTTCTAATTGACAGGATGTGACAAGTGCTTTCCCCAGGGATCTGTACTGGGGTATCAGGTTTTCACCATATTTATTAATGATGTGCATGAAGGAATAGAGAGTTGTATATCCAAGTTTGCAGATGACATTAAATTAGGAGGCATAGTAAGTTGTGTAGATGGGAGCAGGAAGTTACAAAGAGACATAGACAGACTAAGCGAGTGGGCAAAACTATGGCAGATCAAGTTCAATGTGGGGAAGTGTGAGGTCATCCACTTTACAAAGTATTACAAAGTATTTACAGCACAGAAACAGGCCATTCAGCCCAATAGGCCATGCCGGTGTTTATGCTCCACACGAGCCTCCACTCACCCTTCTTCATCTCACCCAATCAACATATCTTTTCATTCCTTTCACCCTCATGTGCTTATCTAGCTTCCCCTTAAGTGCATCACTGCTATTCGCCTCAATTGCTCATTGTGGTCATGAATTCCACATTCCAACCACTCTCTGGGTGAAGAAGTATCTCCTGAATTCCCTATTGGATTTAGTAGTGACTATCTTATATTTATGGCCCCTAGTTCTGGTCTCACCTGCACATGGAAACATCTTCGCCAAGCCTACCCCATCAAACCCTTTCCTAATCTTAAAGACCTCTATCAGGTCAACCCTCAGTATTCTCTTTTCTAGAGAAAAGAGCTCGAGCCTGTTCCATTTTTCCTAATAGGCATAACCTCTCAGTTCTGGTATCATTCTAGTAAATCTTTTTAGCATCTATTCCAGTGCTTCTATGTCATAATATATGTTAGAATATGGAGACCCGAACTGTTCACAGTACTCCAAGTGTGGTCTAACCAAGGTTCTATAGAACTTTGGATCTGAGAAAAATAAATCGGAGTATGTTCTTAATGGTGAGAGACTAGGAGCTGTGAAGAAATAAAGGGATTTAGGTGTCCATGTACACAAATCACTTAAAGCTATTGTAGAGGTATAAAATGTAATTATAAAGGCTAATGGAATGTTGGCCTTTATCTCAAAATTCAAAAGTGTGGAAGTGATGCTTCAGCGCTAAAAAGCCTTGGTCTGACCCCACCTGGAGTGCTGCATTCATTTTTGGGCATTGAATCTCAGAAAGATATATAGTGGCCTTGGCAGATTCACCAGAATGATGACAGGGCTTAAAGGTTTCAATTATGAGGACAGGTTGCATAAATTTGGCTTGTATTCCCTCGAGTTTAGAAGGTTGAGAAGTGATCAATCGAGGTGTTTAAAATGTTAAAGGGATTTGATATGGTAGATACAGAAAGAACTATTTCCTCTGCTGAGGGAAATCCTGAACACAAGGGCACAATCTTAAAATTAGAGCTGGACCATTTAGAAATGAAATCAGAAAGCACTTTTTCATACAAAGTATAGTAGAAATCTGGAACTCACTCTTTCAAAAGGCTGTGGATGCTGAATCAATTGAAATTTTTAGGATTGAGATTGATAGACTTCTGTTGGGTAAGGGTATCAAGGGATATGGAGCAAAGTTAGGTCAATGGAGTTACGATACAGATCAGCCATGATCTAATTGAGTGGAAGAACAGGTTTGAGGGGCTGAATGGCCTACACTTGCTTCTGTGTTCCCATTCCCCAATGCTCCTTCCCGATATTGTCAACACAATAGCTAACAAGGATGTTGCTGCCAATTTTGAAATTATGGACAATATTATCACTCATAACCAGTGTAACATTTGCATACTGAATTATCATTGGCTCGCAGACATCTGTAAGGAATACCTATTATATTCACATGTGATCACATGCTGAGTTGTCATTGGCCTGCAGGCATCTGTAAGGACTGCTATTGTTTAGAAGACCCAGGGGGGGTCCTGACTCCATCTTGTCCACACGGTGCTGTATGAGAGATCAGACCCGATGCTTCATTAAAAGAGTTTAAACTGTAATACTCCGTTGTCCTGCAATTTATTATTTTTGTACAAAGTGTGCAAAACAAGACAACCAGAATGCTAGAAATTGGCAGATGCCATTTTGCAGTTGGCCAGCTTCGTACTATATCATGGGTATGCTGCCACTTACACACAGCATACTTTAACTCAACAATTTAAATGTTTCTTTGATCTAAAAGCATACACAAGGGTACATACAGAGGTCATGTTTGATGTGGTATCCCAAACATTGCCATTTTATTAGCAACATTGAAACATGAAATAATGCCATCAATTATATCCAGACCCACTTTTCAAACACAAAGGTTAAAAAGGAAAAAGGATACAATTTGAAAATCACCTTACAAATTAGACCTGAACAAATAATTATAGTTGAGAGCCATTTACCCACATAAAAGGTTAGATTTTTAACCCCACATGTTACACAACATTCTCTAGATGGCTTACATTATCCAATTCTGCAGGGAGATAATGATCCTGGCCCACAACACTATAACTTGTGACAGCAGGAAAACTTTGTTGTGGTTTAACTGAAGATAATTGAAGGCATTTAAATGAACGATTAAAGAAAGAAAGGACTAGCATTTATACAGCGCTTTTCACAACCTCAGGACGTCCCAAAGTTCTTTACAGCCAATTAAGTATTTTTGAAGTGTAGTCACTGTAGGAAACACGGCAACCAATCTGCACACAGAAAGATCCCATAAACAGCAATTTGATAATGACCAGATAATCTGTTTTTTTAGTGATGTTGGTTGAGGGATAAATATTGGCTAGGACACTGGAGATAACTCACCTGCTCTTCTTCGCAATAGTGCCATGGGATCTTTTACATCCACCCGAGAGGTTTAATGCCTCATCTGAAAGATGGCACCTCTGACAGTGCAGCCTAGATTTTGTGCTCAAGTCTCTGAAGTGGGAACTCATAACCTTCTGACTCAGAGGCAAGAAGTACTACCACTGAGCCGCAACTGACATTTTAACTTTCATTCTGTCATTAAAATGGATGTTACCACGGTCAGAATGAGCAGCCTATCTGTGACCACCAGTGTGACATCATGTACATGAATGTTTGTTTTCCTGGGAGCTGCCATGCATTTTTATATTGAGGCTTTGCTACAGTACCACTACTATTTCAAAATGACATGTTCCTGCCAAGACCCTGGTGATAAAGTATACCCATTGATAGCACCCGGGCAGTTCCTCAGGACAGCATCAGATCCATTTTTGCACCAGGATTATAATAAAGCACAGGACTGAAACGTTGAAGGCTTATTTCAGGTGCTTTGATAGGTTTGTTGGGACTCCGCAGTGCAATCCACCATGAGGCCTGGGATAGCGTTGATGTGCTGCCTTCTACATAACTTGACATTAGAAACAAGGCTTGTCGTGGAAACCACAGAGCAGGAGTCTGGCCGAAAGCATCAGGGAATGAAAGTAGTCAGCAGCAGGAGTTTAGAAGAATGAGAGGGGATCTCATTGAAACTTATAAAATTCTAACAGGACTAGACAGACTTGATGCAGGAAGGATGTTCCCGATGGCCGGGGAATCCAGAACCAAGGGTCACAGTCTAAGGATAAGGGGTAAGCCATTTAGGACAGAGATAAGGAGGAATTTGTTCACCCAGAGAGTGGTGAACCTGTGGAATTCTCTACCACAGAAGGCAGTGGAGGCCAATTCATTAAAAATATATTCAAGAAGGAGTTAGATATATTTCTTAAGGCTAAAGGGATCAAGGGATATGGGGAGAAGGCAGGGACAGGGTACTGAATTTGGATGATCAGCTATGATCTCATTGAATGGCGGAGCAGGCTCGAGGGGCCGAATGGCCTACTCCTGCTCCTATCTTCTATTTCTATATAGCAGCAAAGAGAGGCTGTCCAAGAGAAATCATTGCTGGCGATCAGCTGATTCAGGGCACCTTCTCTAGAGAAGTCAAAGGAAGGGAGTGTGGTAAGAAAAAGCAAAGGTGGCTGACTGGTTATGTACAAAGACAAATAAGATGTTAAAAAAAAGTTTCTATAAATTAAAGCTATCTAATACTCAACTAAACAGAGTTGAATATAAGGAAACAGCTAAAAAACTGAAGGCTGCTATTAGATCAGCTAAAATGCTAATGCAAAAGAGGATAGTGGACAGTTGTGGGAAAAGTAATGGGAAAAGCTTTTTCAGTTATATGAAGAATCGATGAACTATCAACGACTGTATTGGGCCATTGAAGGATGTTCAAGGATAGCTTACAAAGGACTCACTGGGTCTGGCAGAAATATTAAATGATTACTTTGCATTAGTTTTTCACCCCTGAAGATGATGCTCGACAATTAGAATCGAATGATTTTAATAAAAAAACTAGTAATATTAACATTTTATTTTAGATAGAATTAAGAACTTGAAAATAGATAGAGCAGCTGGGCTAGATGATATCCACCCGAGAGTTCTCAGGGAGATGGTACACATGCTATGTGAGCCCCTAGTCTGTATTTTAATAGCTCACTGCATTCTGGGATGGTCCCCGTAATATCACCCACCATGTGAGGACTGGAAGGAGGCTAATGTACTCCCCATCTTTAAAATATGACACGATGGACCGGGTAACTATAGGCTCATTAGTTTGACATCAGAAATAGGAAAGATGCTTGAGGGAATCATTAGGGATGCAATATATAATTGCTTGGATAGAGAGGGACATGTTAGGGACACCCAACATGGCTTCATAAAAAGGAGGTCAAGTCTTCCAAATCTGAATGTATTTTTGAAGAAGTCACCAAGGTGGTGGGTGAGGGAAGTCCAGTAGACATTGTCTACTTAAACTTCCAAAAAACCTTTTGATAAGGTACGGCACAAGAGGCTGCTCTACAGGATTGAAGCCTTTGCTATTAGTGGTAATATATTGAGCGGGATAGAGAACCGGCTGGTAGGCAAAAAGTAGTTATAGATGGATTTGGATCTGTTTGGAGACCTGTCACCAGTGGGGTCCCGCAGGGATCAGTGTTGGGATTGTTGCTCTTTAATATTTTTATTAATGATCTAGATTTAGGTGTTGGGAGCAGGATCTGCAAATTTGCAAATGATACTGGGACCTGTCAGAGTATTTGGACTATAGCTTTAGGCAGATCTTGATGTGTTGGGAGATTGGGCTCATATGTTGAATTTGGAAAAGTGTAGTGCTAAGCACGTGGGCATGTCAAATGCTCAATATACATACACCCTTCAGGGAAAAGCATTAAAGAGGGTGGAGAAAGAAAGCGACCTGGTCATTCTAGTACAAACATCTCTAAAGGTACATGAGCCATGCTGTGAAGCGATAGCTAGAGCGAACAGGGTGTTGGGCTGCATTCATAGGGCAATTGATTATAAAACAAGGCATACTATTTTGTCCTTGTACAGGACCTTGATCAGGCCTCACTTGGAATACTGTGTCCAGTTTCCTCACATGGTGGGTGATACTGAGGCTTTGGAGAGGGTGCAGAGGGGGGCTACTAGGCTAATTCCCAGTCTAAAAGATCTTAGTTATCAAAATAGGCTGAAAGAGTTGGGACTCTACACTTCAGAGAAGCCTAGACATAGGGGATCTGATTGAGGTTTATAAGATAATGAAGGGAATAGATTGTGTTCCAGTTGACAGTTTGTTATAATTAAATAGATTAAGGGGGGAACCAGGGGGTCACTATTTTAAGTTGTATAAGGCTAGATCTAGGTTAAATGTCAGGAGGTGGTTCTTTTCCCAGAGAATAGTGGACCTCTGGGACAGGCTGCCGGCTTGTGTGGTGGATGCCGATTCGCTGAATTCCTTCAAGTGAGAGCTGGACCTGGTTATTACTGGGGTGGACATCACCTCTTATAAGAGGTAGGTACTGCAGGGTATTCAGGGCCAGAGTGATTTCCTGGATTCGTTTTGATCACCTAGATAGGTCAGAAAGAGATTTCCCAGATATTTTCCCCTAAATTGGCCTGGGTTTTTATCTGTTTTTTCGCCTCTCCCAGGATATCACATGGTTTTAGGTGGGGTGGAGAGTGTATATTGTGATACACAAGGTGTGGGACAGGCTGGATGGACCAGAGGTTCTTTACCTGTCCGTCAATGTTGGTATGTTCGTAGAACTGCACCTTCCCAATATATTAACAGTCCTGTCAACACTGTCCCCCTGTTTCCCCCTGAGAATCCACCATGCTCTGAATCATAGAATTGTAGGAACTGGGGTTCCTAGCCGAAGAATTGAGATCGACTCAGAAAATCAAAAACAATAAAATTTAATGAACAAACGAAGCTGTACAGGAAACTGTAGGATACAATGCAAATAGGTCTGGTCTGCTTGAAAGCCTCTCTGGAAACTGCCAGAAGGTTCCGAGCTCAACTGCTAGCAGGTTCCGAGCTCAACTGCTAGAAGGTTCCGAGCTCTGACGTCATGACGTCATCACATTCTTCCCGCTGTTGAGAGATCGCGTGACGGACGGCATGACGTCATCACGCGGAGTACAGGAAAGAAGCCCGAGTACAGTTAACAGATACATTAAAGGTGCAGCCCCCAGCTGTACTACATTGCTGTAAAAGGAATTATATACAATTGTCCGTAATCCTCTGGTGGTTCCGCCACATGCGCCCCCCCAGAATTGCTTTTAACAGAGAAGGTAAGGCAAGAAGGGGGTCTGACGAGTCTGTCCGACCGACTGCGATACCCCGGCAGCTGGAACGAAGCGCTAGAAGATGAACTGGCCGTTGGCTGTGGTTGTGATGATGCCGCAGGCGGAGGAGAAGAAGAGGCCGGCTGTGGTCGACCCGGTGAGGTGGGCACTGGCAACTTGGCGGATGACTGTGGCTGTACTGGACCGGCAGTCGACGGTGGATGACCACGACGAGGCGGCTGAGCAGTGATGACTGGTTCGCTCAGATCCAGATGCGCCGGTTTCAACCGGTCGATGGAGATGTGGTCAGGCTTACCGCCGACGTCGACTGTGAAGGACTTGTCACCTGACAAGATGACGCAGAACGGACCTGTGTAAGGCGGTTTGAGCGGGTTGTTGCGAGCATCCTGCTGAATGAACACGTATTCTGCGCTCTTAAGATCCACCGGGACATGGGAGCGCTGCAGGTCATGATGCGACGTAGGCACTGGGATGAAATTCCTAGCCGCTTCCTGTGTGGCTGACGAGCTGCTGAGCTGGGGACCAGGGTTCTGTGTGAGGAGGAAGAAAATCGGCAGGCACTCTGAGTGGTTGGCCATAAACCAGCTCTGCTGAAGAAGAATGCAGGTCGTCCTTAGGCACCGTGCGAAGACCTAGCAGCACCCAAGGGAGCCTGCCCACCCAACTAGGCCCACGGAGACTAGCACGCAGTGCGGCTTTAAGGGACCTGTGGAATCTTTCACACAGACCGTTTGCCTGTGGATGGTAGGCGGTGGTACGATGAAGCTTGGTGCCCAAACCTTGAGCTGCGGAGTTCCAAAGCTCAGAGGTAAATTGAGGCCCCCGGCCGGAGGAGATGTCAGCCGGTACCCCGAACCGAGCTACCCATGACGAGATGAAGGCTCTGGAGACGTCTGCCGCTGTGGTGACAACCAAAGGAATTGCCTCTGGCCACCTGGTGGTGCGGTCTACCACGGTGAGGAGGTGAGTGTACCCGCGAGAGGAAGGGAGAGGACCAACCAGGTCCACGTGCACATGGTCGAATCGACGCTCCGGAACCGGAAAAGTGGCGACTGGGGCCTTAACATGGCATTGTATCTTGGACTTCTGGCAACTCACGCAGGTATTGGTCCAGTCACGGACGTCGAGATGCATGCCCTTCCAGGCGAATTTCTTTGCCATGAGTCGTGACGCTCTCATGCCAGGGTGTGACAACCCGTGGATAGTGTCGAAAATTCTCCTGCACCATTCGACTGGAACAATTGGACATGGGACACCCATCGAGATGTCACACAGGAGTGTGGTCCCTGCGGCCTGGAAACTGACATCAGCCACTTGTAAGCTGGAAGGTACGGTCCGGTATGCCTGCACTTCAGGGTCTGCCTTCTGTTCTTTTGCCAAACCAACATAGTCGACTCCCAGGTGTACTGCATGGAGCTGGGCGCGGGAGAGACAATCTGCCACCAGGTTGTCTTTGCCCGAGACATGTTGTATGTCGGTTGTAAATTCAGATATGTACGTAAGATGATGTTGTTGCCGTGCCGACCATGTTTCCGCTCTCTTGGCCATCACAAAAGTAAGTGGCTTGTGGTCTACAAAAGCCGTGAATGGGCGTCCTTCCAGTAGGAAGTGAAAATGGCGGATGGCCAGAAACAATGCCAACAACTCCCTATCAAAAGTACTATACTTGTATTCGTTCTTCCGCAATTGGTGGCTGAAGAAAGCCAGTGGTTGCCATGTGCCGTTGACCCACTGCTCCTGTACTGCCCCGATGGCATAATCAGATGCGTTAGTGGTAAGGGCAATAGTTGCGCCCGGAAGGGGATGTGCCAACATGGTCGCAGCAGCCAAAGCGTTCTTAGTGTCGAGGAAAGCCTGGTCCATCTGGGGTGTCCAATCGATCGGGTCTTTGCCCGATTTACCTCTGAGGGCCTCGTACAAAGGTTTCATCAACAATGCCGCCTTGGGGACGAACCGATGATAAAAATTGACCATTCCCAGAAATTCCTGGAGGGCCCTGACGGTCTGAGGAAGAGGGAACGAGGTGACTGCTTCCACCTTCGTGGCCAGCGGGACAGCGCCTTCTGAGGTGATTCTGTGTCCCAGGAAATCAATGCTGTGCAACCCAAACTGGCACTTGGCCGGGTTGATAATAAGGCCATGTTGGCTGAGACGAGAAAAAAGGGTACGCAAGTGCGTAATGTGTTCTTTCGTGCTGTTACTGGCAATAAGGATGTCGTCTAGGTAGACGAAGATGAACGACAGATCGCGCAACACGGAATCCATGAGACGTTGGAAGGCTTGTGCTGCATTCTTCAGCCCAAACGGCATACGAAGGAACTCAAAGAGCCCAAAAGGTGTGATGACAGCAGTTTTAGGGACGTCCTGAGGATGCACGGGCACTTGATGATAGCCTCGGACGAGGTCTACTTTGGAAAAGATGGAATTCCCTGCCAGATGGGCCGAAAAATCCTGAATGTGAGGAATTGGGTACCGATCCGGTGTGGTAGCCTCATTCAGGCGTCTGTAGTCGCCGCATGGTCGCCATCCGCCGTCCGGCTTAGGAACAATGTGTAATGGCGAGGACCAAGGACTATTCAAACGTCGAATAATACCCAGGCGTTCCATTGTATGGAACTCCGCCTTGGCGGCCGCGAATTTACCGGGTTCCAGCCTTCGAGCTCTCGCATAAATGGGGGATCCTGTCATGGTAATGTGATGCGCCACACCGTGCCCCGTGACTGAAGAAGAAAATGTGGGCCTGGTGAGCTCAGTGAACTCACTGAGAAGACGAGAGAACTCATTTGGAGATGGGACTGCACAGGCAACTGACCAAGACATCGTGGTGCTTCGTTGGCAGGGGACCGAGTGAAAAGTGGAGGCACTGATTAGCCGGCAGTGTCGGGCGTCGACGATAAACCCGTTTGCGCAGAAGAAATCTGCCCCCAGGATGGCCTGTGAGACTTTCGCCATGATGAACTCCCAAACAAAACGTTGGCCGCCAAAACTCAACTGGACCCTACGCTTTCCGAACGTGCGAATGGCCGCACCATTGGCTGCCTCGAGGGGGGGACCTTGACTGCCGGATTGAAGATCTAGCTTCGATGCTGGTAGGATACTGCACTGGGAGCCAGTATCACAGAGAAAACGTCGCCCTGACAGGGAGTCTGTAATGTATAGGAGTTTCCCTGCAGACCCGACGGCCATTGCAACTCTAGTGCGTCCCTTAGGCCGTATTGATCTTCTGAGAAACCGCTGGTTTGAGGTAGGTTTTTTTTTGGTGAGAAACTGCAGGGCGGACGGCAATTTCTGGCCTTCGCGCCGAAACTAGCATGGTATGCACACCAGCCTGCAGGAGGAGGAGTCGGATTCGCTCTTGTGGGGGATGGGCACCTCATGGCTGCACAAGATTGTTGTGAGACGGTGAATATTTTATTTGCTTCCGCGGCGAGTTCAGCACAATCCGTGATCGCAGAATTGGCCAAGGCCGTCTGTACTGGCTCTGGTAGTTGACAGAGAAACAGCTCGCGGAACAGAAAACATTGCGATTCCGAGCCCAAAAGCATGAGCATTTGGCTCATGAGCTCTGAGGGTTTTGAATCCCCGAGGCCGGGCATGGAGATAAGTCTGCGAGTGCGCTCCGACTTGGACAGACCGAAAATCTGCAGTAAACGTGCTTTTAAAGCTTCGTACTTGCCATCGTTCGGTGGACTCTCGAGGAGGCTGATGACCCGTGAGGCCGTGGCGCTGTCAAGGGCGGAGACCACGTAATAATAACGGGTTGAATCCGCTGCTACTCCCAGGATTGCAAATTGGGCTTCCGCCTGGTAAAACCACGCGGCCAGTCGTTGCTCCCAAAATTGCGGCAGTTTGAGGGTGACGGCGTTCGTGTCCATGATGTAACTTCAACGAAAATTGTTCGAAGAAATCGGGGTCACCAATATAGGAACTGGGGTTCTTAGCCGAAGATTTGAGATTGACTCAGAAAATCAAAAACAATAACATTTAATGAACAAATGAAGCTGTACAGGAAACTGTAGGATACAATGCAAATAGGTCTGGTCTGCTTGAAAGCCCCTCTGGAAACTGCCAGAAGGTTCCGTGCTCAACTGCTAGTAGGTTCCGAGCTCAACTGCTAGCAGGTTCCGAGCTCTACTGCTAGAAGGTTCCGAGCTCTGACGTCATGACGTCATCATGTTCTTCCCGCTGTTGAGAGATCACGTGATGGACGGCATGACGTCATCACGCGGAGTACAGGAAAGAAGCCCTAGTACAGTTAACAGATACATTAAAGGTGCAGCCCCCAGCTGTACTACATTGCTGTAAAAGGAATTATATACAATTGCCCGTAATCCTCTGGTGGTTCCGCCACAGAATCATAGAAATTTACAGCACAGAAGGAGGCCATTCAACCCATCGTGTCTGTGCCGGGCGAAAAAGAGCTATCCAGCCTAATCCCACTTTCCAGCTCTTGGTCCATAGCTTTGCAGGTTACGGCACTTCAAGCGCATATCCAAGTACTTTTTAAATGTGATGAGCGTTTCTGCCTCTACCACCCTTTCAGTCAGTGAGTTCCAGACTCCCACCACCCTCTGGGTGAAAAAAGTTCTCCTAAACTCCCCTCTAATCCTTCTACCGATTACTTTAAATCAATGCCCCCTGGTTATTGACCCTTCTGCTAAGGGAAATAGGTCCTTCCTATCCCCTCTATCTCGGCCCCTCATAATTTTATACACCTCAATTTGGTGTCCCCTCAACCTCCTCTGTTCCAAAGAAAACAACCCCAGCCTATCCAATCTTTCCTCATAGCTAAAATTCCCCAGCCCAGGCAACATCCTCGTAAATCTCCTCTGCACCCTCTCTAGTGCAATCACATCTTTCTTGTAATTTGGTGACCAGAACTGTAAACAGTATTCTAGCTGTGGCCTAACTAGTATTTTATACAGTTCAAGCATAACCCCCCTGCTCTTATATTCTATGCCTCAGCTAATAAAGAAAAGTATCCCATATGCCTTCTTAACCACCTTATCTACCTGTCCTGCTATCTTCAGGGATCTGTGGACATGCACTCCAAGGTCCCTCTGTTCCTCTACACTTCTCAGTATCCTACCATTTATTGTGCATTCCCTTGCCTTATCAGCCCTCCCCAAATGCATTACCTCACACTTCTCTGGATTGAATTCCATAAATCGGCAGCATTCCTATCAAACCACACTGCTCCCATTCATCAGATATCAACCCAGGCACTTGCAAACTGTTCTAAAAGCATTGCAAGTTAAAACACAAATTGTACCAATTTCTGAACAATTAACTTGTTCCCTGACTGGTAGTACCAATTTTATGGCATATTCTCAACTTGATGCCAGTGATCTTGCACAGCTAGCTATCTGGTACTCGTTCTAAAAGTTACATGAGATGCTAGAGCATGTGAGGTGGCTGGCTGCTGGCTGTCTGTGTAAGCAATGGCCGCTATGTCCTGGTGCCTATATCTTGTGAAGGACCAGCTGCAGGCTGCAACTCCAGTGTTGCTACTTGGACATTATGGGCCTGCTATCTTACTGCTCTATGTGCAGGTATCTGTAGGGGTTGGCCAGAGGTCACACTTGACTTGTTATCCTGAGAGATGGCAGGATCATCTGTGAACCTCTCTATCAATAGGAGAGCTACCTGTTCATAGGGAGACTGAGGCCTGATGTTTGATGTCTGCCCTCATGGCCAGTCTCTCTCTGCTATTATAGGCTGCCTCTTCTGTAGGAAGAATTGAGATAGTGTAAAAGGTTAGCCTTTGTCAGGATATGCAGTGCGAATCAGGTGTGAGGTGGCTGAGCAGCTTTTCTGAATTCATTTATGGGTTGTGGGCATCACTGGGGGCCAGCATTTATTGCCCATCCCTAATTGCCCTTGAGAAGGAGGTGGTGAGCTGCCTTCGTGAACCGCTGCAGTCTGTGTGGTGAAGGTACTCCACAGTGCTGTTAGGTAGAGAGTTCCAGGATTTTGACCCAGCGACGATGAAGGACTGGCGATATACTTCTAAGTCAGGATGGTGTGTGACTTGGAGGGGAACTTGGAGGTGGTGGTGTTCCCATGCGCCTGCTGCCCTTGTCCTTCTAGGTGGAAGAGGTCGCGGGTTTGGGAGGTGCTGCCGAAGAAGCCTTGGCGAGTTGCTGCAGTGCATCTTGTAGATGGTACACACTGCAGCCACGGTACGCCGGTGGTGGAGGGAGTGAATGTTTGATGTGGTGGATAGGCTGCTTTGTCCTGGATGGTGTCGAGCTTCTTGAGTGTTGTTGGAGCTGCATTCATCCAGGCAAGTGGAGAGTATTCCATCACACTCCTTATTTGTGCCTTGCAGATGGTGGAAAGGCTTTGGCGAGTCAAGAGGTGAGACACTCACAGCAGAATACCTAGCCTCTGACCTGCTCTTGTTGTCACTGTATTTATGTGACTGGTCCAGTTAAGTTTCTGGTCAATGGTGACCCCCAGGGTGTTGTTGGTAAGGGATTCGGTGATGGTAATGTTGTTGAATGTCAAAGGGAGGTGGTTAGACTCTCTCTTGTTGGAGATAGTCATTGCCGGCACTTCTGTGCAAGCCTGAACGTCGTCCAGGTCTTGTTGCATGCGGGCATGGACTGCTTCATTATCTGAGGAGTTGTGAATGGCGCTGAACACTGTGCAGTCATCAGCGAACATTCCCATTTCTGACCTTTTGTTGGAGTGAAGGTCATTGATGAAGCAGGTGAAGATGCTTGGGCCTAGGACACTGTCCTGAGGAACTCCTGCAGCGATGTCCTGGGGCTGTGATGATTGACCTACAACCACCTTCCTTTGTGCTAGGTATGACTCCCATTGACTTCAGTTTTATTAGGGCTCCTTGATGCCACACTTGGTCAAATGATGCCTTGATGTCAAGGGCAGTCACTCTCACCTCACCTCTCGAATTCAGTTCATTTGTCCATATTTGGACCAAGGCTGTAATGAGGTCAGGAGCCGAGTGGTCTTGGCAGAACCTAAACTGGGCATCAGTGAGCAAGTTATTGGTGAGTAAGTGCTGCTCGATAGCGCCGGCGTCCATCACTTTGCTGATGATTGAGCGTAGACTAATGGGGCGATAATTGGCCGGGTTGGATTTGTCCTGTTTTTTGTGGACAGGACATACCTGGGCAGTTTTCCACATTGTCGGATAGATGCCAGTGTTTTAGCTGTACTGGAACAGCTTGGCTAGAGGCATGGCTAGTTCTGGAAAGCTAATCTTCAGCACAATAGCCGGGATGTTGTCAGGGCCCATAGCCTTTGCTGTATCCAGTGCGCTCAGCCAGTTCTTGATATCACGTGGAGTGAATCGAATTGGCTGAAGACTGGCTTCTGTGATGGTGGGGACCTCAGGAATAGGCCGATATGGATCATCCACTCGGCACTTCTGGCTGAAAATGGTTGCAAACGCTTCAGCCTTGTCTTTTGCACTTTAGTATGAAAGGGCAACGACAAATTCTGTAATCAAACAAAGTCAGTTCATTTTTATAAACTATGGTTGACTTCTCTTATCTTGTCTGCCCTTATGAGGTCATCTAACTTCTTTTGGCATTACACTGATGTCCATGGGGTCATGGAAGTGTCACTTACTGCCAGTATTATTTTTCTTTACTGTGCTCCAGCTAATGCTGCTGTTGCCCTCCTGCCCAGCACTACTACAGCCAGCCATTCCCTTCCCCCAATCTCATCTACAGCAGGAGGACCTCCAGCTCCTGATCTTGGAAATTAGATGCGTACCATCCTGAAGGTGTCCTTTCTGTTATTCTGCCCTCTTAGTGTCAGTTGCGGCTCAGTGGGCAGCACTCTCGCCTGAGTCAGAAGGTTGTGTGTTCAAATCCTATTCCGGAGACCTAAGCACAAAAATCTAGGCTGACACTCCAGTGCAGTCCTGAGGGAGTGCTGCACTGTTGGAGGTGCCATCTTTCAGATGAGACATTAAACTGAGGCACTGTCTGCTCTCGTAGGTGGATGTAAAATATCCCATGGCACTATTTCGAAGAAGAACAGGGGAGTTATTCTGATGTCTTGGCCAATATTTATCCTTCAATCAACACAACTAAAACAGATTATCTGGTCATTATCACATTGCTGTTTGTGGGAGCTTACTGTGCGCAAATTGCTTGCTGCATTTCCTACATTACAATACTGACTACTCTTCAAAAATACTTCATTGGCTGTAAAGCGCTTTGGGACATCCTGAGGTCGTGAAAGGCGCTATAGAACTACAAGCCTTTCTTTCCTTCTCTGCTTCTTTGTTTGTGCTGCTTGGCCCTTTAAGCTGTTGCAAGACTTGAATTCCTGTAGCAGCATGTGTTTCCCCACCCGTTCCAGTGCAACAGGTCAATCCATGGTGGAGCCTACCCAAGAATGCTCAACTTAGCTAACCCCGGAAAATCCAACAGCACTTCTGCCAGAGTTACAGCTGTATGGAAAATCCAGGCCAACTTTTAAAGAAATATTTTTGATGATTTATTTTGTGGTCATCAAGGAGAGAATGTCTACACTGGATAGTGAAACATTATTGATCACTCAGAATCAGCACCAAATACTGCTAAGTCTGGTATGATAGAGCCAGCTGCAGAGCAAAGCTCTCTTTACCCAAACAACTCACCATAACCCCAGTCTTAGTGGAGCACTGTCTATTGTTACTCCAGGTAAATTTTTCACTTCTCACATAGGTCACCCTTGTGCTCACTCTGAACTTGGTTGGAAATTGAAAGCTAAGTTGTGCAGATTGATTAACAATTCTATGCTATGGACTGGTTGTGTTAATTTAGTGCCACTGGATCTTTTCAGGCAGCCTCAAGTGACCTTTGTCGAATTAGTCAAGCAGCAGCTCATCGCTGTATAAAGAAGGTCTATTCAGGTGGACCTCATGGTTTATTATCTTCTCCGTGGAATCTGTGAAACAAAGAGAGCAAGGCATATAATTCTATAGATTGGCAGGATTCCCATGAATGCAAGGAGCTTTTGATAGAACACCTGCAGCTTTGAAAGACTCACTTGGCAATCCTCTCAATTTCATTAAGAGAAAGGCTTTCATTCTATGGTAAAAGCAAAATACTGCAGATGCTGGAAATCTGAAATAAAAACAAAATTCTCGAAAATACTCAGCAAGTCAGGCAGCATCTGTGGGGAGGGAAACAGAGTTAACGTTTCAGGTCAATGACTTTTCATCAGAACTGGAGGATGTTAGAGACTTAACAGATTTTAAGCAAGTACAGAGCCAGGGAAAAGGGCGGATTCAGGGGGTGGGGGGAAGGGAGCAAGGCACAAGGGGAAGGTCTGTTGTGACAGGGTGGAGGACAGGAGAGATTAAATGACAAAAGGAATGAGGGTGCAAGGCAAAAGGGGATGGTAATGGGACAGTAAAAAACAAAAAATTAGTCACTCCTGCACTTCACCCTATCACAGACCTTGTTTGTTCTTTCCTCCCCGCTTTTCCCTGACTCTGTACTTGATTAAAATCTGTTAATCTCTACCATCTTCCAGTTCTGATGAAAGGTCATCGACTGAAACATTGTCCCCGATATTTACTCAGAGATGCGCTGGGAACGGGGGGTCCAATATCATGTGGGAAACCCGGAAGTAAGTTCAGGGCATCTGTCTGTGGCTTTTTAACGCAGCCAACTCATTATTATTTTACTTCTGGGCTTGGTGTCGATTAAGTAGCAGTGGGCTCGATGAAGACCCACATGACTCCAGTATTTAAAGGGCCAATCCAAAGATGGATTTGCAGGAGCTTGGAGTTGGAAGTAACAGAAGAAGGAAGCTCAGAATGCATTCAGGATGATCAAAGGCTGCAGCCTGCTTTAACGACGCCTCCCTGGATGTGCTGCTGGGGGTAGTGAGGAGCAATGGGAGGAAGAAACCTGCTGCTGACATAAAGGCTGGAGGTGGCCAAGGAGGTCAGTAGTGTTGTGTCGGTACCTTTCTACCTAGACACAATTTAAGACTCAGAACTCAGAGATTCAAACATAAAGTGCTTTATTCAGGAAGGACAGGAAGTTCTGGCAAGTTCCGAACAAAGAGAGCTAAACTTAACCAAGAGAACACCCAACCATTTATCTGCTGTGACAGCGCCACCACATGTGGGAGGAGAACACACAATACATAACATATTCCTCCCCTCTTAAATGAAAGGTCCACATTATTGCACAACAGGTAAGTTACTTTCAATGCACTCACTAACCAAGGGTAGAGGTAGACTGCCTCAAACCTTGACTTTACCCTGGGGTTTATTCTGCCCCAGTCTTGTGGGTAAGTCACTAAGCCTACAGATCCAAGCGTCTTGGAGGCCGCCGCTCCCTGACAGGATACCGGCGGTCATCGCTGGCTTGCACAGCAGTAGGCATTGATACAGGCCTAGATGGAGAAGGTGCCTGTGTCAGTCGAAAGTTAGGAGTTTGCACAGGTGGAACAGTCTCTATGACTTCCTGTGTTGGAGAAGAGCACTGTGGCAAAGGGTGCTGGTTTGCGGTATCATCCGGAAACAGTTCAGGCCAACCAGCCGTTGGAGCCTCTGTGGCTGTCTCAGCTCCTAGCAACAGTTGATCTGTGTGTCTTCTCCAGACGACGTCCTCAGCAGTCTCAACCATGTAAGACACCGGGCCCATCTGTGCGATCACCGTAGCAGGAACCCATTTCGGTCCAGTGTTGTAGTTTTGAGCTAGGACGTGCTCTCCAGGATGAAACCGTCTCTCCTTGGCTCTTTTCTCTCTCTTTTCAACTTGAGCTTGTTGTTGACAATGGACAACCTGTTCTGCCCTTGGAGGTTTGAGTAAGTCAAAACTTGTCCGCAACTGCCTCTTCATCATGAGCGAAGCGGGGGAAGTTTTTGTTGTGGCATGCGGCTCGTTCCTGTAGGACAACAGGAAGCTGTTCAGACGTTGGTGGATTGAGCCCTGACCTTGCGATGCCTTCAAGGCGTGCGTCAAAGTTTGCACGAACCTTTCTGCCAGGCCGTTAGTAGAGGGATGATAGGGCGCAGACCTGATGTGTCGGACACCATTCACATGCAGGAAGGTTGCAAACTCCTGTGATACAAATTGTGGACCGTTGTCACTTACGAGTTGTTCCGGTGAGCCATAACGGCTGAACATCTCACCAAGTTTCTCAATTGTTTTCTCTGCCGTGGTAGACCTCATCACAGCGACCTCCAGCCACTTGCTACGAGCGTCCACAACCACTATAAACATCTTCTCTTCGAAAGGACCGGCGAAGTCCACATGTACTCGCTGCCACACTTCTGCAGGCCAATCCCAGGGGTGTAGGGTTGCCAGCTGTGGAACATTCCGGACCCTTTGACATGGGGAACATGTTTTGGCCTTCTCCTCAATATTTCCATCAAGACCTGGCCACCAGAAGTAGCTTCTTGCCATTTCCTTCATCCGAACCATCCCACTGTGGCCTGTATGAAGTTGTTGCAGTATAGGTTCCCTCAGAGGTGGCGGAATGATGACACGGCGTCCCCAAAGAAGACAACCTGCCTGGACGGAGAGCTCATTTCTTTTTGAAACGTAAGGTTTCAAACTAGGAGAATCTCCTACAGCTCTCCCTCGAATGACAATGTCCATTACCTCAGACAGGACTGGGTCTTTGCGGGTGTACCTTCACACCTGAACTGCCGTGACAGGTGCTCCCTCCACTAGTCTAAAGTAGAAGATGTCTATCTGACGAGGCTCTGGGGGAGTAACAGGCAAGGGTAGCCTCGAGAGACCGTCTGCGTTGCCGTGCAAGTCTGATTTGCGATATTTGATGTCGTATGTGTGTCCTGACAACAGTAAAGCCCACCTTTGCATCCTGCTTGCAGCAAGAGACGGAATTCCGGTGTGGGACCCGAAGATTGAAGTCAATGGACGGTGGTCCGTCAGGAGTGTGAACCTTCTCCCAAACAGGTACTGATGAAATTTTCGAATTCCAAAAACGATTCCCAAGGCCTCGCGCTCAATCTGTGCATAGTCACTCTCGGCCTTGTTCAAGGTGCGTGATGCAAAGGCGATAGGTTTCTCTTCACCAAAGGGCATGATGTGGGATATGACTGCTCCCACACCATATGGTGACGCATCACATCCTAGCTGCACGGGTAGCTTTGAGTCGAAGTGTGTCAGGACCTCCGATTTCAGCAATGCTTTCTTTGCTTGGGCGAAAGCTTCGTTGCACAGTTCAGTCCATTTCCATGTTTTGCCTTGACATAGCAACTGATGTAACGACTTCAACAATGTTGCTAAGTCTGGAATAAACTTCCCATAGTAGTTAAGTAGCCCCAGAAATGAACGTAACTGGCTCACATTCTGGGGTGCTGGGGCCTCCACGATCGCCTTGACCTTTGACGGCGCCTTATGTAGGCCAGTAGCGTCAATCACATGCCCCAGGTACTCAACTGAAGACTGAAAGAATTCACATTTGTCCTTACGAACTCTGAGTCCGTACCCTTTCAGTCGTTGTAGTTTCGCATCCAAGTTCAGAAGATGATCCTCCTCATTTGTCCCAGTGACAAGGATGTCGTCCAGGTAGCACTGAACTCCTGGCAGTCCACTCAAAATCTGATCCCTTGCCCTTTGGAATAGAGCAGGGGCCGACGTAATTCCAAACGGAAGGCGGCAGTACCTGTATAGCCCCTTGTGTGTCACAATTGTCAGCAGCTCCTTTGATTTGTCATCGACATGCATTTGTAGATAAGCCTGGCATAAGTCTATTTTGCTGAACTTTTGCCCTCCGGCCAGGCCCGTAAAAAGATCATCAATGAGGGGAAGAGGGTACTGTTCCGCAGACAGCACCGGGTTAATAGTCACTTTAAACTCCCCACAGATTCGAACAGATCCATCCTTTTTCAGGACAGGAACAATGGGTGTGGCCCATTTGCTCACGCTCACAGGCTCCAGGGCTCCATTCTCGACTAAGGCCTCCAAGGTAGCCTCAACTATTGGCCTAATTGCATAGATACAGGTCGGGCTTTGTGAAACTTCAGCTTGCTGTCAGGTTTAATGTTCAGTCTCACGCTGATCTTTTTCATGCTCCCAAGTTCCCCATTGAAGAGTTCTGCATGTTTGTTTAACACTGCAGTCAGACCTGACTCCCCTTTTGACATCATGCGGACTGCAGGCCAGTCCAGTGTGATTTTCTCTAGCCACGCACGTCCCAGTAGAGATGGGTAATTTCCCTTTACCACATATAGTGGCAGTTTCGCAGTCTGTCCGTTCAATTTAACTGTCACCTCAATGGCGCCTCTCATGGCCACAGGTTCGCCGGTATACGTCTTTAGCACAATGTTTGTTGGCTGAAGGGTAAGATGCTTTAGCATTTTGTTGTAGACAGTGTCTGAAACAAGGGACACAGCCGCGCCTGTGTCCACCTCCATCCGCACTGATTGTCCCTCCACCAGTGGTGATACCCAGTAGCCATTTGAACCACCTGCAACCATCAGTATGTGCACCTCTTCCTCCTCAGAGGTGTCGCTCCCCTCTGTTTTGCTTGTTCCATCATACTGCACTGAATGAACACTCCTTTTCCTCTCTTGTCCAAATACAGACATTTTGCTTTCATGCTTCCCAGCTCTGTCTGTTCTTTTTTTACCTCTACAGGCGCGTTCAATGTGACCCTTTTTGCCACAATTTCGGCATTCCAGCTCCATACACCAGCAGTCATTAGCGTGATGGCCCGTTTTCCCACAACGGTAACATGTGCCGTTCCGCGCACCTTTAGGCTCAGACGACACCTTGTGAACTCTCCCTGTTGAACTCAACTGGTGGGCCTCCTTTTCCGCCATCTCCATGGAGACACTAATTTGAATGGCCTTTTCAAGAGTAAGGTTGTCCTCAGTAAGAAGGTGCTTCTGTGTGGCTGCATTTTGCAGACCACACACGAGTCTGTCTCTAATGGTGTCCTTCAGCACCTCCTTGAACTCGCAGTGTTCTGACAACCTTTTTAAAGCAGCAATAAACATCGTCACTGACTCCCCCTCCTCTTGATTCCGTTTGTGAAATCTAAATCTCTCAGCAATAACCAAAGGTTTTGGTGAAAAATGTGCTCCAAGAGTTTCCACTAGTTGCTTATATGTTTTAGTTCCTGGCTTATCTGGCTGCACAAGGCTGCGAAGTAAATTGAATGTCTTCCGTCCCATTACACTCAAAAAGGTAGGCACGACCTTTTCGTTTGCCACCGCATTTGCCAATACAAAATAGTCAAAACGTTCCGTATATGCACTCCATTGCTCCACATTTTCATTAAAATCACCGATGTTTCCTAATATAGTAGCCATCTCACGTTTCAAATGAAAATATCTGTTTACTCACTGCCGTAACATTAATGTGATGCTGCAATCTCTGTTCTGAGTGTTTTGTAGTCGAAAACAAGAAAGTTCTCACAGCGCAGATTCATCCATTTCTTGTCGCCACTTGTTGTGTCGGTACCTTTCTACCTAGACACAATTTAGGACTCAGAACTCAGAGATTCAAACATAAAGTGCTTTATTCAGGAAGGACAGGAAGTTCTGGCAAGTTCTGAACAAAGAGAGCTAAACTTAACCAAGAGAACACCCAACCATTTATCTGCTGTGACAGCACCACCACAGGTGGGAGGAGAACACAAAATACATATCAAGTAGCAGGAGCATAGTGCCATGCCCATGGAATCAGTGCAGAAAGCACTTTCTGACCTAACCAGGCTAGGAAAGGTTGCAGATGGACCTACATTTTGCTGTGTGCATCACCCCACCCCTTCACTCTGCCATGTCAAGCCTACTCCATCATATCACACCTCACACCCACTTGCCTTGCAAGTTCACCCATCCTTTTCTTTCTATGCAGTTCTGCAAATCCCCATCTATCCAGCTGCCACTTCCACTCACCTTGATCTTTATGCAATTTCATGCCTCTTCCTGATAGTCACGCTCACCAAATGCACTGCATCCATCGGGCGAACACATGCCATTACACTCACTCATAGGTCTGTTCTTTCCCCCGTTGTAGGGAGAGTGAGAGAACTGGAGGTGGATCTCCACAGATCTCGCAGCTTACTACTGCAGAGGAGGTGGCGTTTCGACGTCTCTGGCCATCGCAGCCTGGTGACACAATAAAATAACAGTGAGCCACATGTCATACAACACTCAGTCATGTTGACTTGATTTCAACAGCAAGTGAAATATGATTATCTTCATAATGTTAAGTTGCAACTCAGAGCGCGGGCGCAGTGCAGCTGATGTCAGTTAGCAATGGAACACAGACACACTGGCGCTGGTCAGTTCTTAAAGGGGAGGGTCGATCTTGCTCTCCAGCCGCACCATGCTCATTGGAGCCTTGAATCTCGGCCTGGAGAGACCTAGGACTACAATTTCCAGCCAAGGACTATGGAGAGGGTGAGAGAACAAGCTCTGCACTTCAGTGAGTGGACCTTGGAGACTCTTGTTGGTACAGTGGAGCGCAGAAGATCTATACTCTACCCTGAAAGTGGCAGGAGGCCATTGCCGTGTGACTATAGAAGAGTGTGGAGGGAGGTGGCTCAGCATGTCTCCTCCAGGGGCATGGTGCCCAGGACCCATACTGAATGTCGCAAAAAGCTCAACGACCTCACTCAGGTCGTCAGGGTGAGTGACTTTTTTGCAATACCTCTCCATCCCTCCATTTCAACCTCATTCTATGGCCAGAGGGTCTTAAAACCCCAATGCCCAACACTCATCCAACACCTATATCCCTCTCATGAAACACACATGCTCATTCCACATCTTGCATACATTAAGGGCTATTCAAATTTGGGAGGCACATCAAGCAAGACCATGGCTGTATATTTACTCAGACGCCATCCTTTTTCTTGCAGGCGATGCTATCTCATAACAGGAGACAGCAGCAACGGACGGGTGGGGGGCGGCCTCAGCAGCAAGCCCTCAGCGATCCTGAGGCGTGCGTCCACAGGATTGTGGCAAGCCAGTTGATAGATCCCATCACCCCTGGAGAGGTCGACCCCATTCAGGACAGCAATGGTAAGGTCATTAGTTTTCTCTCCTCTCTCATTCCACTTGCCCCTCACAACACCAGCTTTTGACACTTTCAATCCAACTTACTAAATCGCACCACTCCTTCCTCCCTCACTGCCCCCCTGTCCTCACGCTAAAGCCACTCTTGTACCTCCCTGCTTTCAGATGGTGATTCACCAGCTGAGGAGACAGGCCCTCAAGCTGCCAGTGGGAGTGAAACCACAGGCAAGGAGGAAGAGGAAGCCAGAGCATCAGCACCACCCTCTCCCGAGGAAGCCCATGCCCACACTGTGACCACATCTTCCCTGGAGAGGAGCAGGGGTGAAGGGTCTAATGAGGGTGAAGCTCCAGGACCCAGCGGGCTGCAGTAATGCGATGTGGCTAGGGAAGCTCGGGGGCCTTCTCCCCGGAGGGAGAGTAGGCCAGCGAGTCCTGCTGCACTGGACGCAGAGGAGGAGCGGCTCATCACTGAAATGAACACCCAGGCAGTGGACATGCGCACTCAGCTCGCGGGTGCAGTGGGAAGGGTGCCCAAAAGCACTGATGCACTGGCAAGGAGTGTGGAACACGACGCTGTAGCACAGGTGGATGCCACGCTAAAGCTTAGTGCTGCAATTCAGTCACTGGCTGCTGTGATCCAATCTCAGACTGGTCTCATGCAGGCTCAGATTGAGGCCACGCAAGTACTGACTGCTGCCATTGTCGCTGGTTCGGACACATTGCCCCGGGGCTCTCACAGCGCCGCAACAGGCCAGCAATCTGTACCCCAGCAGATTGCTCCGGATGCTGATGTGCTGCCCCATGGGACTGCCAATGTGTCGGTCGAGCAGGGAGGTGCTGTCCTCTCTCAAGATGACAGCATTCCTTGCTGCCACCACTGTCACTTGTCCATTGCACTTGCCACTGCCTGTAGCCCAGACTGCTGTCGCCCATGCAGAGTTGGTGCAGTCTGCAGCCGGGCCCTCCAGGCCCAGAGCTGGTTGAGGCCGTCCTTCAAGGGCATCTGTAGTCTCAGGTTCTGACAATCAGCAGCCTTCCACCAGCCTTGCTGGAGCCACTGGGGCCCCATTACGGAGGAGCAGTAGGGTGGGAAGGGGGGAAGTGCGCAAGGAAAGGAGATCACCCTCAAAGTGCAAAAAGTAGGCAGTGTGACGAAATGTTGGCAATTTTTTTATTGAAGGCCGAGGTTCGTGTTCAAACTTTTGTTTAGTGTTTTGGCCATTATCTCCATGTTGTGAGAACCAGTTAAGTTAATTAATTATTTTTTGTGTTTGTTTCTATTAGTTTGTCATGAAAAAGTTTGTAATCAAAATGGACTTTGGGGTTGCGGGTTGCTTTCCATCATGTTGTTCTCCATGCCAGAAGCCATTTCCTGAGTAGGGGCCTAGAAGTGGCTTGTTATCAGTCGTTGATGTACGGCCCTTGCAGTTTCAACATTGTGGGCCTCCCTCCCGCTTTGGTGCTGCTGCTGATCATCCTCCTCCTCTTCCTCCTCCTCCTCCTCCTCCAGTGGTTCTCCAAGGCCTGGTGGCATTGGCTGGAACCACAGGATTGCCAGGTTATGAAGAATGCAGCACACAACTATGAAGAGGGAGACTCGCTCAGGCGAGTACTGCAGGCCTCCCCCTGAGTGGTCCAGACAGCGGAACCGTTGCTTGAGCACGCCGATCGTTTGCTCAACGATGTTCCTGGTGGCGAGATGGCTCTCATTGTACCACAGCTTAGCAGGGGTGTTGGGGTTACGGAGTGGTGTCATCAGCCAGGTGCAGAGTGGATAACCCTTGTCCCCGAGGAGCCAACCACTTGGCTGATGCAGTGCCTGGAAAAGCTCTGGCACACCAGTCTGGCGCAGGATGAAAGTATCGTGGCTGCTGCCAGAATAGCGGGCATTGACAGCGAGTATCAGCTGTCTGTGGTCACAGACCAACTGGACGCTTAAAGAGTGGAACCCCTTACAGTTTCGGAAAACCTCTGCATTCTCATGCGGTGCCCACAATGCCACATGCATGCAGTCAATGGCACCCTGCACCATGGGGAAGCCCGCTATCCTCACAAAGCCCAATGCGTGTTCATGCTGTTTGGCCCGGGTCATCAGGAAAGAGATGTACTGGCGTCTCCTTTTATAGAGGGCATTTGTGACCTGACGGATACAGCAATGGACCGCGAACTGGAAGATATTGGCGATGTCCCCAGTAGCTGCTTGAAAGGAGCCGGTGGCATAAAAATTCAGAGCCACTGTGACCTTCACTGCCACCGATAGAGACGTCCTGGTCCTCAGTTGAGGCTGCAGATCTGGCTGCAGCAGATGGCAGAGCTCAGTGACCACCTCCTTGCTGAAGCACAGCCTGCGCAAACACTGCTCCTCAGACAAATGAATGTAGGAGAATTGCTCCCAGAATACCCTGGGAGGGTAAGGTCTCCTGTGCAGAGGCCTGTTGGCTCTCCTCCCTCTGGCCATGATTGCCATTCTCTCTCTGTGTCTCTGTTGCCTCCGATTCTTCAGGCGGAGGACGATGCCCCGAATCAGTGCAGCCTCCATTGTCTCTTGACAATCGAAGTAATGAAGGTCAAATCCAAAAGTATCTGCAAAGTGATGCTCAGTAGCCAAAACCACTTCACACAGTGTTGACTCTATGCAGAAGTCTTTCTTTCTCTCTCTCAGAATCTCTCTCTCTCTGCCTGACAGAAAAAGGCAGGAAGAGGGCACCTTTAAATAGCGCCCCCCCAGCCCCTCACCAACTGAGAAATGATCCAGTCTCCCTGTCGTTGCTTGCGACAGGCGGAAGGGAGGGGGGCACCACTCAATATCTGATCCGGGGCGGCACCAGGGTGTTGCATGCTCGACTGACGTCACGACCTGCGGATGCAGGAGATCGGGGCGGTAAACTTTTGCGCCGCCGCAAAAACTCTAGTCAATTTCACGAGTGGCGCAAACATTGACGCGCCTGGGCGCTAGTTGCTTTGCGCCCCACTAACGGGAGGCGCAAAGCAACCACATTTTTCTCCCCAAGTATTTTATCTCCAGCAGGGCCTTTACACGAGCAGCGACAATCGGTGGACATAGCAGACGACCACTCCTCAGAGGAGTTGATTCCTTCTGAGGGTGCACTGTAACAGGACTCATGCTTACTATGTACCAGGTCAGATACTCGCACTTCGGTGGGTCCAGTTAGACAGATAGTTAGGGTTTCACCTGGTGACTCACACTTCACAAGTGAGCAAGAGCAGATGGTGGCGGCAGTGGAGAGTCCACGTCAGAGGTCTCAGCCCTCTCCAAGCTCTGCTCAGCTGGACACAGATGCTATACCCAGGGGGCCGTTGATGAAAAGGAAAATCATTGAGCAACAGCAGATAATGTGCAATGCACTGACAGGCCTCCCAAGCACACTGACCATGATTGCAGAAAGAATGAGGAGTCTGCTTCAAGCATGAGTGGGATGATGTTGCAGGGCATTGCGATGATGTCTTCTTGCATGGATAGAGTGGCCAACTCCGTGGAACATAAAACATAGTAATCACATGAGTCCACGCCCGCCTTGACCACAGCCGTGCACACTCTGGATGTCAACATGTCTGCCGCCTTAAACAGGATGACAGATAACTTAGCCTTGGCCTTACAACACCACACTGATCTGCACCAAAGCATTCTCCAGCAGAGTAGTAGGATTGAAGTGTGGCTGGGCCATGAGAAGGATGATGGCGAAAGGGGATATGGAAGTGGGAACTGTAGGGGGTGGCAGGTGTGGCACGTGCGCCCAGTCAGTTATGCCCCTGACTGTTTGTGAGTGGTTTGAATTGCTCCCACGCCCCTGGGTTCTAGACAGCGATACAGAAAACTCGAGTAGACAGGTGGTTTGGATGCAAGCAAAAACCAAGATTTTATTGAACAGGAAAAATTAATACAGTCTTAAAAGAAGTTACCACTATAACATGACAGGTAAATGCACTTATACAGGGAATGGGGAACACACGGCACATCGAGGGAAAACAACGATCTTAACAATCCCCTTATCCTTATCCCACCCCCTATACCTAACTAGATTAAGCTATGAGGGGTCAGAATCTATACTCACCAATCAAAAACGGGGTTTGCTCAATTCAAAACAGCGGTGGGGTTCAGGGTTCGCTCTTGGTGCACTCTGGAGCCTGCCGTCGTCACGTGGTCTCCGGGTGCTGCAAGGGCGTTGTCCAGGTTCGAGTACCCCAAAGTCAAAGTCTCTGTTTGGGTACTTTACCTTGCAGGGATGATTCTTCGTCGACAGCTGCCAGTTTGAGTTAGTGTGCAGATATTCGAAGGTCGGCCGAGGCTGAAGGCCCGATGATTCGAAGCCTCCCCTCGTTTGGTCTTCTCCAGCCGGTCTGCCCCTCAGTGGTTTTCCCTTCTCCCCTCGTCGCGCCCCGCCTCGCCTGGCCTGAATCTGTCCTTGTCTGCCCAACCCAGTGCCGGGGCAGTTCCAGATGGAGTGGGAAAAGGGCACGGGCAGAGGCCAGGAGGTAAGTGCGGGACGGGGAAAGAGCGGCAGCCACAATGGCGAGGGGCCCGAGGAGCAGCACCAGCACACCAACCAACGAACTCTACGGACCTCCGAACGAACGAACGAACTAGCTGCCCTCACTCAATGCTACCCGGGGCCTTCAATTATACCTTCGTCGAAAACCCTTTTCTTTGCGCCAAATCAGGTTAGTTCTTTGTCTTAAACTTGGCGGGCTAGTTTAAAATAATGGTAGCAATTCATACTAACGGGTTTTAGATGGCCGGTAATCGCATCTACCGGCCCAATAATTGACTTGTATTGTCCTGAAAGTTCCTTGATGGGCTTGTCCAACCTCGATGGCTGTGTTAATCTGTTTCCGATAATGTATGCAGACTGTTTGATGGCCTTAACTATAGGCCTAAACTGCAATTAGATCCGTCTCCAATTCAGTCTAATGCATAATTCAGAGTTCTGTCTCGTTCCAAAACACAAAGTTTCTCTTCACAGAAAACCTGCAACCTTAGTTTCGATTTCTCCCAAGCTGTCTGCGCTGCAGAATCCATTTTGGAATCCCGCAGGCTTTCTGCCACGAGGCACGGTACCCTTTTCAATTAAAAAATTTCCATGCAGTGTCCCCTTTATTAATAATAACCTTCGGGGGAGACGCAGAAATTTTGCAAATCTTACAGAACTCCACTCAAAGCATTTCCACTTCTTACCCATTGCCACCCCTTCAGTCATTACCCAACATGCTGCCTCCTCTCCTGATGGCCGAGTCTGCCCCTGCACAGGTGCAGGTGGAGCAGTCTTTGGTGGGGCCCTCATGGGCTACAAAACCCAGAGGACGTCGGTCAAGAGCATCTCAGCAGTCAGAGCAGCGATCTGAGCAGCCTGCCTCTACCTCTGCTCAAGCTACAGGGGTTGCACCACGTAGGAGCGGTAGGAAAAGGAAGAATAAAGCTTTGTAGTTGCACAAGAGTTTGCCCATGGATGTATGAGAACATGTTGTGTTGTGAAGTTTCCCGTCTTGCCGATTCTTGGTTGCTGGGTGGCAAGTCGCCTTTTAGCCTGTTTGATGATGAATGGGAAGACATGAACTGATGGAGACCAATGGGGGGATGTGCAAGGGTGGTTGGTTGTTTACAGGACTGCTTTGTGTCAGTGGCATTCGGGGTGGAGGGGGCAAGAAGAGTGGCTGTTGCATGTGTTTCTGACATCAGTCCACTGGTGCAATCTAAGTGAATCTTGCATTAATTAAGGGCATCCCTAGCAACCTGGGCAGCAATGTGAGCAACTGGTGCTGCATTGCCCTCATTACCTTCCTCCTCCTTGGAATCGCCTGAAGAGGATCTGAGCTCTGCGCCTTGTTCCGCCTGCAGTTCCAAACCTCGCTGCTGTGCAATGTTGTGCAGAGTGCAGCACACCACAACCATTCTGGACACCCCGGCTGGTGTGTACAGATATGTCCAGGCATCTGAAGCGCATCTTCAGCAAGCAGATGGCTTGTTCAATCACATATCTGGCGGTCATATGGCATTCATTGTAGCACTGTTGAGCTTTATTGGTTTGGATTTCTGATGGATTTCATCAGCCAAGTTTGAAGTGGGTATCCCTTGTCTACTAGTAATCAGTGCTTAGTGTGCTTGCAGGTCCAAAGACATCAGGGAGCCTAGACTTCCACAGGATGAAAGCATCATGACAGCTCCCTGGGAATCTTGTGCACACCTGCAGAAATATCTTTTTGTGGTTGCACACCTGGTGCACATTGATGAAGCCCTTGTGGTTGACAAATACTCCTGGGTGATCTCGGGTTGCCCGGATTGCCACATGTGTGAAGTCGATGATGCCCTGCACCTGTGGGAAGCCAGCCTGAGATGCAAACCCAAGTGTCCGCCCATTCTGACTGGCATCATGGCAGGCGATATACACATAATTGCCGGCCCTTGCAAACAATCCACCAGTAACATTATTTTATGCATTTATAGGCTGTCAACTGGGAGATCCTGGATCTGTCTCCAGAAGAGCCCTGGAATGATCCAGAGGCTAAATGGTTGAGGGCGGTGGTGACTTTGACAGCCACTGGTAATGCGTGACCACCAGGCCCAGTAGGCAGCACATTATCCTCTAGGAGGCTGCAGCTGCCTGCCACTGTTGTGTATGTACCTTTAAGAGAATAACTGGTCTCAGACTGCAGTACCAGCAGTGACCACCCCTGCATAAAAGACGCTAGAGAGCCTCTGTTGTTTAGTTTCGTTATGGACTTCCACCAGTAAAGATCTGTTTGTTTTCACTCCTGCTGGTCCGTGTCTCAATCATTCACGGACTTAACACTGGTGACGAGTGAGAAACGAACTTACCTGCAACTCAGCAGCAGCTCCGACGATGTTGTTGAAGGTCGGAGCCAGAAGAAAGAAAAAAAAAGAGGCCATTGAAACTCGAGAAATGGGCGTCGACCATCAATCATCGATTTAAAAACTTGCAGGAGAGACTGTCCAGAGCCAGGCTGGGTTCCTCGGTCCGTGGTTTCCCAGCTAATCGGGCTGGTGGCAGGTAGTGCTCTGATCCTTCCTGGGCTGCGGCGGGCTGAAGCTCGATCGGGTGGCTTTTCAACGGGGCCGGGCAGCGAGTCGGGAAGCAAAGAGAGAGAGAGAGGGTGGAGCACACAGGGCGCGGCCGGTGTTTCGAAGCCGGGCAACGTTCGGACCTCAGAAGAGGGAAGGAAATGTCCCAGAGGGTCCGCTCCACGACGGGAAGATAATAAAAGAAAAAGAATTAATATTTAACGCGCAGGAAATCATGGAAAGCAGCGCTAACAACAGCGGGGAAGAAGACAAAGCGTGGGAGGCGCCATTTTAGATTTGCAAGATGCCGAAGACTGGCTGTATCACTGCTTTTGATAATACATTAGAGGACTGGACCACGTATGTGGAAAGAGTCGAGGTATATTTCGAGGCAAACGAAATAGCGGAGGGGAAAAAGGCATCGATATTGCTAAACTTAATGGGCGCTAGAATGTACGGCATATTGCGGGATCTGATTACTCCAGCCAAACTGAAGGCAAAGAGTTTTAACGAAATTGTTGCTGTCCTACAGGAACACTTAAACCCTGCACCGCTGTTGATAGCAGAAAGATTTAAATTCCACAGGAGAACTCAGCACAAAGATGAGAGCAATGCTGAGTATCTTACGGAACTACGCAAGCTATCAAAGCACTGCCAGTTCGGAGCAGGACTGGCAGATACCCTACGGGACAAATTTGTCTGTGGACTCCTGAGTGAAGGAACACAGAAGAAGTTACTCTCAGAAAAAGAGCTGATGCTAGATAAGGCTTTCAGCGTGGCAGTATCGTATGAAGCAGCAGCCAGGGGAGCTGCAGAAATTCAACAAAAACCACAGGAATACGGCACCCACGAAATGACACGGGGATTTGCAAAATGTTATCGCTGTGGCAGAACTAACCATGACCAGAAGGACTGCTGGTCCAAAGACAAAATATGCAGACAATGCGGGAAGATTGGACACATTGCACGAGTTTGTAGGTCTGGGAAGAAGACCAGCGACAACAAAAAGGCTACTAAGAAACCGTACAAGAAAGTACAAAAGATGACGGACAGTAGTTCCAAAGACCAGATGAGCGATAGTGAATCCGGAAACAGGAGACTATGCTGTCTCAAACTTCACAATGTAATCGCAAAAGAGGATCACCGAACCATTTGGGTCACTCTCACAATAGCAGGGTCCCAAGTTAAAATGGAATTGGATACAGGATCAGCGCTCACCGTCATGAATCGACGAGACTACGAGCGGCTATTTTCACACATACCCTTGAGAGAGACATCCATCATCTTGACAACGTATACGGGGCAAAATGTATAACCCAGAGGAAAAATAAGGGTGCCTGTCGAAGACAATGGCAAGAAAATACGGAAATTTTATCTCTACATACTGCCAAATGGTGGACCACCGTTATTGGGACGGGAATGGATCAGGAAGATAAACTTAGATTGGCATTCCATTCATGCAATGATGGTGGATGGTAAAAAAGATGAAGACGTCACTCGTGGACGATTGTCAACAATCTTAGCTTACGCCAAAGAGGTATTTCAACAAGAACTGGGCACGCTTAAAGGCATAACCGCCTCGATAAAAATAGAAGAGAATGCAGTTCCCAAGTTTTTCAAAGCGAGACCGGTACCATATGCAATTCGCCCAGCCGTCGAGGCAGAGCTGGAGAATCTGGAAAAGGCGGGCGTGTTGTCTAAGGTCGACTGGAGCGAGTGGGCGACACCCATTGTTCCTGTCATGAAGAAAACGTTAAGCAATAAGTCCGGAGAGCCAAGGAAGATTCGCATCTGTGGGGATTTCAAGGTGACGGTGAACCCTGTCCTTCGCACAGTACAATATCCTCTTCCAAGGATAGAAGACATCTTCGCCTCGCTGTCTGGAGGGAAGCGTTTTACAAAAATTGACCTAGCACAAGCATATTTGCAGATGGAGGTTGAAGAGTCCTCTAGGAAGTATCTCACGATAAACACTCACAAAGGTCTTTACCAGTATCATTGATTGGTATTCGGAGTAGCATCGGCTCCGGCGATATGGCAAAGAGCGATGGAACAAGTCCTGCAAGGGATTCCGGGGACTCAGTGTTACTTGGACGACATCCTTGTAACAGGTGAAGATGACAGTGAACACCTTAACAACCTAGAACAGGTGCTCACTAGACTACGGGAACATGGGCTGCGAGCCAACCGCCCCAATTGCGAATTTTTTAAGAAACAGATATCGTATTGTGGCCACGTGATTGATGAAGAGGGGTTACATAAGTCCCCTGACAAAATTGAAGCGGTTGTTAAGGCCCCAGCGCCTGAAAATGTGTCGCAACTGAGGTCATTCCTCAGGTTGGTGAATTACTATCATAAGTTTTTGCCGAATTTGTCGACAATTCTGCACCCACTGAACGCCCTGCTACGAACGGGGGTAGCATGGAAATGGAGCGATGATTGTAAGCGTGCTTTTCAGAAGAGTAAGGACTTAATCACTTCAAAGGAAGTATTGGCTCACTACAACCCAGCACTGCCAATCAGGCTGGCGTGTGATGCGTCTCCCTACGGCATTGGGGCGGTACTGTCACATAAATTCCTTGATGGTTTGGAGAGGCCGATAGCTTTTGCGTCACGCTCGTTAACTTCTGCCGAGCGTAACTACGCCCAGATTGACAGAGAGGCCCTCAGCCTAGTGTGGGGGGTGAAGAAGTTCAATCACTATCTGCACGGTCAAAAATTTACTCTTCTAACCGATCATCAACCTCTTGTCTCCATTTTCAACCCTCAGAAGGGCGTACCGATAATGACAGCACAACGGCTGCAGAGATGGTCCCTTTTCCTAGGGGCACACAAATATGACATCGAGTACAAAGGAACTAAACAGCATGGAAATGCTGATGGATTGTCATGTCTACCGTTGCCGACGGTGGAAGAAGAAGACCTTGCAGTGGATCCAATGGAGTTATTCCACTCGACCATAGTCGAATGTCTCCCTGTGATGAATGCAAACATAGAAAAGGAATCACGGAATGACCCGACACTATCACGGGTCTATTATTTAACGGTGAAGGGATGGCCAGCACATGGCGAACCACTGCTGCCAGCATTCTCGCCGAGAAGAGAACAGCTGTCAGTGTGCAGAGGAACCTTGATGTGTGGATCCAGAGTAGTAATTCCACCTAAGTTGACGGATAGAGTGCTCAATGAGCTTCATGAGGGTCATCTGGGTGGGGTAAAAATGAAGAGCTTAGCCAGAGCGTTTGTGTGGTGGCCGGGAATCGATAGAGAAATCGAAGAGATGACCAAGAGCTGTGCAGGATGCCAGAAGGTCCAAAACGCCCCACCACAAGCTCCTCTGCATCCATGGGAGTGGCCCTCATCTCCATGGCAAAGGGTCCACATTGATTTTGCTGGTCCCTTCATGGACTCGATGTTTTTAATTGTGGTGGATGCACCTTCAAAGTGGCCAGAGGTAATAAAAATGTCCTCAACCACCACAGAAAAAGCTATCACAGTTTTATACGAACCATATTCGCCAGGAATGGGCTGCCTGAACAGATTTGCTCTGACAATGGACCACAGTTTGTGTCTGAAGAGTTCCGGAGGTTCTTAAAGAACAATGGTGTTAAGCATTACACATCTGCCCCATATCATCCAGCCACTAATGGATTGGCCGAGAGGTTTGTCCAAACATTCAAGAAGGCTATCAAGACAATGTGTAATGAAGATATACCCCTACAACACAAGGTGGACAACTTCTTGTTTGCCTACCGGAATGCGACACATGCGGTTACCAACCAAACTCCAGCCATGATGTTCTTCAATCGAAGACTATGATGCTGCTTGGATTTGGTTAAGCCAAACGTCCGAAGAGATGTGGAGAACAGGCAGTTTCAGAATATGAATGAAAGGCCGACCAGGAGTTTTAAGATAGGTCAACCAGTTTTGGCCCGGGACTACCGCACTGAGAAATGGCAACCAGGAACGATTTGTACACGACAAGGACCTCTCATGTATACCGTGGATGTTGGGGAGAGCATTGTAAGACGCCATGCTGACAAGATTCTAGAGTCACTGGAAAACATCAACTCCACACCACGATCTGATACACCTGGTAATGAAATCGACGTTCCAATTGCAGCTACCGCAGAACCGGTAATATTGGAAGCAGATGAACCAAACAACGACATTGATTCCGACTCAACATTGCCAGAAGAACCTGATACCCCAAAGAGGCGTTATCCAGATAGAATCAGGAAGCCTTCTCAAAGACTGAACTTATAATTGCTTAAACTTAACCAATGTATCTAGCAACAGTAATTGTGATTGTAATTAGTTATCATTTAGTTGTTAAATGAATGTTATGTACTGTTTATCTAAAAGGGGAGGAATTGTTGTGTATGTACCTTTAAGAGAATAACTGGTCTCAGACTGCAGTACCGGCAGTGACCACCCCTGTATAAAAGGCGCTAGAGAGCCTCTGTTGTTTAGTTTCGTTATGGACTTCCACCAGTACAGGTCTGTTTGTTTTCACTCCTGCTGGTCCGTGTCTCAATCATTCACGGACTTAACAGCCACCACCTGACATGACAACCTGAGCCTCCTGAAGCACTGCCGTTCCGACATGTCAAGGAAACTCAGCCTTTGCTTGTACACCCTGTGTAGTGGGTAGTGCCTCCTGTGAGCTGCACCCCTCTGCTGCTCCCCTCTCTGCTGTTCACCTGCAAGTCTCTGAACAGTAGGCTGCTGCTGCTGCTGGTCCCCTATCTGATGTCCAGCTACAGGTTTAGCAATAGCAGGCTGCTGCTGGTGTTGCTGCTGGTGCTGCTGCTGGTGCTGGTGCCGTTCATACTGCTCCTTGACCGCGGTCCAATCTGAGGCCACCAAGGCGCCATCTATCCTGATGTGATTCAGAAAAACTCCAAAGTGTAGAAAGTAAACTCTCAGCAAAAGTACTGCAAACAAATACTTTCCCATTAGTAGGTAAGAAAGCAGCTGTGAGCACTGAGTATTTATTGCAGTATTTGCATGAGTTTGAATCAGCCCCCTCAATTGCCTCTGTGTTCTCGCCTTGCTTTCACTGCCGAGTTTCAGGAAGCTCGGGATACCCGTGAATGCGGCGTTAAATTTGAAAGTCAGTTGAAATATCGTTCTAATTGAGCGATTAGCATATGTTAATAGGCAATCCAGCTTCCCCAAGGGGGTTGCGCGCAACCAGTCTAATGCGCCCGAGTTATGCACTCATGTCGGCGAGTTGGAGCCAGCTTCCTGACGCTCTCACATTTTTTCCGGTTTTTACCCCCCCACCCACACCCAAACCCATGCTAATTACTTCCCCTGAGTGCCTGGTGCTGGAGCAGATCAGGCTCCATAATGGAGTTGATGAGGGTGGAACAAGAGTAGTGGATGTCGATGAGCCCAGCTGTTCATCTGAGCCACCGGCTTCTTCCTCCAAGTCACCCAAAAACACAAAAGCTTGTTTAGCTTTATAAACATTGTTGTCCAGAATTCACTGTATCTATTGAGCTAGTAATAAGTAGTCAGCGCAACAAAAGTTCAACAATTATGGTTCTTAGTTCAGAGTGTCAAATGTCGGTCGGACTCAATAAGTTGCATACATTCAGTATTTTGCTATTGTTTCAGTACTTTATTGGTTAACAAGTTGTTTGAATAACTTACAAGGAAAATGACACAGGGCTCACTTCCCATGTGTGCTAGCTTAAAACAATATTACCCGTTTGAAAGTTGATCAGCCTTCGCGCTGGTGTCCTACAACAAGTCCCGGACTTGTAGATCCTCCCTTCTTGAGTGTGATTCCTAGGTTCTCGCTGCTAAACTAGCTCTTGGCTCCCTTCTTTTATATCTATATTTTTACTACCTATGTGCTGTGTGCGGATTTGGCCATTTTGTCTGAGATGTGTCCATCCTTAGCCAATCGGTATCCTTGGTCATTTAGGGCATTCGAGAGGTCCCTTATTATGTGATTTGCGATGGCGCAACCATTAGACTAGATTGTCACCCTTATCTTGAGTTAATTATTGTCGTAGACTCGATCATCCTGTAAACTTGTCATCTCTTGCAGGCCTGTTAACTATGTTGTTTGAGCAGCACGAGGCCCCCAGCTTCAAGGTTTTGTTTATTTGAGATCTCACTGTGGCTGCAGTTTTCACAGTCCTCGACCATTTTTCTAAAGGCAACCATTTTACACAATTCACCAGTTCATATTTCTACACTCCTCCCTTTGATCATTTTAATCATAGATTATATTGATCACCTTTCGTAGTTAGTAGCCTTCCATCTTCATTAGTTGCCCCATTTCCATCCTTTCAAGTCGCCCCTTCAATCTTTTTTTCCAATCGCATCATACTTCTCCAGGTGACACACAGACACAGGAATATTACAGTAATTAGAATAACTGTAATGTGTGAGAATATTCTAATCCATCGGTGTATATTGACATTTGTACCCCAATTCCATATTTCATCCCACCATGTGTCTAGCTTGATGCTCTTTATGTCCTTGTCAATTTCCTTTGTGTTCTGTTCCACTCGTATGTAAGTCTGATGTACCAGTTCAAGCTGATGCTTGATCCTAATCAAATGTTCCTTTTCTAATTGGATACTGATGTCATATTTTCCAAAGTAATTGTCCAAGTTTCCTTTCAGGCTGTCAGCCACATTAATCTGAACAGTTTCTCTTCACTCAATATCGATAATTTCTTCATTACCCAATCTCATAGGTATTAAAAGGTGCAGACAGAGAGTCGGGGTTTCTATAGGACATTCCCTGTTCCCATAGTGATAGCTGACCTCGGTTGTGGTAAAACAGTAAGTTCCATTTCCCTGATATCCGGTTCTCACGATTCTTCCAGTGGTAGATTCCACTACCAGCGTACAATTTAGGGTTTTGATCCCATTGAACCCACATCTTGCCACGTTAGTTGGATAAATCTTATGGGGCATATTACCATTTGGTCAGTTTGTTGACATTGATTTAGGGTGGTACCGACTAGGGTACCATCTAGTTCAACAGCATATGGTAACAGATTATCAAACCTCATCCATATTCCTTCCTGTATTATCCCTATATTCTTAACCTCCGCTAACTTCATTCCTTCTTGCTCTCACTTGTTCCTTCCTGGGTATGGTTCTCCCCAGTATAATTGCCTATTTCCTATTGGAGCAACCTCTTAATCACGTCTCGGTGAATTTCTTGTAGGTTAGTAGGACACCAGGCGGGCAGCTGGATATCTGAAATATTCAAAACGACAGGTACCAATGCATACTGTACATTATCATACACAATCTTGCCAGTGGTCCTGAATACATCTCCTCCCTTTGGCTCTAACATTTACATTCTCTTGGAGGAGCCAGACTGGGTGGTAATGGGGAAGTGGTCATAGGGGTGGTAGTTGGTCCTGTGGTGGGGGTGGAAGGGAGCTGATGAACTATGATCTTCCTTTGACTTTCGCAGGAGCAATTAGGTCTCTGGGAGACCCTTGCATTAGAAGTCACCGCCCTATTACTACTACATCCCACGAATAAGTGTCTTGTGGATCCATCTGACAACATACCTTTCTCCCCTCGATGGTTGGATTGGCTCCTGACGATGCTGTGTATATTCCATCCTTCTCGGCCTTTGCCTGCCAGACTATATATCGTTTACCTTGGTTAGTATGGCTGCAAGTCACACACACCCTAGTCAGCTTCCCCGCATAGCTAGTCTCGTGGCATGTCCTAGCCATCCCACTGCAGCTACATTCATGGTTTCCATGGGTAGGGGCCTTCCAGTGACTAAACTCAGTGATACAATTCGCGCTATTATAGTCTTTTTCCCCAGAGGTGAGAATCACCTTCTGTTCACCTAGTACCCTGTTTAATTCTACATATAATCATAAGTACACAAGTTATTATTATATAACACGATATTGTCGAACCGCCTCTATTTCCTCTTGTCCTTTTTCGTTGTTCTGTTGGTGTCCCCATTCTTTCATATTTGATGGATGATCCATAGGATAAAGAATGTTCTGAACATCAAAAGTCCCAGATGGAAAAAGGGTCCAGAACAGCTCCTCACTCCATTCTTGATAGCGGTTGTGATAGTCGCCTGAGGTTTCGACTGGAATTATTTCCGGCATTCATTTCTAAACACATACAAACATGATCAAGGTACTAGCTGCTCTTATGTACAGTTTATTAATTATTTCTTATATATCAGTCACCCTTTGTAAATGAGGGGTCTTTGCGGAGCGATCCATTCCAGGTAGGCATGCCCAACCCTGGAGTTGGTGAGTGGCGGCCATGAAATTTGGTGACCCGGTACTCGCTGTCTCCCTTATTGGTGAGTTAGGAGGAGATTCATTTGGGTCCCGTTTGTCATTTAGGAACAGGTTCCCTACTCCATCCACCAGACCTGTTGAGTCCTGATCGGACCTATCTGATTGGTTACCGTCATCTGAACCATCATTTCCTTCATCCAATCCCTGGGGATCTAAAGCATCCAGTTGTACATGGTACTGGTGAAAACTCCACTTTCCCGAAAGTTTTTAACTGATTTATGTGGTGCCATTTGTATTTTCCTTGTCCGTCCATTATCTTATATACGGATGGACTAGTTTTTTCCATTACTCTAAAGGGTCCTGCATATTTTGGGCTCAGGAATGTTCCCTCCCTTTGGACCTTAACCATGACCTGGTCACTATCTTGACTTCCCATGGGTGGGTTTTCCCGTCAAAATAGGCTTTACTTTTCTGATGCCTTTTTCCCATTTTTACAGCTGCGGTCATTTTTGCCGCATCCAAATACTTCACCAAATCTGTATTGTATTTTTCAGATGACAAGGATGTCTTCTGGATTTCACTTAGGTCCATACCCATAAATGCCTCGAAACCTTTCATAATCCTTCCTGTCATTAACTCATGTGGTGAGTAGCTGGTGGATGCCACCACCGTGTTCCGGATGGCCATTAATGCATAAGGGAGCACCCTATGCCAGGAGGTATGATTTTGTTGGACCAATTTCCTTATCATAGCTTTAAGGATTCTGTTCATTCTTTCTACTATCCCACTGGACTCTGGATGGTATGAAATGTGAAAATCCTGTTTTACCCCAGCCAGCTGCATGACTGATCTCATGACCTGCCCAGTAAAATGGGTCCCTTGATCTGAGTCGATGCTTTCTGGTAATCCCCATCAGGAGAACACTTCTTCCATTAGGATTTTGGCGGTAGTGGCGGCTGAATTGTTATTGGTTGAGAAGGCCTCAATCCATTTAGAAAATACATCCACTATTACCAATATGTACTTCTTTCCTCCTGGTCAGGTGGGCAGTAGCCCATATAATCTATCTGAAGTTGGGCCCAGGGGCCCTTGCCCTGTTGAGTGTGTCCCATTAAAGCCTGATTCTTGTATTTCCCAGGGTTGTTTTGAGCACAAATCAAACAGTTCTTGACGTATTTCTCTACATCTGATTGTATTTCTGGCCACCAATATACACCCCTAATCTTGGCAGTAGTTCTATCTATCCCCTGGTGTCCTCCCACATCTTGGAACTGGTAAATTATTTCGGGTCTATCCACCTCCGGTACGACATATTTTCCATTCTTTAGCACCACTCCTTGATTTAAAGTTAAGCCGGTTCTATATTGACTGTATGGTTCGGGATAAGGCTTTCTTAATTGGATATTGTTCAGATCCGGGTCAGAGCTTTGGCTCTCCCTTAGATCTATTACTGTCTTGGAGGGTACCTTGACAGCCGAGAGGGTTTCTGTTAGTGTCCCTTCCTTTCCCTGCAGATGGCCATAGGTAACCATCAATGGCTCCTATTTTTGCTGCTTCATCTGCTAATTGATTTCCTAATGGTGTGGTTTTTACATGGGCTTTAACCTTTTTCATTATATATTGTCCCTGATTGGCCATGGCCACGTCAAAGATAACTTTAAGAAGTGGGCCCGTTGTTAATGGCTCCCCATCTGCCGAGGTAAAACCTCTCGTTTGCCAAATGGGTAAAAAGTCTGTTAGGCTGTTGCAGGTGTAACTGCTGTCTGAATGAATTTCCACCGGTGGGGGAAATGATTCTGGGTGCAATACTACATATGCTATGGCACTTAGTTCAGCTATTTGTGCTCCTTTTGATCCTTCTAGTTTAATTGGGGTTGCTTCAAGAACCCTTTTCCCATCCTCGGTCATAGTTACCACTCCGAATCCTATACACTGTTGTCTTTCCCGTATTGATGATGAACCATCTACGTAAACATGAGTTTGAATTCTTATATCATTATCACCCTCCCTTAATTTTGTCTGAAAGGGACCAGTCAGGGCACTTGATGACAAAATTTTACACTCATGTTGGTCCCCAGGGCATAACATGTTTTGTGCTAGGCTAGTTTGCTTTGGCTCATATCAAATATGGATATCCCTTCCTTGTAGGAGTAGCATCCATCTAGCTATTCGTTGTGAAGTAACTGCCCCTTCTTTAAAGCTTCCATCCAGGAGCATTTTAATAGGAGTATGTGGGGTGAGAATGATCAACGGGTTAAGTCCGACTTGTAAGGGGTGGTGTGTGTGGTCAGCTTTACCTCTGACTCCCTGAGCGGTTCGAATCACTCCCACTCCCTTGGTTCTAGACTTTGGACTTATTTGGGGGGTTGTAATGAAATTGCAACAGGCACCTGAGTTGGTCAAAAGAATTGAGATTTTTATTTTGAGACAGGAAAAATACACAATACAATAAATCTTATACTCAAAAAGGGGAACACTTCGGAATATGCAAGGGAGAATTACATTAGACAAAAATACCTTACCCTCCCAACCCCACTATCCTAACTAGGTTGAATTCCAGAGGACCAGGAAATGCTCACCAAACGACTTTCTTGACAGATTGTAGAGGTTCGCGATTTTGGGGTTCTCTTTAGTTGTGGCGGTTGGGGCCTGCCGTACCCCGGACGTGGTGGAAGACTGCACCTGCGTTGGGTCTTCAGTCTTTGCCTGTCCGCTGATGCGGTTAGCTGTGTAGTTGGATTTATTGGGTAAGTACCCAATTTTCTTTGGTTAGGTATAGTTTTTAAGAGTCTTTTGTGTCAAATCTTACCCAGGGGTAAGTCAGACTAACCTGTAGAGTGGAAACAAGTGCGTGATTTTCAATTTCCCGGTGGTTGGTTTCTTGCTGGTCGTGGTGGCCCAATATTATTGGTTGGTGGTAATATTGTTAGTTGTTGGTTTCTTGAGGCCTTTGGTTGCTGCCATTTCCTTTTCCTTCCGTTTCGTTCTTCTTTCCTCAAGTCTCCGATTCTCCGACTAAGTACGGTGATGATGATATCTTTTTTTCTGAACCGTACTTTCTCTCCTGTACTGAAATTAAACCTTCTCTCCGATCTGATCTCCTCTCCTGATCTCCAACGCAACGAACTGACTGTTTCACTGAACAAGCAGGCCTCAATTATACTGTTTTGAGGCCTGGCTTATCTGACTGCCAAATCTCTGGTTCTTTTGTTAATTTCGGTGGGCTCGTTATTTTTAATATGTTTCAATCCTCATCGAGTTTTCGGGGATGGTCCATCTATTTTTAATTGGCTTTTAACTGGTTTCGGGATTGCCTTGAAATCAGTTTAAAATGGGTAAAGCGTTTTGGAAATCTTTCTGATTGGTTTTAAACTGTCATTTGATTGTCCTTTTCCTGCTGAGGCCAGGTTCTCTTTTGTTGACTGTTGGCATATATTGTATTATTCATGTACTTGGTGGCTCTGTGAGTTTTGGCGGGAACAGTTTTTCAGTGGGTTTATTGTCTTTATGCAGAAAGGTTGGGGTGGCCCAGAACATTCCCAGATGATCCAATACTCAAACTGTCTGGGGGAGAAATTCAGTTGTGAGCGCCACCCTTAGCGCCTTAAGAGGACGATAAGTGGGGCGCAAACCAACTAGCGCCCAGGCGCGGCGAGACCTGCGCCTCTCGCGAAATTGAGCGGCCATTTAGCGGCGGCGCTAAACCATACCGCCCGCTCTCCTGCGCATGCAGATTTTGACGTCATTCTAGAGTGCAACACCCTTGGGGCGCCCCGGACCGGAAATTCAGTGGCGCCCCCCTCCTTTCTGCCTGTCGCTACCAATGACAGGTTGACTGGAACGCTTCCCAGTCGCTGTGGGGCTGGGGGGGTGCTATTTAAAGGGGGCTCTTCCTGTCTTCTGTGTGGTAGCCATTTTTGGACCACTCGTTCTGAGAGAGAGAGAGAAATTTGCAGAGCGACAAAGGGAGAAAGAGAGACTTCAGCATTGAGTCAACGCTGTCTGAGGTAATTTTGGCTTCTGCCCATAACTTTGTAGTTGCTTTGCTTTTTCACCGGCATAACTTTGATTGCCCACATATTATGGGGGCTGCAATGGATGGGAACGTTGTGCTTGTCCATCACATTGAAAGGGCACAGAGACGCAGAGAGAGAGTGGCAATCATGGCCAGATGGAGGAGGGCCAATAGGCGTCAGTAGAGGAGACCTGACCGTCCCAGGGTTTTTCGCCAACAGTTCTCCTACATCAATATGTCTGAGGAGCAGTGTTTGCAAAGGCTGTGATTCAGCAAGGAGGTGGTCACTGAACTCTGCCACCTCCTCCAACCAGATCTGCAACCTCAATTGAGGAGCAGGATGTCTCTGTCGGTGGCATTGAAGGTAACAGTGGCTCACAACTTTTATGCCACCGGCTCCTTTCAATCTGCTACTGGGGTCATTGCCAATATCTCCCAGTTTGCGGTGCATTGCTGCATCCGTCAAGTCACAAATGCCCTCTTTAAAAGGAGACAAGAGTACATCTCTTTCCCCATGACCCCGGACAAGCAGCAAAAGTGAGCAGCGGGCTTTGCAAGATTAGCGGGCTTCCCCATGGTGCAGGGCGCCATTGACTGCACCCATGTGGCTTGGCGGGCGCCGCAAGAGAATGCCGAGGATTTCCGCAACCGAAAGGGCTTCCATTCCTTGAACTTCCAGTTGGTCTGTGACCACAGACAGCTGATACTCGCTGTCAATGCCCACTTTCCAGGCAGCAGCCATGATGCCTTCATCCTGTGCCAGACTTCTGTGGCAGACCTTTTCGAGGCCCCGCTTCACCCAGGAGGCTGGCTTCTCGGGGACAAGGGCTATCCTCTGTGCACCTGGCTGATGACCCCACTCCGTTCGCCCAGTACCCCTGCAGAAGAATAATACAACGAGAGCCATCAAGCTACCAGGAACATTGTTGAGCACACAATCGGCGTGCTCAAGCAACGGTTCCGCTGTCTGGACCACTCTGGAGGAGCCCTGCAGTACTCGCCTGAGCGAGTCTCCCACTTTGTTGTTGTGTGCTGTATGCTGCATAACCTGGCAATCCTCAGGACCCAGCCAATGCCACCGGGCCTTGGAGCACCAGCAGAGGAGGAGGAGGAGGAGGAGGAGGAGCAGCAGCACCAAGACGGGAGGGAGGCACTAATTGCAAGGGCTGTCCCTCAAAGGCTTATAGCAAGTCGCTTCTAGGCCCCCTCTGAGGGAATGGCTTCTGCCATTCAAAGAACCTGAATGGAACCATGCCGCAACCCCTAAGCCGGTCAAGGCAACAATGAGTGCAAAGAACAAGCATGCACATTTTGAATAAAGACAATTCTTTATTTACAAAACTGTGTATCCTTCCCGCATGACAAAGTAATAGAAAGAAACACACAAAGAAACAATCAATCACATAACTGGCTCTCACAATCTGAAGACAATGTCCAAAACAGTAACAAAAATATGACCACGATCCTCGGCCTTCAAAAAAACAATGAACCACATTTTGCCACATCTTCTACTTTTTGCCCTTCGAGGGTGATCTGCTTCTCTTGCAAAATTGCCCCCTTCCCACCCTGCAGCTCTGCCGCACTGGGACCCCAGTGGCTGCAGCAAGGCTGGGGGAAGGCTGCTGAGTGTCAGAAACTGAGACTGCAGATGCCCTTGAGGGATGGCCTGGACCAGCTCTGGGCCTGGAGGGCCCAGCTGCTGACTGCTCCAACTCTGCATGGGCGGCAGCAGCCTGTCCTACAGGTGGTGGCAACTGCAGTGGAGAAGTGACAGTGCTGGCAGCAGGAATGCTGTCATCCTGAGAGAGGACAGCAACTCCCCGCTCAACCGACACACTGGCACTCTCACGGGGTAGCACTTCAGCTTGCGGAGCGATCTGTGGGAGCACAGATTGCTGGCCTGCTGTGGCATGGGGAGGGCCCTGGGGAAACCTGCCCAATCCAGCAAGGGTGACATCAGTTAGTGCTGGCGTGGCCTCAATCAGCGTCTGCATGAGACCAGCCACTGACTGCATTGCAGCACTTAGCATTTGCGTGGCAGACGCCTGTGCTGCACCGAAGTCCTGGACACTCCTTGCCAGTGACTCAATGGATTCGGGCATCCTTGCCGCTGCAGCCATGAGCTCAGTGTGCCTTTGCTCCGCCTGGGCGCTCATTTCAGCGAGGAGCCGCACCTCTTCTGCGCTCACTGTAGCAGGACTCGAGGCCATACTCTCCCTCTGGGGAGAAGGCCCCCAAGCTTCCCTATCCCCCTCGCGTTGCTGCAGCCCGTTGAGTCCTGGAGCTTCACCCTCATCAGACCATTCCCCCCCCGCTCCCCTCCAGGGAAGGCGTGTCCCCAGTATGGCCATGGGCTGCCTCGGCAGAGGGTTGCGCTGATGGTCTGGCTTCCTTTTCCTCCTCGCCTTCAGATTCACTCCCAGTGGCAGCTTGAGGGCCCGCCTCCTCACCTGGTGAATCAGCATCTGAAAGCAGGGAGGTACAAGAGTGGCTTTAGCGTGAGGACAGGGTGGCAGCAAGGGAGGCATGAGTGCAGCGATGTACTGACTGGGATCGAGAGTGTCAAAGGATGCTTTTGTGAGGAACAAGTGGAAGGAGAGAAGTCAAAAAGGTAATGACCTTACCATTGCTGGCCAGAACGGGGTCGGCGTCTCCAGTGGCGACGGGGCCAAGCATCCGGCTTGCCACAATCCGGTGGACTTGTTGCTCCAGATCTGTCAGGGCTTGAAGGTGAGGCCGGCCTCCCCCGGTCCGTTGCTGCTGTCTCCTATTATGCGCCAGCTTGCCCTGCAAGAAAAAGGACGGGGTCTGAGTAAAGATGCAGCCATGGTCGAATAGCCCTTACTGTGTGCAGCCATGATCTTGGCTGAAATGCCTCCCATGGTCGAATAGCCCTTACTGTGTGCAGCCATGATCTTGGCTGAAATGCCTCCCATGGACGAATAGCCCTTACTGTGTGCAGCCATGATCTTGGCTGAAATACCTCCCATGGTCGAATAGCCCTTACTGTATGCAAAGTGCTGAATGTGCATGTGAGCTTCCTGAAAGGGCCATAGGTGTTGGAGAAGTCCTGGGCATTGGGGCTTTCAAGACCCTTTGGCCATAAAGTGAGGTCGAGATGGAGGGATGAAGAGGTTTCTGAAAAAGGCACTCACCCTGATGACCCGAGTGAGGTCATTAAACTTCTTCCTGCATTGCACAGGGGTCCTAGGCACCATGCTGCTGGAGGTCACTCTATGAGCCACCTCCCTCCAAGCTTTTCGGTACTCGCTGGGCAGAGGCCTCCTGCCACTCTCCGGGTACAGGAGAGATCGCCTGTGCTCCACCGCGCCAACCAGAGCCTCCAAGGCCCACTCGCTGAAACACTGCGCTTGCTCCCTGGCCCTCTCCATGGTTCTTGGCTGCAGGATTTGGCAACAGGCCTGTCCAGGCCGAGATTCAGGGCTCCGATGCGCAGGGTGTGGCTGCAAATCAAGATCGACCCTCCCCTTTAAGAGCTGACCGGCGCCAACGTGTCTGTGTGCAATCGCTAACTGACAGCACCTGCGCTGCGCCCGCCCTCTGAGTTAGCGCCTCGCTCCTCCGGCTTAGCGCCTTAAGAGAGTCGTGCAGTGCCTGATTTAGCGCTGCAATCAGCTCCAGGGGCAAAACAGACCAATTTCGCAGTAGGTGGCGATCATTAGCGCCAGGCGCTAAACTTTGCGCACCACCAATAATGGCGCCCCAAATGGGGCGATACCGAATTTCTCCCCCTCTGTGTTTTGGGGGCCCATCCCACCTCCTTTTGTCACAGTTTTCCCACAGGCCTGAACATGCCTTTTAAACTAGACAAATCTTCCTGGGGTTTTGATTTTAAGCCCCTTTGGCCCAATATTATTTCAAACAGTCCAATAACTCATCTTTTCTTACTCTGGGGGAATTTGTATAATTTTGCGAGCCTTACAGACTGTAGGGGAGAATTTATATACGGCCCAAAATACACTGAGTAAGTTTTTCTCACAGGGCAAGAACACTGTTTCTACGGGGGTCAGAACTCTGGACGCGTAACCAACAGGTTGGAGCTTTCCAGAGTGTTCCTGCAGTAATACCACTGACAGACCATCTTCGCTAGAAGCCGTTTCCAGATAAAAGCTCGAAGACAAGTCTGGGTTTCGTAGTGCAGGGGCTTGGATCAATGCTGATTTTAATTTACCAAATGAGTTTGCATGTTCTTGGGTCCATTCCCATAGCACCCCCTTTCTTAGTAGATTATACAAGGATTTGGCAACCACAGTAGTCCTCAATGTGACCCCAGCAGTACCCTGTAATCCCTAAAAAGGACCTGAGGGATTTTACGTCTGTGGGGGTGGGTAAGGTGGCGGCAGACTTCTTTCTATCTTCAGTCACCTCCCCTGCCCCCTGGGTTACTTGCATCCCTAAATATTGCACTTTTGGTTTTCCAATCTGTGCCTTTTTCGGATCTATTTTAACCCCTAATCTGTACAGAGTTACTAATAGTTCTTGTAACAGGATCTTGTGTTCCTCAAGGATGTCTGTTTGGAGTAGGATGTCATCTACGTACTGAACAAGGGCTGAGGGTTGAGAAAATCCCTTTAACCCATTTGCCATCATATTCGAGAATATCGAGGGGCTATTATGGAAACCTTGGGGCAAACAAGTCCAAGTGTATTGTTGTCCTTTATGAGTGAATGCAAATTTATACTGACATTCCTTTGCCAACGGTAAGGACCAAAATCCATGACCAATATCCAATACTGTGAAGAATTTTGCAGTTGGGGAAAAATTGAGGGCAGCTTCTGGTGCGGTGACGACCGTGGGCACTGCTGAACGCGTGACTTTATTTAATACTCGGTAGTCTATAGTCATGCGCCATGATTTATCAGGCTCTTGGACTGGCCAAATGGGTGTGTTATTGGTAGATGCGATAGGTCTAAGTATGCCTTGTTCCAGGAGGCTATGGATAATGTTATCCACATCCTTTTCAGCTTCTACTGGGATTTTATACTGTTTCTGGAGTGGGGGACCGGGTCCTGTAATTAGCACCTCTCCGGTGGTCCTACCGCACTCATGTTTGTGAGTGGCAAAGGCATTTAAATTCTGACTTAGCACCTTCTGCAACCCTGGTTCACTTGTCATTAATATGGGGTTAAAGGAAAAAATTTTCATACAATCACCCATTCATCCAAAGATGTGCAAGTTAGGTTGATTGGCTATGATAAATTGACCCTTAGTGTTAGTGGAATTAAATACGTGGGGTTACGGGGATAGGGTGGGATATGTGTTGGTGTAGGGGTTATGGGGATTGGGTGGGATATGTGTCGGTGCAGGCTCGATGGGCCGAAATGGCCTCTATCTGCACTGTGGGGTTTCTGTGATTCTGTGATCATATTGACCGGTCGGTATCAAACCATCATTACATATTTCATGCAATCTCCAAATACGTCTGTTTGCGGGATCATAGGCTAGATTAAATTTCCTCATGAAATCTATCCTGAGTATAGCTTCTTCTCCCTGCATTTGTGGTACTGATAAACAGGCATGCTTAAATTTTAAATTACCCAATTGGATGTCTAGCGGTTTAGTAAATGTGCCCATTTGCCCGTGTCCAGTAAAACCACTTAGTAAAACTGTCATGTCTGTCAAATCGCTATGTGAGAGAGGGTGCTGGTTTCCCAGGCACATCCTGGATCCACCTGTGTCCCAAAATATGTGGTATCGTACCTCCTACGGTACCTGACACTATAGGTCGTCCATGTTTGTCATATCCAATCCCACATATGGTGTCCGAGGTCGGACCCAGTCATTGGTCTCCCTGCTCTGGCCCTGGCTGTTCCTGGTAGGGTGCCATTCGTCCTAAGCCTCCTACCGCTCCTGTCCTAGTACCTCTTTTCGGGGTTCTACATTCTCGGGACCACAGTTAAAGCACGCTCCCTTCGGTACTCCAATTCCCCTGTACTCTTGGTTCCCTCCTGTGTATCCTGGTGGTCCCTCAGTCCCATGTTGGAGGACCATTCCTCCCTTGATTTTGCTGAAACGCATGCACCTTCCCTTTTTGCTGGGACGGGGGTTTATTTTGGTCATTTTGCCAGACCATAATCATTCATCATAAGACCCAAGCTTCATTGTGAGTGGCCTCATTAGGGTCAAACATTCTACAGGCCTCTTGGCCATGGTCAGAAGCGTGAGAGATGATGGACTTTAGTCACAATGGTTTTTGGGTATCATCCAAGTCGTCACGCTCCAGTGTTCCAAAGACATTGCAGAAAACTATCCAAAGGCATTCTGCATAGGCATGGGGATGTTCCCCAGTGGCCTATTTAAAACTTGCTAATTCCATCACAGGGTCCTTACTATTTATGCCTGCTACCTTGCGTACTGCAGCCCAGAGTTCTGCTGTGGTACCTCCTTTTTTCTGTTCTTGTGTCAAGCCCCCATAAATAATCGGTCCTAGACACAGGGTTACCAATTTCCTTAGTTCCCCTGTGGGGGACTACGGTCTCCCGCGTAAAGAAATAGGCAACACAGCGAGCTACAAGAAATAGGTCTTTACTCCAACTTTCACAATACAGTACTGAATTCGTGAAGCCCGCGAACCTGTGATGACTCACGGATTGGTCACCTGCTGGAACCTGATTGGTTTTCCTTCTATCAGCAGCAGGCAAGTCTGAACGTGCCTTATTCCTCTCAGCTTGCAACTGTCTTGCGGGGGGAGGGGAATACAGCAGTTGAAAGGGGATTATACAGGTTTATCTACATACACACAGTGTTTCCCCAATGTGGCAACGCCACATACGCCCCCCCAGAATCCTCGTTAACTGTAAAAGTCAGTCTCTGCGGAGGTTTGACCAAGCGGCCGTAGCGGCTATAGTAGCCATCTGGCGTGTGAGGAGGGCTGTCTGGGAGGTCGGCCGGTTGGTTCGTCGGCTGGTCTGGCGGCTGGTCTGCCGGTGGGCTGGCTGGACGGGCTGCCGGCGAAGGTGGGGCGGCGGCCGGAAAGTAAGGTTCTGGCGTGTCTTGGTCCTCTTGTGGGGCCGCTGCCAACGCGGGAGGTCTGCCCCGCCGTGGGGGAAGAGCCGGCCGAAACGGGAAGCTGAGGTCCAGGTGCGCCAGTTTGAGGCGGTCTACTGAAATAAGGTCCGGCTTCCCGCCGACATCGATAAGAAAAGCTTTGTCCCCTGTCTCCAATACTGGGAAGGGGCCGGTGTATGGTGCCTGCAGCGGGCCTCTGTGCGCGTCCCGGCGCACGAAGACGAACTCCGCATGTCGTAAGTCTCGAGGCACGTAGAACGGCTGCGGGCCGTGTTGCGAAGTGGGCACTGGACAGAATTGCTGGGCCGCGTCCTGGTGCAGGGAAAGCTGTCTGGCGGCCGACCACGGCTCCGTTGTCAGGGGGAGGAAGTCGCCTGGTACTCTGAGCGGTTGGCCGCAGACCATCTCGGCCGCAGAGGCACGGAGGTCCTCTTTGGGCGCGGTACGCAATCCCAGGAGAACGCAGGGTAGTTTGTCGATCCAGCTGGTGTCGACCAGGCTGGTGCGAAGGGAGGCTTTCAAAGAACGATGAAAGCGCTCGCAGAGCCCGTTGGCCTGCGGGTGGTAGGCTGTTGTCCTGTGCAACTTGGTGCTGAGGCCGGCGATGATGGCATTCCACAAGTGGGAGGTGAACTGGGGGCCTCTGTCCGAGGTAATATGTCGGTTGGCACGCCGAACCGGGCCACCCATGTCGAGACGAATGCTCGCGTGACGTCGGTCGTGGTGGTGGAGGCGAGGGGAACCACCTCGGGCCATCTGGTGGTGCGGTCGACGATTGTGAGCAGGTGTGTAAAACCGTACGACGGCGGCAAGGGGCCTACCAGATCGATGTGGACATGGTCGAAACGCCTCTCGGGTGCCGGGAAACACTCCAATGGCGCCTTGGTGTGCTGCTGGACCTTAGCGCGCTGACACGGCACGCATGTGTTGGTCCAGTCTCTCACATCCTTGTGGAGTCCAGGCCAGACGAACTTGGCAGACATAAGTTTCTGAGACGCACGCATCCCTGGATGTGAGAGGCCGTGGATGATGTCGAAAACTCGCTTGCGCCAGGCGGGTGGAACGACCGGCCTAGGCGAGGGGACTGAGACGTCGCACAGGAGGGTTGTGCCGGCTGCGTGGAAGTGGATGTCGGCCAGGGTGAGGCTGGTAGTTGACGTCCTGAGGGCCTGGATCTCCGCGTCGGCAGCCTGGTCTCTCGCCATGCTGGCGTAGTCGACGCCCAGGTGCACTGCGTGGAGCGAGGGTCTTGAGAGGCAGTCGGCCACCAAATTGTCCTTGCCGGCGACGTGGCGGATGTCCGTGGTGAACTCCGAGATGAAGTTGAGTTGGCGCTGTTGGCACGCGGACCAGGGTTTGGTTACTTTGGCCATGGCGAAAGTGAGCGGCTTGTGGTCCACGAATGCGGTGAACGGCCGGCCTTCCAGAAGGAAACGGAAGTGCCGGATTGCCAGGAACAGGGCCAGGAGCTCTCTGTCGAACGTGCTGTAAGCCTGCTCGTTCTTGCGCAGCTGTCGGCTGAAAAATGCCAGTGGCTGCCACGCGCCTCCGACCCACTGTTGCTGGATGGCGCCGACGGCGTAATTCGAGGCGTCCGTGGTGAAGGCGGTCTTGGCGCCCGGGATGGGGTGGGCCAGTAGTGTGGCGTTGGCCAGGGCGCTTTTGGTCTGGTGGAAGGCTGTCGCCATCTCACTAGACAAGGTGAGTTGCTCTTTGCCCGTTTTGCCCCTGGTGGCTTCGTAGAGGGGGCGCATGAGTGCGGCGGCCTTGGGCACGAACCGGTGATAGAAATTGACCATCCCCAAAAATTCCTGCAGCGCCTTAACTGAGGTGGGCTGGGGAAAGTCCGCCACCGCCTGCACCTTGGAAGGTAGGGAAATGGCTCCCCTTGGCGAGATTCTGTGGCCGAGAAAGTCACTTTGGGCTACTCTGAACTGGCATTTGTCCGGGTTGACGATTAGCCCGTGTTGGCTGAGGCGCTGGAAAAGGGAGCGCAAATGCGCGATGTGCTCGGCCTTGCTGGTACTGGCCACGAGGATATCGTCCAGATAGACGAACAGGAAGCTCAGGTCCCATAGGACGGAGTCCATGAGCCGTAGGAAGGCCTGTGCGGCGTTCTTAAGCCCGAAGGGCATGCGCAGGAACTCGAACAGTCCGAAGGGGGTGATGACCGCCGTCTTCTGGACGTCTGCGTGGTGGACGGGGACCTGATGGTAGCCGCGAATCAGGTCGACCTTAGAAAAGACAGACTTTCCTGCTAGGTGTGCCGAGAAGTCTTGGATGTGCGGAATGGGGTATCTATCGGGCGTGGTGGCGTCGTTGAACCGTCTGTAGTCGCTGCAGGGGCGCCAGCCACCGCCCAGCTTGGACACAATGTGGAGGGGGGACGACCAAGGGCTGTTCGAGCGGCGGATGATGCCCAGTTTTTCCATCGTGGCGAATTCTTCCTTGGCCACCGCCATCTTGGCTGGGTCCAGGCGTCTGGCTCGAGCGAACACTGGTGGTCCTGTAGTGGCGATGTGGTGCTCGACCCCATGCTTGGCTGCCGTGGCTGAGAAGGTCGGTTGTGTGAGCCTCGGGAAATCTGCGAGTAGGCGGGCGTAGTCGTCATGCGCCGGGGTGGAGCAGGACCCGACGAGGGCCGGGCTGTTGCTCTGCTGGCAGGCCAGTGAAGCGAAAGTTGCTGCATCGATCAGGCGCCTGTCGCGGACGTCGACCAGGAGTCCGTGGGCGCAAAGAAAATCGGCGCCCAGCAAAGGATGTGCCACCGAGGCCGTCACGAAATCCCACGTAAATCGCTGGCCGTTGAAACAAACCTCGGCCCGTCGCTTTCCGAAAGTAGCGATGGCTGCGCCATTTGCCACCACGAGGGGTGGGCCGCTGCGGCCTGCCTGGATGTCGAGCTGGGAGGCAGGAATTATGCTGCATTGGGCTCCGGTGTCGCAAAGGAATCTGCGCCCTGAAAGAGAGTCGGTTATGTACAGCAGTTTACCTGTGGTGCCGATGGCCATCGTGGTGGCGGGGGTGCGGTCGAGCGGGCCTAGGCGGCGGCGCGGGGCTGGTGCGTTGGGCCGGGCGGCCATCTTGGTTTGATCAAAAGAGCAGGGTGCTCTGCAGCATTGGGCCTTGTGGCCGAAACGCACATGGTAGTAGCATAGTTCTGCAGCCTGGCATGGCGGCGCGCGCTTGGTGGTGTCGGGGAGCCTCGCGGCTGCACAGCCGAGTTGGGCGACGATGAAAACTTTGTCCGCGGCGGCTGCCAGTTGTACGCAGTCCGTGATCGGGGACCCCGCGAGGGCAGTCTGTACCTGCTGAGGAAGCAGGCTGAGGAAAAGGGCCTGAAACAAAAAGCACTGCGGTTCAGAGCCCAGGAGCGCAAGCATTCGGCTCATCAACTGGGTCGGGGTAGAATCGCCGAGGCCTGGTAGTGAGAGAAGCCTGCGGGCCCTCTCCTCCTTGGACAGGCCATAAGCCTGCAGCAAGCGGCCCTTAATGGTTAAGTACTTGCCGGTCTGTGGTGGGTTCCCCAGCAGGTCGAGAACTTCGGCGGCGGGAGAGCTTGCTAGTGCTGAGACTACGTGGAGGTACCTTTCTTCATCGTCTTGAACCCTGCGAAGGGTCAATTGGGCCTCCGAGTGCGCGAACCAAACTGGTGCTTGGTGTTCCCAGAAGGTGGGGAGCTTCAAGGACGCGGCGCCGGCCGACATCAGGCTGCTGCTGGTTGCCATCAGGTCGTTGCTGGCCTCTGTAGGGCTGCGTGAGTCGGGGGCTTCGGCCGCCGACATTCGGGGTCACCAATGTGGGGGACTACGGACTCCCGCGTAAAGAAATAGGCAACACAGCGAGCTACAAGAAATAGGTCTTTACTCCAACTCTCACAATACAGTACTGAATTCGTGAAGCCCGCGAACCTGTGATGACTCACGGATTGGTCACCTGCTGGAACCTGATTGGTTTTCCTTCTATCAGCAGCAGGCAAGTCTGAACGTGCCTTATTCCTCTCAGCTTGCAACTGCCTTGCGGGGGGAGGGGAATACAGCAGTTAAAAGGGGATTATACAGGTTTATCTACATACACACAGTGTTTCCCCAACCCCATCATCTAAACCCTGGGTTTCAGAGGCTTGCTTGACAGCGGCTTTCCATAACTCAAAACTAGTTTTCCCATCGTATTTCGGGACATTCTTAGCAATGTTGTTTAGTTGGGAAAGACTAAACGGGGTAGAATAGCTGATGGGGTCGTTGGCATTTCACCCTGGGGTTCAAGTTGTTACTATGGGGTTCATGGGTAGCTCCGGAGTTGGAGTTTTATCAGGCGGTTCGGGGGCATAGGGTGGTGGTCTCCCTTTCTCCTTTGGCTCAGGCCAGTCCTCCCTTTCCCGTTGATCATATGCGTGAGCAGCCTCAGCTAGACTTGAGTAGTCTATATCGGCATCCCCTTCATCTGAAAAGGCGCAAATTACCCCTTTTGGTGAGGACAACTGTGACTTTAATCCCGCAATGTCTTTATTACAATGGGCATGCTCGGCATGCACATATTTCTCCTGTTGGTGGGACTATTGTATTACCCTAAGGGCTGATTTAAAATCCTGACATTTACCTTCTAAGGCATGTTGCTCTGTCTGTAATTGCTCTACCTGGGTTTTATATTTTTGAACTCAGGAGTTGCTCAAACCTACAGTCGTCATGCTGGCAGCCATGTGGAGGGTATGTAATCGCTTCTCATCTCGGAACTCACTCACCTCTCTTTTTAATTCCTCAATATTTTTCCTATAGGTTTCAGAATCATCGGTCAGCTGGCTTTTTACCCTTTGCAGCTCATCTTTTGCTTCTTGGGCCAAATTTTGTTCGTTTACTAATTCAAGATAACAGGCCGCCATTAGGAAGTATTTATATTCCCTTTTCTTTATTTTCTTTCCTGTTCTGGTTACGGAGGTTTCCATAAACCTTTGTCCCATATTCTGGGTGGGCCATAATCTAGCTGCGGTGAGTGCCCAGTTTTTATAATTTCCTACCATTAATTTATTATACTGTTCTTCCCAACTCTGGCAGGTCTCCCCTTTATTACTCGCCGTAATGTAGCATCTTATTTTTAAGATTCCAACTCGTTCCGTTTGACACTCTTAATTTGTCCTTCTTGAAAAGTCCCACTTCTCAAGTCAAAAATCCTGCCGACTACGCCAGTCTGTTGTCCTGAATTCACTGTATCTATTGAGCTAGTACTAAGTAGTCAGCTCAACAACAGTTCAACAATTATGGCTCTTAGTTCAGAGTGTCAAATGTCGGTCGGACTCAATAAGTTGCATACATTCAGTACTTTATTGGTTAACAAGTTGTTTGAATAACTTACAAGGAAAATGACACAGGGCTCACTTCCCATGTGTGCTAGCTTAAAACAATATTACCTGATTGAAAGTTGATCAGCCTTCGCGCTGGTGTCCTACAACAAGTCCCGGACTTGTAGCTCCTCCCTTCTCGAGTGTGATTCCTAGGTTCTCGCTGCTAAACTAGCTCTTGGCTCCCTTCTTTTATATCTATATTTTTACTACCTATGTGCCGTGTGCAGATTTGGCCATTTTGTCTGCGATGTGACCATCCTTAGCCAATCGGTATCCTTGGTCGTTTAGGGAATTCCAGAGGTCCCTTATTATGTGATTTGCAACTGCTCAACCGTTAGACTAGATTATCACCCTTATCTTGAGTTGATTATTGTCGTAGACTCGATCATCCTGTAAACTTGTCATCTCTTGCAGGCCTGTTAACTATGTTATTTGAGCAGCCCGAGGCCTCCAGCTTCAAGGTTTTGTTTATTTGAGATCTCACTGTGGCTGCAGTTTTCACAGTCCTCAACCATTTTTCTAAAGGCAACCATTTTACACAATTCACCAGTTCATATTTCTACAACATGCACATGGCACTTTGAAGAAATAGCATGGCCATTGCTATTCTTTGTCAGTCCATATATAGCTGAAATGACATGTGTGCCCCCTTGCCCGATCTTTACTAACCTGAGTGTGGCAGCTGGTCTCCTACTTCCCCATGTCCTACAACCTCTCTTGCTTGTCTTCCTACCAGCTACAAAACTTCCTTCTTGTGTGCTCTTCTAACTTTCAAGGTTCTAATGTTTCTCCTCCGTTAGCAGTTCTGTCAATTTTTCCCCTTTCTGTTTATGAAACTTCCCCTCAGTCTGGAAATTGCGTTTTCACCAAAAAGTTTCTGCCGCACTTCCGGTACAGGTATGGCGCTGGAGTGGGAGCAACTCTGAGGAAATTCAGGCCGAAGAGTATGTATTCAAAGTTGGCTTTGGAGTGCCTGAAATCTGTGTTCTGCAGCATGTAAAGTTAAATTTTGTGATCAACAAAAGTTCAGGCTCCAGCATTTAACATGCTCACACTACATTCCTCTGTGTGTTATCTTTAGTCAGGCACTAACTTGTTTCAAATAAATGGATGAAATCCTGCGTAAGGATAATCCACAGAAGGATGTCGTACAAGTGTGCTAAGGATTCATACATGAACTTCGTCAATCAGAAAATATATTACTGTTACATTTTGGGTCCTTTTAAACTTTCTTAGCTTACATTGTTTTAGGTCTTATAATTTTCACCACACTGGTGGGTCAGTTCCGCTCCCAAAACCTTTGCCTTTTCCTATCCATTAAATCCAGGGAAGCTTTAGGCATTTCCGTGAAAACAGACAGCCAACTCTGTTTGGTAATTTCGATTAGATACTGGACTATCTTATGCCTTCATTAGATCTCATTTCAATCTTTGAAAATGGTTGAGCATCACATCAGACCTTGTTTCTAGTTCAGGATATCAATCAAATTTATTAAATAAACAATGACTTAGCCAGCTTCCTATTAGGTTGTTAAAATTCATAAAATATATAATACATGCCTTATGTTTATGTGGGGATTCAAAGATGAATAGCATAGTTGTACATTTTGATTTAGTTGGTTATACTGCCATTTAGGTTTAGGAGTTTTAATTGTGTAGATATTGCCACAGGGATATAATTTGGCTGATTTTGCTGTTCTGTTGCTCAATGCAAGTTCCAGCATTGTGTGACGAATTAGTGTAAGTATGCTGTTAGGAATGAGTTAGTAAGATATAGACTGTGACATGTGAAAGGAAGTAAAACGTCAGTACTTTATAACACAGTGCCAGAAAATATCTGCATTCCTTAAATGCCAAGGTGCTGAAATGAAATTATTTGTATTGCACTGACGATCTACAGGATGCATACCAATCTCCGTAAATTCTTAGATAGTCCTGCTGAAGTCTCACTTTCTTTAGTCCTTGTGTTTTCTGGAAGAAAGGGAAGAGGAGGGTAATGGGGAACGGTAGCATATGTTACTGGTATGTTACTGGACTAGTAATCCAGAGGCCTGGACTAATAATCTGGAGTAATAAGTTCAAATCTCACCATGGCAGCTGGGGAACTTAAATTCAGTTAATTAAATAAATCTGGAATATAAAAACTGGTATCAGTAATGGTGGCCATGAAGCTACCAAAAAATAATTAAAGGGAACATTGATTTTCAGTGCCAGAGGTTGCTCAACCTTGACAGGATAATGTTTACTAGTGTTTAAAGGGACAATATAGGAAATATTGTACATCTTTTTGGCTATTTTCTGTCTGATGTTCAAGTGACTGTAGCTTTTTACTTCCATGGCACGCATGAAAAAAAGGAGCGAAAATCCAATTTTTTCCTCATCCTGCGGGTGTAACTCATGCAGCCCAACAGCACCACCTAGCAGTCCAAGATCATAATTACATCATTTGACAGAGGTGTTAGCTACAGATAACCGTAACAGAGCAAAATCACACTGGGTACACATTTGATATTGACTGTTATTTATTAAGTAAAGAAGTAGCATAGATTTATATACATATAATATTTCACTCCAAGCTTAAGGTGCGTGCATAATGCCTCACACATACCACTGCCATGTGAAAAGTTTGACTTATTTCTCATTAGTTTCGCTCGGAATTGATGAATTTCAGATGGCAGTTTGTCTAAATTCTTTGAACCGAGCAATAACGTCAAAGGTTTGGGGTTGGTTTCAATGTGTGAAACTCTCCCTATGAGATAGATTGTGTATCACTCACATGCCAAAGTTATTGCTAAAGCTTCCTTATCTATTAAAATAAAAACAGAAAATGTTGGAAATAAACAGCAGGTTCATCAGCATTGAGAATAAGAAAAGTCGGGTTAGCACTTCAAGCTGAAACCCTTTTCTAAACTGTTAACCTGTCTTTACTCTTTACACATACTGCTGGATCTGCTGTGTATTTCTCGTATTTTCTATTTTAATTTTAGATTGTGCCTCTTCTTTCTCTATTTGTGTATAGCTCTTATCTGTCTTCACTAATGAATGTGAAGTATATTTAAGTGGATTCCTGTGTCCACCAGTTTGCTTCTACGGAAATAATTAAGTCCATTCAATTTGACAGCTTGTCTGCCAATACAATTATATCATGCTTTGGTTTGCAATGTTAACAGCAGCAGGTAACTGCAGTTGTCTCAATGTATTTAAGTGCCACCTTGTGGGGTTGATGCCATGTCCACCCATTGTACTTGGGCAGCAACTCTGATTGTGTTTTGTCATCACTGTACGATTTGGAGGGAATTCTCCAAGTTCATTAGTCATACCAAGAAAAGATTGAACTTTATGAATGTTTGAAGCTGAATCTATTTCTTTGATAGTCTGGGTTTATCTCTATACTCTCCTGATTGATGCTGTGTTGCAGGAATTTGTTTTGTGAGAATTCACATTTGTTGTTTAACTTAATCCCGACTTCCTCTGGTGTGGTCAGTTCTATGACTCGAGCCAATTTTCATGTGGAGGGTGTATATGGCAGAAGGTGGGTGGAGCATGCTGCACTTGCCTGCACAATGAGGTGGGTGGAAGACCCAATCAATTTTCACGGTCAGACCTCATTTGAATGCAACAGATGAATCGTGTTCACTGATTGGAAGACAGTGAAAACTGGCAGGCAGCTATTATTTAAAGGCAACCTGCAACCCTTAAGGGGGGTGTTTTTTTCAAAGATAGTCAGTGGAGCGTGCGTTATTGAAGCTGCAGGCATCACAATGTTATTCCGAGCCTCCACATTCTCTGATGCAGCCAGGAAGGTGCTCGAGGAGCAAATGAAGAATACGGAGGATGTCTTCTTCCTCTTTGATCGGCAACAGCTGTCCTGTCAAATTGTCCGGAAGCAACAGAGACAGATGGCTGACGTCAATGCTGCCATTATTGTTCCAAGGACATGGCTGCAGTGCAGGATGGAATTTAATGACCTGCTAAGATAAGTCTCCCATTGTAATCTCTTCGACTTTCGATACACCCTTGTACGTTCCAGTCCACCTTTGCTCCAGCAATATCAATCCTTCCTCCCCCCACTTCCTCTGCCCTTCCTCCAATCACAATGGGACACTTCACAATACTTCCTTCACTTTGCACTCACACACACACCTGCTACTGCCCACAGCTACCTCCCCCTCTTGGTTCCCCCACACCTGCTACTGCCCACAGCTACCTCCCCCTCTTGGTTCCCCCACACCTGCTACTGCCCACAGCTACCTCCCCCTCTTGGTTCCCCCACACCTGCTACTGCCCACAGCTACCTCCCCCTCTTGGTTCCCCCACATCTGCTACTGCCCACAGCTACCTCCCCCTCTTGGTTCCCCCACACCTGCTACTGCCCACAGCTACCGCCCCCTCTTGGTTCCCCCACACCTGCTACTGCCCACAGCTACCTCCCCCTCTTGGTTCCCCCACACCTGCTACTGCCCACAGCTACCTCCCCCTCTTGGTTCCCCCACACCTGCTACTGCCCACAGCTACCTCCCCCTCTTGGTTCACCCACACCTGCTACTGCCCACAGCTGCCTCCCCCTCTTGGTTCCCCCACACCTGCTGTTTTTTCCACTCATTGTACATACGATGCTAAGCTGCTACTACAAGCAGCATTTTAGCTGAGAGCAGACGAGGCTCTCTTTAAATACCGCTGGAAATGGCTGCTCCTGACCTGCACCACCCATGGTTTGTGTGCAGATTGAGGAACTGATGGTAGCTGCGTGGGTAGAGATTTGCATATAATAATGATTTGCATATAATCATGAGGCCCCTGCCTGTTTCTAGCAGGAGTTCTGGCCGCCTAAATCAAAATCCTCCCGAAAATTGGAATGGGTGGACCTCCAGTGGTAAGTCAGTTGGTCTGTTTCTTATGGGACTTTGGTCCCACTACTGCCCCATGTAGGCGGTAGTGAGACAAAAATTGCATTCAGTCTGAGTCTTGCCATAAATCAGAGAATCAGCCATGTGACCCTCAAGCCATACAATAATTTCCTTTGGAAATGTTCTGGTGCAAATAGGGTGGCCTGGAGCACAGAAGAGCTTCCAGAGGCAACCTTGCACTTAAGGATAACACCGCTAGTGGCTGTCAATGTGACCACAGCATTCAGTGTGTTTGTCGTCAGCATCTTTCAGGCTAGCATAGGGACATCAGCCAAGTTGCTGTTCATAGAAGTTGTGATGGCCATGAGCCCCCATTCTGTATTATATCATAGATATTTCTGTATATATCTTGTTTACATGAAGTGGAGCTTGGCCATTGCACTCTGAGTTTAAATGGAATGGAATTTCTTTTGTCTTTGCCTTGTGTTGAGTTTTAACAGACAATTCTGTCTGGAGAATAGTTGCTAACTCACGAGGAGTCAGCTCACTTCTATTTATATTATGGGGTGTCATGGCAGACACAAATTCCAAGATCAGGGTTGATTGAAAGTCTTGGAATTTTTGTCTGCTATGATACCCTGACAATGAACTCCATTTCTCCTTACAATGGCAAACCTATGAAAGCAGCTAAACAACCTTCACCTGATTAGATTTAGTTTATAAGCCATAACATAAATAGAAGTGAGCTGACTCCTCAACCAGTGATCGTGCTGCTTTCCACATCCCCATCTATGGGTGATAGGAATAATTAATGTTATAATTATTGGCCTAGAGAAAGAGCTGCAGACTTCTACAAATTAATTGGTTTCTTCAAGACATTTAGTTCAGTAAACTCAAACATATTTCCAGATTACAACAGTGAGCCAGAACTCTGTGGGTGCATGTAAGATATATTCAAAGAACTCAGTTTAAAGTATTATGGCCTAGAAATTCCATACCTGAGTGCCGGCCATTAATGCAGGTTTGCTGAAAAAGAATGGTTTTCTGCCTCGCTTCTGGCTGCCTTCAGCATGGGACACAGCAGCCGCCATTTTGATAAGGGCCATAGCGTTGCCATTGACAACGCTGGCCCATGAAATGTAAATGAGCAGATCGTGACGTCAATTGGCATGCAATGCCTGACTTGACGCCACGTCTGCAAGCTTGGACATTCTCGCTCTGTTTAACGCCGGGTCCTAAGCACGGTCAGAAAAGTGCATTTGAAGCAGCCCAGCAGAGGCGCTGACAGTGCTTCTTAAAGGGACCCAGCAAACCCGTGAGCTCTACCACCTAGAAAGACAAGGGTAGCAGGTGAATGGGAACACTATCACTTGAAGTTCCCCTCCAAGTCAGCCACCATCCAGACTTGGAAATATATCGCTGTTCCTTCATCGTCGCTGGGTCAAAATCCTGGAACTCCCTCCCTAACAGCATTGTGGGAGTCTCTTTACTTCACGGACTGCAGCGGTTCAAGAATATGGCTCACCACCACCTTCTCAATGGCAATTAGGGATGGGCAATAAATGATGGCCTTGCCAGAGATGCCCACATCTCAGGAATGAATATTAAAAAAAACACACATTTTTCAAGTATGTTTTAATTTAAGCTTTTGGACTTTATAAAAATATTTTATTGAAGTACAGTAGTGTCTTGTGCAACACATGTTTAAAGTTTTTAAAGTTTGCAGGGAGTGCAGGGAATGCTGCTGGATGCTTGCAAGGCTTCGGAAGGTAAAGGAAGGCATTTGAGAAGATATAAAATGCTGAAAATACTCAACACGTCAGGCAGCATCCGTGGAGAGAGAAACAGAGTTAAGGTCTCAGGTTGAGATGCTGAGTATTTCTAGTATTTTCTACTTTTAGTTCAGATTTCTCACATCCGTGCGCAGAGGGAAGAGGAAGATGCAGAAGAGGAAGACACAGAAGAGGAAGATGCAGAAAGAAGGATGCAACCCAGACAGCCCCTTTCTGGCTGGGATATCTGGGATGGAATCATCTGCTTGTAGTAACAGTGGCCACAACCCCAATTACCCTTTCAACATTTGTCCTACACCTTACCTTCTCTCTGTTACTGAGTATTACAGTGTCCCCTTGGCCACAATGCTGAAATAAAAGCCACCACAAAGCACTTTCCAATCCAACTTTATCCATTGTCCATCCAATATGACATCAAGAAATCAACTAATCACCCTTTTGCATTCCCTTAGTGGCTGTCTTGTGTGTGCCTTTACCTATCCTAGTGATGTCATGCAGTGCTACCCCAGTGGCTGGTGGAAGGCTGCTGACTTTCAGTGGGGGACACTGCAGATGGCCTTGCAGGACGATCTCGAGGAGCTGGTGGATGGGCGTGTGAAATTGAGTGATGTTGTTGTTTCTTCTTCTTCTTCTTCTTCTTCTTCTTCTTCTTCTTCTTCTTCTTCTTCTTTTCTTCTTCCTCTTCCTCTTCTTCTTCTTCTTCTTCTTCTTCTTCTTCAATGAGGAAGGCACAAGAGAAGAGTCGTGGTGAGAGGAGGGTGGGAATGCAAGAGATATATGGTTACACCATGTGCACCTTGTAAATCAAAAGATATTGTGGGATGAGAGGGAAGTGGGATGTGAGAAGGAGGATAATGTCTGAGGGCAACAGCATCTGTATTCCTTCAGCCCTGCTGCAGGCCAAGAATGGCCAGCACCATCTCCTCCAAGGGGGTGAGATGAAGCTAGGAATGGGAGGTGTGCCTCATGTTTGGTAGATGAGTGATGGGGATGGGGGAGTTGTGCAATGGTGCAGTTGGTAGGAGATGGCTTTTGAAGATGCATTCACTGACCTTGACCACAGGTCTGAGGTCATGAGCCTCTTTGGGCACTGGAGCCAGTTCATGAGGGTGATACTGCTGGCAGTGATGGCCTCAGTGATCTGGTCCCATATCATTCTTTCTGGAGGGCCTCCTGGCCCCTGTGGGTAAAGGACCTGTCTTGCAGTGTTGACCCACTGCACAAAGCTGGAGTGCTGCATGCGAGACCCTAAGTGCCCTTTTCCTGTATAGTTGAGCTATTTGTGTTAGTGCTGAATCACTTTCACCATTTTTTAATATGTGGAAGGCAGCTCAGCTTTAAGAGCTGAAGACTGCGATTTAGGAATTATTTTTACTGTTTGCTTCTTCTTTCAGAAGGCAGTTGAGCTCTAAAGGCTGCCTATTTTTAAATGATTTTTATTTTTTTCATCTTAGAAGGTAATTCCCCTTAAGGGACCGACGCTGCTTTCTAAAATGACAGGCTAGCTTTAAGAGAACGCTGCCTTGCTCCAGGGACGCTACATTGGGCCTCCTGTTAAGACTACCGCTGGAAACAGAGTGCTGCACTCCAAGATTTGCGCTGTGTTAATGTTAATCAGCAGGCAGCATCATTATTGCCTTCGCTATTATTGCGGGTGACCTTTAACTTTGGCCTGCAGTGGCACCAGCAGGTTTCCGGCCTATTCCAATTTGTAGGCCTATGAAAAGGGACTCTAGGATACATGAGAGTAATTTTTATTTTCATGTCAAGAAATAAATTGTGTGTAAATTTAACACTTCTATTAATTTATTTTCTTCAATACTCATGCCTGAACTGAATGGTTTAACAGTCATCTATTTACAAGGACAGAAGGAGCACGTGATGGTCACCCACATGGAAATCTGGTGCAAAGCTACTTCGGAAAAGAGTAATTACTGATTTTCAGCACTTTAACCCATTCACACCATGCATAAGGTTCTAAGTTTTAGATCATATGTGCAGGTTTGTAGATGGAAGCTGCCTTTTGCCATGAGCGCTACTAAAGATTTTTGGGAGAGAGTTTGAACTGTAACAGAAGCACCTAAGTGAGTGATGCTATAATTAGGAGGCCCAACACCTTCATTTCCTTCCCCACTGATCAGCAGTAACAACATCTCAGGGCTGTTCAATTCCACTGAACTGCTGGATTTTCTGTAGTACAGAAGGTGAGTGATTGCACCCATGTGACCATCTGGGACTCTATAATGCAACAGAAAGAGGTTCTGCTCCATTAATGTGCAACTAGCCTGTAACCACCATCCCTGTATAATGCAGGTCAATGCCTGCTGTCCAGAAAGTACCCACAATGCTTTTATTTTGTGCCAGTCTCATTTGAAGGCAAAAGGAAAGTTGTCTCTTGAAGACCAAGGCCACCCTCTTCAGCCCTGGCTAATTGCACTCTTGCAGCAGCTTCAGAAAGAGCCTGAGTGCTGATACAATGAGGTCCCATGCAACCAGCTGGATCATTGCTGAGCAAGCCATTGGTGTCTTGAATGTTTGGACAGATCAGGGGCCACATTACAGTACAGCCCCATACAAGATCTTCAGGATGATGGGCATCTGCTGCATGGTCCATTACTTTATTACACAAAGAGACTAAACCATGGAAAAGGAAGAGGCCAATCTAGAATCATAGCCAGAGTAGCCCTGCAAATCCCTACCTCCAGGTTATTTCGATCTGACCATGCAGCATTTGAAGCCAGACATAAGATCCCCTTTTAAGTTTGAGCCTAAAACCTCTATAGCAACAAACATAGCATTCATGAGAAATACTCCCACTATGCTTAAGGCCTTATCACTAAGAGCTCTGCTGCAGATGCCACAGGAGTTACATGTGCTCCATGGTGGACTGCAGTGCAGACAATGGTTCACCCATGACTGTCCAAGTCTGACTAGTAAACTTCTTCATATTCTTCACTAGACCTTGTCATAAATCGCAACTTCTACAAGAAGTAACTCAGGAAGTACTACTGGATGGCCAGCTGAGGGCACCATCCAAGGAGTATAAATACTCGTGCGTGGGCCCAACTTGGACTGAGACAATCTGGAAACAGGAAGCTAGTGACTACTAACTAGACATCCATGTTTTGTTACAAGTCGATTAAAGCCTTGCTTTATGTTGAACCAAGTGCGTAGTGGGTCTTTATTATGTCAATTTAATTGATTTGTTATCGTCTCCATGCCTTGGGTGATTTGGAACAACCAGCTGCAAATCGAACCGCAGAAAGGGACTTGGGCAAGAAACTGATCCATCATGGAAAAACTCCTTAGACCCGCTCGTCTTGACCTGGACCCGAATGTACCTGCGGCAGCGAAGGTATGGAAGCATTGGTTTCATACCTTTAGCAACTTTCTTGAAGAATGTGGGGCGGATGCCCCTAATAAGTTACGAATGCTTATTAACTACGTATCCCCTCATGTGTATGATTATATTGAGGACTGTATAGACTACGACGCTGCTATCCAAATTTTACAGCCGCTATATGTCAAGTCCCCGAATGAAATCTTTGCTCGACACCTACTGGCCACAACTCGGCAGCAGCCTGGGGAATCACTCAATGAATTCCTCCAGAAACTTCGCAGGCTCGGCAAAGCTTGTAACCTTAAAGCGGTTATAGCTGAACAGTATCAAGAGGAACTAATCCGCGATTCCTTTATCAATGGGATTGCGTCCCCTTTTATATGTCAGCGCCTGCTGGAAAATAAAACCCTCAATTTATGGGCTGCTTATGACCAGGCGTGTTCCCTGGACTTGGCCAAGAAGAATGCAGACACTTATCTCCCACCACGTGCACGTGCGGTGGCTATCACCTTTAATAAGTCTTTCGATAGGTCTCGGGCGGATGCCCCCGCTTATGATGACTCTACTCTAACGGGCGATGACCCTACCCTAAAGGCCTTCGCTGATGACGACCCCGCCCTAGCAGCATCCTGGCAATCAGGAAGAAAGTGTTTCTTTTGTGGAGGTACGTTCCATTACAGAAAATTTTGCCTGGCTCGTAATGCGACCTGCAATCATTGCAGCAAGGACACTTTTCTAAGGTATGACAGTCACAGGCCTCTGCTAACAAGAAAGGCCACTCCTCTAAAGTATACCAGTCGAGAGCTCCTGTTAGCTTCACAGCTGCTATCTATGGATCTGCTCCTCCCCCACGAACCACTGCTAAGGCTACAGCTGCCGAAGGAAAAATTACCCCTCCTCCCATCACAGCTGTTTTTCCCCAAAGTTTGTCCCATGCAGTCACGAAGGTTTCAGTAAATGGGCACACTCTAAGCGCGCTAATCGACTCCTGCAGCTCTGACAGCTTCATTAGTAAGCGGGCTGTCAGCAGGTTAAAACTGCGCATTTATCCCTTGGACAGGGAGATTGCAATGGCTCTGACGACTCTGACCATCAATTCTTCTGGCTTCTGTCTTGTCAACCTCATCCTCAATGGCCACACGTACCTTTCCACCTGGCTCGGAGTACTCGAAAACTTATGTAGCGATGTGCTTCTGGGACAGGACTTCCAGAAGCAGCACAAAAGACTCACTTTTGAGTTTGGAGGGTCGAAGCCGGAGCTTACCATTTCTAAGGTGCTGTTTTGTGCGCTCTCGGCGGCCTTACTCGGTGAGCCCTCCCTGTTTGCCAATCTCTCCCCCCGCTGTAAACCTATAGCCAGCAAATCGCGGCGCTTTAGCCAAGACGACCGAGCATTTATCGAGGCAGAAATCTCTCGCCTTTTAGCTGACGGTATTATCGAGCCGTGTTCATCTCCCTGGTGGGCTCAAGTCGTTGTTGTGAAAAATCCTTTAAAACAACATAAGAAACGTTTGTGTACTGATTATTCGCAGACTATTAATCAATATACCGATCTGGATGCCTACCCACTACCACGCATAGATGACATGGTCAACAACCTTACCAAATACAAGGTATTTTCAACCTTCGATTTAAAGAGCATGTAACATCAGGTACCACTGAAAGACTCTGACAAAAAGTATACAGCCTTTGACGCCAATGGTCGGTTTTATCAGTTTCGTTGCCTTCCATTTGGGGTCACCAATGGGGTGGCTTTCTTCCAACGGGCAATGGATGGCCTAGTCCGGCAAGAGAACTTGACAGATACCTTTCCATATTTAGACAATATCACTATTGCTGGCCATGATCAAAAGGAGCATGACGCCAATCTTCAGAGATTTTTTGACATTCTCCGTCGTCGCCACTTAACGTTAAATGAATCCAAATCGGTGAAATCGTTGCCATCAGTGAACATTCTTGGCTACTGGGTGGGCAATGGTGTTATTAAACCGGACCCAGAGCGACTTTGTCCACTTCAGGAGCTCCCTCCCCCTACAAATCTCGTCTCTCTTCGTCGGGCACCTGGCATGTTTGCTTATTACGCAAAGTGGATACCTCACTTCTCCGATAAAATACAGCCCCTGCTTCATGCAAAGTCTTTTCCATTGGAAGCAACAGCTATTTCTGCCTTCAACCTCCTCAAACAACAGCTGGAGAAAGCCACACTTCGCTCCATTGACGAAAACCTTCCTTTTGTGGTCGATTGCGATGCATCGGAGGTGGCGATCTCGGCTACCTTGAATCAAGGTGGTCGACCCGTGGCATTCCTATCCAGAACCTTGCAGGGTAGCGAGCTCCATTACCCCCCCCATCATTCACGCTCATAACTGACCAGCGTTCTGCGGCCTTCATAGAAACATAGAAACATAGAAGATAGGAGCAGGAGTAGGCCATTCGGCCCTTCGAGCCTGCTCCGCCATTCAACAAGATCATGGCTGATCATCCAAACCCTAGCACCCGGTCCCTACACCGACAGCCATCCCACCCAAGCCCTATCCCCGTAACCCCGCGTATTTAATCCCCCCCAACACTAAGGGCCAATTTTTTTATCATGGCCAATCAACCTAACCCGCACATCTTTGGACTGTGGGAGGAAACCGGAGCACCCGGAGGAAACCCACGCAAACACGGGGAGAATGTGCAAACTCCACACAGACAGTCATCCGAGGCCGGATTTGAACCCGGGTCCCTGGCGCTGTGAGGCAACAGTGCTAACCACTATGTCACCGTGCTGCCCCATGTTGGATAACCGGAAGTGCACGAAAGTCAAAAATAATAAAATTCAACTCTGGAGGATGGAGCTGGGCACCTTTGGATATACTATCCGTTACCGACCCGGCAAACAGAATGTGGCCCCAGATACCTTCACACGGGCATTTTGCTCTTCAGTGTCAACGCCGCCTCTGGCGGATCTGCATATGGACTTATGCCATCTTGGCGTTACCCGTATGTTGCACTTTGTGCGCTCCAAAAATCTACCATTCTCAACGGAGGACGTAAAGAAAACCTGCTCCTCCTGTCGGATTTGTGCAGAACTGAAACCACAATTCTTCCGCCCATCAGATGGCTTACTCATACATGCAATGCAGCCTATGCAGAGGCTCAGCATAGACCATAAAGGGCCATTGCCTTCGTCGACGCGGAACACCTACCTACTTACGATGGTAGACGAGTATTCACGCTTTCCCTTTGCCTTCTCCTGTCCTAATATGCTTACCTCTACAGTAATTAAATGCCTCGATCAGGTCTTTTCCCTTTGCGGGACGGCCAATTTTATCCACACGGATCGGGGTCCCTCCTTTATGTCGAGTGAACTTAAAAGTTATCTCTCCCAACGGGGAATCGCCTCGAGTAAGACAACACCATATCACCCAATCGGCAATGGACAGGTTGAACGATACAATGCCATCATCTGGAACGCTGTCCGTCTGGCACTGAGGTCATGCAACCTACCAGACCAGCAGTGGGAAACTGTGCTCCTCAACGTGTTACACTCTATCAGGTCTTTTCTCTCCACATCCACTAATGTCACGCCTTATGAGCGATTGTTCAAGTTCCGGCATCGCTCTACACATGGGACATCTCTACCATTATGGTTGGTGGCTCCAGGCCCTGTGCTACTCCGGGGGTTCATCCGGTCTGCCAAGAATGACCCTCTCATTGACGAGGTGGAATTAACAGAGGTAAACCCCACGTATGCGCATGTGCGGTACCCTGATGGCCGGGAGTCCACCGTCTCGTTCAGAGATCTGGCTCCCTGCCCAACTGGTCACACGGGCCTGAATGATGAAGGATCCCACGATGATGATGTCAACACTCCGCACCCCTATGAAGATGACGCCCTACCTGGGACATCAAGGGATCTGCCGGCAGTGCTACCGGATCAACTTAGGGAGCCGAACACTCCCTGTAGGTTGGCCACCCGAAACCAGGATGCCGGTCAATCTCCAGCTATGACCCAGGATGAGGCCAGCTCTACGCCTGTGGGGACCCGCACCTGGAGTCATGATATTCTCAGTCCTCCACAGGATGATCAAGACGACGTGGACTCTACCGACTTACTGGTACGGGCCAAGCGACCCAGGGACCAGGACACGATCCGGGGAGACGTGCCTACTGGTCACAAGCAGAAAGCTAAATGACTGCGGCCATTTTTGGTCCGCCTAGTCCGTTAAAGGAAGACTGGACTTCCAAACCTTTTAGGGAGGAAGAATGTCATAAATTGCAACTTCTACAAGAAGTAACTCAGGAAGTACTACTGGATGGCCAGCTGAGGGCGCCATCCGAGGAGTATAAATACTCGGGCGTGGGCCCAACTTGGCCAGAGACAATCTGGAAACAGGAAGCTAGTGACTACTAACTAGACCTCCATGTTTTGTTACAAGTCGATTAAAGCCTTGCTTTATGTTCAATCAAGTTTGTAGTGAGTCTTTATTATGTCAGACCTTGTAGTGTATTTTGCACTGACACAAGTAGTCAATTCACTTCAGGCAGCAATCTCCTTTTATAAATTGTCTCTGTTAGGTAAGATTCCCTAGGTACTGCAGCCCTTAGGGAAATAGATGCCTGCTCTTCAGCTGACACCATCACTCCTCCTCACCTGTGCATTTTGACACAATCAATGCAACCCATTCAAGTTCACTATGTATCTTTTGGTTGGGGTGTGTGAGTGTGGGGTGGCTGTGCTACCACTTGCCAACAGTAGTGTGAGTGATGTAGGGTGTTGTGCGACATTGGCTATGGGAACAACCTATTCTTTTAGATCCAAACAAAAGTATAGAAATTACAATGTGGGAACAGGCCGTTCAAACCAAATAGTCCATGTTGGTGTTTATCCTCCATGGGAGCAGTAGTGCAAATCCCATGTGCCCACCCACTTCCCATATCCCTTTATTTCCCTTTCCTTCAATCAACTATTTAGCTTATTGTTAAATGCAAACATGGGGTCGATTTTTGTCCTGCTACCGCCAGTTTACAGAATGAAAATTGCAAAGAAAAATTGCTGGAGAACTGTCTGTTCCAAATTTTGGGCAGGCCTTGGTATAAGAGGTACCTGTTGGAGATAGGTGGGGGTGGACGTGTGTAGATAGGGGTCAACTGACGCAGTTAGGACCCCGTGATTTTCATGTTAATCAGCTCTGCGACCGCTGGTTCTTCAACCCACCCATAAATCATGGGTGGTACAGATCAGGAGGTGACCATTTGCAACATTACAGTTATTGAAAAGCTGAAAGCAGCTTTGAAACTCATATTTTTCCTTAATTCCCTTGTGAGTTTTGAGCCTTAAGGCCTCCTTAACTTCAACTCCTTCCTGTTGGATGTGGTCTTTAAATTTCTCCAATGCTGAAATAAGCTGCTCTATTGGCCTCCCGAACTTTCCAGCCCTTCCCTTTAAGGTAATCCCGGAAGCCCATGATCAGAGAATGCCACACCAGATTTCTCATCCTTCCAAACGCTGAGGTGCATATAAACAATATGATTAACACTGGCAGCTCGTCTAGTCAATGCTAATGAGGCCCAACCACAAAGATCAGGCCTTGTGCTGATGTCACCAGAGGGGCAGAGTCCACTGTCCGTACTATCTGTGCTAAACATGAAAATCACTCCCATGGTCTCGGCTTCAATCATTAACTGGTACTGCATTCATAACGATAGCAAAATACTGCAGATGTTGGAAATCCGAAATAACAACAGAAAATGCTGGAAAAACTCAGCAGGTCAGGCAACATCCGTGGAGAGAAATTTGAGTTGACGTTTCTGGAAAGAAAAGAAACTAGATCGAAGGCAGGGCTGCGATCGGACAAAAGAATAAAAGAATAAAAGAATAAAAGAAACAAAAGAAGTAAAAGAGATTAGAAGCTAGACGAGATGGTAATAGGCTGGCTCAAATTTCTCTCCACGGATGTTGCCTGACCTGCTGAGTTTTTCCAGCATTTTCTGTTGTTATACTGCATTCATAACCCTCTTTGTTGAAAAGTTCCTCCTGCCCTCTGTCCGAAATCTCTTAGATTTCATCTTATATCTATGTCCTAGTTCTAGACCCCTCAACCACTGAATACAGTCTGTTTTTATCGACTCTGTGCGATCTCTTCATAATTATAAACACCTTTATCAAATCACGAGTAATCGCCTTTGTGCTAATGAAAACAGTTCCAATTTTTCAAGTCTTACTTCATAATGTATTTCCTAATACCAGGCAAAATCCTATTGAATCTGTGCTGCACCCTCTCTATTGGCTGAACATCCCTCCTATAGTATGGAGACCAAAATTGCACACAGTGCTCCATCTGTGGTTTTACAAACGTTTTATATAGGGATGATGATGGGACTGATAATGCCTGGCAATTTGACTTACGTCTAAATTGGTCTGCTTCTGGCTCCTCCTCAAAAACAAGCAGAAAGGAGAGAGGAATTTTAATCTGAATTTGGCTGCTGCAACAAAAAATGCAGCTCCTATAAAGCCACAGATGGAAACAGCAAGGCTAAAAATAAATGTAAAAACCGAGACAAAAACATAAACAACAGCAGAAATTATTACAAATAATACACAAAAAGTAATAAACGCAAAGGCAAGAATCCAAACTGCAGGTACAAATATTGGCATCACCCCTCCCAATCTCTATAACTTCCATCTGTTCTACAACCCATACAACCATTTTTATTGAAGGAGACCAACAAGGTGGATATGACATTAGAAGAAGAGATCAAAAAGGATATCAAGACATTTAAGATAGATAGGAAGGAGCTGATTGATAAACTAGACAAACTTAGAAAGAATAAAACCTCGGCTCCAGATGGATTGCATCCATGCATACTCAAAGAAGCTAAGGAAGAGATAGCAGAGGCACAAATATCTATATAAAAAACTATTAGAAAAGGGAATAGTGCCAGAGGACTGGCAGACAGCTAATGTTATTCCTATATTGAAAAAGGGAGATAGAACAAACCCAGGGAAATATAGGCTAGTTAGCTTAACATAGAAAAGATATTGGAATCTTTACTCAAAGATGTAATGGAAAAACATCTATAAATTAGAAATATAAAAAAGAGTAGTCAGTACGGATCTCAAAACGGAAGGTAATGCATGACCAACCTTATTGAATTTTTGAAGAAGTAACAGAGAGAGCAGCCAAGGGCAATGCAATGGATATGATATGTATGGACTTTAAAAAGGCCTTCAATAAGGTACCACATAGTAGGCTCATGACTATGGTCAGAGCATGTGGAATCAGGGGACAAGTAGCAGAATGGATAGCAAGCTGGCGACAAAACAGAAAACAGAGAGTATGGATTGAAGCTATTTACTCAGACTGGCAAAATGTGGAAAGAAGTGTTACACAAGGATCTGTGCTGCGACCACTGTTGTTCAACATTTACATAAATGATTTGGACTTGGGAATCGGAAGTACAATATCAAAATTTGCGGAGGCCACCAAATTGGGGGTATAGTTAATACTAAAGAAGACTGCACCAAAATACAAGACGACATTAAGAAATTTGTGGAATGGCAAATGAATTTCAATATAGATAAGTGTGAGGCAGTGCATTTTGGTAGGAGGAATAAGGAGGCCACCACATGCATGTAATGGTATGCATGATGAGCGATGTCGCAGTTTCCATTGCAGCACAGGCAGAAGTGACCCAACATCTTAGTGCTGCAGCGGAAGCTCAGACTGCTCTCGTGCAGTCTCTGCTTGGTGGCATCCAAGCTCTGACTATTCTCATGCAGTCTCAGTGTAATGCCACCCAAGCTCTGACTGCTGCCATCATGGCTGGGTATACCACCATCGACCGGGGCTTTCATGGTGTAACAGCAGGCTAGCAATCTGTGCTCCAACAGATTGCTAGGGATGCTAAGGTGCTGCCCCAGGGGAATGGCAGTGGGTCAGTGGAGCAGGTCGCTACTGTCCTCTCTCAGGATGACAGCATTCCTGCTCCCACCACTGCCACTCCGCCATTGCCCTTGCAGCTGCCTGTCAGCCAGCCAGCCCAGACTGCTGCCACACATGCTGAGGTGGCGCAGTCTACAGTCTGGCCTTTCAGGTCCACAGCTGGTCGAGGTCATACTGCAAGGCCATCTGAAGTCTCCCCCATGGAAACTCAACAGCCTTCCACCAGCTGTGCTGCAGCCACTGGGGGCACACTGCGTAGGCGCACTAGAGTAGGAAAAGGGACATGAATGACAGGCACTAAAGGATTGCACAAGGGTGATGAGTTAATAATATTCATGTAATATGTGTGCTGTGATAAAAATAATAACTTCCGGGAAGTTATGTCATCACTTACTGTGAACTGTGAACTATGAACTATGAACTATGAACTGTGTACATACCTCACTTCCTGTCATGTGTCACTTCCTGTTGGACTGGTATAAATACTGGTCTGTTCAGTATTGTAAGAGGCTTCTACCAGAGGCATGGTAAAGACCTCTCTTGTATATAGTGTGTTTATAAGTTACTTAAAGCTTACTTTAAAGTTACTTGATGGTAAGCCTCCTTTTTCTTACATCAATTTAAGTAACTTAGTTTTTACACTCACGAATACTAGACCTTCGGACAAACTCGGAATTAAGGATCCAGGGAACCACCCATCATGGAGAAAATCCTTAGACCTATTCGTCTGGACTTGGACCCGAATGCACCAGCAGCTGGCAGGGTATGGAAGCATTGGTACCGTACTTTTGAGAATTTTCTGGATGAATGTGAAGCGGATGCTCCTGCTAGATTGAAGATACTTATCAATTATGTGACCCCAAAAGTGTTCGAATATGTTGATGAATGGGATAATTACGATGAGGTGATTCGGGCACTTAAGAAACTGTATGCCAAGACCCCAAATGAGGTCTATGCTAGACATCTACTGGCCACAGCCCGACAAGGGCCAGGGGAATCAATTGACGAATTCCTGCAAGAACTTCGCAGGCTCAGCGTAGATTGTAACTTTCAGGCAGCCTCAGCTGAGCTGTACCGCCAAGAAATGATTCGTGATGCTTTCATCTGTGGGATTGCCTCTCCATTTATATGCCAGCGTCTACTAGAAAGTAAAACACTTGAGCTACAAAAAGCTTTTGACCTAGCTTGTTCACTGGATTTGGCAAAGAGAAATGCAGACCTCTATCAGCTGCCCAGACCTCGATCTGCTGCTGTAGCTGCAACCAGACAATTCAAGCGGTCTCAGGTGAACCCTATCATGGGGGAATCTAATTCTGATAATTCTGATGAAGAAGAGGAGGACGACCCCACTTTAGCAGCCTCTTGGCAATCTAGGAAGGAATGCTTCTTTTGTGGAGATGCTTTTCACCCTAGGAAAACCTGCCCTGCTCGCAATGCAATCTGCAGTTATTGCGGAAAAAAAGGACACTTTGCTAAAGTTTGCCTATCAAGGGCCTCTACGAGGGCCAATCCAGCTAAGGCCTACTGAACTGCCCCAATTAGGGCCTATCAAGATGCTCCAGCTAGGACCTATCAAGCTTCCTCTCGAGTTCTCTCCCGAAGAAGCACACCAAGAGTTTTAGCCACTCTCTGTGCAACGACACCAATTACAGCTGCTTGCCCACAGAACCTGTCTCATGCTGCCACAAAAATTTCAATTAAAGGGCATACCTTAGATGCCTTAATTGACTCAGGAAGTACTGATAGTTTCATTAAGGAACAGATTGTTGCGAAATTGAAACTACATGTCTTCCCATCGGACCAGGCAATTGCGATGGCCCAGTCATCACTTAATACCAGAATCTCCGGCTTTTGTGTTGTTGATATGACACTTCATGGTCGTATGTATCCCTCCACCCGACTTTCGGTGCTCAAGGACTTATGTAGTGATCTCCTCTTAGGACTGGACTTCCAAAAACAGCATAAGAAACTCACCATTGAGTTTGGTGGATCCAAACCCGGACTTACTATTTCTAATATACCGTCTAAATTACCATTTTGTGCATTATCAGCAGCTTCACTTGATGAACCCTCATTATTTGCCAGTATTCCGCCTCAATGCCAACCAATAATAACGAAATCGCGGCGCTTTAATCAGGAAGACCAATCTTTTATTGTGGCTGAAATCTCTCGACTTCTAGCAGAGGATATCATTGAACCATGTTCGTCGCCCTGGCGGGCTCAAGTCGTCATTGTCAAGAACCCTCTAAAACCTCACAAACAGCGACTATGCATCGATTATTCGCAAACCATCAATCAATATACCGACTTGGATGCCTACCCATTGCCACGCATTGATGATATGGTTAATAAACTGGCCGAATACAAAGTGTTCTCAACTTACGATTTAAAAAGTGCCTATCATCAGTTACCCTTGAAGGTCTCAGATAAGCAGTACACAGCCTTTGAGGCTAATGGACGGCTGTACCAATTTCGTCGCCTCCCATTCGGGGTTACTAATGGAGTGGCTGTCTTTCAACGGGCAATGGATGGCCTGGTTAAGCAGGAAAACCTAAGGGACACTTTTCCCTATCTTGATAACATTACCATTGCAGGTCACGATCAACAGGAACACGACTCCAACCTCCAAAAATTTCGGGATGCCCTCCATCGCCGTAATTTGACCCTGAATGAATCCAAATCTGTTGAGTCGCAACCGACCATCAACATCCTTGGCTACTGCGTAGGCAATGGTATCATTAAGCCAGACCCAGAAAGACTTCGCCCGCTCCAAGAGCTCCCGTCACCTAAGAATCCGGCTTCTTTACGTCGGGCTCTCGGTCTGTTTGCATACTACGCTAAATGGATTCCTCATTTTTCGGACAAAATCCAACCCTTGCTGCATGCTAGATCATTTCCACTGGGAACAGCGGCTGTTGCAGCCTTTAACCTTCTCAAAAAACAGTTGGAGAAAGCGGCTCTTCACTCCATTGATGAGAATCTCCCTTTCGTGGTTGAATGTGATGCCTCGGAGGTGGCGATCTCGGCTACTCTGAATCAGGAAGGTCGTCCTGTAGCATTTATGTCCAGGACCTTACAAGGTGCCGAGCTACATTATCCTCCGGTTGAGAAAGAAGCCACAGCCATCATAGAGGCAGTACGGAAGTGGAACCATTTTCTAGCTCGCCAGCACTTTACATTGATCACGGACCAACGATCAGTCGCCTTCATGCTCGATAATCGAAAACAAACCAAAATTAAGAATAATAAAATACAACTTTGGAGGATGGAACTGGCCTCTTTTGGTTATACCATTTTCTATCGGCCTGGCAAGGAGAATGTGGCCCCGGACACCCTCACACGGGCATTCTGCTCCACTATGTCATCCTCCACCCTCATGGATGTCCACAATGGTTTGTGCCATCCTGGCGTTACGCGCATGCTACATTTTGTACGATCACGGAATCTCCCTTTTTCCACTGGAGATGTAAAGAAAATATGCTCAGAATGCCGGCTTTGTGCGGAATTAAAACCTCAGTTCTTCCGCCCCTCAGATGGTATACTCATACATGCAACCCAACCGATGCAACGACTTAGCATCGATTTTAAGGGCCCAGTGCCCTCTTCAACTCGGAACACATATTTGCTCGCCATGATCGACGAATATTCACGTTTTCCATTTGCCTTCCCCTGCTCCAATATGCTGGCGTCCACAGTAATCTGCTGCCTTGAGCAGGTATTTTCTCTCTGTGGCATGCCGGCTTATATTCACTCAGATCGGGGTCCATCCTTTATGTCGAGGGAACTCAAGGACTACCTCTCAGAACGGGGAATTGCTACAAGCAAAACAACACCATACCATCCCATCGGAAATGGGCAGGTAGAGAGGTATAACGGTATCATCTGGAATTCCGTACGTCTCGCTTTAAGATCTCGGGGCCTACCAGACCAGCAATGGGAAACAGTGCTTCCGGATGCATTGCACTCTATACGGTCCCTGCTTTCTACAGCCACAAATACTACACCTCATGAGCGGTTCTTTGGATTCCAGCGTCGCTCATCTCATGGGACATCACTCCCATCATGGCTAACTACTCCTGGACCTGTATTACTCCGAAGATACATTCGGACGTCTAAAAATGACCCTCTTGTAGACGAGGTCGAACTAACCGATGCCAACCCCACCTATGCAAACATACGATATTCCGACGGCCGAGAATCTACCGTATCATTACGGGATCTGGCTCCCTGCCCACCAGGACCTAGTGGGACATCGGGTGATGGCATTTCACCAGGAAACTCTTGGGACCTATCGGGTACCCCTCTCCAGGATCCTGATCGGACACCAACTAGCTTGGTGCCGGTAGAACCCCGTGCTCAAGGTTGCGACCCTCCCAGTACCACGCATGAAAGTACTGGTCTGCCACAGACCAGCTCTGCACCTCCCTCTGAACAGAGGCAGTCTGACTTTGAACCTATTGGGGCTCGTACTCGAAGCCATGATCTCCCCGACCCTTCACAGGGCAATCCAGGCCACACGGACTCTGGCCAATGGCCAACCGCATGTAAGCGGACCAGCGACCCTCTACGACGGGAATCCAAACGGGTGCGACTCTTCCTTGTTCGGCGGCTGCGGACCAAAAGGTAGACCACAGCCTCCTAAACCTGCAGGAGGGAAGAATGTGATAAAAATAATAACTTCCGGGAAGTTATGTCATCACTTACTGTGAACTGTGAACTATGAACTATGAACTATGAACTGTGTACATACCTCACTTCCTGTCATGTGTCACTTCCTGTTGGACTGGTATAAATACTGGTCTGTTCAGTATTGTAAGAGGCTTCTACCAGAGGCATGGTAAAGACCTCTCTTGTATATAGTGTGTTTATAAGTTACTTAAAGCTTACTTTAAAGTTACTTGATGGTAAGCCTCCTTTTTCTTACATCATGTGCTATGTTTATAGATAAATTTATTAATTTTGTTTGGAATCTTTTGTGGTCTCTCTCATTTCACCTTCATGCCCAGGAGGACGCTGTGATACGCCATGAGACAGGGATTGTATGATGGGGATGTGGTGAGCTATGGGGATCTGGGTTTCATTCATGCGAATCGGAGTCTGATGAGCCGGTCACGGACAACCCTTCCGGAAGGCTGATTGTCTGGTTGCCTCCTCCCTCCCTCTTGTTCCTCAGCATCTTCTTCCTCAGCCTCTTCCTCCTCATTCTCTTCCTCCTCTCCCTCCTCCTCCTCATCCTCCTCTCCCTTGTCCTCTTCCTGAGGTGGTCCCACAATCCCTGGTGGCAAGGGCTGGGCCCTCATGATGGCCAAGTTGTGGAGCATGCAGCAGATCACCACAAAATGGGACACCCACTCATCTGAGTACTGGAGGGCTCCTCCCGAATGGTGAAGCTAGCAGAATCGTTGCTTCAGTAGGCCGATGGTCTGCTCGATGATGTTTCTGGTGGCGCCATGGCTCTCATTATATGAGTGCTGATCACGAGTGTTGGGGATACCGAGGGGAGTTATGAGCCAGGTGAAGAGCAGATAGGCCTTGTCTCCGAGCAGCTACCCTCTAGCTTGGCATGGTGGCTGCAAGAGGGCTGGCACACCTGTCTGGTGCAGGATGAAGGCATCGTGGCTGCTGCCAAGATAGCGGGCATTGACATTGAGGATTTGTTGTGTGTGGTCGCACACCAGCTGCATATTAAATGAATGGTAGCCTTTGCGGTTATGGAAGATCTCAGGATTGTTATGCGGTGCCTGCAAAGCCATGTGGGTGCAGTCGATGGTACCCTGCACCATGGGGAAGCCCGCTATTCTTGCAAAGCCACATGCACATTCGTTCTACTTCTCTCTGGTGATCAGGAAGCCAATGTAATCCATTCTCCTGATGTAGAGCGCCTCAGTGACCTCCTGGAAGCAGCGATGGATGGCGAACGGTGAGATGTTAGCTGTATCTCCTGCTGCAGACTGGAAGGATCCGCTGGCGAAGAAATTGAGGGCAACGGTGACCTTGACTGCCACTGGGAGAGCTGTGGTCGCCCTGGTCGGAGGCTGGAGGGCTGGTTGCAGGAGGTGACAGAGTTCTGTGACCACTTCCTTGGTGAAGCCAAACCTCCTAATAAAATGATCCTCGCTTAATTGAAGGTAGGAGAAGTGATGTTGGAAGACCCTAGGAGGGTAAGTCCTCCTGTTGAGAGTCCTGATGGCCCTTCTCCTCCCTCTGCGTATATGTTCCCGTCTTTCTCGCTGCCTCCGCTCCCTCTGCTGTAGATGCTGGAGGGCAAGGTCAACTGCCAGTACAGCCCCCATGACTTTTAGCAAGTGTTGTAGTTTGAAGCGTCTCAAAAATAATGAGGGAGTTTTGTACTTGCTAAAACACTCTCTGATACCAAAGATTCTTGAAATGATTAAAGAAAACTCTTGCAGTAGCAGGAATTAGCACACAGCCACTCAAACTGCAAAACACTGTCAGGTGCGAGAGATTGGTGAGCATCCCTTTAAATAGCTTTGCTGGAGCAGGCTTTCTGTTGCTGCACGCCACCTCAACCTGTCGTTGCTTTCTATAACTGGTAATTTCAATGGCCAAAACGAAGTTGGGAGATCGGGTGTCAAATGAACGTTGCACACTCACTGACATCATGATCTCATTGATTGCGATGTCTCCAGCGATCGAGTTTAGCGGCAGCGCTACCGGCAAGATGGATATGGCGTGTGCTGCTGGAAGCATCATCAGCTGGCGGTAGAGCGCTAAATGGCGTTTTAGTGCCATCTCGTGGCGCTAACGTGTAGCGCTAGACACACAAATTTCTCCCCGTATGTAACCCCACCTCCCCTCATTCTGAAGTCACCATTTCTCTTGCTTCTTGTGCATCACCCTCCCTTCGCTTCATTATTGCAGCTGTGCCTTCAGCCACCTAGGTCCCTTCTGAATCTCCACCTCCTTTTCCTCCTTTAAATATCTTCTTTAAAATATACCTCTTTTGGTCAACAAAAGACTTTGGTTGGACCAAAATTATACCCCACAGCTTCTTTAAGGAGGCTCACTTATGCTGGTAAAATGATGGAAATATTTGTAAAATGAAATGCCAAAAGATGTACTTACCAATAACCTGCTCACCAATGCTCAATTTGGGTTCCCCACAACCACTCAGCCCCAGACCTCATTACAGCCTTGGTCCAAACATGGACAAAAGAGCTGAATTCCAGAGGTGAGGTGAGAGTGACATCAGGGAGTGTTTGACCAAGTGTGGTATCAAGGAGCCCTAGTAAAACTGAAGTCACTGGGGATCAGGGGAAAAAACTCTCCACTGACTGGAGTCATACCTAGCATAAAGGAAAATGGTTGTGGTTGTTGGAGGCCAATCACCTCAGGCCCAAGGCATCGCTGCACGAGTTCCTCAGGGCAGTCTCCTAGGCCGAACCATCTTCAGCTGCTTCATCAATGACCTTCCTTCCATCATGTTGTATCCGTGTGTTAATGGAGACACGGAATGCAGGAGTTGGTTTAACAGATGTTTACTGAACAAAGTCTGGAGGTGAACTAAAAGATACAAGACACTATACAGGCTTATATAGCCCGAGTGGCCACTACCGGCATTACAGTACACAGGGGATCTTAAAGGCACATACACCACAATTCCTCCCCTTTTAGACAACCAGTACATAACATTTTAAGTAATCATTAATTAACACGTTTACAAGAACAATAATCTACACATTTGCTGCAGTTAATCAATTATAAGTCAGTCTCTCTGTAGGCTTCCTGACTCGGTCCGGATAACGCCTCGGTGGTGTAGTAGTTTTCGGTGGTGTAGTAGGTTCTTTTGGCAAGGTCGATTCGGCTTGAATGCCAGTGTCGGGTTCATCTGGTTCCAGTATCACCGGATCGGAGGTAGATACTATGGGTATCTCTGCTTCATCATTAGGCGTATAGCGTTGTGGTGTAGGTTGTCCCTTTTCGGATGACTCTATGATCTGGTCAGCATGGCGCCTTATTATGCTTTCTCCAATGTCCACGGTATACATCAGCGGTCCTAGTCGTGTGCAAATATTTCCAGGCTGCCATTTCTCGGTACGGTAGTCCCGGGCCAAAACTTGTTGACCTATCTGGAAGGATCTAGATGGCCTTTCATTCATGCCTTGAAATTGCCGGTTCTCTACGTCCCTTCTGATGTTTGGCTTGATCAAATCCAGCCGGCATCTTAGTCTTCTATTGAAAAACATCATGGCGGGAGTTTGGTTTGTAACCACATGTGTTGCATTCCTGTATGCAAACAAGAAGTTATCTACCTTATGCTGTAGATTTATGTCTTCATTACCCATGGCCTTTATGGCCTTCTTGAAGGTCTGGACAAACCTTTCAGCCAATCCATTGGTGGCGGGATGGTATGGGGCGGACGTGTAGTGCTGAACCCCATTGTTTTTTTAAGAACTTCCTGAATTCTTCGGACACAAATTGCGGTCCATTATCAGAACAGATCTGTTCAGGCAGCCCATTCCTGGCAAATATGGTCCTTAATACTGTGATGGTTTTTTCTGTGGTGGTGGAGGACATCTTTATTACCTCTGGCCACTTGGAGTGTGCATCAACCGCGATTAAGAACATTGAGTCCATAAATGGACCAGCAAAGTCGATGTGTACCCTTTGCCATGGAGATGAGGGCCACTCCCATGGATGTAGAGGGGCTTGTGGTGGGGCGTTTTGGACCTTCTGGCATCCTAGACAGCCCTTGGTCATTTCTTCGATGTCTCCATCGATACCTGGCCACCACACAATCGCTCTGGCTAGGTTCTTCATTTTCACTCCACCCAGATGCCCCTCGTGAAGCTCCTTTAGCACTTTATCCTGGAGTTTGGGTGGAATCACCACTCTGGATCCACATATCAAGGTTCCTCGGCACACTGACAGCTGTTCTCTTCTTTGCGAGAATGCTGGCAACAGTGGTTCGCCATGTGCTGGCCAGCCCTTCACCGTTAAATCGTAGACTCGTGAGAGAGTCGGGTCATTTCTCGTTTCCTTTTCAATGGTAGAATTTGTTACTGGTAGACATTCCACTATGGTTGAGTGGAACATCTCCACTGGGTCCACTGTAGGTGCTTCTTCTACTGTTGGCAACGGTAGACGCGATAAACCGTCAGCATTTCCATGCTGTTTTGATCCTTTGTATTCTATGTCATATTGGTGTGCCCCTAGGAAAAGGGACCACCTCTGTAGCCTTTGCGCTGTCATAATGGGAACGCCCTTTTTAGGGTTGAATATGGAGACGAGGGGTTGATGGTCAGTCAACCAGGTAAATTTTTGTCCGTGTAGGTAATGGTTGAATTTCTTCACTCCCCATAGCAGGCTGAGTGCTTCCCTGTCGATCTGGGCATAGTTATGCTCAGCTGAGTGCAATGAGCGTGACGCAAAAGCTATCGGCCGCTCCGAGCCATCAGGGAATCTATGCGATAATACCGCTCCTACGCCATAAGGGGATGCATCGCATGCCAGTCTGATTGGCAGTGATGGGTTGTAATGAGCCAAAACTTCCTTGGACGTGATCAAGCCTTTGCATTTATGGAAGGCACGTTTACAGTCTTCGCTCCATTTCCAATTTACTCCCGTTTGTAGCAGTTCGTTAAGATGGTGCAGAACAGTTGACAAGTTCGGTAAAAATTTATGATAGTAATTTATCAATCCCAGGAACGATCTTAATTGTGAGACATTTTCAGGTGCTGGGGCTTTTATGACCGCTTCAATTTTTTCAGCTGACTTATGCAACCCTTCTTCGTTAATTATGTGGCCACAATATGATATTGGTTTCTGGAAAAATTCGCACTTGGGGCGATTTGCTCGTAGGCCCCATTCTCTCAGCCTAGTGAGCACCTGCTCCAAATTGGCAAGGTGCTCGTTGTCGTTTTCTCCTGTTACAAGGATGTCGTCTAGGTAGCATTGAATCCCAGAATCCCTTGCAGGACTTGCTCCATAGCTCTTTGCCAGATAGCAGGAGCTGATGCTAATCCAAAAACCAGTCGATTGTACTGGTACAGGCCTTTGTGTGTGTTTATCGTGAGATACTTTTTAGAGGCCTCCTCAACCTCCATCTGTAGATATGCCTGTGCCAAGTCAATTTTGGTGAAACGTTTCCCTCCGGATAGTGAGGCGAAAATATCTTCTATCCTCGGAAGAGGATACTGTACCGTGTGAAGGACCGGGTTTACAGTCACCTTGAAGTCCCCGCAGATGCAAATTTTTCTCTGTTCTTCAGCTTTATCATTATTCAACGTTTTCTTCATGACCGGGACGATGGGTGTTGCCCACTCGCTCCAATCTATCTTGGATAACACGCGTGCCTTTTCCAAATTCTCCAGCTCTGCCTCGACTGCTGGACGAATTGCATATGGCACCGGCCTTGCCTTAAAAAACTTGGGAATTGCCGCATCTTCCACTTTTATTGAGGCGGTGACGCCTTTCAAGGTTCCTAGTTCCTGTTGAAACACTTCTTTGGCATTGGCCAAGATGTCTTTTAATCGTTCAGGTATGACGTCATCATCATTTTTTTTCTTACTGGTCACCGTCAGTGCCTGAATGGAGTGCCAGTCTAAACGTATCTTCCTGATCCATTCACGTCCCAACAGCGGTGGACCACCATCTTGCAGAACGTATAAATATAACTTCTGTATTTCCTTGCCGTTGTATACAACAGGCACCCTTATTTTCCCTCTGGGGTATACGTTCTGCCCCATATATGTTTTTAAGATAATGGATGTGTCTTTCAAAGGTATATGCGGAAATAGCCGCTCGTAATCCCGTCGACTTATGACGGTCAGAGCTGATCCTGTATCTAGCGCCATTTTAACTGGGGACCCCGCTATCATGAGGGTAACCCAAATGGTCTGGTAATCTTCTTTGGCAATTACATTATGTAATTTGAGACAGCTTAGTCTCTTGTTTCCAGAGTCGCTATCGCTCTTCTGGTCTTCGGAGCTACTGTCCATCATCATTTGTACCTTTCTGTACTTTTCCTTATTGATTTTTTTCTGTCAGTGGATTTTTTGTTTCCAGATCGGCATACACGTGCAATGTGTCCCATCTTTCCGCACTGCCTGCATGCTTTGTCCTTGAACCAGCAGTCCCTCTGGTCATGGGTGGATCTGCCGCAGCGATAACATCTCTCGAAACCCTGTGTCATTTCATGGGTGCCGAAGTCCTGTGGCTTTTGCTGTATCTCTGCAGCTCCTCTTGCTGCTGCTTCATATGATACAGCCACACTGAAAGCCTTGTCCGTGTTAAATCTTTCTCAGAAAGTAGCCTTTTCTGTGTTCCTTCACTTAGGAGACCGCAGACGAATTTGTCTCGAAGAGAATCTGCCAGTCCTGCCCCGAATTGGCAGTGCTTTGACAGCTTTCTTAATTCAGTGAGGTAATCAGCGTCACTTTCATTCTTGTGCTGATTCCTCCTGAAGAATTTGAATCGTTCCGCTATCAGCTGCGGTGTTGGGTTTAAGTGCTCCTGTAGGGTATCAACAATCTCTTTAAAATTCTTGTCCATCGGTTTGGCTGGAGTGATTAAGTTTCGTAACAGCCCGTATGTCCTTGCGCCCATTAGATTTAGAAGTACCGATGCCTTTTTATCATCCTCTATTTCATTCGCTGTGCAATATACCTCCACTCTTTCCACATATGTGGTCCAATCCTCTACATCACTATCGAAAGCAGTAATATTGCCAGTCTTAGGCATGCTGAAAAAAAAATGGCGCCCCCCGCGCTTTCCTTTCTTCCCTGCTGAGAAAAAATGGCGCCTCCCGCGCTTTCCCGCCGCTGCTGCTGCTGACAACGCTGTTCTCCGCGGTTTTTATTTATACAGATATTTTTAATAGTTGGAGACTTGTTCCCGCCGGACTCTCTGGGACTTTTCCCTCCCTCTGCTTGGTCCGAACGCCGACCTGCTTTGCAGCGCTGGCCATCTCCCAAGTGCTCCACCCTCCGTCTCTGTTTGCCTCCGCCTTCACTGCTCGGCCCCGCTGCAGAGCCAGCCGATCGAGCCCCAGCCCGCCGCCCAGGAAGGATTATTGCAGTGCCTGCCACCAGCCCAGCTAGCTGGTGAAACCAGAGTTTTTTCTTTTTTTTTTTCTTCGACCTTCGTCTGAGGAATCGATCTCCTTGAGGTGCTGCCGAATTGCAGGTAAGTCCATTTCCAATTCGTCGCCACTGTTGTATCCATGTGTTAATGGAGACACGGAATGCAGGAGCTGGTTTAACAGGTGTTTACTGAACAAAGTCTGGAGGTGAACTAAAAGATACAAGACACTATACAGGCTTATATAGCCCGAGTGGCCACTACCGGCATTACAGTACACAGGGGCTCTTAAAGGCACATACACCACACATCATAAGGTCAGAAGAGGCGATGTTCGCTGCTGATTGCACAGTGCTCAATTCCATTCGTGACTCCTCAGAAAATGAAACAGTCCATGCCTACAAGCAGCAAGATCTGGAGAACATTCATGCTTGGGCTGATGAGTGGCAAGTAACATTCGCGTCACACAATGACTATCTCTAACAAGAGTGAGTCTAACCACCTGCTCTTGACATTCAATGGGATTACCATCACCGAATCCCCCACCATCAGCATCCTGGGGATCACCATTGACCAGAAACTTAACTGGACCAGCCACATAAATACTGCAGCAACAAGAGCAGGTCAGATGTTGGGTATTCTGTGGTGAGTGACTCACCTCCTAGCTCCCCAAAGCCTTTCCACCACCTACAAGGCACAAGTTAGGAGAGTGATGGAATACTTTTCACTTGCCTGGATTAGAGCAGCTCCAACAACACTCAAGAAGCTCAACACCATCCAGGTCAATGCAGCCCACTTGATGGGCACCCCATCCACCACCTTAAACGTTCACACCCTCCACCACCAGAGCACCATTTCTGGAGTGCGTACCATCTACAAGATGCACTCGCCAAGGCTTCTTCAACAGCGCCTCCCAAACCCGCGACCTCTACCATCTAGAAGGACAAGGGCAGCAGGCGCAAGGGAAACCACCACCTCCAAGTTCCCCTCCAAGTTACACACCATCCTGACTTGGAAATATATCACCCTTCTTTCATCGTCACTGGGTCAAAATCCTGGAACTCGCTCCCTAACAGCATTGTGGGAGTATCTTCACCTCACGGACTGTAGCGGTTCAAGAAGGCAGCTCACCACCACCTTCTCAAGGGCAATTAGAGATGGGCAATAAATGTTGGCCTTGCCAGCGACGCCCAAATACCAATACAAATAAATGTATCAGTGTTTCATTGACTGTGTATATAAATATCATTTTTTTAAAGGCCTTTAACTATTATTGTGTAAACTTCAACCCATTAGTTTGGACTGCAGCTAGTGACACATCACAAATAGCAGAAATTTGCTGCAGCACAATCTCTACTAACAGCTGAAATGATGGCTGTGAATGCTGTTCTCATGTTAGCTGTGGCTCAGTTGGCAGCACACTTGCCTCTGAGTCAGAAGGCTATGGGTGCAAATCCGACTCCAGAACTTGAGCACAAAAATCTAGGTTGCTATTCCAGTGCTGCACTGTCGGAGGTGCTGTCTTTTGGATGAGACGTTAAACCGAGGCCCTGTCTGCTCTCTCAGGTGGATGTAAAAAATCCCATGACACTATTCCAAAGAAGAGCAGGGGATTTCTCCCTGGTGTCCTGGACAATATTTATCCCCCAATCTACATCACTAAAACAGATTATCCAATCATTTTACATTGCTGTTTGTGGAAGATTGGTGTCCACAAATTGTCTGTCATGTTTCCTACTCTACAACAGTGACTACACTTCACAAAGTACTTCGTTGGCTGTAAAGTGCTTTGGGACATCCTGAGGTTGTGAAAGTCACTATATAAATGTACGTCTTTCTTTTTCTTTTCAGGCTGTCCCTGGCTGTTTTAGCAGTTGAGTCTGAGCTTCTTGAGAACTCCCCGAAAAGGATGACATTGCCTCCATAACATTCAACATTTGCAACTGCACGTTGACAGATCTACAAATTGATCAATAATATTGGAGATTTACTACCCTTTTCAACATCAGAACCTAGAATTTTTGCAGCAGTAATTTCTCTGGGTTATCACAAGTCCTTGACAAAGGAGGATGACAAAGGAGGATGAATCATTCAGTAAATGATCCCGAGTCATTTTCCACCTAAAGTAACTAAAGGCTTGAAATTATATTGTGGGATAACAGCAATTGAATGTTTAACATTTTCATCTGAAATTCCTTCATCTGATGTTTTTAGTAGAAGTGTTAACCCATTTATTTTGACATCAGAACACCATTTGTGCATGGCTTCATTCAGCTTATTTATCCTAAGGCTTTTTCAGCAATGGACCATGTCAACCTTTTAAGACATGATTTATATCAAGTGACTATTTGTCTTATCAATAAACTTTAACAGAACAATTACATTTAAATACTGATAAATAGTTATTGTGCAAAACACATTATTAAAGCAGCAGCAATGGGAATTGCCATGAATGCAGCTCGAATTCTGAGTAGAATGAGAAATAAGTAAATAAAATTACAGTAAATGTAACACTTGGATGAACTCACACTCTGCCTACAAATGTTGGTGTTATAATGAACACCTGCACTAGTCATGTGCCAGGCACCAATCATTTTGTAGTGTTGCTCAGGGCACATTTAATTCTGCATAATCGCATGCTGTAAAATTACTGTTAGGGAAAATGTTGGTGCTATACTTTAGTGCTGAAGAGAAGCAATAGGCTCATTAAGTTTAATATTGGCATAATTGATGTTTAAATCTGAACCAAACCATTTTCCAAGGCTCCCACTCACACATATAGAGTAGGTCCCTAAACCGCATTTCAAACAGGTCTTACAACAAAGGTTGCAGACTGCCTGAATGTGCAAGTGGGTGATCTGCTACAGGATGGAGTTACAACGAAGGGTACTTGATTATAATGGGTACTGGATTCAGTGCTCCACTTGCACTGCATTCAGCTGAGGAGTATGAGCAAGTGTAATAAAGGGCTAGTGGTGATGGCATACAGGGTGTATGTGATGTACTGCCAGCATTTGATGTATTGAGTCCATTATCTCAGCAAAGCCACCTGGGAGCGAGCGGAGAGCAGTACTCTGACAAGCTGACAAAAAACATTGAAGCTGTGATGGAGCTGTAATGAACACGATGGGCTGAATTTTTACCTGTGAGTGGGTTCGGGTGTGGGGTGCTGAGTAGCCACTGGCAAGGCATGCCCATGAGAGGGATGATGGTGAGAGAGGATATGGAAGTGTGGGCTCTGCTCAAAGCACTCCCACTTCTCCCCCGTTGCCTCCCCCTCAGTCAGAGCCCCACATGCTGCCTCGGATTCCGATGGCCGAGTCTGCCCCTGCACAGTTGCAGGAGGCGCAGTATTTGGCAGGGCCCTCACAGGCTCCAAAACCAAGAGGACGTCTGCCACAAGTGTCTAAGCAGTCACAGCAGGGAAGTGAGCCGTCTGCCTCTATCTCTGCTGAAACCACAGGGAGTGTAACTCGTAGAAGCACTCAGACAAGAAAAATGACACAATCGTAGATGCACAAGGATATGCACATGGGCGTTTGCCAAAATGTTAGTGTTAAGTTTCAGTTCTATTTATGACCCACATAAACTTATCTCTTTGCACCACTTTCCTGTCTTGTCCATTTTTGCTTGCTACCTGGGAAGTGACCTTGTCAGTTGGAGTGAATGGTGAGACATTACTTACCCTCAAGCAATGGGTTCACAAACACTGCTGGGGGATCTGGGGTGCCTTGATGGCCACATGTGTGTAGTCGATGATGCGTGTACCTGTGGGAAGCCAGCCAGAGCCGCAAAGCCGAGTGCCCACTCAGTCTGTCTGGCTTCATCAGTAGCAAAGTGTACATAAGTGCCTGACTTGTGAAGCATGGCATTGGTTACCTGGGTGATGCATTTGTGGGTGGCCAACTGCAAGATCCTGCCTGATGCAGATCCTTGGAAGGAGCCTGAGGTGAAGAATTTGAGGGCACTGGTGACTTTGACAGCCACTGGTAAGGCGTGTCCACCAGGTCCACTTGGCAGCAGTTCTTCCAGCAAGCTACAAATGTCTGCCATGACCTGGCACGATAGCCTGAGCCTCCTGAAGCACTGCAGTTCAGTCATGTCCAGGAAGCTCATCCTCTGTCTGTATACCCTGTGTTAGGGGTATTGCCTCTGGCAAGTTCCATCCCTGTGCTGACCCCCTCTCTCCTGTGGAGCGTCGGTGAGGAGAAGGCTGCTGCTGCTGCTGGGGTTGCTGGTGTTGTTGGAGTTGGGGCTCATCTTCGTCCAAGTCTGAGGTCCAAGGTGAGACAGCATAAGTGGCACCATGCTAATCTGATAGATGCCAGGTAAAATGGAGATCAGAGGCAAAATCCTCCAATGTAGTGAGAGTGACTTGCAATGTAGTGAGAGTGGCTTCCGAGGTTGCAGAAATCACCTGTAAACTCCTGAAAACAAATTCTCTGCACAAAATGGTGTCAGCAAGAGCCTCTCCCTTAGGCAAGAAGGTGGGTGTAAGGTGTGAGTATATATGTGCTTTTTTCAGCTGCCAATTGATGAACTTGGACAATGGCCACTGAGCTCTCACCTTGCCTTCACAGACAATGTTCAGGAATTCCATGAATTCTGTGCACAAGCAGTAAAAGCTGAAACCTCAGGTTAAAAAGCCTCATAACGGTCTGTCAACAAGCTATTAAATACTTTAATGAAGTCACCCTCCTCTCCCGAGGGGGTCCATGGCACGCTGGGAAATGCGCCCAAGTTAAAGGCAGAAATTGGTGGAATGAAGGCGGGTTCCCGATGTGCTGTGAATTTCAGCACTTTTAACTGCTCGCGAACCTGCACTCTCTTCAATGTAAAGATTCTGACCAATGAGCTGGATTTCTTCTGCTATACTGTCTAAAACCAGGCATAAAAATCAAGGAAAATTGGGCCATACCAGCAATGTCATAGACTTTCCTTCCCGCTCTATAGCAGAGAAGGCAGCCGACTACCCATTGACAGCTTTGCAGCATGTAAATGATAAGGCCCTGGAAGCTGCCTAATTTCCTTGCCTTCCACCACTTCTGGCACCAACCGCAGACTGTGAGCAGAAGGGTGGTGGTAGACCCTGGGATAACTGTGGAAAGCCCACTATTTCAATGCTTGGAGTTTGAGGGTCTAGCTGTGGCCATGTCTTATTCCATAAAGGCCTCAAACATATTGTTTGAAGAAATTGCTTCAGTCTGAGGCCTTCATTAAAAAAAATTCCAAAGACTTTGGGGCACTTTTGCCCCCTTTGACTGTTCCTCTTCCTCCTCACGGTGCTGAGTGGGTGTCCTGCTGCATTGCCACCACATTTTCCTGAGCACCAATAGTAAACTCCCTCTGTGTAGTAAGAATCTTATTGGAAGCCTGCCCTGCAAAACCAATGAGACCCAACTCAGGAAAATGGGTCAGGGTCACGGCAGGGTGAGGGTGGCAGGTGGGATTTTTATGTATTGGATTCTTTGCAGGCCACTAAGGGTAATTTATGGTGTTTCAACCAGTTTGCTTTCCCTAGATGTATCATGGATGTGACAGATGCAAGGCCAAGAACTTCATTGATTTTGCTACTGCCCAGCAACATCAGCATAATAGAGATTGCCATTCTTTTGGACTGTCAAGGGCAGCTGGGCCCAGGTGTTGTCATTAGAGTGGTCTTTAAAGAAATAGGCACACTGGGGTTAATTTTGACTTTCACCACCTAAGCGGCAATCTGGCAGATTTCAATAGGATTCATATTGGGCGGGTTCTATAATGGGCCAGATTACCACCCAGGCAGTGAAGTTGAAAATTACCCCCATTCTTACTGCCATGAGAGATATCAGGATATGTTACCCCTCCTTGCAGTCCACTGGTGCAGGGCACAGCCTTAGAGGTACTACTGGTCTGTGTCACTACAGACTAAATAGATGCATCAAACCTTGAAAACCCTATGAAATGGTAATTTTCACGTTGACGTTCAAAGCCTCTATTAAAGCAATAGTAACTGCTACTCTGGGAACTACCAAGGTACTTAGAACTTCTTCCTAGTGTCTTGTTGTCACAGACATTTCTTGAACTGTCACTCCCCAGGATATTCTGCATGTCATGGATACCTCCCATTTCTCATTCATCTCAACCATATGTGTGGTAACTGCCTTCAATGCCGGCACAAGTGAGTTATGCTCCTGAATCATTTTTCTTTTGAAGACTGGAGCCCTAGGCTCCTCAGCCAAGGGAAATTGTTTCCCCACACTTTGTGAAGCAATAGCAATCTCCCCATCTTCCACATAAGGTCCTGATGCTCACTAGTACTTCACCCAGTAGAAACCCTTCTGCCTCACATTGCCCCCAAGTGGGTGTACCTGAGCTGTTGCTGGAGCAGATCATCAGATTCTATAAAGGAGTTGGTGAGGATGGGCAGGAGATGTAGCTCTTCGTCTGAGGACCTGGCCTCTTCTTCCAAGTACTCCCCATGCATTTCAAAAACACAAAAGCTTGTTTAGCTGTGTAAATATGTACAAGACTCCTTGAAGAAATAATGGCTGAACTCATGGCCATCTACATCAAGCTGTACAATTACCTGTACTCCCTCTTCCCCCACCATTACTAATTTGATGCTGGCACCTTGTCCTCTACTTCCTTATCTCCGACAGCCTCTCTTGTTTGTCTTCCCACAAGCTGCACATTTTTCTTCTTGTGGCGACTTAAAATGTTTAAGTTTGCCTTTCCTCTTCCAGTTACAATCCTTTGGTGCTAGTTATGTGCTTTTCCTTTGCAACAAGAGAATACAGAGTTAGAAGGAATGTGACTGATAAGGATACTCCCGATCATTCATATGTGTGCATGTGCACCATTGTAATCAGACTTACAGGTGCAGGCTCCATTTAAATACCTCTGCTTTAAGACAAGCAAAACTCAGTGTGATGGGCAATGTGAGTTCTCACAGTGGTTTGGTGTTAACATGGTGCATTATTGTTTCCAGAGGTGCCCTGTGAATAGTTTAGTTTTCCTGTAATAAGACCGAGAGGCCACGAGAGATAAGGAGGTGAGTCATGCCTGTGTCTTTCCTACAGGATGTGCTTCGGGAATAGTGGCGAATCTTGTATGGTCATTGTACATTTTCCTGCACTGTGTGACAGTTCGTGGGATGGTGCATGTTGCACTTACTCCTTACATAAAGTCTGGGCCATCCTCTTGTGCCCTCTCCCTAGATGTCCTTTTGGAAACATCTGTAAATCTGAGAGCCTTTCCTGCTGCTGCCGTCCCCTCCCAACGCTGCTCCTTCCGGACTCATTGCTGCATTGCTCTGCTTCTACCTGGAAAAAACCATGTGCTCCTTTAATCAGCAGCAGCATTTTAACAATACTGAATTTTCAACTTTTCAATTGACATTTTTGCTCTATATTTATTTAAATGCATTTTAATGCACCATGTTAAAAATGACCAATTTAACCACTTATTAGACGCAAAAAAGGAAAGCCTTGCATTTTCACGACCACTAGACATCCCAAAGCAATTTACAGCCAATGAAGTACTTTTTGAAGTGTAGTCACTGTTGTAATGTAGTAAAGTGGCAGCAGCCAATCTGCACACAGCAAGCTCCCACAAACAGCAATGTGATAATTACCAGATAATCTGTTTTTTTTAGGGATAAATATTGGCTAGGCCACCGGGGATAACTTGCCTACTCTTCTTTGAAATAGTGCCATAGGATCTTTTACATTCACCTGAGAGAGCAGACAAGGCCTCGGTTTAAAGTATCATCCGAAAGACGGCACCTCTGACAATGCAGCACTCCCTCAGCACTGCACTGGATTGCCAGCCTAGATTTTTGTGCTAAAGTCTCTGGAGTGGGACTTGAAACCACAACCTTCTGACTCAGGCGAGGATGCTAGCAATTGAGCCACAGCTGACACAGATGCAGATTCAAATTATATTACACTCACCAAAATTATGTATCATAGCTTTTGACCATTGTTCATGATGATGCTTAATAGATGTGATTTATAATTGTTGTGATCCCAGCAGCGCACTCCAGCACAGACCCCCGCCAGAGTTTGTATGGGACAGACAGGTACAAGTACCACTTTTGGCAGAAACATCGGCCTTATTCCATCCTTGCGGTGGGGGGATGGGGGGAGGTTGCCCGGCATCCCCTCTCCAAGCCTGTCAATCCTCCATTGGCCCTGTGCATGGAGAGGCCAATAGGCTGGATTTTAAAAGGAGAGTTTTTTTGATTCTTCAGGGTCCCAAGCAGCTTGCTTGGACTGGAACCCATTTGTGGGACCCACATGTGCCCTTATAGAGGGCAGTACACATTACTTCATTGGGTGTATCGGGTACCTCTGCAACACTGGGGACCATACAGGGGAGCAGGAGCAGGAACTAACGGCTGAGGATGTCCTGCAATTGACCCCACAACAGTCTGGCTATTGCCTTGGAAGGTTAGTAAGTTTAACCCCTTACATACACCCTTTACAAGGCACTGAGGTGACAGCCAGAAGTGTTGGAAACCTGGTGTAACCAGGTCTTCAATATTTCCCTGGAGGTTCTGAGTTATGTCAGCAGATTGAAGGAACCTGTGTGCAACTTCAGGCCCACCGTATTTATTGAGTTATACGGCGTAGCTATGTAATATTTTAATCATATAAATATGAACTTTAGAATTAGTCTGTAGACATTATGCAATTTTTATTTAATTATTTAGCAACCTTAGAAATGACTGAAGGGAAATGAGTAATGAAGCAACAAATAATTTATTTACAAATTGATGAACTGCGGCTACCTATCCTTTGCAGTGTGATATTTATGTCCTTGTAGCCTTTAGATTGCTTCTTTACCACTGCCAAATACGGGAGTATATTTTCCTCAGTTCATTAAAGTTAGTGAAAGTCAGCTGAGAATAAACAGAAAAACCTGAGAAAGTCATCCCAATCAGAGGAGGTATCGTTCCCCTGAGTGGTATGAACTTGTTTTATTGGAGAAGAAAATGCAAAAAAAAATGTTGAGGCTTCAATACCCCAGAGGAATGGATAATGTAAATGAAAGCAACTTATTGAACTTGGACTGTGAACTGGAATATATACGAGTATAAATAACGTCGCTTGAAGGAAGACTCAAAATGAGAAGGACATTTTTGTCTCGTTGAGATGTGTAGTAAAAGCAATTAATACTATGCTGGCTAACAAAGAATGGTATGAATATCTGATTCAGAACAGGATTGAGACTTGTAAGTACAGATGGAGATGATCAATTGCTGTTTGGAACATGATGGTTCCTGGAAATGTTGGCTGCTACTTTTACACTTTCTAGCCTGTGAAGTTTCTCCATATTAAAGTGAATGAGCAGAAAATCACAGGCTGGTGAGTGCAGAGAAAGAACACCCTGGCAATAATGTCAAGGAAGGCAACTGGTCAAGGAAGGATAATGTAGGATATAAGGTCGGATATGTATTATGCAGTTTTCCTTTTATAACAGGTGAAGTAGGCTGGACAGAGTACAGAATAGGCAGAAGCATTGGGCTTGATGGGTTGAATGTCCTTTTCTCATTTCATCATTTCTTATGCCCTTATGTAAAGTCTTTACAGTGCATGCGGTCATATTATCTTGAATGATCAATTCAAGATTACATCATTGAGGTGGTTGATTTAAAGAAACTCCTCATTACATTGAACTTACAGCACAGAAACAGACCATTCGGCCCAATGGTGTTTATACTCCATACGAGACTCCTACCACCTTACTTCATTTAACCCTATCAACATATCCTTCTATTTGTTTCTCCCTCGTGTATTTATTCAGCTTCCTGTTGAATATGCTGTTCACCTCAGCTACTCCATGTGGTAGCAAGTTCCACATTCTAACCACTCTCTGGGTAAAGAAGTTTCTCCTGAATTCCTTATTGGATTTATTAGTGACTATCTCATATTTATGACCCTGTTTTTTTAATTTATTTTGGCAGGACTCCATTGGTTGGAATCATACCTAGCACAAAGGAAGTTGGCTGTGGTTGTTGGAGGTCATTCATCTCAATCACATGACATCACTGCAGGAGTTCCTCAGGGCAGTGTCCTAGGCCCAACCATCTTCAGCTGTTTCATCAATGACCTTCCCTCCATCATAAGGTCAGAAGTGGGGATGTTCGCTGATGATTGCACACTGTTCAGCACCATTCGAGACTCGTCAGGTACTGACGCAGTCCGTGTCCATATGCAGCAAGACCTGGACAACATTGAGACTTGGGCTGACAAGTGGCAAGTAACATTCGCACCACACAAGTGCCAGGCAATGACCATCTCCAACAAGCGAGACTCTAACCATCTCCCCTTGACATTCAATGGCATTACCATCACTGAATCCCCCACTATCAACATCCTGGGGGTTACCATTGATCAGAAACTGAACTGGACCCGCCATATAAATACTGTGGCTACAAGAGCACGCCAGAGGCTGGGAATTCTGCGACGAGTGTCTCACCTCCTGACTCCCCAAAGCCTTTCCACCATCTACAAGGCACAAGTCAGGAGTGTGATGGAATACTCTCCACTTGCCTGGATGAGTGCAGCTCGAACAACACTCAAGAAGCTCGACACCATTCAGGATAAAGCAGCCCGCTTGATTGGCACTCCATCCACCACCTTCAACATTCACTCCCTCCACCACCGGCGCACTGTGGCTGCAGTGTGTACCATCTACAAGATGCACTGCAGCAACTTGCCAAAGCTCCTTCAACAGCACCTTCCGAACCCGCGACCTCTACCACTTAGAAGGGCAAGGGCAGCAGACGCATGGGAACATCACCACCTACAAGTTCCCCTCCAAGCCACACACCATCCTGACTTGGACCTGTATCGCCGTTCCTTCACTGTCACTGGGCCAAAATCCTGGAACTCCCTTCCTAACAGCATTGTGGGTGTACCTACACCATATGGACTGCAGCGGTTCAAGAAGGTGGCTCACCACCATCTTCTCAAGGGCAATTAGGGATGGGCACTAAATGCAGGTCCAGCCAGCGACGCCCACATCCCATCAATGAATTAAAAAAAAAACTGTTGATGATTCTGCCATTCCCACTTACACCTCTTCTAGACTCATCTTTTATTTCTTTACTTGTCCCTTTACCATTTCCTTTTGCTTTGTGCAATCATACCTTTTTTCTTTTAATCTTTCCTGCCTTCCACCCTATCACAGATCTTTCCTTTTGTTCTTTCCTCTCCTTCCCACTTTCCCTGCCCCTGCACTTGCTTAAAATCTGTTACATCTTTAACTTTTTCTAGTTCTGACGAAAGGTCATCGACCTGAAACGTTAACTCTGTTTCTCTCTCCACAGATGCTGCCTGACCTGTTGAGTATTACCAGCATTTTCTGTTTTTACTTTATTTATTTTCGTAGCCTGTGCTCATGCACAAAATCTCTTCAGTATGTAACAACAGACACTGAACTTAAAATAATGGCCCAGAAATTCGGGTCGAGGGCTTCCCGCGGGTGTAAGCCCCGACCTGCACTTGCCTTGCGCGCCAGCCGTTGAGCTGTGGGCCCCCGTGGAATTCCGATTCTGGGCCTGCTCCAACTGCTGGCGCGCAGTGCTTGCGTATCCCAGGGTTTGCAGTTAGTTCGATGCATCCCCTGGGATCACGTGGGCCATGGGGAGCCAATCGGAGCAGAGAATGCTTCATTCATAAGTTTGACAGGAAGGGCTGTCAAACTTATAAATGCTACAAGCCCCAAAACATCACTAAATCTTCAAATAAAAAATTTTTTTAAATCACATTTTTTAAATAAACTATAAATTACATGAAATAACTATTTTAAACAATAATTTAAATTTTTGAAAAAAATAATTTTATTTTCTAACGGGGCTAAAAATAAGCTTAACTTTCTTTAAAGTATTTAAAAATAATAAGCCTGTGGAAAAAATGTTTTAATTTTAATTAATTCACCACTTACCTTGTAAAAAGCAGGCCTTGTGACTACTTTTTATGTGTGTAACTTCTGGAGACTTAACCTCCCAGGAAAACCTGTAAAAAAAACATAAGTTCGATGCACATGCGCAGCCTCTCCTGCGCACGCGTTCGAACTCTGAACCCCTTCTTTCAGGGGAACGGAAGTGCCGGTTTCCCGCGCATGCGCAGTGCATGCAGGAAAGCGGCACTTCCATTGGGCTTACGGGTGAGTACCCCGTGCGTACTCACCCACGGAGACCCGAATTTCTGGAACTTTTTTTGGGTGAAAATTGTTGAGACAGTTCTGAAAGATGTGAGAAAGTGCTACATAAATTGTAGTCTTTCTTTCTTACTGATATTGAGGCCCGGGAGAAGGCTTGCTTCAAGATATCTAGTAATTGTTGAGTTGGCTATGCAGAAGTGCACAGTAGCTGCTTGGGATGACTTACTCTCCAATTTTTCCTTCTTCACTGTGGGAATGTGTACGATCTATACTCAGCACCAAGCCCAATGGTCACAGACAGGGAACTAACAATGTGAGGAATCATTGATGTGATCCTGTCCCCTGTCATCAATGTCACCTTAAATGCACATTTTATGCTAACACATTTGAATTAATTAACTTTTTCTTTTGGCTGTTATCCATTTGACTTGCGACTGCATTGCACTTCAAACGGGTCTTGAAAAAGGATGGCAGCTCAATAAATCATTATATTCAATGTAGGTTATTTTTAATGATACAACCTGTCAACCAGCTGTGAGTAGAGAGAGTGCTACAGAATCAAACGAATGTAGCCTCCCTGTACAGATCACACACTGCCTTCACAGAAAGTCTGAAGGTGCAATCTTTCCACACAGAGAGATCAGAAAGCAACAGCAGTTAATACAAGAAGGAATATCGGAAGGAGTTCAAGGTACAATAAAGAATCTGTCAGATATCCAAACTACAGACAAATATAACAACACTATGAAAATCAATAGTACATACAATTAAAGGTGTTACATTAGAATTTTAACAAAATGTTTCTGCTGGTATTGTAACTGTTTTCCCAAAAAATGTTTTAAATGTCCAAATCATTCCACCTTATTCTGTAATAATAAATGATCTCTACAGTAGGTCAGCTGTTCATTTGTCATTTTAGTTAAACGTACTGTCAATGGATAATGATGATGCTCTGTTGCTTTAATTTGCTCTTGCTCATTCTTAAAAGCAGTCATATACAAATGGAATCATTACAGAGCCACTGAAAGATGACAGTAATGAATGCCTGTTAGATTAAAGCTGCACATTTTAAACCTATTCCTGCAGTTTTCAGATCGGGTAGCCAAAATCCCAAGAACAGATGAAGAATGAAAAGAAAGATTTGATAGAAAGGAGAACAATTCAAGAAAACTGAAAGATACGTACAAAGAGAACAATGCAAGATGAAGTACAGCTTGTTGTTATCCGTTGGTACGCCTGGAGCCTTCCGCAACCGGTGGGCACCGCAGGGTATAGAATATCCATTAGACATAAATAATTATATTATGATTTAGAATTATAAGTTTCTTTGGGGGAGAATTGTCGTTCACCGGGAAAGTTGACGGTGTCACCAGCAACTGGAGTTAATGGCCGCTGAAAATGGCCGCATCGCTAATGGGACAAAATTCGTCTGGGGGGCTGGAGATTGGTGGCGTAGCGCATACATTCCATGCAATGTCCTCCTGGTGGCATTAGTGGAGGCATCCGACCCAAAGTTCATGTCCAGGTGCGGCGTTCGAGCTTCGCACAGCCTCTGGAAGTGAGGCTTTGGTGTTCGCAAGGAATTGTGGGCAATGAAGAGGGCTGTGAATTATAGGGGCCACGCACACTGAAGCAATACAAATTAAAATCTAGGGAAACAATGCAGTTTTCAGCCCTTTCTGCCCTTCCAAAAAATAATTAACATTAAAAAGAATTCCCAAATGTGAATATTCAGCTCTTAAAGCTGAATTCCCTTCTTAACCTCATGAAAAAGTGGAAAAGTGCTTCAGCACTAACACTAATGCTCAGCAAGCCAAGGAACGGGCCCCCAGGGTCTCGCACGCATTACTCCAGCTTTCTGCAGGGGGTCAACACTGCAAGACAGGTCCTCTACCCACAGGGCCTAGTGACAAAGAAGCTTCATGACCTCAGACCACTGGTCAAGATCAGTGAATACATTTTCAAAATCCGTCTCCCACCTACTGCACCACTAGCGTCACACACTGCTCAATGCATGACCCCCCAATCACTCACCTACCAACAATCTGTACCAATGACAAGGCACATCTCCCATCCTAGCTTCACCTCACCCCCTTGGAGGAGACGGTGCGGGCCATTCTTGGCAGGGGCATGGTTGAGCCCTTGGCCAGAGGCGGGGCTGAAAGGATAAAAGATACTGGTATCCTCATACATTATCCTCCTTCTGGCATGGACCTCATGCTTTCCCACCCTCCCATCACCACAACTCCACCCTTGTGCCTTGCTCATTTCACACACCCAAGAAGTGCAGCCTGCCCAGCCAGTGAATGACCAAGAAGAGGGACAGGAGAGTGAAGAAGAACAAGAAAAATAACGTAATAAAACTCACTACGCACTTGGTTTGAGCATAAAGCAAGGCTTTAATCAACTTGTTTCAGAACATGGAGGTCTAGTTGTACTTCACTAGTTCCTTGTCTTACAAAATGTCCCTGAAAGCTGGGCCCACGCCCGAGTATTTATACTCCTTGGACAGCGCCACCAACTGGCCGTCCAGCGTTATTTCATTAGTAGTTTCTTGATAAATGACAAGATTTATAACAAAGAAGATGATTGATTTGAAACCCCCAGCCACGAGCTCCTCAAGGTCAACCAGCAGGGACATTTGCAGTGTTCCCACTGAAAGTCTGCAGCCTTCCACCAGCAATGCTGCAGCCACTGGGATAGCACAGCGTGACATCACTAGGATAGGCAAAGGCACACACAAGACAGTCACTAAGGGAATGAAGAAGGGTGATGAGTTGATTTCTTGAAGTCACATTGGATGGATAGATGTATGTTGTTGGATTGGAAATTTTGCTTTGTGATGGCTTTTATTTCAGCATTGTGGCCAAGAGGATGCTGTGATGTTCAGTAACTATTGGAAGGTAAGGTGTGGGACAAATGTTGAAAGGGAAATTGAGGTTATGGTCACTGGGATCGCAGATGGATGATTACATCCTGGATATCCCAACCAGAAAGGAGCTGTCTGGGATGCATCCTTCTATTTGCTTCCTCCTCTTCTGCATCTTCCTCTTCCCTCTGTGAGTGGATGCTGAAAATCTGAAATGTCAGCATAAAATGCTGGAGATGCTCAGCTTGTCAGGCACCATCTCGACCTGAGGCGTGAACTCGATTTCTCTCTCCATGGATGATGCCTGGCCTGCTGAGTATTTCCAGCATTTTCTGTCTTCTCAAAGGCACACCGATTGCCGTCACAACGCTGCTATTTTGTCCAGCATGGTGCTGCCAGTTACTGGCAGCGCATAGGTAAGGACCAAAATGGTGGCCACCGCGGGACCTGCCTGAAGCTGGTGAAAGAGCGGCAGCCGGCATTTTATCGCCATTTAATGATGCTATAGAGTGGTGCTCAGGCCACGAATTTCTAGCCCTATTAGTTTAATTGGGCTTTATGTTTACATTTTTATTTTAGTGGTGAGGTGGCACTTGTGGAGCTGTTTTTCTGTTAGTGACACTGGGGCAATCCAATATCATCCATATCGGCTTATTCAAAATAAGCATAAGAAATCTGTTTTCATAGTAGCTCATCTTTTCAGGTGTCTAACCTCGCAGCCAACAAGATGAAGCCGAGGCATTTTATAGCCTACAGAATTTACAGAAGTACTTCACTTCCTCCAGTCCAGCTTATTTCCATGTACGCACAATATCACAGCGCTGTGCCTATTTTCTCTCACTTCCTCCGTCTGTAGAATCTCTAGATTTGGAATGCTCTTTAATCTAAACAGGTATAAGTGAAATATTGCAATTCCATAAAATAATGCTAAATAACTGAATTCCTATCTGCCCAACATAGTAAATGCATATAAAAGGTCTTTGCCGTCTTCATTTTGAACCCACACCTTCTAACTTGTGTTCCTCTGAATCAGAAGGTTGTGGGTTCAAGCTCCACTCCAGGGACTTCAGCACATAATCAAGGCTGACACTTCAGTACTGAGGGAGTGTTGCACTGTCAGATATGTCTTTCAGATGAGATGCTAAACCGAAGCCCCATCTTCCCTCCTAACAGTACACTACGGGGACAGCTTCACTAAATCAATTAACCCTACCTCTATTAGATGGAAAATTATAGAGAGCGTATGCCTGAATTCTCGATATATGCTCCTGGTGGCCCTTATGTTAATATGGAACTTAAAACAGCCAAATTATCTGTTTCCCTATGTCATAAGGCCAGGCGTGATGATTCTACAATGTTCAGCTCCATTCACAATTCCTTTGATAATGAAGCAGCCCATACTGGTCTACCGCAGGATCTAGAAAATTTAAATTTTAATGGCCCAGAACTTCGGGTCTCCACGGGTGAGTACGCACGGGGTACTCACCTGTAGGTCCAATGGAAGTGCCAGTTTCCTGCATGCACTGCGCATGCGCGGGAAACCGGCACTTCCGTTCCCCTGAAAGCAGGGGTTAAGAGGTCGAACGCGTGCGCAGGAGAGGCTGCGCGTGCGCATCGAACTTACGTTTTTTTTTACAGGTTTTCCCAGGAGGGTAAGTCTCCAGAAGTTACACATTTAAAAAGCAGGCGTAAGGCCTGCTTTTTACAAGGTAAGTGGTGAATTAATTAAAATTAAAACATTTTTTCCACAGGTTTATTATTTCTAAATACTTTAAAGAAAGGTAAGTTTATTTTTAGCCCCGTTAGAAAATAAAATTATTTATTCCAAAAATTTAAATTATTGTTTAAAATAGTTATTTCATGTAATTTATAGTTCATTTAAAAAATGTGATGTTTTGTTTTAATTTATTTGAAGATTTAGTGATGTTTTGGGGCCCGTAGTATTTCTAAGTTTTGGCAGCTCTTCCTGTCAAACTTATAAATGAAGCATTCCCTGCTCCGATTGGCTCCCCATGGCCCACGTGACCCCAGGGGACGCATTGAACTAACTGCGCCCCTGGGATACGCAAGCACTGCGCGCCAGCAGTTGGAGTAGGCCCAGGATTGGAATTCCACAGGGGCCCACAGCTCAACGGCCGGTGCGCAAGGTAAGTGCAGATCGGGGGCTTACACCCGCGGGAAGCCCCCGACCCGAATTTCTGGGCCATTATCCAGCTCTGAGCTGACAAGTGGCTGGTAATGTCTATTCCTCATAAGTGTCATCTCCAGCAAAAGAACCCTCAACAACCTCCTTCTGACCTGATGGAGTTTGCTTTTGTAGTGTCCTCAATATTATGGTATAGAATTTCATTAGGTGATTCCCGATCTCCTGCTGGAATGGTGGAAGATCTGTGGAAAACCTGGAGAAACGGAATAAATTGCTGTTTATTGTTTCTCTGGGGTTTCAGTTAATGTTCCGCCAAAGTTACATTCAAAGTTCAGAAAAACCTGTTGGAAATCCCAGGCAAATATTTCATATGTGAAGTGGTACAAGCTGGAAGAAGACATGCCAGCGATCATAGGTCGCACATACCATTATGCCTATCATATCTGCAGGTCCTGGAACATCTTCCTGGCAATGACCATGGGGAGTTGGCTTTTCAGGCTCTAGATCAGCACAGTGTCTGTTGGTAATCTGTGCCATCAGCTGCAAGAATCATAGAGTCATAGAATCAAAAATGATACAGCACAGAAGGAGGCTATTCAGCCCAGTGTGCCTGTGGCAGCTCTTTGAAAGAGCTATCCAATTAGTCACATTCTCCTGCCCTTTCCCCATATCCCTACAAACTTTTCCCCTTCAAGTATTTATCCAATCCATTTTGAAAATTATAATTGAACCTGCAATCACCACCCTTTCAGGCAGTGCATTCCAGATCATAACAACTCGCTGCGTAAATTAAAACTATCTCCATCTTGCCTCTGGTTCTTTTGCTAATTACCTTGAATCTGTGTCCTTTGGTTACTGACCATTCTGCCACTGGAAACAGTTTCTTCTTATTTACTCCATCAAAGCCCTTCATAATTTTTAACATGTCTAGTAAATCTCCCTTAACTTTCTCTGTTCTAAGGAGAACAACCCCAGCTTCTCTGGACTCCCCACGTAACTGAAGTCCCGCGTCCCTGGTACCATTCTAGAAAATCTAATCTCAAAGGCCCTGACATCCTTCCTAAAGTGTGGTTCCCAAAATTGGACAAATTACTCCAGCTGGGGCCTAGCCAGTGATTTATTGGCCCAGAAATTAGGATCGGGTGCTTGCCGCGCGTGCAAGCCACCGATCTGCACTCACCCTGCGTGCTGACATCTGAAGCCCGGGCCTGCTTGCATTTCCTGTCACTGGCCCGGTTCAGATGTCGGCGCGATGTCCTTACCTGATCCAGCGGCGTAGTTAGTGCGATGTGCCGGCTGGGATCAGGTGAGCACTCTGCAGCCAATCAGGGGAGGGGAAACTCATTCATGAGTTTGATAGTAAAGACTGTCAAACTCATGAAAAGTACGGGCGCCCAAAAGACTAGTTTAACTTTAATTAAAATTTAAAAAAACATCCCAATAATTCAATAAACTATAAATAACTTTAAAAAACTATTTAAAACAATTAATAAAATTTTTGAAAAATTTTTTTTTTTACGAATTCGGGTCTAAAAATAAACTTACCTTACTGTAAAGTCCTTAAAAACAATGAAGCTGTGGGAAAAAATGTAATAATTTTAAATAATAGACCACTTACCTTCAAGAATCCACTGCTTACGCCTCCTTTTTTCATTTCCAAAAAGTTCAGGCCCTTGCACACGCGCAAACCTGTCTAAACAAAGGAAGTTCAACGCGTGCGCGCAGAGTCCTGCGCGCACGCGTTGGACCTCTTAACCCCTTAGTTCGATGGAGAGGAAATGCCGGTTTCCCACGCATGTGCTGTGCATGCTGGAATCCGGCACTTCCAACGGGCCCACGCGTGAGTACACCGTCCGTACTCACGCGTTGGGACCGGAATTACTGGCCCATAAAAGTTTAGCATAACAACTTTGCTTTTGTACTCTGTGGGGGCTAAATTCAATAGTCCCGAAAATGGGCACGGGTATCGTTCCTGTTGAGACCGATGCAGGCAGCATGCAAACTTCATGCTGCCTGGTAATTTACATGATTGCAGCATTGCGGTAGCACTAAATGTGTTGTTCAGTGGCTGAGCACCTCAGCAGGAGGCCCAAGTTAGTGCAAGGCTAGCACCACTTAAAGCTAGCCTGTACTACTTAAAGCCAGCCTGCATATCTTAAAGAGGAGGTGCATTCTGGCTGGAGCAGGTGCTGGAAGTGGCTGGGGAAGAGAGTCTGACATGCAAGAACAGTGAATTATGGTGCAACAGGGGAGAAAGCATGCTTCAAGATTCTCAGATGCTGCACTGGAGGTCTTGGTGGAGAAGGTGGAGAGGAGGAGAGAGGTCCTTTCTCCACAGAGGGCCAGGAGGCCCTCCAGACAACTCTGTGAAGGTGGTGGGAAACAGATATCCGAGGCGGTCAATGCCAGGAGTCAAGCCCCGAGGACCTGGATGCCGTGCTGCAAAGTGTTCAATGATCTCACAAGACTGGTCAAGGTCAGTGAATTCATCTTCAAATGCCATATCCCACCAACTGCACCACTAGCCTCAAACACTGCTCAATTCACCATACCCTCATCACTCAGCTACCAACATTCTCTATCAAACAGGACTCATATCTAACATTCATAGCTTCACCTCACCCTCACACACTCAGCACTGCTGCAAGCCTCACACCCACATCTCACAGCTTGCACAGACTATCAGCTATTCAACCATGACAGGCACATCACCCAAACACATTGCACCACATTCACTGGCACACTTCTCTCTCTCTTACAGGACAAGGTGACGCATAACCAGACACAGCAGGGGTTACCCATAGGGGGAGAGGTGCACCTGCATGACCTAACCCCCATGGAGGAGATAGTGCTAGACATGGAGCGGCCATCACTGAGACTGTGGCCAGCGTCGTGGCTGAGGCAATCAAAAATGACAGTATTCTCATACCTAATCCTCCTTCGCACATCCCACTTCTATCTCATCCCACAATCTCTTCTGATTTACAAGCTGCAAATGGTGTACTCCTCAGATGAGTACTTCAAAGGAGCAGGCTATAGAAGATGGCTGATGGATATGCACACTGATGCATTAGCAGGCCAGCCAGAAAGCCTGCATGCAATGTCAAGGAGCATGGAGGAGTCCGACACCAACATGGCACAGGGCTTCGTGCAGAGCTTGAAGACCATCCTTTCCAGCATGGAAGTGATTGGAGGCAGTTCGGAAAAGGTTCACTAGAATTCCAGAGATTGGAATTATGAAGAAAGGTCGAGCAGGTTGGGCCTATACTCATTGGAATTTAGAAGAATGAGAGGTGATCTTATTGAAACATACAAGATACTGAGGGGGCTCAACAGGGTAGATGCAGAGAGGATGTTTCCCCTCGTGGGGAAATCTAGAACTCGGGGGCATAGTTTCAGAATAAAGAGTCGCCCTTTTAGAACTGAGATGAGGAGGAATTTCTTCTCTCAGAGGGTTGTAAATATGTAGGATTCTCTGCCCCAGAGAGCCGGGTCATTAAATACATTTAAGGTGGAGATAGACAGATTTTTGCAAGATAAGGGAGTGAAGGGTTATGGGGAGCAGGCAGGGAAGTGGCTTTGAGCCCAAGATCAGCCATGATCTTATTGAATGGCGGAGCAGGCTCGAGGGGCCAAGTGGCCTATTCCTGCTCCTATTTGTTATGTTCTTATGATGACCAACTGCAGACCCAACCCTAATGCAGCATCTGATGGCCGATGCCTCAGCTTCCATTGCAGCACAAGCAGAAGCCACCCAATGTTTGGATGTTGCCACGCAAGCTCAGACATTTTTTATTCATTCATTGGACATGGGGCCAGCATTTATTGCCCATCCCTAATTGCCCTTGAGAAGTTGGTGTTGAGCCACCTTCTTGAATACAACTGAGTGGCAGAGGGAAGTTAAGAGTCAACCACATTTCTGTGGGTCTGGAGTCACATATAGGCCAGACCAGGTAAAGACAGCAGATTTCCTTCCCTAAAGGACCACATTAGTGAACCAGATGGGTTTTTACAATAATCCAGTAGTTTCATGGTCACCATTACTGATACTAGCTTTTTATTCCAGCTAAATTCCCCATCTCCCGTGGTAGGATTTGAACTTGTGTCTCTGGATCATTGGTCCTGGCCTCTGAATTACTAGTCCAGTAACATAGCCACTATGCTACCATACCCTGGACTGCTGCCATCATGGCTGCACTTACCAGTACTTACAGGGTGTTACAGCAGTCCAGCAATCTGTCCTCCAACAGATTGCTAGAATTGCTGAGGCGCAGCCCCGGGGGAATGGCAGTGGCTCCATGGAGCACGAACCTGCTGTTCTCTCTCAGGATGACAACATTTGTCCTCCCACCCCTGCCACTTCACCAGTGCCCATGCTCTAGCCTGTCAGCCAGCCAACCCAAAATACTGCTACCCTAGTCGAGATAGTGCAGTCCGAAGCCGGGCCTCCTACACACACAGCTGCTTGAGCTCATCCTCCAAGGCCATCTGCAGTCTCCTCCACTAAAAGTCAGCAGCCTTCCACCAGCCATGCTGCAGCTACTGAGGTAGCACTGTGTAGGAGCACTAGGAGAGGCAAAGGCACACGCAAAACAGGCACTAAGTGAATGCACAAAGGTGATTGGTCAACTTCTGTATGCAACATGGCATGATTTCATTTATAAATTTGGTTTGGAATGTTTATTTTGTGGTGGATTTTACTTTTGCATTGTGGCCAAGCAGATGCTGTGTAGGATGTGCAAAATTACCCCTTGACCCGTCCAACAAGGTATAGAGTTCACACTTGAGACTTATGAGAAATGACACCAGACACATCGGTTCTGTCATTAACCTTTTATTGTTCCTAAGACAGATTCAAAACCCCAACCACTATTCGAGCAGTTCACCAATAATGTTACAGGAAATCATACATATAACTACCCACAGGTGATCAGTCCAGCGTTGATTGTAGGCCACGTCCTGCCGACTGCAGCTCTTCATCTTCCGGTTGCAGCTCTTCACCTTCCGACTGCAGCTCTTCACCTTCCGACTGCAGCTCTTCACCTTCCGACTGCAGCTCTTCACCTTCCGACTGCAGCTCTTCACCTTCCGACTGCAGCTCTTCACCTTCCGACTGCAGCTCTTCACCTTCCGACTGCAGCTCTTCGAGTTGAGATGATCAGCCAGGCCCCTCCTTCTGACTACGGTGCCGATATTTTTCATCACTCGTTTCTATACAGTTTTCCTGTTTTTTCCAGTAAACCAATCATTCAGAAATGGTGAAATTTTCCTTTAATGTTCGACCTGAGTTGTTTGGGCTGTCAAACTTTCACACTCACACATCTTGTGTCGCTATCCATTAGTTGCCTTTATCAAAGCCCAAAATTGTTCATTCACTCATAAAGTTTACAAAAGTGGCAGAAAACCACTTGGTTACAGTTCATGTGTTACATCGTATCCTGCATTTCAAAACTTCAAAGGTTTGGCTCCTCCCCTTTAGCCACAAAAGAAATCGTTCTACAATCTTGTAGTCTATTTGTTGTAAACACGATGTCTGCAAATCAAAGGGGGTTTGTTTATCTCTGTTGTCTATGGCTACCCCTTGCAGTCACAACCATGTTTGCTGCCTTTTAGTAAAGCATATTAAAGCACATTCCATGCCCACTTATCAGTGAAAGACCATCTGTTACAACTTTATTTCACATTGATAAAAACCTTTTGGCCTGGCAATGTATTTCAATATAGATCAAAATTTAAAATTAAGGGTCTGTGTATGCCAACAGACCCCCTCAAGTAACTGTCACCAGAATTTTTTTGGGTTACAGTTACTTACTCGAAAGCACCTACATTTTTTACAGTAACCTGTTGCTTGTGCTGCCTTTTGACATGACACGTAAGCGTTAACAGGTATAACACAATTATAGTAATCTGGGATGTAATGTTTAAGTTATCCACCAGATGGAGCCAAATATTAAGGATTCACATGCACCAGTATTTAAGGTAATGGGTCATGTATTCAATGTCCTGGTACACCAGTTTATACGGTAATGTGGCATTGCATTATGGGTATGACTCAGGGGTGAATCCTCCATCTTGCCATCGTGCAGTTAGAATTGTGTGTTTTGCTTGCAGCCTGTAAGAGATGTTCTCTGCTACACCGGGTAAATAAACAGTTGGGTTTTGTTCCTAATATCTCGCTTCTCTCAGTTTCTGACCTTACCACTCGGATATCACATATTGGCGATGAGGATAAACAGATCACATCTTGAAGACAAAAAAAAGAAAAGGAACACTGAATAGAGGATCATGGCTGCTACGGTAGGAAAGATCTCTGCTTTTACTGTTCAGACACAGACCTGGGATGAGTACTGCGAGTTGCTGATGCACTTCTTTGAAGCAAATAATATAAATGATGTCGGAAAAAGGAGAGCTATTTTGCTCACTTCCGTGGGAAGTCAGACATATAGTTTAATGAGAAACTTATGCAGTCCTGAAAAGCCGGGAGACAGATCATTTGCTAACTTAGTGGCCTTGCTGAAGGACCATTTCAATCCCAGACCAAGTGAGATTGTACAGCGTTTCAAATTTAATTCACAGACTGTATTGGATTATGTAGCGGTGTTGCGAAAATTGGCACATGATTGCAATTACGGGAACAACCTGAAAGACATGCTGAGAGATAGGCTCGTTTGCGGGATAATGGATGATCGAATGCAGAGGAGATTATAGTCCGAGACTGGGCTTACGTATGAAAAAGTGTTGGAACTTGCTCAAGCCATAGAGACAGCGAACCGAGATGTAAAAGAAATACAAGGTTCCGACTGGGCTACTACAAAACAAGTTGCAGGTCAGGTTGTTGTGCACACGTTAAATATGCATCAGAAACCACAACGTGAGCATGTAAAGGCATGTTATAGATGCAATGGCGATCACCTGGTGAGGGAATGCAGGTTTCTAGAGGAAAAGTGCCACAAGTGTGGGAAAAAAGGACATATAAAATGTGCATGCAGGGCAAAAGCAACCATGGAGGAATACAAACCAAAAGGGGGAGGAAAGCAAAACCTAGGAAGAGAAGTGAAAAAACAGGGAGCACATCACATCAGCAGAGAAGCTGAGAAAGAAGGCGACATGTTCATAATGCATAGTATGGTAGAGAACATTCCAGAAGTGGATCCTATCACTTTGCAACTGACAGTAAATGACTCTAAGATCAACTTTGAAGTGGATACAGGATGCGGTGTGACCATAATGAACAGGGAGGAGTACTCAAAATTGTGGAACCGTGCAAAAGTTCCAGAGTTAAAGTCTTGCTCTATGCAGCTTAAAACATATACCAGTGAACGAGTGGTGACATTGGGTACAGCTACTGTAACTGTGCAACACAGGGATACCGTGGAACAGCTACTTGTAGTTGTAGTATCGGGTTCTGGACCAAACTTGTTAGGTCGGGGCTGGATACAAGAATTTAAATTAGATTGGGGAGCAATAAATCAGATAGAGGGAGGCAAACAGTTGTCTTTGCAAGAAGTGTTGGTTGGACATGAGAACGTGTTCAAGGAAGAACTTGGCACATTTAATGGCCTCCCAGTTAAGATTTATATAGACAAGGAGGCACTGCCAAGGTTTTTTAAACAATGAACTGTGCCTTATGCCATGAAACCGAAGGTAGAGGCTGAGCTTGACCGTCTTTTGAGAGAGAACATACTGGAACCTGTAAAATGTTCAGAATGGGCAGCTCCCATTGTACCTGTTTTAAAACTAAACAATTCGGTAAGACTCTGTGGAGATTATAAATTGACAGTAAATAGGGTGTCTAAACTAGAACAGTATCCTATTCCCAAAACAAAGGATCTCTTTGCGAACGTGGCTGGAGGGAAGAAATTCACAAAGCTGGATATGAGTCATGCATACTTGCAGATTACACTAGATGAGGAATCCAAGAAGTATGTAACCATAAATGCACACAAGGGTTTGTTTACCTATAACCGCTTACCATTCGGTGTCTAATCTAGTCCAGCTATTTTCCAGAGGGCTATCGAGGGTGTACTGCAAGGGATCCCACATGTTTCAATCTATCTGGATGATATTCTGGTGACGGGAAGAACCGACCAGGAGCATCTGAGCACTCTGAGAGAGGTACTACAAAGATTGGATAAGGCTGGGTTACGGCTCAAGAGGAGTAAGTGCACTTTCCTGGGGAATGAGGCCGTGTTCCTGGGACACAATGTGGATGCCACCAGGCTCCATCCAATCAAGGAGAAGGTACAAGCACTGCAGGAGGCCCCAGCTCCTACTAATGTGACTGAGTTAAAAGCTTACCTGGGACTGCTAAACTATTATAACAGATATTTACCAAACTTGGCAACAGTGTTAGCACCTCTTCACAAACTTCTGTGCAAGGAGACACAGTGGCAGTGGGGAGAGGAACAGAGGGTTTCATTTGAACAGTCCAAGAAACTGATGCTGTCCTCGGATGTGCTGGTTCACTACAATGCAGAGAAAGACATCATTCTCTCTTGTGATGCTTCACCTTACGGGGTGGGGGCGGTTCTTTCACACAGCTTGGAAGATGGAACAGAAAGACCAATAGGGTTTATGTCTCGAACTCTGACACCGGCGGAAAAAACTATTCCCAGTTAGATAAAGAGGGGTTAGCAGTAATGTTTGGGTTATAGAGGTTTCACAAGTACATTTATGGCAGGAAATTCACCATATGCACCGATCATAAACCTCTTCTATCTCTTTTTAATGAAATGAAAGCAGTACCACAGATGGTGTCACCCCGGATCCAGAGGTGGGCAGTGACGTTGAGGGCATATGAGTATGTCATTGCTTACAAGGCGGGCAAGTACCATGGGAACGCAAATGCCTTGAGCCATCTTCCACTGCCAGGTACACCTATCCGTGCAGCTCCAGAGGACAGAGTTTTCATGTTGGAGGACACAGCAATTGTGACCGCAGAACAAGGAAGGACATGGACCGGTATAGATCCAGTACTGTCTAGAGTCCGAGAATGTGTGATGAGGGATTGGCCACAGCACCCGGAAGGGACTGATTTCATACCTTACAGTGTCAGGAAGACAGAGCTGAGTGTGCAGGATGGTTGCGTGTTGTGGGGAGCACGAGTATTTATTCCACAGCCAGCATGACAGTCTATCCTAGGGCAACTACATCAGTGTCATTCTGGAGTTTCGCATATGAAAGCCTTGGCAAGGAGTTACTTGTGGTGGCCAAAGCAAGATGAGGAGATAGAAAATCTAGTCAAGACATGCAGCACTTGTCAAGTACACAGGAAGGCACCAGCAGCGGCTCCTCTCCACCCCTGGGAGTGGCCGGATAAACCATGGAGAAGATTACATGTAGATTATGCGGGTCCATTCATGGGAAAGATGTTCCTTATAATCATTGATGCCAATTCCAAATGGATGGATGTTTATCCTGTAAATTCTGCTTCATCTACTGTTACTATAGACTGCCTGCGTAGGAGTTTTAGTAATCAAGGGCTACCGGAGATTGCAGTAAGTGACAATGCCACGTGTTTTGTGAGTACAGAAACAAAAGAGTTCATGAGGAACAATGGCATAGTGCACGTGACCTCAGCTCCATATCATCTGTCTTCAAATGGACTTGCGGAGAGAGCCGTACAAACATTTAAGGAGATGATGAAAAAAAGTGCAGAAGGGAGTTTGGCAGCCAAGGTGTCATGAGTTCTGTTCAGCTACAGAATAACACCTCAATCTACCACTGGACTCTCTCCTGCTGAGCTGTTGTTAGGACGTCGACTATGCTCCACTCTTGACCTGGTTCACCCAGACCTAAAAAGGAAGGTGGAAAACCGACAAATCAAACAAAAGGAGAACCATGACAGAAGGACAAAGAGCCACAGTTTTGGAGAAGGAGATGCGGTCCTTACCAGGAATTTCAGTTATGATCCAAGATGGATTCCTGGCGTCATAGACTCAATGACCGGTCCAGTATCATATACGGTCATGGTGGGAACTGGTCAGGTAGTCCGCAGACATGTAGATCAGATACTGACCAGACAAGGGGAACTTGAACTGCAAGTTCCAGAGGAGATGTCGGAGGACAAGTTGGCCCCCAGTTATCCAAAGGCATCGGTGGTACCACCACCACGAACAGAGCCAGTTCCACCTGGACCCCTTTGTCAAGAGGAAACCATCGTAGCAGAGTCAGATACTCTGAGTACTGCTCAGGAGCAGCAGGTGGCTCTACCACAACCAAGCAGGGACTTGACTGTAAGACGTTCGCCAAGGTCTCACAAGCCGCCAGAGAAATTGATAACGACCTGCTAGATTTGTTCAGTATGGACTATCGTTAAAGGAGTTTCCTTATGGGACTTTTTAAGAATGTTGTTAAGAAATTAATGTTCAACTTAAGAGGGGAGGGATATCATAATCTGGGATGTAATGTTTAAGTTATCCACCAGATGGAGCCAAATATTAAGGATTCACATTCACCGGTATTTAAGGTAATGTGTCATGTATTCAATGTCCTGGTACACCAGTTTATACGGTAATGTGGCATTGCATTATGGGTATGACTCAGAGGTGAATCCTCCATCTTGCCATCGTGCAGTTAGAATTGTGTGTTTTGCTTGCAGCCTGTAAGAGATGTTTCTCTGCTACACCGGGTAAATAAACAGTTGGGTTTTGTTCCTAATGTAAGAAGTCACACAACACCAGGTTATAGTCCAACAGCTTTATTTGAAATCACAAGCTTTCGGAGCGCTGCTCCTTCTTCAGGTGAAGTGGAGAAATGCATAAAGACACAGCTTATATAGCCAGAGAATCATGTCAGATGTTTACAGGTAACCTTTCCAACTGCCATTTATCACACCTCGGCAGAGAGATAATCACAGCAGTCAAAGGTGTGAATGGTGTCCAAACAGGTCAGTCAGGGAAACATTACATCAAAGAACAATGAGGTGGGGTCACAAGGGGTCAAATATTGCAGATGCTGGAGTCTGTATGAAAAACAAAAAAACAGACAAAAAACATTTATTTTGGCTGGAAATCACAGCAGGTCCGGCCGCATCTGTGTAGAGAGAACAAGCCAATGTCGACTCGAGTCTGGATGACCCTGCATCAGGTGGGGTTACATGTAGCGTGACATGAACCCAAGATCTCGGTTGAGGCCGTCCTCATGGGTGCGGAACTTGGCTATCAGTTTCTGCTCGACGATTTTGCGTTGTCGTGTGTCTCGAAGGCCACCTTGGAGAATGCTTACCCGAAGATCGGAGGCTGAATGTCCTTGACTGCTGAAGTGTTCCCCGACTGGGAGGGAACACTCCTGCCTGGTGATTGTTGTGCGGTGTCCGTTCATCCGTTGTCGCAGTGTCTGCATGGTCTCGCCGATGTACCATGCTCCGGGGCATCCTTTCCTGCAACGTATGAGGTAGACAACGTTGGCCGAGTCACATGAGTATGTACCATGTACCTGGTGGGTGGTGTCCTCATGTGTGATGATGGTATCTGTGTTGATGATCTGGCATGTCTTGCAGAGGTTGCTGTGGCAGGGTTGTGTGGTGTCGTGGTCGCTGTTCTCCTGGAAGCTGGGTAATTTGCTGCGAACGATGGTCTGTTTGAGGTTAGGTGGCTGTTTGAAAGCGAGTAGTGGAGGCGTGGGGATGGCCTTAGCGAGGTGTTCGTCGTCATCGATGACATGTTGAAGGCTGCGAAGAACATGGCGTAGTTTCTCCACTCCGGGGAAGTACTGGACGACGAAGGGTACTCTGTTGGTTGTGTCCCGTGTTTGTCTTCTGAGGAGGTCTATGCGATTTTTCGCTGTGGCCCGTCGGAACTGTCGATCGACGAGTCGAGCATCATATCCCGTTCTTACAAGGGCGTCTTTCAGTGTCTGTAGGTGTCCATTGCGTTCCTCCTCGTCTGAGCAGATCCTGTGTATTCGCAGGGCTTGTCCATAGGGGATGGCTTCTTTAACGTGGTTAGGGTGGAAGCTGGAGAAGTGAAGCATCGTGAGGTTGTCCGTGGGCTTGCAGTAGAGTGAAGTGCTGAGGTGTCCGTCTTTGATGGAGATTCGTGTGTCCAGGAATGAGACTGATTCTAAGGAGTAGTCCATGGTGAGTTTGATGGTGGGATGGAACTTGTTGATGTTATCGTGTAGTCTTTTCAGTGATTCTTTGCCGTGGGTCCATAGGAAGAAAATGTCGTCGATGTATCTGGTGTATAGCGTTGGTTGGAGATCCTGTGCAGCGAAGAAGTCTTGCTCGAACTTGTGCATGAAGATGTTTGCGTATTGGGGTGCGAATTTGGTCCCCATGGCTGTTCTGTGTGGCCACTACTCGCTTTCAAACAGCCGCCTAACTTCAAACAGACCATCGTTCGCAGCAAATTACCCAGCTTTCAGGAGAACAGCGACCACGACACCACACAACCCTGCCACAGCAACCTCTGCAAGACATGCCAGATCATCAACACAGATACCATCATCACACATGAGGACACCACCCACCAGGTACATGGTACCTACTCATGTGACTCGGCCAACGTTGTCTACCTCATACGTTGCAGGAAAGGATGCCCCGGAGCATGGTACATCGGCGAGACCATGCAGACACTGTGACAACGGATGAACGGACACCGTGCAACAATCACCAGGCAGGAGTGTTCCCTCCCAGTCGGGGAACACTTCAGCAGTCAAGGACATTCAGCCTCCGATCTTCGGGTAAGCATTCTCCAAGGTGGCCTTCGAGACACACGACAACGCAAAATCGTCGAGCAGAAACTGATAGCCAAGTTCCGCACCCATGAGGACGGCCTCAACCGAGATCTTGGGTTCATGTCACGCTACATGTAACCCCACCTGATGCAGGGTCATCCAGACTCGAGTCGACATTGGCTTGTTCTCTCTACACAGATGCGGCCGGACCTGCTGTGATTTCCAGCCAAAATAAATGTTTTTTGTCTGTTTTTTTGTTTTTCATTCAGACTCCAGCATCTGCAATATTTGACCCCTTGTGACCCCACCTCATTGTTCTTTGATGTAATGTTTCCCTGACTGACCTGTTTGGACACCATTCACACCTTTGACTGCTGTGATTATCTCTCTGCCGAGGTGTGATAAATGGCAGTTGGAAAGGTTACCTGTAAACATCTGACATGATTCTCTGACTATATAAGCTGTGTCTTTATGCATTTCTCCACTTCATCTGAAGAAGGAGCAGCGCTCCGAAAGCTTGTGATTTCAAATAAAGCTGTTGGACTATAACCTGGTGTTGTGTGACTTCTTACATTTGTCCACCCCAGTCCAACTCCGACACCTCCACACTTTGTTCCTAATATCTTGCTTCTCTCAGTTTCTGACCTTACCACTCGGATATCACAACAATGATCAACTGAATGATGACCAGAACGTGTGAAATAATCCTATCCAAGGATGAACCTTGATATTCATGCCGATATCCCACCAGGACGAATCGTCCCCGACTTAAAGTATTTCCGTCCTTATCTCATGATTCTTCTGGGTCAAAACGTAATAATGTTTTTGAGATTGATTAATACGCTTCATGAACCCTTATCATGTACTGAGGCAGCGGTGGTATGTTGTATCCAAATCTAGCAACATAATGGTGCAACTGCTCTTTTAACTCATATTTTCTATTAATTCTTAGTTGGTCATGTGAATATACATTTAATAACACCCGCACTCCAATCCGTACAGGTCGGACAGGAGTAAAACAAAATGTTCCCGTCGCAATAGGACAGATTAGATTACCGTGCTGGTATTCCCGGTGTATGGTGGTGACACAATATTCCCCTCTTTCCTGATATGATTATCTCACAGGGAAGTGCTCTCCCGGAGTTACCTTCATAGTGCAATTCCATGCCATGTGATCCCAATTAAACCCACAAGTGGAGGCACCATGCTCCGCTATGTCATAAGGGCAAATGAATGCATCCCGGTCTCAGGTGCATCCAGTAAGGTCTGGGACCACCCATGTGATCCCATCCACCCGGGCCACATACTTTGGGGGTTCACTAAACTCTATGACATGATCTCCCTGGCATACCCCTATATTTTCTATATGAAACAGAGGACTTGGAGTCACACCCCCCTTCAGGACAGGATAGTACAACACCAAACCCAACAGAGTGAAATCCCTCTGCTTCAGCCAGTTGCAGTAATGTTTCACCGGGTATACTTGCACCAATTTTCTGACCTGAAACATAGTGAAATTCAGTTGGAAGGTGGACATAGCCCTTCAATGTTGATCAGTTACCCACGAGGGAAGCTTCCCCTCAGAAATTCACTGTAGGTTTTCCCTGACTTCCTCCACCAACCAAGATCCATATATTATAATTTTATTACATCAGAGATGTCGGGGAACATAGGGTCTAATGAAAGGGAGGAACTGATAGAAATCAATATTTGTAGGGAAATGGTGTTAGAGAAATTGACGGGATTGAAGGCCGATAAATCCCCAGGGCCTGATAATCTACATCTTAGGGTGCTTAAGGAAGTGGCCCTAGAAATAGTAGATGCATTGCTGGTCACCTTCCAAAATTCAATAGACTCTGGAACAGTACCCATGGATTGGCGGGTAGCTAATGTTACCCCACTGTTCAAAAAAGGTGGTAGAGAGAAAATGGGGAAGTACAGACCGGTAAGCCTGACATCGGTAGTGGGGAAAATGCTAGAGTCCATCATAAAAGATGTAATAGCAGAGCACTTGGAAAACAGTGACAGGATCGGACAAAGTCAACATGGATTTACAAAAGGTAAATCATGCTTGACTAATCTACTGGAATTTTTTGAGGATGTAACTGGTAAAATAGATAAGGGAGAACCAGTGGATGTGGTGTATTTGGACTTTCAAAAGGCTTTCGATAAGGTCCCGCAGAAGAGATTAGCATGTAAAGTTAAGGCACTTGGGATTGGGGGCAAGTTATTGACTTGGATAGAGAACTGGTTGGCAGACAGAAAGCAAAGAGTTGGAATAAACAGCTCTTTTTCCGAATGGCAGGCAGTGACTAGTGGGGTACTGCCAGGATCGGTCCTTGGACCCCAGCTATTCACAATATATATTAATGATCTGGACGAGGGAATTAGATGTAATATCTCCAAGTTTGCAGATGACACAAAGCTGGGTGGGTGTGTGTGCTGTAAGGAGGATGCCGAGAAACTCCAGGATGATTTGGACAGGTTGGGTGATTGGGCAGAAGCTTGGCAGATGCAATATAAAGTGGATAAATGCGAGGTTATCCACTTTGGTGTCAAAAACAAGAAGGCAGATTATTATCTGAAAGGCAATAGATTGGGAGAAGGGGAAGTGCAATGAGACCTGGGCGTCCTTCTGCACCAGTCACTGAAGGTAAGCATGCAGGTGCAGCAGGCGGTCAAGAAGGCAAATGGTTTGTTGGCCTTCGTAGCGAGAGGGTTTGAGTACAGGAACAAGGATGTCTTGCTGCAGTTATACAGGGCCTTGGTGAGACCACATCTTGAGTATTGTGTGCAATTTTGGTCGCCTTAACTGAGGAAGGATGTTCTTGCCATGGAAGGAGTGCAGCGAAGATTCACCAGGCTGATACCTGGGGTGGCAGGAATGACGTATGAGGAGAGATTGGGTCAATTGTGCTTGTACTGGCTGGAGTTTAGAAGAATGAGAGGGGATCTCATTGAAACTTATAGAATTCTAACAGGACTAGACAGACTAGATGCAGGAAGGATGTTCCTGATGGTCGGGGAGTCCAGAACCAGGGGTCACAGTTGAAGGATAAGGGGTAAGCCATTTAGGACAGAGATGAGGAGGAAGTTCTTCACCCAGAGAGTGGTGAACCTGTGGAATTCTCTACCACAAAAGGCAGTAGAGGCCAATTCATTAAATATATTCAAGAAGGATTTAGATATATTCCTTAAGGCTAAAGGGATCAAGGGATATGGGGAGAAAGCAGGGACAGGGTACTGAATTTGGATGATCAGCCATGCTTGCATTGAATGGCGGAGCAGGCTCGAGGGGCCGAATGGCCTACTCCTGCTCCTATCTTCTATGTTTCTATGTTTCTAGTAATTGGTTTAGCATAGGACTCAAGATATTTGACTATATCTTGCAGGTGTATAGTTATGATTCCATCCTCCTTCAATTCTCCCTGTTCCAAACTGTTCATTTCCTTCAGAATGTTCCTCAAGCGATTTCTAACCATGTTTACCGAGCCCTCTACAGTGGCTAGATCAAAGGTATTGACAAAGAAGGTACTGGTGTTAACGGCGGTTGCAAGGTCTTTCTTTAAGCTCCCTCGCCTCCTGAGCTGCCATGTATCATTATTGCCTTTGCTGGTTCCCTTCATAATCTCAGTCTTAGTCCCTTCTGAGGTAACATTCAACCCAGAATAATTTGGAAACTCGCTGTTGTACAAAGCCTCCAAATCCTCCTCTGCCAGTGTGTCATTGGTCCTTTCCCAAAATTCCTCTATTAATTTACACATTAATCGTTCATAAAATTGTATGGTTTGCAGGGTTCTCAAAATTCCCACATTCCCCGGAAGTTATGGATAAAAGGACCCTGTATGGACAAGCTATTAAAAGGGGTACCCAAAATGGCTTCTGAAACCTTGTGTCCAATACCTACAGGATTTTAAAAGCAAGGCCCTTCAAAACCTGAAACGAAACCTGACATGCATGGATCTGTGAAAGACTTTGTAAAGCCAGACAGCTAGGTAAACACAGAATATGCATTCTTCATCTTGGAACAGATCAAGTCAGGATGGACCTAATCTTGAGGCCATTAACTTTCTGCATAAATAATCGGTAACAGCTCAAGATAGCTACCAAGCCAGGAAAGACGATTACATTTCATAAATAACAAACAGCCAGGATATCAAAGCCATTAAACCAAGGAGACAACCGCCCCAAAAGTCATTGAAGTGAATGACTGTAATCATTTTAGATGAGCCCGCCAAATTAAACAAAGAACTGACCTGATTTGGCGCGCAGATAAGGGGTGAAGAACCGGGTATAACTGTCGGCCCACCGGTAGCCAAGCTTTCTCTCTTGCCTCTCGCTCTTGCCTCGTGCCTCATCGCGGGCTCTCTTCTCCCTCCCCGCGCTGCTCGACACCAAGGATGCCCATCACAACACCGGGGGCCAAACGCGGGAGGAGAACGGGACCCGACTCGAACGCACACTGGACACACGGGGCCACAAACGGGCAGACGAGATGAGACGAATGGCAAAACCGATAAAGCAGAGAAGGGCAGTGAAAAGGAAGTGTTGGGGATGAGCGTGTACATACCCCTGCCTAGTTATAAGCTGGCGTTTGAAGCAGGCTTTTGAAGCATGGGTAGGAAGATCAAAATAATGATATAAACCGCCAACCGAGCCCCAACTGCAACAAAACCGTCGGCGACCAAACCACCACCAGAAGAACAACCATCTCTGCAAAGTAAAGTACCCAACAAAGACTTTATACCATTTCCCTAACGGAGGAAAAAGGAGGGTACTTTACACAGACGACTCCACTGCCGCGCCCTGGGACTATGTGACGACGGCAGGCACCAAAGGACAAGAGCGAACCCCAAAACTACAACCGGTTTAATCAACAGGTTTCAAATTGGTGAACATGAATCCCTGGCCCTCATAGCTTAATCTAGTTAGGTATTGGGGGTGGGATAAGGATAAGGGGATTTTTAATGTGTTTGTTCCCTTGATGTGCCGTGTGTTCCCCATTCCCATATAAGTGTACTTTTATATGCCTGTAATTATTCTAGTAATTCTCAGTGTTGTGACTTTATTGTGCCTTTAATAAAAATTACAGTTTTCTTGTACCAAGCCAGTTGTCTACTCTATTTTCTGTATCGCCGCCTGTTCCTAAGTCCGGTGTCTAGAACCCAGGGGTGTGGGAGCGATTCGAACCACTCAGAGACAGTCAGGGGCAGAGCTGACTGGGCACACGCCACCCCCTACAGAAATGGCGACCGCGGTAGGACACCGGCAACAGGGGTGCGATACAGTAGACAATGGTTTGGAAGAGCAAACCATGATGGAGGAAAGGATTTCTGATTATGTGTTCAGCAAGGTGAATATCACGAAGAAGTGGATCACCAATCTGTTACAGGCTGGGCGTCCGGTAGATGCCGCAGCTAAGTGGACAGAAGGGAAGGAGCACAAGAAATCCCTAGAGAAGGCAGTCTGGCTGATGTGCTTCAAGAAGCAGGTCCAGCTTTTGGACAGGCTCGTTGCCAGCACAGGCAGCCAAGATAAGGGAGTCAGCCCTGGAGGTCCAGGACAAGGCTCTAGCAGGGGAGAAGTTACTGGTAGCATTACAGGCCCTGAATGAGGAAAGGGTACAATTAATGGGAGAACATAAGACCAGGTTGGAATACCTACAGTGCCAGGTCACCGAAGCCAAGAGCAGTGAGTTGAGGTTGCGGGAAAAGAACTACCACCTAACGAGACAAGTAAGAGAGCAGGAGGAGAAAGTGAAAGAAGAAAAGGCAGCTTATAAGTTATCGAGCGAACAGGAAGATGCAGATCAAGGCCCCTGCATGGAACAGATAGCAAATCTGAGCCTGGCCCTAAGGAAGGCAAAGGGCATGGTGTGCCTCATAAGCCCAAAGGCAGGCCAGGCGGATTTTACCGGGAATGAGGGGAGAACGGTTCAGACACCACTGGTAGTGCCAAGTGGTGACCCGGTTGAGAAGCAGGAGGTCCCATGACCACCACCCGTAGTGCCAGGTTTCAGCGAGGTCTGGCAGCAAGGGGGGGTGAAGTCAGGGGTAGAAGCGGAGGTGGAACAACCCCCGCAAGAGAGGCTAGAACCAGGACCTATGTGCCCAGCCCGGCATCGGAGGTTCAGCCCACCCGTTAATGGCGAGGGCGTGGGACCCCTCCAAAACCAGTGCGTATTACCCTATAGCACCCAACAGCTTAGGGCTATGGTGAGCCATATCCCAAAGCTCACTGAAAAAGGGGACCCCTCGGCCCACTTCAGGGAAGTGGAACAGGCAGCCAGCGTCAACGAGTGCGATGATGCTGAGTAGGCCAAAATGCTGCTGTTCTCTTTGGAGAGTAGGCTCCTCCAGTCCCTCTCTGATGAGTGTAAGAGGGGGCAGAGCGGGTACGAGGAGCTCAGGGATGAAGTTCTGGAGGCCATGGGGATGAATGAGGGAAGTCCTTTCTCCCGTGTGGAGAAGACAGTGCAGCTCACAGGGGAAACCCCGCAGGCATTCGTGGACAGGTTATGGCCAGTATATAGGAGCGCCTGTCCTGGGGCACCTAACCGGGCATTCCTGAACCGGGATCAGCTGGCCCACTGGCTCCGTTGCCTGGTGGCAAACAGCTTGCCACAGGTCCGGGCCAAGGCAGAAGTTTGGTTCGACCCTAGGAATCCCCTGACCACCGAACTTACGGTGATCAGACAGTTGACCCTAGCCTATAAGAACGGTAGGTGAGCCGATGCACACCCACCTAAGGGGAAGGTGCATGAGGTAAAACCCGGACAGGGTAAGAAGGAGTGGCATCAGGAAGGGAATAACCCTTCGAGCACTAAGCTCAATTGTTACGGGTGTGGGAAGGATGGACACTGGAGGAAGGAGTGCAAAAACCCTTGGAAAGATAACAAGGGAAAGAATTCCACAGCCCCAGCCCAAAAGTCAGAGACAGGAATCCCTCCAGCCGCGTTTGAGTCATTTTTGGACACCATGATGTCCCTATTGACTGGCCAGGGGAGAGTAGCAGCCGCTACCGGTTCTCTGACCCCATCCGCCCCATGGCCCTGACTAGAACCAGCGCAGCCTGTCGACCTATGTCCCCTTGAAAACGATGAGGGGAGCAGGCCCTGTGTTAAGATGCGGGTGGAGACGGTGCAGGGGAGATATTCAGTGGACACTGGAGCTTCCAGCACGGTGGTCCATTCGGAAGACCCGACCAATCCACCCAGGTCTAACAAGGTCTCATTTACCCTAATGGGAGTCACAGGGAACGAGCAGGCTGGGGAAATGGCCAAACCTTTGGCCATAGATTTAGGATCCCTCCCTACCATGTGGGAGAGTAACCAAAGGACCAACGAGATGATCAAGCAGAGGGCTAGGGAAGGAAAGTCTTGGGACCCCTATCGGGCATGTTTGGTGACCGCAATCCGGGACAAGGGAGGCACACAGCGGGTAGCTTTGGCCCCGGACCTAAGGCAGGTCCAAGCCCCTTAAGATCCCGTCCTTAAGGCCGTCCCGGTAAGGGGAAAGAATGGGGAGTCCATAGAAGGCCCGTTCAGGGCAGCGGACGTGACTTTAAGGCAGGCTGCTAGTTTTATTAATCAGTGTAAACTGTTTAAGCCTGAGAAGAGAGAACAGCCAGTTGGGGCAAGGTCTGAGGATAGAAATCCTCAGCCTGCAGCGGGAACAAGTTCACAGACTGTACAGGCAGGCGCTGTGGCTTGTTTAAGGGGAGGGGCCATCCCGCCCACCGCTTGGGACACTCCCCCACTCTTCTGGGATTCAGATGAGGAGGGTCCCGAGGGCGAAGACCCCGCCCCTGACCCAGGTTTAGAGGAGGAGGGACCCAAGGGCGAAGACCCCGCCCCAGACCCAGATTTGCGACCTGAGGGCGAGGACCCTCAGCCTGCAGCACCAGGCTGTGAAGAGTTACCTGCCCCTAGCCCAGGTTCAGGAGAGGTAAAGCCTGAGGAGGAAGATCCCCAGCCAGCGGTAGTGGGAAGTGCACAGACCGCACCGGAGGGGGCAGTGGCTCGGGTTAAAGAACCACCAGCCAGGAAAACCCCACCCGCCAAAGTCCCCAGAAGGTCCCCACGGACGCCCCAGCCAAGGAAACTGTGGTCACCGGCTCCCCATTTAAAAAGGGCAGCCTCTCGAGTCAGGGATCGGTCTGAGGGCAGAGGTCCCCAGCCAGCAGCCACAGGCTGTGAGGGAACGAAAGTACAGGACCGTGCGGCCACACCGAAGGGAGCGGTGTGCCGCAGCCCGAATAGGAATTAGGCTGGCCGCCCGGAGACGGGCGGCGGATGTACATAGTTTACGTAATTTAAGTTTGATATTGTTAAGTTTGGATGTTTAGTTTAAGTTTAAACGAGTAGATGGGTAGTTTAACAGTAATAGTATTGTTGTAAAAGTGTTTATATTGAGTCGAGGTCGCAAGACTCGACTATGCTTCACCTAGGCCAGAGAATCTCCTCGGGACATGACTATATGTTCTTGTATCTCTTTGCAGAGAGGATTTCAAGATGAAGGGGGGCGTACTCCTACTCGCCCTGATAGGAATGAGAATTGGAAAATGAGGTGACGTGGAGGACTCCCACATCTATGGGTGCTCAGGAGAGAGAGCACCTATAGTAACCGATGGAAGTGGCGAAAGGGATGTGGAGGAGCTCGCCGTTTACTTCCACGAGGGAAGGTGGCCAGGGTGGCTGGGGTCCAATTTGACTCAGTACTCCAGCCAGACCGGGTTCACGTATGGGAAGGCCTCCCTCCTGTGCCCCAGGGTACACGTCATTACCACAAGGGTCAGCGTCACCGTAGGAAAACGTGTATGTTTAACATGCAAGGCACAGATTCCTTTGGGTAGGTGGTGGTGGCTCAGGAAACTGAGCACGGATATGGGAAACCCCGCAGTCGAGTGGGAACTTAGAAACATAGAAACATAGTAGATAGGAGCAGGAGTAGGCCATTCGGCCCTTCGAGCCTGCTCCGCCATTCAACGTGATCATGGCTGATCATCCAAATTCAGTACCCTGTCCCTGCCTTTTCCCCATATCCCTTGATCCCTTTAGCCTCAAGAAATATATCCAACTCTTTCTTGAATATATTTAATGAATTGGCCTCCACCGCCCTCTGTGGCAGAGAATTCCACAGGTTCACCACTCTCTGGGTGAAGAAATTCCTCCTCATTTCAGCCCTAAATGGCTTACCCCTTATCCTTAGACTATGACCCCTGGTTCTGGACTCCCCGGCCATCAGAAGCATCCTTCCTGCATCTAGTCTGTCCAGACCTGACAGAATTTTATAGGTTTCGATGAGATCCCCTCTCAATCTTCTAAACTCCAGTGAGTATAAGCCCAATCGACACAATCTCTCCTCATACGTCATTCCTGCCACCCCAGGTATCAGCCTGGTGAATCTTTGCTGCACTCCCTCCATGGCAAGAACGTCTTTCCTCAGGTAAGGTGACCAAAACTGCACACAATACTCAAGGTGCGGTCTCACCAAGGCCCTGTACAACTGTAGCAAGACATCCTTCTTCCTGTACTCGAACCCTCTTTCTACGAAGGCCAACATACCATTTGCCTTCTTAACCGCCTGCTGCACCTGCATGCTTACCTTCAGCGACTGGTGCACAAGGACACCCAGGTCTCTTTGCACTTCCCCTTCTCCCAATCTATTGCCATTCAAATAATAATCTGCCTTCCTGTTTTTGCCACCAAAGTGGATAACCTCACATTTATCCACATTATAGTGCATTTGCCATGTTTCTGCCCAATCACCCAACCTGTCCAAATCGTACTGGAGTTTCCCGACATCCTCCTCGCAGCTTACCCTCCCACCCAGCTTTGTGTCATCTGCAAATTTGGAGATATTACATCCAATTCCCTCGTCCAGATCATTAATATATACAGCTAGACTATCCTTTATCCGAAAACCTCGGGACCAGCCGTGTTTCGGTTTTAGGACAATTTCGGATTTCGGAAGGTGCGCGAAAACACTTCGGTTTTCAGAGGTAATTCGGTTTTCGGGAGTGCGGATAAAGGATACACTATCCCTTATCCGAAAATAACGACTATAAATACTGTAGTTACAGGGATAAATACTGTAGTACAGTTTATTTGTAAGGAAAACATTCAGTAAAACTTCAAACATGTACAGGTACAAACTAAGCTAAATACCTGTACATAAACATGCAATAAAGGTACATTACATCTGGCTTGAGGATCTTGGAGAAGATGGTACATCAGTGTTGTCATCATTGTCATCAGGTTGGAGTTGGACATCTGAAGATGGGCCAGGAACAGGATTCTCAAGTGATGAAGCAGCATTACATCTGGCTTGAGGATCTTGGAGAAGAGGGTACATCAGTGTTGGCATCATTGTCATCAGGTTGGAGTTGGACATCTGAAGATGGGCCAGGAACAGGATTCTCAAGTGATGAAGCATGACTACGACAGACGGCCTTTTTAAAGACTTCTTCCAGTGTCATCTGTCTCATTAACACTGGTTTCTGTCTAAGCAGTCTCTCTTTAATTGAGTAAACTTGCATAATCTCTTGCTCACTGATAAATGCACGTTTTTCAAGGCCAGCAATTAACTGATCACACATTGTCACCATATCGTCTATGGGGATTTTTTCACCTGCGTTCACAATGTCATCATCATCATCACTACTGTCCTCATGCTTGTCTTTATTTAACACCATTTCAGCAATTTCCCCATCACTCAATGAATTCACAACAGGTGCATCATTGTCAATGTTCAGCACTTCTTCGATGTCAGCTTCCTCTAACGTATTTACACTTTCGGATGATAAACCTTTGGCGTAAGTGAGGAGGTTTGATATCATCATCTTCTCCTGACTGACAGGAAATCCTTCAAACTCGTCATCTGCAGGCCCATCTTCATGAAACATCGTTGAAGGCCAAAGTCTGTGCCAAGCATTTGTTAATGTTGGTTTGTCAACATCGTTCCAAGCATTAGCAACTGCATAAATGGCATCCTTAACATTGAATTCTTTCAGGAAGCTTTGGATTCCTTCGCCTCTGTTGATTGCATCAAGCATAGAGTTCAAAAAAACGTCTTTATACTTGCTCTTCATGGAGCGTAAAATTCCTTGGTCACAAGGCTGTATTAAAGATGTCACATTAGGAGGAAAGTTAATGCCGAAAACATAACTTTTCACAAGAAGTTCAGGAGGGGGATGTGCGGAGCAGTTGTCCAGGAACAATAAAATTTTGCAGTTTTCTTCCAGTCCAACTTGCCTGCAATGAGCTCGTGTCACTGGTACGAAGTGGTTATTGAACCAGTGAGAAAATATTCCTCTGGTTACCCATGCTTTCCTGCTCGCATAATAATGCACAGGTAAATTGCATACACCTTTCAAACATCTCGGATGTTGGCTTTTTCCAATCACTACCAACTTTAACTTGTGTGTGCCTGCAGCATTGGCACACCCAAGAACAGTCAACCTGTCCTTAGCATCCTTAAAACCTGCTGGTGCACTCTCATCAGCCGTTGCTAATGTTTTTCTAGGAACGTAGCGCCAGAACAGAGCTGTTTCATCAGCATTGTAAATTTGTTCAGGACCGAGGTTTTCATCCGATATTATTTTTGCAAACTCATCTATGTAATTTTCAGCTGCTTCATGATCAGCAGAAGCTTTTTCACCACAGATTTTCAGATATTTTATACCATGACGCTTCTTAAATTTATGCAGCCAACCTTCTGAATATTCACACTCAACTTCAATGTTCAGTTCTTCATGGTATATTCTAGCTTGCTTCATGACCATCAAACCAGTCAGTGGCACACGTTCACCTCTGCGTTGTCGAATCCACTCAATCAGCACACGGTCAAGATCTTCATTTTTTGCCCTATGCAATGTTTTCCTAATTTTCATTAGTTTATGGTCATCACTGTCAGTGTAAAATTTCAGCAACTTGTCTTTCTGTTTCTTTAAGTCATATACGGTGGTACTTCCCACGCCATATTCTTCAGTAAGATGTCGCACAGACACACCACGATCAAGCTTCTGCAATAACTCCACTTTCTGCGATATCGATAATGAGTGATGCTTCCTTCTCTGCTTCTCACTGTTACCCATTGGGGTATCTGTAGCTCTTTTTAGCATTTTCACAAATTGTTAAAAGCCAGCAAATATCTAAGAGAGCAGCAAATATCTAAGAGAGCTGCAAATATCTAAGAGAGCTGCAAATATCTAAGAGAGCAGCAAATATCTAAGAGAGCAGCAAATATCTAAGAGAGCAGCAAATAGCAGCAAATATCTAAGAGAGCAGCAAATATCACACAGAGCAGCATAACACCTGCGTGGGTCAAGCATCGGCAGCGTCGGGTCATGCTTTGCGCCACTTTCGGCTTTCAGAGGTTTTCTGGTTTCGGATGTGCGGATAAAGGCTGGTACACTACCTCTTATCCGAAATGGGGTGGGGGTCGGCGGGGGTGGGGTACGGCAGGGGGGTTGGGGGTCGGGGGTCGGTGGGGGTCGGGGGTCGGTGGGGGTCGGGTTCGGCCGGGGGGTCGGGGGTGGGGGTCGGCGGGGGTCGTGGTCGTGCGCATTTCGGTTTTCAGAAGTCATGCTTTGCTCCACTTTCGGCTTTCAGAGGTTTTCTGGTTTCGGATGTGCGGATAAAGGCTGGTACACTTACGCTGAGCGATTTCGGTTTTCAGAAGTGCGGAAAAATGCTACACTATCCCTTATCCGGCTAGGCCTGTAAGTCGTGCGCCACTCTGGTCATGTCGTGCGCACGACTTACGCTGACCGAAGAGGGTTTCGGTTTTCGGAAGTCCAGATAAAGGGTAGTCTACCTGTATTGTGAACAGCTGGGGTCCCAGGACCGATCCTTGCGGTACCCCACTAGTCACTGCCTGCCACTCGGAAAACAACCCATTTATTCCAACTCTTTGCTTTCTGTCCGCCAACCAGTTCTCTATCCAAGTCAATACCTAGCCCCCAATCCCATGTGCCTTAATTTTGTACGCTAATCTCTTATGTGGGATCTTATCGAAAGCCTTCTGAAAGTCCAAATACACCACATCCACTGGTTCTCAATGATTGGGGAACAATACCCATTGGATGATTACAGGGACTCACGGGGGATTGAGTGTGCGCTGGGGCAAGTGGTGGGAACCGGATCAGGGGATTTATGTCTGTATGTGGGGGTCAGAGAAGGTCTGCCCCACAGGCATATCTATCATTTTCCACCGGCAATGGCAAGATGCCGGGGAGGGGGTGGAGTGGGATTCCAGCCTGAAGGTATGCGCGGTCCCATACTCCCCGATCCCAGTGAATGCCACTGAACCTGTGTCCCGCCCCCGAAAGCCCCTGCCCACGACCCAGGCAGCAAGGACACACAGGGAGGGGTGCCCTGCCACCACCAAGGGACCAGGGAATGGGCTGGTACTAGTGCCGATGGATCAGATGCTATACCAAGGGGTACACTAAGCGATAGCTTCCGTGATCCTAAACCTTACCAAGGTACACTTACCTGAGTGGTGCCCCAAAGAGACAGAACAGCTATGCCAGGCCCTATTAAAAGAGATGATTAGGAAATTCTACGAGTTCAATTTTGCCAATGTAGACAAAACCGAACTGTACACTACACACAATGAGTTTTTTGGTAATGCGGGGAGACAAAGAAGGGGAGCCTGGATTGATGTTTTTACTGCGTTTAACACAGGGTCCTCTGTCATCAACAGCTTGGATGACATAGAACTGCAGACACAGATAAATGGTCTAAAAACACAATTGAAGAAAATCTTGATGGATGAAAATAAGGTAGTAGGCTCAGAGTTACATGAGGACCAGGCCATGATGGTCCATTTAAAAGAGATTATAGCTGAGCTGGAGAGACACGCCAAGACTGTCAATGCCCTTATGAGGACAGAAATGCTTCAGACCAGGCTGCACAGAACGAGGTGTACATACTGTACGGGGCATGGTTGCTGGGCAAGGGCCGCAGTAATCTGGAGGATTTAAAACAGGGTTTAGTCCCCTCCTGGATCAGCAACAAGCACCTCGCAGCCCTCCATCCGTTCGAGAATGCATTAAGCCCGTGTCAACTCCGGCTAGTTTCTGAGGCCTAGCCAATCCCAGTAGATTGTGGATGTTCAAACTATACTATCATGGGTATAGTAGAAAGGATGCCGGTCATGGGTGGGACAGCCTGACCCACGCCGGTATACAGGGTAGAGAACATTGGAGTCATTCAAGGGGGTGCACACAGGCGTTTTACAGCGGTCCCACCTAATGTCATAAAGTGGGAGCATGCTATGACAGGTACTAACCTCTCGGGGTGCCGGAGCCGGGGAGCACATATAATACTGTGTCCCCAGCACTTGAACGCCTATTCAAAACCACAGCGCAGGTTTAAAGCTGCTGGCGCAAAACCGATAAACTGTACCATGGAGGTAATGGCACAAGGCCATGTTCCCCCACAGGTAGCATATATAGGAGGTGGGACATATTGTGTCACCACAGGTGCGCCCCACTACCAGCATGGACAGCATAGCTGGTGTCCGGTAAGTGACAGCAGTTTCTGCTTTAAACCCGAGGCAGAAGTTCAAGTGGCCCAGGAACGAATTGTTCCCATTCCTAAACACTCCACTGTTCACCTCACTGTAAAAGAGAATTTCACCAACCTGCAAAAGTATGTAGCGCATTTCGGCTACGATATCCCCCCTCTACCAGAACATCTTACCAAAATACTCAAAGCAGCAATAGTCTCACAGAAACATTTCTACACTCTGGAGCAGAAGACAGTAGAGATAGGGGCCAAGATAGTGGACATTGTAGTTCCACCCTGGTGGGACATTTTTGAAAATATAGAGGTCTCTTCATGGGTTAGACTGGCTTCCCACATCCTCGTGGTTTGCCAGCTGGGAATAGTATTGTACCTAGTGTGAACTCAGTGCAAGGGAAAAGGTCAGATACTAGAAATCTGAAACCAAAGGACCAGGAAGGAACACTATGTTAAGGTGGAGGGAGATACACCTGTTTGAATTTTTTTTGTGTTTCTGAATAAAGATCGTTGTTTTTTTGTGTTCTTTGTTATTTTGAATAAAGACTTTCAATTTGTTATTTTTAATAAAGATGTGTGTGTGCCAAGGAGTGCAGGAGTGTTGGACCCCCTCCATGTGTGTAAACGCCTGTATTCTGTCTATGTATGCTTATGTACACTACATTTTTACAGAATGAGAAATGCATCTGTCGTGGGATCGTAGATAGGTAATTACAGGGGAAGATTGACTATGGAGGGTCGGGAATTTTGCTTACCTTGTCAGGATGATACTTAAAGCGAGTTTAGTATCAACAGAGGGGGGTGTAGGGTTCTCAAAATTCCCACATTCCCCGAAAGTTATGGATAAAGGGACCCTGTATGGACAAGTTATTAAAAGGGGTACACAAAATGGCTTCTGAAACCTCGTGACCAAAACCTACAGGATTTTAAAAGCAAGGCCCTGCAAAAGGCAGGCCTTTTCAAAACCTGAAACGAAACCTAACATGCATGGATCTGTGAAAGACTTTGTAAAGCCAGACAGCTAGGTAAACATATAATATGCATTCTTCATCTTGGAACAGATCAAGTCAGGATGGACCTAATCTTGAGGCCATTAACTTTCTGCATAAATAATCGGTAACAGCTCAAGATAGCTACCAAGCCAGGAAAAGACGATAAAATTTGATAAGTAACAAACAGCCAGGATATTGAAGCCATTAAACCAGGAGACAACCGCCCCAAAAGCCGTTAAAGTGGACAGCTGTAATCACTTTAGACGAGCCCGCCAAAATTTAGACAAAGAACTGACCTGATTTGGCGCGCAGATAAGGGGTGAAGAACCGGGTATAATTGTAGGCCCACCGGTAGCCAAGCTCTCTCTCGCTCTTGCCTCGTGCCTCGTCGCGGGCTCTCTTATCCCTCCCCGCACTGTTCGACACCGAGGACGCCCATCACAACACCGGGGGCCAAACGCGGGAGGAGAACGGGACCCGACTCGAATGCACACAGGACACATGGGGCCACAAACGGGCAGACGAGACGAGACAAACGCAAAACCGATAAAGCAGAGAAGGGCAGACGAGACGAGACGAACGGCAAAACCGATAAAGCAGAGAAGGGCAGCGAAAAGGAAGCATTGGGGATGAGCAGGTACACACCCCGGCCTAGTTATAAGTATTTGAAGCATGGGTAGGAAGATCAAAATAACAATATAAACCGCCAACCGAGCCCCAACCACAACAAAACTGTCGGCGACGAAACCACCACCAGAAGAACAACCATCTCTGCAAAGTAAAGTACCCAACAAAGACTTTACACCATTTCCCTAACGGAGGAAAAAGGAGGGTACTTTACACAGACGACTCCACTGCCATGCCCTGGGACCATGTGACGACGGCAGGCCCCAAAAGACAACAAGAGCGAACCCCAAAACCACAACTGGTTTAATCGACAGGTTTCGAATTGGTGAGCATGAATCCCTCACCCCTCATAGCTTAATCTAGTTAGGTATTGAGGGTGGGATAAGGATAAGGGGATTTTTAATTTCTTTGTTCAGTCGATGTGCCATGTGTTTCCCATTCCCATATAAGTGTACTTTTATATGCCTGTAATTATTCTAGTAATTCTCAGTGTTGTGACTTTATTGTGCCTTAATTAAAATTATGGTTTTCTTGTGCCAAGCCAGTTGTCTACTCTATTTTCTGTATCGCCGTCTGTACCTAAGTCCGGTGTCTAGAACCCAGGGGTGTGTGAGCGATTCCAACTGCTCAGAGACAGTCAGGGGCAAAGCTGACGGGGCACATGCCACCCCCTACAGGTTTTAGATTTGCACCACCCCGGCATCCCTAACCCCATAAATTCAATATTACCGGCTTGACTTTGTAAGGGTTTGGGGGCTTCTTTAAACTGGTTTAAAGTAATTTTCCTGGTCTTGCAGCCTTTGCCTGCACTCAAACCAATTCCAATAAAACCAATTTTAAAACAGCGGTTCCGAATCGCTACCCCTCCTTTAGTTCTGAGTGGAGGAACTTATAATTAATGATACTAAAACGGAACAAGTGGTTTGGATGAGAGAAAAAAATCAAGTTTTATTACCTAAAATAAACTACAATCAAAAGAATAAACTATACCACACGAACACAGTAATTACAGTAAAACTATATAACAGGGGGTTGCAGATGGCGAAAACGAGGGATACAATGGCTACAATGTTATTTAAACAATCTTAGCAATTCCCTTAAATCACCATCCCCCAAACTCCTTAACTAGGTTGCTCTGCTGAGGAGTCAGAAACTCTGCTCACATGTGGTCCAGCGAAGTGAGTGAGAGAGAGAGAGAGACTCACCTATGGTCCCAGGAAGTAAAGAGAGAGATAGCCTCTCAGCAGCTATCTTATATATGGTGAGCCCCCCTCCCCCCTGCTGTTCTGTCCTGCAAGGGCTGTGTGCAAAATTCCCTGCCCAAAGGGTCCAATACACAAGAGAAAGCTGTGATTGGCTAACTCAAAGTGGTTAGACTGGGTTAATGTGTCTTCCGGAGCTCCCTGGGCTGAAACAAAAGAATGCAACAGCCCTATTGTCCAGTGCTGGGTGATTTAAAACCCATTCAATTCTTAAACGTTTCCCATTCAAGGTACAAAAGTCTCTTCTGCAGTTTAGATGTATCCACTCGATATACAAACAAATGCTAATAGCATTCAATTGCTTTGTAAACAAAGCATTGTCCTTTGTCTTCGGCCATGTGGTGACAGCCATTTTTTTTATCCCTGGAAATTTAAAAGCACAATGCCCATGGATTCTTTAATCAAAAATAATTGATCTTCAGAACTGTAAATTGTTGCGAATTCTTACAGTCCAGCCTTGGATACTTCCAGCTTGCTTGTAGTATCCTCTTGAAGAAATGAGCAATAATTTCTGACCCCCCACAAACAACCATCCCCTGTATTTACCTAATAGCTATCTGCCACTGATCCCCGTCCCATCTATTCCTCTTAAATTCAAGAAAAAAAACCATGGTACGGTAGGCATGTTACAGATACTTCAGTTTTCAATAAGGGGTCTCATACCCCTACACGCTTGTAAAATTATACAATGTAAACCAAATTTACAATCACTTTTTTTACATCATAAGTTATTACAAAATGTTGCAATCTTAGTTACACAATGTACTCAAAATGATCCCAAGCACGGAGAGGGTCCTACGCCTCTGCTCAACTTGGAGTTGTCACAAACTGGTCCCAAGCACGGAGAGGATCCTACGCCTCTGCTCAACTTGGGGCTGCAACACAAAATACAAAAAATCATTAAACAACATTTGAAACAACATGCTTAAATAAACCCCGATCATCACGTGCCGATGATGGGTCGCGAAATTCGAATGGGTATTGCTCCTCCCACTCGGGCAGTAAAAGTACCTTCCACCCCCCTTTGATCATCTTAAACTTTAAAACAGGCAGAATGGATTTGCAGACCAGCCTGCTCCGCCAGCCCCGAGCTGTTCCCTTGTCCTTTTTGTGGAGGCGGGGTACCCCTCACGTTTAAAATTATACCTTGGCACAGACCGAGACCGGGGAGTATGGGATCTCATGACTCCCAGTCCCTCCCCCTCCCGTCTTCCCTCGACTGGCTGCAGAAAATGATGGGTGCCTGTGTGGCGGCTCTCCCTGACCCCCACACTGATCCGGCCACCCATTCATCCTTCCCAGCCACACTTAACCTCTTTGCCCGTGGGCCCCCGGGTGAGTTCCTCCCTCCCCCGACCGCACCCACGCGACTCTTGGGTCTCCCCCTCCTCTATACAATCATTCCCGGGCCATCACCACCCACCCCCGGGGAACGCGTCCCTATGTGACAAGGCGCCCGCGCTTCCCCATCATGACTCCTCAACAGTGAGGTCTCCCGCAAGTGAACTTTGGTCAGGATAGTACTGGGTTGGGGGCCGTGCCCCACCCAGCTGGGGCCATCTCCTCTCCGTAGGAGGAGTAGGCAAATTCCTCCGGACACTGTCCGGTTTTTCCCGAAGATCGCTGCGGGTTCTCCTGGATTCGTCCAGTGGCGAGGTGATCCCCAACATCCTGTCTCCATATCTTCATTCGATGCCCAGCTCGGGCTGGGCGAACATGGCTGCTTCATTTTCCAAACTCCTGCAAAACTTAAAAGGACATGCAGCCAGGTCTCACTGACCTGCTGCCTTAGGTGGAGACATGGTCGGGTCCCTTGACCTCGGACCAAAATACAAACATTCGGCACACATGTGAACTTAAACTCTTTAAACTTATACTTAAGACTAGTTATGTCAACAAACTTAAAATACACCTTAAAAGCACGCTATATTCACACACATAGCTATAATACAGATGCTGCCCGTCTCCGGATGGCCAGGCTAATCTCTGGCACTGTTGCAGATTGCTGCTGGCTGGGAACCTTCTCCCACATGTCCAAAACCTGTCACCAGCTCCCCTGCAAGAGGAATTGCTATCCCTGCCCCCCCCCCCCAGGGCCCCACATCATGGGGGGAACCATTCTAGAGGCTGGCTGGGAAGCTGGTCCCTTTAAACAGGCCACAGTGCCTGTCTTTACAGGCGGTGAACTTGAACTTGCATGGACAGTTCCCTCACCCAGGTGGCTTTAACTGGGGAATTTTGGACCTGCCTTTTTTCTGGGGCCAAAACTATCCCCTGTGTGCCTCCCTTGTCCTGGATTTCTGCTACTGGACCTGCTCTACAGGGGTCCCAGAACTCTCCTTCCCTGTTCCCCTGCTTAAACAGCTTACTCTGAACATGAATGGCTCCTCCCCCCACACAAGCCACAGTGCTTGCCTGTGAACTCGAACTTGCTGTGGGCTGAGGATTCCTATTCTCAGGCTCACTCCTCACGGGTGGACCGTACCTCCATTGTTGGAGGGGGTACACTGGTCCTAGTCCCCGCCTGCCTAGTGGGACCTGCTGGTGTTCTTCTACCACCCCATTGTCCACCCCTCCTCGCTGCCAGAGCTCCTCAAGACTCGGAGCTGTGGGCTGCGGTCTTGGGGTTTCTAATTCCCAATCCAGCACTGTTCTGGGTGCTGCCTGTGGGATGGTTCTACTTGGGCTGCCAGTAAAGTCCAGCTGACCTGCCTTCGGGCTAATCAGACAAATCATCCCCTTTGATGCATTTAAAGCCATGTTAAGGCTTTCTATCTCTGTCCTACAGGGGCCATGATCTGCTTCCTCAAACCTTAGGGCGCAGGCCAGCTTATAAGCTGCCTTTGCTTCCCTAAACCTTTCCTCCTGCTCTCTCTTCACACCCTTCCTAACCCAGCCACCTATACCCCAATAGGTCAGCCTACACGCTGCTGCTAACATCCGCAGAGCTACCCACATGCTGAAAACAATGAGAGAAACAAGAGCTGATGCTTTCTCCAGATCCAGACCACTTATTAAATCAAAAACTGCCTCCATTCCTACCTGGCTCACCATTGTAAGGGTTGGGGGCTTCTTTAAACTGGTTTAAAGTAATTTTCCTGGTCTTGCAGCCTTTGCCTGCACTCAAACCAATTCCAATAAAACCAATTTTAAAACAGCGGTTCCGAATCGCTACCCCTCCTTTAGTTCTGAGTGGAGGAACTTATAATTAATGATATTAAAACGGAACAAGTGGTTTGGATGAGAGAAAAAAATCAAGTTTTATTACCTGAAATAAATTACAATCAAAAGAATAAACTATACCACACGAACACAGTAATTACAGTAAAACTATGTAACAGGGGGTTGCAGACGGCGAAAACGAGGGATACAATGGCTACAATGTTACTTAAACAATCTTAGCAATTCCCTTAAATCACCATCCCCCAAACTCCTTAACTAGGTTGCTTTGCTGAGGAGTCAGAAACTCTGCTCACATGTGGTCCAGCGAAGTGAGTGAGAGAGAGAGAGAGACTCACCTATGGTCCCAGGAAGTAAAGAGAGAGATAGCCTCTCAGCAGCTATCTTATATATGGTGAGCCCCCCCTCCCCCCTGCTGTTCTGTCCTGCAAGGGCTGTGTGCAAAATTCCCTGCCCAAAGGGTCCAATACACAAGAGAAAGCTGTGATTGGCTAACTCAAAGTGGTTAGACTGGGTTAATGTGTCTTCCGGAGCTCCCTGGGCTGAAACAAAAGAATGCAACAACCCTATTGTCCAGTGCTGGGTGATTTAAAACCCATTCAATTCTTAAACGTTTCCCATTCAAGGTACAAAAGTCTCTTCTGCAGTTTAGATGTATCCACTCGATATACAAACAAATGCTAATAGCATTCAATTGCTTTGTAAACAAAGCATTGTCCTTTGTCTTCGGCCATGTGGTGACAGCCATTTTTTTATCCCTGGAAATTTAAAAGCACAACACCCAGGGATTCTTTAATCAAAAATAATTGATCTTCAGAACTGTAAATTATTGCGAATTCTTACAACTTCGTAATGGACATCATGGTATAGGACCTTTCGGTTTGGGATTATTACCAGTCCATTTGTTGGTCCTGGGGTGTGTTTAGGGCAAACAACCTGGAGGTTCTGAGTCACATTCATAGGAAGGGGGTGTTTGGGATGGGCCTTTAATTCAACTGCCCGTATGACTGCATTTCCATCACCGCATCCCTTTATGTGATAGGTGGTAATACTGTCATCATTGCTATACCATTGATAGGGTTCCCTAGCCCCATTGTGTGTAATTGTCATACAGCTGGTCACATCCCTTTCAATCTCTTGAGCCGCGGACAACCTGTCCGAGTTATTCAACTCAAACCTATCGGTTATCATACTTGGACTTACGCATCTGGAAATTCCCTCATGACTTTTCCACCATCCACATTCATATGGCTTCCTGCTTAAAAGAAAAAAACAGAAAATCCATTGTGGCTTTCCTAAAACCCAATGGGTTAATTTGTCAATTCCGGATTCCCTTCTGTCAATGTGGGGAAATATTCACTTAAAATTAAGAAACTTAAATTTAATAATGTCCAGTATCTTTACAAAACACAAAGCAGGTTAAACATCACACATCATTATCCCACCACTACAAACATTCTGTGAATAATTCCACACACAACAATAACATTCCCTTTCTTTCCCCTTGGTCACACATACTTGAAATTGGTTAGAAATTTTAAAAATATCAATTATTGATGTGATCGCCTCATGTCCGGAACTAGAGGCTGTCACACAATTTACACCAACCAGAATTTCACCATGGCTGTAATAAAAGTCTGGTTTTAATAGGTTAATTAACCTCAATAACTCCAATCTAATCCAGATCAATCTCTTAAACTAACCAGCATCATGTGAAAAGAAAAAGGAAGAAGCCACAGCCACACTAACAAAGAAACATTCACACATGCTTTGTAAATGTTCAAATTAATTTTCTTCCAGGCACCATGGTAACTATAACTTCAAGGCTGAAGCTTATCTTTTGTAAAACAATTAACAAACTTAAAAACAGTACAACCTTGCCCAACATTCAAGACAAAACTACAAAGGGTTAAACGGCTTTTACCTCTCTGCACAGAAAAGTGGGTGGAGCTAAAATAAACGTAACAGACACTTCAAAGACAGAAAACTTCCACACTTTTAACACACACTTTCACACAAACTGAGATTCCAGCATTCTTTAAGGTTCCTTTCACTCAACAAATCCTTTGTTTTATTTGTTTCGGCACAGAAACTGATAGCTTCCATGTCGGTAAAACTTTAAGTTTCCCTTTAAGATTCCCTTTTATTTCCTTCTTTTAAATTGTCTCAACAACTTATTTTGGATCCCTCCCTTTTCTGGTGGGGTTCCTTCTTGTTACCACTTCCAAGGGGTTGTTTCCTTCATCTCACACACCTTGCCCTTTGGTTTGTTAATTGTCCCTATGTTTCTTTTATCGAGCTGTCTTCTTTCAAACACCAAAGTTAGTTTCCTCAAAACCATTTCCTCAGTGTTATTTGCGTCTGTGGGATCAAAGTCTGACATGACAGACTGTAAATATGGCAGACCATGAGATATCACAACCCGGAGCCAGTGACTTCTGGGTTGTCCCTGTAAGTCAGCTCGCACTCCTACTCCCCCACCCGTTGCTTCCATATATGTGGGCTATAGTCTGTCGGCAAATGCTGTGGGTGGTTCATTGGGCCCCTGTTCTATGTTTGCCATAGCCTTGAAGGGATCCCCTGTTCCTATCCCCATCACCTGAGCAACCCTTAATTTTAAATTCTCATACGTCCCATTACCAATCTTTGTGACAGGTGGGAGGCTGCTAAATACTTCTGGGTAAAGAGCAAATTATAATAACTTCTTCTTTTCATCCTTGTCCATTTCACTTACAGCTGCTCTTTGTTCAACTGCAATGAATTGTCCTTGGGGTTCATCTCCCATTTCTAACGTTTTAATATCAGACGCCATGTCTTTCAAACTCCTATAATCATAATTAACAAAGAATTCCCTGTCCAAGTCACCCCTCTCTCCCGGTCGGGCGTCTGCTCCTGGGGCGAGCTACCTCCGTTGACGTATGGGGTTCATTGGGGAAGGCACGGTAGGAGGTGGTTTAATTTTTTCCCCCAGTATAGATCCTAACTCCCCTTCTTCTTCAACCTCCTCCCACTCACTGTATGATGATAACCACGCAAATACAGGCTGTTCTCCTGGGGTTATAATACACACCATTGTGGCGGATCGCCACCTAAACGGGCGCAATCCACTTTTCCGTCCGTGGACAATAAATCGGGCACCTTGCCTTTAAGAAGCATGCTGCCTTTAAGGCATGACAAAGGAGTGGGCGTCGCCCTCAGTGTGTACACAAACGCGCGGGCGTCGCCCTCATTCTGTTTTCGGGTTTAGTAGAGAGAAGAGCTGGGGCAGCCATCTCTCAAGAGAATGTAATAAAAAGCCATGTGTTCCTCAGATCGGTTCGGCCTCCATTCGTGTTCCGCGGCAGCCTCAACACCATTACCCTTTGCACTCGTAGTTTTTCTTCTAGCACTTTAACCTTCCTTTTGCATTCCACATGGTCCTGCTGCCTACCTTGTTTCACAACCTGGTTCTGCACCACTCTAATGGCAGCTTTCAAATCCTCATTATCCTTCTCTGCCCGTTGTTGTTGGCTACTAGCTTCCTCATTCCAAGCTTTGCTTTCGTTCCATTGATTCACACATTGACTTTCCAAATATTGCTCTTTATTACACCATCTTGCTTTCTCCTTCTCAAACACCTCTCTATCTTTCTTACGACCTTCTCGTTCGTCCTCTAATTCCTTGAGAAGCTGGTTTACTACCGCCTCTCTATCACTGGCTTTTCCTGCCATATCCTCTATTTCCCTTCATTACTTAATCTTTTCACACTCATCGTTCTTAACCTGCCTTTGATAGGCTACCAACCAGATGGCTTTCATTATCTGTTGCCGACATGTGGACCCTTGTGTCCATTGTTCGGCCTCATAATGACCCGTCAACAATGACCCGTACCCACCTCTCCTGGAGAGGTAACTTCCCCGCTACATACTTTGTAAATAACTCATCCATTGTCTTGGCGGTTTTTCCACCCATATTAATGGTCTGTAAATTTCTCGCTCATTGTCCCTTCTGGTCGCCAAATCTGTAAGGATGTGCAGAATTACCCCTTGCCCCATCCAATAGGTTATAGAGTGCAGACTTGAGACTGATGAGAAATTACATCAGACACACGGGTTCTGTCTTTAACCTTTTATTGTTCCTAAGACAGATTCAAAACCCCAACCACTATTCGAGCTGTTTACCAATAATGTTACAGGAAATCATACATACAACCACCTGCCGATGATCGATCCAGCGTTGATTGTATGCCACATTCTTCCGACTACTGCTCTTCACCTTCCGACTGCAGCTCTTCGCCTTCTGACTGCAGCTCTTCACCTTCCGACTGCAGCACTTCACCTTCCGACTGCAGCTCTTCACCTTCCGACTGCAGCACTTCACCTTCCGACTGCGGCTCTTCACCTTCCGATTGCAGCTCTTCACCTTCCGACTGCAGCACTTCACCTTGCGACTGCAGCACTTCACCTTCCGACTGCAGCTCTTCACCTTCCGACTGCAGCTCTTCACCTTCCGACTGCAGCTCTTCACCTTCTGACTGCAGCTCTTCTCCGTCCGACTGCAGCTCTTCGAGTTGAGACGATCAGCCAGGCCCCTCCTTCTGACTGCGGTGCCAATATTTTTTGCCACTGGTTTTGATACAGTTTTCCTTGTTTTTCCAGTAAATCAATCAATCAGAAATGGTGAAATGTTCCTTTAATGTTCGACCTGAGTTGTTTGAGCTGTCAAACTTTCACACGCACACATCCTGTGTCGCTATCCATTAGTTGCCTTTATCAAAGCCCAAAATAAGAGTCATAGGGGGAAAAATTCAGTTGGTTTGCGCCTCCCGTTAGCGCCTTAAGAGGGCGCTAATGGGGCGCAACGCAACTAGCGCCCGTGCGCGGCGATGTTTGCGCTGCTCACAAAATTAACTAGACATTTTGTGGCAGTGCTAAACACTAACACCACGTTCTCCTGCGCCGGCAGATTGTGACGTCAGTCGAGTGTGCAATGCCCCGGTAGCGCCCCAGACTGGATATTGAGTGGCGCCCCCTGCCTTACTGCCTGCCGCTAGCAACGACAGGTTGAGGGGAGCATTTTGCAGTCAGGAAGGGACTGGGGGAGCACTATTTAAAGGCGACGGCTTCCTGCCTTTTTTTGTTGCTGACATTTTTGCACCACGCATTCTGAGAGAGAGAGAGACTTCTGGAGAGATTCAACGCTGTGTGAAGGAGTTTTGGGTACTGAGCAGCACTTTGCAGGTTCATTTTAATTGCCCTTCCTTGTATCAATTTAGAAGAGACTGTGAGGGCTGCTCTCTGAGCTCTTTCCTTGGACCTCTTCATTATTCTTTCCAGCAGATTTGGTGTACAGGTCTCTCCAGGCCGAGATTCAAGGCTGCAATGAGCAGGATGTGGATGGAGAGCAAGATCAACCCTCACCTTTAAGAACTGGCCGCGCCAGTGTGTCTGTGTTCCATTGCTGACTGACATCACATGAGCTTCGCCAGCGCTCTAAGGTAGCGCTCGCTCCTCGGCCTTTGCGCCTTAAGACAGGTGTGTAGCACTTGATTTAGTGCTCCAAACACCTCCAGGGGCGATAAAAGCCAAGTTTGCAGTTGGAGGCAATAATTAGCACCAGGCGCTAATCTTTGCACCCTGCCGATAATTGCGCCCCAAATGGGGCGATACTGAATTTCTCCCCCATAGAGTCTTGGGCTCGTTTTCCCAAGCCCCGAGGAGGCGGACATGGAGGTGGGACAGCACGTAAAATCAGAGAAATTGGGGGCGGGAGGCAAATCCGCCCCCATTCCTCCTCCGTGCCCTTTTGCCAGGAGGCGGGAGGATGTGCAGCTTCGGGTCCCATCTCCTGGAGGCGGGAAAGGCTTTTAATCCTTTTAAAAAGGAATTAGTGCCATTTTACCTTCAGAGGTGAAGGCTTCCCGACCTCGGAGAACCCCGCTGGGTTAGAGGAGACGTGGAGGAGGTCTACGGCGGTTGGAGGCACCTGGAAGTAAGGTGTAGAGGTGAGTGATGGGTGCAAGTGTGGAGTGATAAGTATGCAAGGTGAGTGATAAGTTTAAAAAGGTGTTCACTTACCTTTTTTAAAATTCTGTAGCCTTTAGCCCTGCTGGATTGGGAGAGCGGACATCCACCTTGTCAATTTCAGGTAATGGCTGATGGACCCTCCGCTCCATCAGACATCTGAAATTTACTTTTTTACAATTTTTTTCAGTCCTCACCAAAAAAGCTATTCAAACTAAAGATAATGTCAGTGTTTGACAGCTTCACAGAGCTGTCAAATGCTGTCATTTTTTCTTTCAAGAAGTCTTGACAGATAGCACATCTAACGTTGACGTGATCTGTCAGTGACTTCTTACCTAATTGGCTTGCTGAGCCTGCCGGGTGGGCTTAACAAGCTCAATCAGGGGAAAATCCCTCTGAATGGTCAGGCGAGGATGGAGGCAGGACATTGACATGACAAGCAGCAGTCCCGTCTCCATTGACAAAATCCAGCCCATAGAGCTATACAGCACAGAAAGAGGCCCTTCGGCCCATCGTGTCTGCACCGGCCATCAAGCCCTGTCTATTCTAATCCCATTTTCCAGCACTTGGTCCGTAGCCTTGTATGCTGTGACGTTTCAAGTGCTCATCTAAATGCTTCTTGAATGTTGTGAGGCTTCCTGCCTCTACCACCCTTTCAGATACCAACCACCCTCTGGGTGAAAAAGTTTTTCCTCAAATCCCCTCTAAACCTCCTTCCCCTTACCTTGAAACGATGCCCCCTGGTTATTGACCCCTCTACTAAGGGGAAAAGTTCCTTTCTATCTACCCTATCTATGCCCCTCATAATTTTGTACACCTCAATCAGGTCCCCCCTCAGCTTTCTCTGCTCCAAGGAAAACAACCTCAGCCTCTCCAGTCAAAATTGTTCATTCACTCATAACGTTTAAAAAGTGGCAGAAAACCACTTGGTTACAGTTCATGTGTTACATCGTATCCTGCATTTCAAAACTTCAAAGGTTTGACTCCTCCCCTTTAGCCACAAAAAAAATTGTTCTACAATCTTGTAGCCTATTTGTTGTAAACACGAGGTCTGCAAATCTAAGGGGGTTTGTTTACCCCTGTTGTCTATGACTACCCCCTGCAGTCACAACCATGTTTGCTGCCTTTTAGTAAAGCACATCAAAGCATATTCCATGTCCACTTATCAGTGAAAGACCGTCTGTTACAACTTTATTTCACTTTGAAAAACCTTTTGGCCTGGCAAAGCATTTCAATATATACCGAAATTTAAAATTAAGGGTCTGTGTATGCTTACAGCTGTGATGGTCAGTGAAGGTAAGGTGTGGAACCATTGGTTGTGTTTACTTGTATTTCGGCCGGATGAGTCAGTCACAGAAAGCCCAGCCAGAAAGGGGCTGTCTGGGTTGCCTCCTCCCTTAGTCTTCCTCCTCTTCCTCTTCCTGGCCTTCATCCTCCTGCTCCACAGCTGGTTTTCGTATGCCCGGTGGCAATGGCTGTGCCCTCATGATGCCCAGGTTGTGCAGTATGCAGCAGACCACCATAAATCTCGAACCTGCTCTGCTTTGTACTGCAGGGCTCCTCCAGAGCAGTCCAGGCAGCAGAAGCATTGCTTCAGTATGCCAAATGTCTGCTTGATGATGTTTCATGTGGCAACATGGCTTTCGTTGTATGAATGCTGGCCATGTGTGTGTGATTTGCATACCGGAGTCATCAGCCATGTTGTTAATGGATAGCCTTTGTCTCCCAATAGCCTCCCTCTGCTTTGTCATCATGGTTCAAATGCAGATGGGGCAGTGGACTGCTCCAGAATGAAGGCATCATTATTGTTGCCAGGATACCGAGCAGTGACCTGCATGATTCACTGAGTATGGTCGCTCACCAGCTGGATACTGAGGGAGTGGAATCCCTTTCGGTTGTGGTATATCTTAGAGTTGACATGCGGTGCCCACAAAGCAACTTGCATGCACTCAATGGCACCCTGCGCCATGGGGAAGCCTGCAATCCTCGCAAAGCCACGTGCTCGCTCCGCCTGCTGCTCTCTGACCAGAAGAAGGAAATGTATTCAGCTCTCTTGCAATACAGTCTCAGTGACCTCTTTTATGCAACAGTGCTAGGCAAACTGGGAGATGTTGCAGATATCTCCTGCTCCAGCCTGGAAAGAGTCTGACGCATAAAAGTTCATGGCCACTGTGACCTTCACAGCCACTGGCAAAGCAGTCCTTGCCCTGCTCTGGGGCAGTTGGGGCTGCAGCAGGTGGCAGAATTCAGTGAAGGTGTCCTTGGTGAAGCGAAGACTCCTGACATAGTGTTATTCGCTGAGGTTCAGGTAGGAGTATTGCTCCCTGAACACCCTGGGCGCATATGGCCTCCTGCTGAGGGCCCTTCTCCCCCTCCTCCTCCCCCTCCTCCTCCTCCCTCTGCCAGCAGCTTGTCCTTCTCTGTATAGCCTCTGCTCATTCTCCCAGTCATGCTGTAGGCCAAGTGGAATGCCTACTAGTACACCCATGTCTGGGAGCAAGTATTCTGTGCAGGATCCTTGAAGTCAGGACAAAGTCCTTCAGCACCTGTCACACCACTCCCTGTAGAATATAGCAACTTTAAAGAACTGTACAAACCAGCAAACACTTCTACAAACTCAGCAACAGCCAGTAGAATTAAATCAGCAACTAATCTGTAAGAAGTTGATGAACCCTTTAAGTAGCGCTGATAGGGGTCCTTCCTGCTGCTGAATGCGTGTTCAGCTGAATCACAGAATCACAGAAACCCCACAGTGCAGATAGAGGCCATTTCGACCCATCAAGCCTGCACCGACACATATCCCACCCGATCCCCGTAACCCCTACACCAACACATATCCCACCCTATCCCCATAACCCCATGTATTTAATCCCCCTAACACTAAGGGTCAATTTATCATAGCCAATCCACCTAACCCACACATCTTTGGGCTGTGGGAGGAAACCGGAGCACCCGGAGGAAACCCACGCAAACACGGGGAGAATGTGCAAACTCCACACAGACAGTCACCTGAGGCCGGATTTGAACCCGGGTCCCTGGCGCTGTGAGGCAACAGTGCTAACCACTATGCCACCGTGCTGCGAGCTTAAGAGCATGGTGGAGCATTGAGCACCAAAATGGCAGTGCTGGCGTCAAATTAGCATTGCACCATGATTGATGTCACGATCTGCCTACTCTGTATACTTTCGGTGCATGCTCCTTGCACCCACGCTAACGTCCTACCCAAGATGGCATCCGTGCGGCCTGCACCAGAAACGTGCTGCGGACACCATTTTAGACCCAAATTGACACCCGTAGCACCCAAACAACTCTATGGAGCTGAATTTTGTGGCCCGTGCCTCTGTTTATAAATCCAAGGATTCCATATGCTGTTTTAACAGCCTTCTCAACTTGTCCTGCCACCTTGAAAGATTTGTGTACATACACCCCCAGGTCTCTCTGTTCCTAGATGCCCTGTAAATTGTACCATTTAGTTTATACAATAGCAAAATACTGCGGATGCTTGAAATCTGAAATAGCAACAGAAAATGCTGGAAATAGTTTATATTGTTTCTCCTCATTCTTCCAACCAAAATGCATCACTTCACACTTCTCCGCATCAAACTGCGAATACCATTTCTCAGACCATTTCACCAGTCCGTCACTATCCTCCACTTTACTACCTTTCCGAGTTGTAAGTCCATATACACAACATCAACCGCACTACCTTCATCAATCCTCTCCGTTGCTTCATCAAATAACTCAAATAAGTTAATCAAACACGATTTGCCTTTAACAAATCTCTGCTAGCTGCCATTTATTAACCCATATTTTCTCAAGTGACATTTTATTTTTTCTTGGATTATTGTCTCTAAAACAGTTTCTCTACCACTGACGTTAGGCTGACTGGCCTGTAGTTTCTGGATTTATCCCTCTCCCTTGTTTGAACAAGTGTGTAACATTTGCAATCCTCCAGTCCTTTTGCACAGCTCCCATATCCATGGAAGATTGGAAGATTGTAGCCAGAGCATCGGCTATCTCCATCCTTACTTCCCTCAGTAACCTAGGATGCATCCCATCTGGACCAGGTGACTTTTGTACTTTGAGCGCTGCTAACCTTTTACATACCTATCTATTTTCATCCTATCCAATTTTTCTGCTACCTTCTCCTTTACTGTGACCATGGCAGCATCCTCTTCTTTACTGAGGACAGATGCAAAGTAATCATTTGTTACCTGAGCCACGCACTCTGCCTCCACAAGACAATATCCATTTTGGTCCTTAATCAGTCTCACCGTTATTTGACTACTTTTTTACTATTTATATGCGTATAAAAGATTTTTGGGTTCCCTTTTGTGTTACTCGCTGATCTATTCTACTTTTTTTGCTCCTCTTATTTCCTTTTTCAGTTCCCCCTGTACTTTCTGTATTCAGCTTGGTTCTCAAATGTTACAACTTGATCGTAACATTGGGCAGCAAGGTCGCTGGGCTGTCTGCATAGGTCAGAGCAAGAGCCAATGGCAGGGCAGCTCTGCCTGTTCTGGGTTTGCACTGCTAATGCATGCTGGGTAAGTTTGACAAAGATAAATGAAGCACAGCAGCTGTCAAGATCACCTGATCAAGACAGAAGTGAGGAATTTGTGAACTTGAAGAGTCTGGAAACTTTATACAGGTGATTCCTGCCACTTGAAACACTTTTTGAACTCTTTAAAAACAATGCTTTTTCTACAAAGACCCTTACTTGATTCTGATAGCCTCTCACGGGGTGAACCTCCGCCAGGGCAACTCAGGACCATATATGTTTATACCACTATGTTATTATCATGGAGGAGGAGGAAAAGCAGCACAGGATAGAGCTAAGCAGAGTAGGGCACTATTCAAGAAGGATGCAGCCCACCAGGAATTATCCCCCCTCTCTCCGAAGAATATACAGGCAGCACAGGTGGTCCTCAGGACCACCCTGAGGAGCTCTGCGTAAGATGAGGGTGTTTTCCCAAAACATGAAATAGGGCACCTTTGTGACATGCTGCATGAAGTCCTGCAGCCACGATCAGCTGTCTGCACTGGTCTCTCTGTGGCAATAAAGGTTCATGAAGGCCCCACATTTCATTTAAATTAGCAGGCATCTCTATGATGTGACTGGAGTGCGTTGGCCACATTCCAGGCACACAGCGGCCATTTGGAACAGATGCTAATGGGAAGGCTCTATTTTAAAAGTTTTTTTTCTCTTCTTATCCCTTTCTGCAGTTCCCACAATCCCTACCCCAGATTTCAAACCATTATCTCTCTCTTCCCCAGAAGAACTGCCAGTATCCTTGAGCGCAGCCAAAGGCCTTGTTTTACTCAGCTATGACTCATCTCACTGCTATGGAAACTCAATTCCTGCATATTTTTCCTGCAGCCACTTTTTGCTGTCAATTATGACAAGATCAGAACACTTTTGATCCATCTGCATTTGTTCCCTTTCTTCTGCAGCCAAGCTTTCAAGGCTCCCTTGAAGGACAAGGCAGCTGTTTTGCTCAGAATACTGTGCTGCTTGAAGCCAATGACAGCTCGGAAACTGAGCACACTCACTCCTGTCAGACATTGAATTTCTGTGGTCATTTTAACTGGGCAGTGAAAACATGCTTAATGGCTGTGGGAGTAATGAAAAGATTATTCACATTAATATTCCCATAAACATTGAGATGATTTTAACCCTATGCATCCAGAGGAAACGGGGCCGATGGGCAGTTAAAATCGTCGATGTCACTTACCTGCCTTGTAGCTGCTGCTATCTTCACCTCCTCTCCCGAGCAGGCGACAATAACATCTGCCCAAAGCTGACACCGTGCTTTTTAACACATGTCCGATTATGCCGTCCTAGCGGTAAATTTCTACCCAGGCCAACCCAGCGAGGAAGTGGATTGGGGCCAGAAGAGTCCCAAAAACGTATTTATTTTTTGTTACTTTCCTTGTGCTCCTCCAGACCCCACAAGGAAAGCTTTGGCTTCCCCTGGGCGATCCCTTTTAATGAGGATCCCCACAAGACGGCCCGGCAGCCAAACCCGCCATTGACCTAGTCTCAACGGGCGTCCTCTGCCCACGTAAATTTCTACCGTTTCCTGCCTGGAATGTGGGGGGGTAGGGGGGTGTGAAGTCGGTAGGTGGGATTTAAATGAGGCTTGGGAGTTAAAATACCCCAGGCTACTTTCATGCAGCAGCATAACTTAAAACTCACCCACCGAAAACTGGCCCTCCAGTTAAAATCAAGGCCTATAGTTTCAAGAGGATATTTAAATATTGACCTGCAAGCTTGGCTTGCATTTCTGGCTTGAATTGAAAAGTGATTGCAACTTATTGTTATTAGATTTTTGATAATGCTCCTGTGAAGCACCTTGGGATGTTTCATTATGATAAAGGTTCTATATAAATGTAAGCTGTTGTTGTTGTTAATATTTATTGTAACCCTGACTAGAGCAAAACATTTAGTGATATATTGAACTGGATTGCTGCTAACTGGAGAATACAATATGGACAGAACAAGGGTGCCCTGGAAAAATATTTCTGTTTTTATACTACCAAATGTAAAAATATCTACAAATAAAGGATAATTTTTAGAGTACACAGCAGCAGCCAGGAATCCCACCCATCGTCAGTCCATGGTGGAAAATCACAGGCATGTTTTTGCAATAGCGGTGGGCAAGTCTCTTGACTACATGGCATGTAAATGATAATTAAGATTATAAAATGAAACAGTTTGTGGTTGATTTCCCGATCAATCACTGCTGGCAAGGAGTACCACTCACAAGAGGAAGCTCAGGCCAGCTTATTAGGTTGAAAATCAGAGACTGTTGTCCTGCGATTTCCCATCCAAAGCTCCCTGTTCCTCAGCGGATGTGCCTGATCAGGGAATTAGCTCTTAGTTGTCTAATGGTGCTGGGAATCTCCGTTTCATAGTTCTTAATGGAGAGGTGATATAATGGTCATGTACCTATCTGACCCTTGTGTTATGAACATACGAACGATGACAGACAGGAAAAGGCCCTTTGATCCGTCCAGCCTGTCCCACACTGTAAGGATAAACCGGGAGAGCTTCTTCTCCCCGAGGCGGACCCTCTGATATAAAGGGTCGACATCCGCCTTATTCCCAATCAATCACTCGGAGTCCGGAGGTTCGTTCAGTAAAACAACTTTATTTACAAGCCAACAGGGGAGACACTCATGCTGGGATGAATGCTCTCCAATCGCTAAGATCCCCTACCTTATATACAGTTTTTTGTTCTAAGTCGTGGCTTACATCATACAGTTGATTTTGGGTCCAAATTCTTGCGACCTGTGTACACATTTTGACCATTACATAGTCCTGTGACCCCATATGTTAACTTTACCATATTCCTCAATTGGTAGCTAATAGTTTGTGCACATTATTCAAGTAGCAGCTGACAGTTTGACCATTTGACCACATTCCACCATACTTCCCTATGGGACATGTACATTGGATATATGCTCGGTTCCTAAATTCCCTTATTTTAGCCCTTTTAACTCTTTCACACACAATATACACTCTCCACCCCACCCAATACCATGGGATCTCCTGGGAGAGGTGAAAAACCAGATACAGTAAAAACCCAGGCCAATTTGGGGAAAAAAATCTGGGAAATTCCTCTTCGGCCCAGCTAGGCGATCAAAACTAGCCCAGGAGATCACACTGGGCCTGAATTCCCTGCAGCACCTATCTTTGACGACGAACACCTCGCTAAGGCCATCCCCACGCCTCCACTACTCACCTTCAAACAGCCGCCTAACCTCAAACAGACTATCGTGCGCAGCAAATTACCCAGCTTTCAGGAGAACAGCGACCACGACACCACACAACCCTGCCACAGCAACCTCTGCAAGACATGCCAGATCATCAACACAGATACCATCATCACACGTGAGGACACCACCCACCAGGTACATGGTACATACTCATGTGACTCGGCCAACGTTGTCTACCTCATACGTTGCAGGAAAGGATGCCCCGGAGCATGGTACATCGGCGAGACCATGCAGACACTGCGACAACGGATGAACGGACACCGCGCAACAATCACCAGGCAGGAGTGTTCCCTTCCAGTCGGGGAACACTTCAGCAGTCAAGGACATTCAGCCTCCGATCTTCGGGTAAGCATTCTCCAAGGCGGCCTTCGAGATACACAACGCAAAATCGTCGAGCAGAAACTGATAGCCAAGTTCCGCACCCATGAGGACGGCCTGAACCAGGATCTTGGGTTCATGTCACGCTACATGTAACCCCACCTGACGTAGGGTCATCCAGACTCGAGTCGTCGTTGGCTTGTTCTCTCTACACAGTTGCGGCCGGACCTGCTGTGATTTCCAGCAAAAAAAATGTTTTTTGTCTGTTTTTTTGTTTTTCACACAGACCCCAGCATCTGCAACATTTGACCCCTTGTGACCCCACCTCATTGTTCTTTGATGTAATGTTTTCCTGACTGACCTGTTTGGACACCATTCACACCTTTGATTGCTGTGATTATCTCTCTGCCGAGGTGTGATAAATGGCAGTTAGAAAGATTACCTGTAAACATCCGACATTAATCTCTGACTATATAAACTGTGTCTTTATGCATCTCTCCACTTCACCTGATGAAGGAGCAGCGCTCCGAAAGCTTGTGACTTCAAATAAAGCTGTTGGACTATGACCTGGTGTTGTGTGACTTCTCACATTTATCTTTGGTAAGAAACAGGTCCAGTTCTCGGTTGGAGGAATTCAGCGAATCGGCATCCACCGCACGAGATTGCAGCCTGTGCCAGAGGTCCACTATTCTCTGGGAAAAGAATCACCTCCTGACATCAAACCTGGATCTGGCCCGATACAACTTAAAATTGTGAGCTCCTGGTACTCCCTAACCTATTTAATTGGAACAAACTATCAACACGAACACAATCTATTCCTTTCATCACCTTATAAACATCGATCAGATCATCCCATAGTCTATGTTTATTTTAAGTGTAGAGTCCCAGCCCTTTTAGCCTATCTTGATAACTAACATGCTTTAAACTGGGTATTAATCTTGTGACCCTGCTCTGCAACCTTTCCAAAGCCTCAATATCGTATATGATGCGAGGAGACCAAAACTGGACATAGTATACCAACTGAAGCACAAGTACAAAACAATGGGACAACTTTTGCAATACCGCCCTGAAATTAACCGCAAGTTCAGGATTTCCGCAAACGCTTGCTCATGTGCTAAATCCTGAACTTGCGATCTGTCAAAGTATGCCTTGACAGATGATCTGCACCGATGGGGAAATACTCATTGCTGGTGCAGAGTTGGGCTAATTGCCCACCAACTGCCCAGCAATTACTTATGAAAATGTTATGGTTCATGAAAGCAGGAGCCTGTTTCACTGTGAAAGAAATCCATTTGAGTGTGACTGAAAGGATTGTTAACCATTCTGATATCACGGCACAATAAAATACATGTGCCTAGTGGCAACATTTAGAAACATGAAAAATATAAAATATAATAATTAATATTTGAAATTATCAATGTTTTCTGCACTCCAATTGTATGATCAAGAACTGGGCATTCGGCACAGATCATTTATACTTCCTCCAAATGTATGAAATGAAACCATTTTGCTATTTAATTATTTTATATAATACATTTGAAGCTGCCCCGCAGCTGGTGTGCTACGTTCCTGGTGTACAGTAAATCAAAAGGATCATTGCCAACGGCTTTCAGTGCTGTTGAATCGCAATCCGTCATTGTGGTAAACCACTGTATTGTATATTGCCACCTCTGGGTGGCGCTGTGTATGGAGGCATGCCTCAGCTGACTCCACCCACCACTGTGTGGGTTTCGTTCAGACTTGTTCAGTCACTCACGAAGAAGCATGGTCTCTTCTTAGCTAATAAAAGCCTTATTCATCTCTTCTTTCGACTCATCATCTCTTCTTCGACTCATCACCTTTTATGAAGTAATTGATAAGCGTATCAATTTTATTAGCTAAAAGTTAAATGGCGACACCTGAGGAGCAACAACAGCAACGGATACAGCAGACATTGCTGAGAGCCCTCAGACCACCACGCCTGGACCTCGACCCTCAAGATGTGGGTGCATCAGCCAAGTTTGAACACTGGCTGAGCTGCTTTGAATCCTTCCTCGCAATCTCACAGGTTACAGAGGAGGATCACAAACTGAAAATTTTGACCGCCCAGGTGAGCCATCAAGTATATATGCTAATCCGGGACTCTAATACGTACGTGGCGGCCCTCGAGCTACTAAAAGGGCAATATACGCGCCCAGTGAACACAATTTACGCCCGACACCTCTTGGGATCCCGCAGGCAGCAACCGGGAGAATCGGTAGGGGCATTTGCACGGGCGCTACTGGCACTCTGCAGAGACTGCGATTGTAAAGCGGTAACGGCTGTGGAGCACGCGCAGGGACTCGCCTGTGATGCCTTCGTCAGGGGCCTCCAGTCAGACCACACCCGGCAGAGACTGCTAGAAAGCAAGGAACCCGACCTGAAGACGGCCATTGCCCTTGCGCTCTCGTTAGAGGAGGCCCACCGAAACCTCGAGGCATACCCCCGTAACGGCGCCGAGACATGGCAATCGAAACCGTGGGACACGGGACCGCCGCCCCCGGCACCAACCGCTGCAGCGACCCAACCGAGACAGCAGCCTCCGGTAAGAACTGCTTCGATGCCCAGTAACCAGGCCCAAAAATGCTATTTCTGTGGCCAGTTAAAACATCCCAGAGCGCACTGCCCAGCTAAGACAGCTACCTGCTCGGGCTGCGGGAAGAAAGGCCATTACGCTAACGCCTGCAAGGGGAAGCCAGCCAGCAGCGCAGCGTGCGGGCCGTGGGAGCAGCCATCTTATCCGCCATTTTGTGTACCCCCGGCCGCATGGCATCCGCCGCCATCGTATCCAACGCACTCAACCGCCATTTCGTCACCGGAACCGACCACCGTCTCGGCGGATGACTATAGTGACTCACTAAGCCACATACTGGCCTCCGTGACGCTGGATCAAGGCCACCCTCACCATCTATCCAGCTCCATGATGGATATCGCGGTAAACGGCCGCGCCACCAGTTGCCTGATCGACAGCGGGAGCACAGAGAGTTTCGTCCACCCCGACACGGTACGTAGCCACTCCCTCACGATTCTGCCAACGCACCATCGCATTTCTATGGCGCCCAAGTCCCAGTCAATGGACATCAGCGGCTACTGTGTGGTGACCCTGTCAGTAGGGGGCACTGAATATCAAAAATTTAAACTGCTAGTCCTGCCCCGTCTTTGCGCTGCCGTCCTGCTAGGGTTGGATTTTCAGTGCCACCTTAAGAGTGTCACACTAGCATACGGTGGACCCCTCCCCCCACTCACAGTCTGCAACCAACAACTTTTAAATCGCCCGCTGCAAACCACCTGCAGCCTTTCCACATTAAAAGTCCCCCCCCCTCCCCTGTTCGCTAACCTCACCCGCGACTGTAAACCCATCGCTACCAAAAGCAGGCGGTACAGTGCCGGGGACAGAGCTTTTATCAGCTCTGAGGTGGAGCGGCTCTTGAAGGAGGGCATTATCGAAGGTAGCACTAGCCCCTGGCGAGCCCAGGTTGTAGTCGTTAAAACCACTGCAAAACGCCGCATGGTAATCGACTACAGCCAAACCATAAACCGGTACACCCAGCTGGACGCGTACCCCCTCCCTCGCATATCTGATATGGTCAATCAGATTGCGCAATACAAAGTATTCTCCACCATCGACCTTAAGTCAGCGTACCACCAGCTGCCCATCCGCCATGAGGACCGCCAGTATACTGCCTTCGAGGCAAACGGCCGCCTCTACCACTTCCTTAGGGTCCCCTTCGGCGTCACCAACGGGGTTTCGGTCTTCCAAAGGGAGATGGACCGAATGGTTGACCAGAACGCGCTGCGGGCAACCTTCCCCTATTTGGATAACGTCACCATCTGCGGCCACGACCAGCAGGACCACGACGTTAATCTAGCAAATTTCCTCCGTACGGCCCAACGGCTGAACCTAACGTACAATAAGGAAAAATGTATGTTTCACACCAAGCGCCTGGCCATCCTCGGCTGCGTGGTGGAGAACGGAGTCATCGGGCCCGACCCCGACAGAATGCGCCCCCTAATGGAGCTACCCCTTCCCCACTGCCAAAAAGCACTGAAGAGATGCCTGGGGTTTTTCTCCTACTACGCCCAGTGGGTGCCCCTCTATGCAGACAAAGCCAGGCCCCTCATCAAAGCCACCTCCTTCCCCCTGACACCAGAGGCGTGTGCAGCCTTCACTCTTATCAAGAACGATATCGCGAAGGCCGCAATGCACGCGGTGGATGAGTCCATCCCCTTCCAAGTGGAGAGCGATGCCTCCGACTTCGCCCTAGCCGCGACCCTTAACCAGGTGGGCAGACCCGTGGCCTTTTTCTCAAGGACCCTCCAGGGCCCCGAGACGAGACACTCCTCCGTCGAAAAGGAGGCCCAGGCTATTGTAGAAGCGGTGCGTCACTGGAGGCATTACCTGGCCGGGAAACGATTTACCCTGCTCACTGACCAGCGTTCAGTAGCTTTTATGTTTAATAATAAGCAGAGGGGTAAAATCAAGAACGACAAGATCTTGAGGTGGAGAATCGAACTCTCCACCTACAATTATGATATCTTGTATCGGCCAGGGAAACTCAATGAGCCCCCAGATGCCCTATCACGTGGTACATGCGCCAACGCGCAGAGTGATAGGCTGCAGTCCCTCCACAATGACCTCTGCCACCCGGGGGTCACCAGGTTTTTCCATTTTATCAAATCCCGTAACCTGCCCTACTCCATCGAGGAGGTCAGGACCATGACCAAGAGCTGCCAAATCTGCGCCGAGTGCAAACCGCACTTCTATAGGCCGGACAGAGCAAGCCTGATCAAGGCCACCCGCCCCTTCGAACGCCTGAGCGTCGATTTTAAAGGGCCCCTCCCCTCCGCTGACCGCAATGTGTACTTCCTCAACATAGTTGATGAGTACTCCCGTTTCCCCTTTGCCATCCCTTGCCCAGACATGACCAGTACCACGGTCATCAAGTGTCTGAATGACATCTTCGCTCTGTTCGGGTTCCCCAGCTATATACATAGCGACAGGGGCTCATCGTTCATGAGCGACGAACTTCGGCAGTACCTGCTAACAAGAGGTATCGCCACGAGCAGGACCACCAGTTACAACCCCCGGGGGAACGGCCAGGTGGAAAGGGAGAACGCGACGGTTTGGAAGGCAGTCCTCTTAGCACTAAAATCTAAGGGCCTTCCGACCTCCCGCTGGCAGGAGGTCCTCCCTGCAGCGCTTCACTCCATTCGGTCACTGCTTTGTACTGCCACTAATGCGACCCCTCATGAGAAAATGTTCGTTTTCCCCCGGAAGTCTACATCGGGAACCTCGCTACCGGCATGGTTGACTTCTCCTGGGCCCGTCCTACTGCGGAGGCACGTGAGGACGCATAAAACGGACCCCCTGGTCGAGCGGGTGCACCTCCTACACGCCAACCCCCAGTATGCCTGGGTGACATACCCAGACGGGCGGGAGGACACGGTCTCCATACGAGATCTCGCACCCTCGGGTACCCCTGAATTACCACCGTTATCCCCCTTACCACCGTTATCCCCCTTACCACTGTTATCCCCCACCACCCCTCCCAACCCAACCCCTGCAGACGGCATGCCAAAGCCCCAGGAATCTTCGCCAACCACCCAGACACCAGACCCGACGTCGGATGCTGCAACACCACCGCCGCCACCACGACGATCAGGACGTCAGACAAGGCCTCCTGATAGACTTAACTTGTAGTACCCTTCACCCCGCCGGACTTCACATTAAACAAGGGGTGAATGTGGTAAACCACTGTATTGTATATTGCCACCTCTGGGTGGCGCTGTGTATGGAGGCATGCCTCAGCTGACTCCACCCACCACTGTGTGGGTTTCGTTCAGACTTGTTCAGTCACTCACGAAGAAGCATGGTCTCTTCTTAGCTAATAAAAGCCTTATTCATCTCTTCTTTCGACTCATCATCTCTTCTTCGACTCATCACCTTTTATGAAGTAATTGATAAGCGTATCAGTCATAATGGACCTTTGACGGGATATTAAATGCTAGCCTTAAAAGAATAAAAAACTTAACTGATTTACATAAAATAAATCCGAACACATCCTTAATTTAAAAAGCCGGGATGTTTGAAGTGCATCACAGGTAATGTTTTGGGCTAGCAAAAACACTCTACAGCGCTCTACAATGCTCCTTAGTGCAAATAAGAACAGGGACATGTTTCTTAGTATGAAATATAAATAAAGTAAAGTTTAAAATACTTCCCAAGTGATCGAAACTGGTTTAACCTCAATAGAAGATTGAACAGCTAAACGATTTACTTCACTTTAGTAAATGGTCAAAGGACGAGAATCTTTCCATTGACCTCAAATGATCTTTTTGACCATCAAGTGGAACAGAGATGCCAAATTATTCTGATGAAGGGTTCGACCCGAAACGTTGACTCTGTTTCTCTCTCCTCGATGCTGCTGGACCTGCTGAGTGTTTCCAGCATTTTCTGTTGTTATTTCAGATTTACAGCATCCGCAGTATTTTGCTATTGCCAAATTATTGTTGATATTTTGATACATAATTTTAACAAAATGCTGATATATGAAATAAGTCCAAGTACCAGTTTAGTTAAAAGTTTAAAAAAGTTTTTGGAAGTTTTTAAAAGTTTTTAAAATATAATTTCAATGGAAGAGACTGAAAGAAGCTTCTGTGGGCGTGGCTTAGTTTTGACAGATTTTGTGGGTGTGTCTTCCCTTTCGCATGGGCTGTGCTGCTGGCCTCCCTGATGTAATACACTGCACACAACTCGGCAGTGCTGATGAGCAAATCTATGTTCTGGGCCTCGCAGAAGGTAAATTGGTATTCTTTTCGGAGGCCGGCAGCGTACTCCGTAGCTACGCCGCCGACCACAATTTTTGGGCCATTATGCTTCGTCTTATAGTCAATTGTCCTATCAATGCACCCCAACACCCTATTCGGTCTAGCTATCGCTTCACAACATTGCTCATGAATCTTTAGAGGTCTGTGCACAAGAATGCCCCCAATCTCTTTCTTTCTCCACCTTCTTTAATGCTTTTCCCTGAAGGGTGTATGTATGTTAAGCATTTGCCCTGCGCACATGCATAACACTGCAATTTTCCAAATTAAACATCATTTGCCAGTTACAAGCCCAATCCCCCAACACATCAAGTTCAGAGGATAAGTATTCTTTTGGTGATATATCCCTCAGCATTTTTATTAATGCATGCTCCTTAGCATAAGCAGAATTATTTTCATGTACAATAATATAGAAACGTAGAAACATAGAGATAGGAGCAGGAGTAGGCCAATCGACCCCTCGAGCCTGCTCCGCCATTCAATGAGATCATGGCTGATCATTCAAATTCAGTACCCTGTCCCTGCCTTCTCTCCATATCCCTTGATCCCTTTAGCCTTAAGAAATATATCTAACTCCTTCTTGAATATATTTAATGAATTGGCCTCTACTGCCTTCTGTGGTAGAGAATTCCACAGGTTCACCACTCTCTGGGTTAAGAAATTCCCCCTCATCTCTGTCCTAAATGGCTTACCCCTTATCCTTAGACTGTGACCCCTGGTTCTGGACTCCCCGGCCATCGGGAACATCCTTCCTGCATCTAGTCTGCCTAGTCCTGTTAGAATTTTATAAGTTTCAATGAGATCCCCTCTCATTCTTCTAAACTCCAGCGAGTATAAGCCCAATCGACCCAATCTCTCCTCATATGTCATTCCTGCCATCCCAGGTATCAGCCTGGTGAATCTTCGCTGCACTCCCTCCATGGCAAGAACATCCTTCCTCAGATAAGGTGACCAAAACTGCACACAATACTCAAGATGTGGTCTCACCAAGGCCCTGTACAACTGCATGCAAGACATCCTTGTTCCTGTACTCGAACCCTCTCGCTACGAAGGCCAACATACCATTTGCCTTATTAACTGTCTGCTGCACCTGCATGCTTACCTTCAGCGACTGGTGCACAAGGACACCCAGGTCTCGTTGCACTTCCCCTTCTCCCAATCTATTGCCATTCAGATAATAATCTGCCTTCCTGTTTTTGACACCAAAGTGGATAACCTCACATTTATCCACATTATATTGCATCTGCCATGCTTCTGCCCAATCACCCAACCTGTTCAAATCATACTGAAGTTTCTCAGCATCATCCTCACAGCACACACGCCCACCCAGCTTTGTGTCGCCTGCAAACTTGGAGATATTACATCTAGTTCCTTCGTCTAGATCATTAATATATATTGTGAATAGCTGGTGTCCTAGGACCGATCCCTGCGGTACCCCACTAGTCACTGCCTGCCACTCAGAAAAAGAGCAGTTTATTCCAACTCTTTGCTTTCTGTCTGCCAACCAGTTCTGTATCCAAGTCAATACCTTACCCCCAATCCCATGTGCCTTAACTTTACATGCTAATCTCTTATGCGTGACCTTATCGAAAGCCTTTTGAAAGTCCAAATACACCACATCCACTGGTTCTCCCTTATCTATTTTACCAGTTGCCTCTTCAAAAAATTCCAGTAGATTAGTCAAGCACGATTTACCTTTTGTAAATCCATGTTGACTTTGTCCGATCCTGTCACTGTTTTCCAAGTGCTCTGCTATTACATCTTTTATAATGGACTCTAGCATTTTCCCCACTACCGATGTCAGGCTACCCTCCAATCCGTGGGTACTGTTCCAGAGTCTATCGAATTTTGAAAGATGACCAGCAATGCATCTACTATTTCTAGGGCCACTTCCTTGAGTACCCTAGGATGTAGATTATCAGGCCCTGGGGATTTATCGGCCTTCAATCCCGTCAATTTCCCCAACACCATTTCCCTACAAATACTGATTTATTTCAGTTCCTCCCTCTCATTAGACCCTATGTTCCCCGACATCTCTGGGAGGTTATTTGTGTCCTCCTTTGTGAAGACAGAACCAAAGTATGTATTTAATTGGTCTGCCATTTCTTTGTTCCCCATCTTTCCCATTTTGATTGAGCTGAAGTCCATCTTGAACCCACCAAAGTCAAAACCAATCCCAATCCAAATTTGCCTGGACCCTTGCCCCTAGCTTTTAATGGCTCCTTTAAGACACTTCAGCATACATCAACAGGGCTGTTTTTCCAAGTCTGTGCTATTGGTGTTGTGCCTTGCCCCCGGCTGTGCATAATCAGTTAATCATAGGCAGTGCCCCACTATATCTTAATGTGCACAGCTGACAGCTAAGACTCTCTGGCAGTAGATGAACTTGAAATATTACCCCTGATGTACATTTAAACTGTCATTTCCTTTTTGTTGACACATATAGACATACTCTGTCAATATTTTGTTTGTTATATAAAAATATTGACAGAGTACGTCGAATCAGCAATGATTTTCCTACACTCACCATATTCTTTTCTTTAGGTCCAATCACTGAGCCAAACGTTAGTGGCCTTAATGGCAAACATCCCTCAATCGCAAATCTGTTCCACAAACTACTGAACCTGACTTTGAACTATTTGTTGATGTCTTCGATCCTGGATCAGGATTTTAAAATGTTAATGTTTGTTCAACAGACTTTGCTAATACAATAGCAAAATACTGCGGATGCTGGAAATCTGAAATAACAACAGAAAATGCTGGAAACACTCAGCAGGCCAGGCAGCATCCGTGGAGAGAGAAACAGAGTTAACGTTTCAGGTCTGTTACCCTTCGTCAGAACTGGTAAAAGTTGGAGATGTTACAGGTTTTAAGCAGGTGCAGAGGCAGGGAAAGGGGTGGGGGGGGGGGGCGTGGGGAGCAGGGGAGGGGGGGAAGGAACTAAGTGGCACAGTCTGTGCTAGGATTGAACTCAGGAGAGATAAAATGTTGCAAATGGGGATGGCAGAATCATCAACAGGTGCCGCCTGAAAAAATGGGGGGGTTATAGTCTGAAATTGTGGCACTCAATGTTGAGTCCAGAAGGCTGCAAAGCGCCTAACCGAAAGATGAGGTGCTGTTCCTTGAGCTTACGTTGAGCTTCATCGGAAGAGTGTAAGAGACCGAGGACGGAGAGGTCAGAGTGGGAGTGGAGGGGAGCATTAACATGACAAGCGACCGGAAGCTCAGGGTTACCCTTATGGACTGAATGGAAGTGTTCCGCAAAGCTACCAGTGTAGAGGAGACCGCATCGTGAGCAGCGAATACAGTATACTAAATTACAAGAAGTACAAGTAAATCGCTGTTTCATGTGGAAGGGGTGTTTGGGGCCCTGGGCAGTGGGAAGGGAGGAGGGAAAGGACAGGTGTTGCATCTCCTGTGCTTGCACGGGAAGGTGCCTTGGGGAGGGGAGGGACTTTAGTTCCTTCCTCCCCTCCCCCCCTCTTTCCCTGCCTCTGCACCTGCTTAAAACCTGTTACATCTCCAACTTGTATCAGTTCTGACGGAGGGTCCCAGACCTGAAATGTTAACTCTGTTTCTCTCTCCATGGATGCTGCCTGGCCTGCTGAGTGTTTCCAGAATTTGCTAATATGTTGGTGATAAAAAATAACTTTGATATATTAGAAGTCACATAATGATCTGATGACGGGTCACAGATAAGTGCTTGGAGCTATACTCAGCTCATATAAGGCAATTAAGTCATTGAAATACAATTATCATGGGGACAAATGGGATACTGGTGATCTCCTGTACAGAATTATACCTCTGCTACAAGGTAAATATGTTCAGACCTGGTAGCTATAGCACCTGAATGCTGTAAACAAAATCTAATCAAAGGGAAATTGTTGCTAATAAATGATGCCTCCTGCGGGGAGATCCCCACCTAGTTTTATTCTCTTTTAATCTCAACCTCCCTTAGTCATAAGGCATCTCAGTCAATATGAGGGGTGCATGAACTGACTAAGATTAATGTTGACTTATTTGTGGGAAGAAACTGGAAGCCAAGACATCGGGAAACCACCAAATGACAGGATGGTAAATAAAGTCAAAAGAACCCTGAACTTTGGGAGCTATTTTAGACAGAAAATGAAAAACAACATTGAGTAGTCCTCTCAAGGCATAATAAAGCACTTTATATTCCCTGCAATTAATATATGTGGGGAGAGGAGGTAATGGGGTGCTCATATATTTGCACCAGACTCATATAAATTTACATTTTGCAGGTGACCTTCATGGCTATTACAGAGCCTTGCAATTATTTTATATTGCCGATCTTGATTCATGGTACAACATGCATTTACAGCTGGGTCAGAGTTGGAACAAGAGAAGAATTCAAGATTAGACGCTCCTTTGATTACATTTGTTCGATGATTGCTGATACTAGTTTGGTGATTATGTCACCAATGTTCAGTTACATTTTATTTCTGAGAAGGGGCAATGGTGCACAGAATGAAAGTCAAAATGCACATCATTTTTTTAATGAAGCATTTTAGTTAAGTTTACTATACGAACCTGTCAGCCAATATTTATTTTTAGACACAGCTTGTAAAATTTCGGCACGTTTTATACAAATTGCGTCTTGTTATTTTAGGCCAGAAATTGCATTTTTCAGGGGGCACAATTGAGCTGTAACTCCTGAGAGCGGAGTTTCTAAATTGGGGCAGAATCTGAAGAAGACAGGATTTAACAAGGCAGGCCACAGCTACTGGAGGAGGACCTGTTACAAAGGGTTGCCAACACTCCTGGAGTGTCCAGGAGCACTACTGCGAGCAGCCTGCGAGAACTTCGCCCTTTGAATGTCTCGCCACAGCAGCGCCTCCGTTCCGCGATGTCACTGTCTGCTGTTACAGTGACATCACCAGCTCGGTGAGATTACCCTCACCCGCACCGCAGCCACAGAGAGCCACCGGAAACTTGAACCGGCTGGTGGGGAAACAGCTGGGAGTTTTGAGGGGGGAGAGAAAGAGATGGAATGAGGAGAGCTGCTGGGCTGGGTTGGAAAAAGCTGAACAGGGGGCAGGGAGCATGGAATTGGGGCTCGGGGAGGGAAAAATGGGTGACTGAGGACTGGGGGGCTTGGGAGATTGGGCGCGGGGGAGTGACAACCAGGCTAGGGGTCGTAACAGCGGGAGTCATGGTTTAGGAGATGGGGACTCAGGGAGAGATAGGATGAAAGAGTATAGGGTACGTGTGGGGCCCAGCATTTCCTGCAAGGCCAGAAGCAGCAGCAGCAGCCACATGGTAAGTGGGAGTGGTGTCGAGAGAGGAGCAGACAGTAAAGGGTGATTGAAACCTGGGTCTTTGTGTGTTCTCTTGGTTTGGTTTGGTTCAGGCCAGTCTATGGCGGCCAGTTTTGATGTGTGAAGTCCAAGTACAGATCAGCTCAGACTGAGGCTCCCAATTCAGAGATGTCAAATTTACACAGAACCTGAGTCCAAACCAGAGTCACAGAATCACAGAAACCCCACAGTGCAGATAGAGGCCATTTCGGCCCATCGAGCCTGCACCGACACATATCCCACCCGATCCCGGTAACCCCTACACCAACACATATCCCACCCTATCCCCGTTGTTAAGTCTGTGTGTTCTAGTTATTGTTAATAAGAATCACTGCACACAGACCACAAGAGTAAATTCAACAGGTCTTTACTAGTTGGAGGTCAGGCTGAACTGCCCAATAAATCATTACACAGCACTTATATACCGGTGTGGTCACCACCGGTATTACAGTATACAGCAGCCAAGATAAAGTAGTGCATCTCTTAAAATAGTTCTCTTAAAGGTGGAACGGTTACATACACCACAATCCTCCCTTTTTAGCTTAACAGTATATATTCCCCATTAAACATAACATAATAACATATATACACAACTTCATGTAAAAACAGTTCACAGATTCAGTCTCTGAGGAGGCCTCCTGATCCGAGACGGATAACGCCTTTCAGGGGTCTCTGGTTCTCGTTGCTGGGGTGACTCATCTAGTTGATCCCCTATGGATAGGACATCGTCATCAGGTATATTCACTTCTGAGGTAGATGCTTCAGGTTCACTAACTTCCTCCACGGTTGTCTCTGTCGTAACCATGGGCTCGACCCTTGTTCTCGATCCCACCAGTTGGTCAGCATGACGTCGCATTACATTTCCACCAACATCTACCATGTACATCAGGGGTCCTTGTCTGGCCCGAATTGTTCCAGATTGCCATTTCTCGTTTTTATAGTCCCTGGCTAACACCGGTTGTCCTATTTCAAAACTCCGAGTGGGCTTGTTATTGATATGCTGGAACTGTTTGTTTTCGACTTCCCTCTGCACATTTGGTTTTAACAAGTCCAACCTGGACCGCAACCTCCTGTTATAGAACATCATGGCAGGACTTTGGTTTGTTGTTGCATGGGTGGCGTTTCGATATGCCAGTAGGAAATTGTCCACCTTGTGTTGCAGTGGAATCTGATCTTCGCTCATGGCCTTTATTGCCTTTTTGAACGTCTGTACAAACCTCTCGGCCAGCCCATTCGTAGCTGGATGATATGGGGCAGAGGTATAATGTTTCACCCCATTCTTTTTCAGGAATTTCTGGAATTCCTCTGACACGAACTGTGGTCCGTTGTCTGAACATATTTGCCCCGGCAATCCATTTCTTGCAAATATCGTTCTTAGCACCGCGATCGTCTTCTCCGAGGTAGTGGTAGTCATTTTAATCACTTCTGGCCATTTAGAATGTGCGTCCACCGCAATTAAAAACATGGAATCCATGAATGGACCAGCAAAGTCAATATGTACACGTTGCCATGGGGTTGAAGGCCATTCCCATGGATGCAGCGGTGCATTTTGGACTTTTTGGCACCCTGAGCAGCTTTTCGTCAGATCCTCTATCTGTTGGTCGATACCCGGCCACCACACATAAGCCCTAGCAAGGCTTTTCATCTTGACTCCCCCCAGATGGCCTTCATGTAGTTCTTTTAGAACTCTCTCTCTTAACTTAGGAGGGATAATCACCCTTGTTCCATACATCAATGTTCCCTGACAGATGGACAGCTGTTCTCGTCTTGCTGAGAATGCCGGTAACAGTGGATCACCATGGGCTGGCCATCCCTTTACTGTCAATTCGTAGACCCGGGACAGTGTCGGGTCATTCCTAGTCTCCCTTTCAATATTTGCATTGGTGACAGGTAAACATTCGATGATGGTCGAGTGAAATAACTCCACCGGGTCAACCATCGGTGCCTCCTTCTCAGTAGGTAGTGGCAGGCGCGACAGCCCATCAGCATTACCATGCTGCTTTGTACCTTTGAATTCTATCTGATATTGATGTGCCCCTAGGAAAAGGGACCATCTCTGGAGCCTCTGTGCTGTCATCACCGAAACACCCTTCTTAGGGTTAAAAATGGATACCAACGGCTGGTGGTCTGTCAGCAGTGTAAACTTCTGGCCCTGCAGGTAATGATTAAACTTCTTTACTCCCCACACAAGGCTGAGAGCCTCCCTATCTATCTGAGCATAGTTGCGCTCAGCGGAGGTCAATGATCTGGATGCAAATGCGACTGGCCTTTCCAAGCCATTTGGCAACTTGTGTGAGAGTACTGCTCCAATACCATAAGGAGAAGCATCACAAGCTAAACGAATAGGTAGCGTTGGGTTGAAGTGAGCCAACACTTCCTCTGAGGTGATCAATGCCTTGCTTTTGCGAAAGGCCTTCTTACAGTCCTCGCTCCACTTCCATGGTACTTCTTTCTGCAAAAGAGCGTTCAGCGGGTGCAGCACCGTGGATAGATTTGGCAGAAACTTATGGTAATAGTTAATCAACCCTAGGAACGACCTCAACTGGGATACATTTTCCGGAGCGGGAGCCTTCACAACAGCTTCGATCTTGTCAGGTGACTTGTGCAGCCCCTCCTGGTCAATGACATGACCACAGTATGAGATCCGTTTCTGAAAGAACTCACATTTCTGGCGATTAACTCGAAGTCCATATTCCTTCAATCTGGTGAGCACCAGTTTCAAATTTGCAAGGTGTTCCTCATCGTCATCTCCTGTAATCAGGATATCGTCCAAGTAACATTGAGTGCTTGGAATTCCCTGTAATACCTGCTCCATGGCCCTCTGCCAAATTGCTGGAGCCGAAGCCACTCCAAAAACCAGTCTATTATATCGATACAAGCCTCTGTGCGTGTTGATTGTGAGATACTGGCGCGACTCTTCCTCAACTTCCATCTGTAAGTACACTTGCGCCAGGTCTATCTTGGTGAAGTGTTTCCCGCCAGACAATGAAGCAAAGATATCCTCAATCCGCGGAAGCGGATATTGCACCGTGTGAAGCACTGGATTAACCGTGATCTTGAAGTCTCCACAGATGCGGACCTTCCCCGGTTCCCCCGGCTTGTTGCTCGATGAACGCTTCATGACGGGGACAATGGGCGTGGCCCACTCACTCCAGTCTACCTTAGACAGTACTCCTGAACATTCTAGCCCTTCCAGCTCAGCTTCCACAGCAGGTCGTATCGCATAAGGTACCGGTCTGGCTTTGAAAAATTTTGAGTTTGCATGTTCTGCAATCTTGATTTTTGCCGTAATTCCTCTCAGTGTTCCCAGTCCCTGTTGGAACGCCTCTTTAGCCTCATCCAATATTCTGGACAATCGTTCAGGTTTGACATCTTTTTTTCCGGAATCTACCGTTATTGCTTTTAGGGAGTGCCAGTCCATATTTATTTTCCTGATCCACTCCCGTCCCAGAAGTGGTGGACCTCCCTCAGGTAGTACATATAAGTCCATTCCTTGGTGTTCTTTGCCCTCGTGTACCACCTTGACTTTTATCTTTCCGATGGGGTATACTCTTTGCCCCGTGTATGTCTGCAATACTATCTCCGTATCCCGTAGGGGAATATGTGTGAATAACCTTTTGTAATCTTGCTTATTCATGACCGTCAACGCCGATCCGGTGTCCAATTCCATCTTCACTTGGACTCCTGCTATCTGAAGTGTGACCCAGATAGTTTGTAGGTCAGCTTCCTTACTCACATTGTGAATTCTCAGACTACCCAGTTCCTTGCTGTTGGAGTCTGAATCCGAATTCTGTTCATCCGAACTCTTCTCAGCCACCTTATGTACCTTTCTGCACTTTTCCTGCGGTGACTTTTTGTTGCTGGTCTTCTTTCCTGACCGGCATACTTTAGCTATGTGACCAAGCTTGCCACATTTTCTACATTCCTGATTTTTAAACCAGCATTGGTTCTGATCGTGTGTTGTCTTTCCACAACGATAACATTTTGCTGTACCCAAAGCCATTTGATCTACGCTGAGTACCGCTGCCTTCAGCTGCATTTCCGCAGTGCCTCTCGCTGCGGCTTCGTGCGATGCTGCAATAGTGACAGCCTTATCAAGTGTAAGATCATTCTCTTCAAGCAGCCACTTTTGTGTTCCTTCTTTCGACAATCCACACACGAATTTGTCTCTCAGTGCCTCTGTCAGTCTTTCCCCAAACTGACAGTATTTCGCTAGCTTACGCAGTTCAATTAAATACTCCGCGTTGCTTTCCTCTTTCAGTTGTGTTCTCGCATAAAATTTAAATCGTTCCGCTAACATCAGCGGTGTGGAGTTCAAATGATTTCTCAGGACAGCAACAATATTAGCGAAAGCCTGATCCGCCGGTTTAGCTGGTGATAGAAAATGCTTCAAATGCTTTATCTTCATCTGATATTTTATTTGCCTTACAATAAATCTCTATGCGTTCTACATACGTGGCCCAATCTTCAACATTGGGATCGAAATCGTTGATGTTACCACGCTTAGGCATCCTCGCAATCTTCTTGAGAAACAAAAAGAAATTTTTCTTTAATTTTTTTTTCAAAATGGCTTCTTCCCCCGCCTACGAAAATGGCGGCTTCCCGCGTTTGCCTTTCTCCCCCGCTGGCTGTAATGGCGATTGCTGTATTGCTGCGTTCGCCCTCCCCAGCGGTTCTCAAATCGTGCCTCCCAGCCCCTCTTGCAGTCCGGTCCTTTCCCCCGGCTGCAGCTGAGTTCTCCGCGGTTTTTAAAAAAAATTTATCCCGCGCCTCGCGGCCTCGGTAGCTGCCCGGCCTTTTTCCCTGGTCGCGGTCGAGCTCTCTCTCGACGCTGTTGCGTCTCCCAGCCCGCTTGCAGCCCAGTCTTTTACACCAGCTGCGTTTGCATTCACCGCGGCTCCCGTGCCTTACGCTGCGCCAGTCTCAGTGCCTCTGGCCCCGACTTCTGTCCGGCTCTTTTCCCCGGCCATGGTCGAGTTCTCCGCCCTTTTCTCCTCCGTTTTTCCCTCCCCTACTTCACAGCCAACGTGGCCGACTTGCTGCTCGTCGCTGATCGGCTTACCCACCACCGTGATAGAAGGGATGATCACTGCCTGTCGCTGATGGAAGGCTTCGTGTCAGGATTCTTCCTTGCTCTTCAGACCCGAGTCTTTTCTCAGCAGGATGATGAGAGCGGATGCCTCTTCTCGACGCCCGCTAAACTGCCTTGGATATATCTCTGCCGCAGGGTAAGATCGTCATCGTCGCCACTGTTAAGTCTGTGTGTTCTAGTTATTGTTAATAAGAATCACTGCACACAGACCACAAGAGTAAATTCAACAGGTCTTTACTAGTCAGAGGTCAGGCTGAACTGCCCAATAAATCATTACACAGCACTTATATACCGGTGTGGTCACCACCGGTATTACAGTATACAGCAGCCAAGATAAAGTAGTGCATCTCTTAAAATAGTTCTCTTAAAGGTGGAACGGTTACATACACCACACCCGTAACCCCACGTATTTAATCCCCCTAACACTAAGGGTCAATTTATCATAGCCAACAAGGAGATAGGGAGAGAGATGGGGCCTGTTGATAGTGCCATCTACTGGGAGCCTGACCATAACTTGTGCTGTGCAGGGGGATTCTGGCTGTAGTTACAGGGTGAAGATCAGTAGGTTATAGGATTACTACTAGTTACAGGTAGCATATTGTGGCATTACACCTATTTGCCACCAGTTACATATAGATTATGGGATAGAAATTGATATGCATTGCGCCCATTTTTCGGACATAAAACAGGCAAATCATACCAATTCAGCAGTGGGACAGCCTGCAGCCAAGCTATGCAGGTGTTGGTCCCAATGCTAAATGCGTGTGGACCATTTTTTAGGTGCCCGGGCGTTTAAAAAACTTACCTGGAGTTGGCGACCACTGAATATTCCTGAGTTAGGCAGGTGTCGGGAACAAATATTGTAGAGGGGTTCTTCAACAAGTGTTAGGCCCCTTAAATATGTTAATGAGTTTCCAGAGTATGATATGCTGTTGCACTCATTGGGTGATGAGCCCAGCAACTTTTGCATCATGGTGAAATGTGGAGGAGGCCATATCCTGCATGTGGAAGGTGCTGATAGACAGCTTTGAAAGCATGCAAACATCTATGGAGAAGTAGCAGCTCCACAGCCATGCAGGTCTTCACAGCTGAGGCCTTGGTGCAGTCTTAGTTTCTCTCTTGAAAGCTCAGACTGCTGCAGTGCAGGCAAAGTTCTGTAGTTACAGGGTGCACTGTGACCTCCTCAAAGGACAGCTCACAGAGAGGTAGCTCAAACAAGAAGGGAAATAATGCCCATTATGCACTCTGCCAATGATGTCATAGGGTTCAACAAACCTGAGATCTATGGTGGAGCAGCAGAAAGACTGGGGGAAGCAGAATATTGGAACAGACTATAGATGTTGGTGCTTAGCATATTACATAGAATTTACAGCACAGAAATAGGCCATTCAGCCCAACAGGTTGATGCCAGTGTTTATGTTCCACACGAGCCTCCTCCTACTTTACTTCATCTCACCCTATCAACATATCCTTCTATCCGTTCTCCCTCATGTGTTTATCTAGCTTTCCCTTAAATATATCTGTGCTATTCACCTCAACCACTCCATGTAATAGTGAGTTCCACATTCTCACCACTCTCCTAATAAAGAAGTTTCTCCTGAATTCCTTATTTCAATTTTTTTTTAATTTGTTGATGGGATGTGGGCATCACTGGCAAGGCCAGCATTTATTGCCGATCCCTAATTGCCCTTGAGAAGGTGGTGGTGAGCCGCCTTCTTGAACTGCTTGTAAGATTCGACATGCTGCAGTCCGTGTGGTGAAGGTACTCCCACAGTGCTGTTAGGAAGGGAGTTCCAGGATTTTGACCCAGCGATGATGAAGGATCGGTGATATTAGTGACTATCTTATATTTATAGCCCCTAGTTTTGGACTCCCCACAAGTGGAAACATTGGCCACGATACTTATGGGGAGGCATGGAGGACCTGGTGGGGACTGAAAACGGCCTCATTAAAATTATTTAGTTCTGTTTCCTGCCCAGCCAGTGGTAGGGAACACCAACGACAGAAGGCAACAGCTGAGGACCCTTGGAGACAGTCCGTGGCAATCAAAAAGGATGAGAGAGGCTGCGATCGGGAAGAGAGGGATAGGCTGCGATTGGAAGGGGTTCAGATGTCGGCAATTGGAAAGGATAGGGGGCCACGGTGACTGGCGATCGGGGCTGGGGGAGCCTGAAGGGTTCCTGAGGGTGTGGGGGGAACACTCCTGCTCCTCCTGTCCCACAAGGAGTGCTAAAAAGAGACATTTATCTTGTTGAACCTGTCTCCCTTTCATTGCTGGGTTTCCCGACCACAGAATCTCTTCTCTGATGTCATGTCCACCTTGTTCGTCTGCCAGATATATGCTGAGGCAAAGTGATCATTCAATATTTCTGCCATTTCACTGTCACTACCTTTGAGTTTATCTTGTGCACCCCTTAGTGGCCCTAATCTTACCTTAATTTTTCTTTGGTTATTTATGTGCCTGTAGAATACTGTTTCCTTTTATATTGTTTGATAATTTAATTTTGTAGTTCCCCTTTATCTTCCTAATTGTTTTTGACTTAATTCCTGACCTCGTTGTATTCCTTTTGTCATCCTCTCCTTTATTGTCTATATATTTAACCCCATCTCTTTATTCATCCATGGTGTTACATTATTGGCTAGTTTGTTCTTGCTTTTTAGTGGAATATATTTCTCCTGAAATCTACTGATCACCTTTTTACATATTTCCCACTGCACTTCCATCTCTTTGTTTGTTAATATTTTTTCCAATTAACCCTCTCTAGTTCTATCCTCTTCCCCTCATAGTTAGTTTTCCCAATCTAATACTTTGGCCTTTGTCTTACTTATGTGTCTCTCAATCATTATTTTAAACCTTATTATGTTATGATTGCTATTGCCTAGATGCTCCCCTGTGCTACTTCTCTCATCTGCTCTGGTTCATTTAGCATTATTAGATCCAGCAGTGATTCATCTCTTGTTGTGCTTATTACAAGAAATGCAAGCTAGAAGTTTGAATCACGTCTGAATCAAGCAACAAGTTATATAAGCCTAGAAATTATTGTCGATGATCTCAGTGGATGGACATTTAATGTGCTTGTGTGACATTCCTCTCATTGCTATTTTAGTAGAGGAATTAACCCATTTAAAATGTCAGACAGTAATTTCTAAGTTTTGAAGTCCATTAATAAATCTCCTGGTTGGAGGGCTAGCAGTTCGAACAAATACCACCAGGTGAGGCTGTGAGACTGAAGTTTCACAATTTTTCTTTTATTAAAAGGCTGTTTCTGAAATCAGTAAAATGCAGAAAACCTTTGAGGGATGAGGCATTAACAGACGGTCAATAAAACTAAGGAAAAGCAAATGGCTCTAATCTGGCATGTTCATTTAAACAACATTTACGTAATGGTTTGGAGGCTTCCAGTGGATTTTTTGCAAACAGTATAAGCTGTTAATGGAAAGCCAGTTTGAAAGGAACAGTTGCTCAGGCTCCACTGGGCCTATTTTCAGGCTGCCTCCCAATTTTCAGTCATTGATACTGACCTTTGCTGAGAATGGTAATGGTTTATTCCTCCTCTGGCCCTTTTATTTTGTCACCTATCACGGGAATCAGATTAAAAAGTGTGGCAGAGACTGCCCACCTGTAATATTCAACTTCAGTGCCTGGGCATTAATCTGGCAGAGTGGATTCCTTGACCTTTATAGAATCTACTCGATTTACATTCCATTGATTAGTGGTAACTACAACAGCCTGCTGACCAGTAACTACAAGGACGTTGAGGCCTCTGGTGCATTGTGAAGTAATGGGGGGAGAAATTGGCTAATCCCCAAAAATGGGCGTGGGGGTCGCGTACGTGATTAATCTGCATGAGTTCATTGCGTTGCAGGGAGCATGTAAAATTTATGCTGCCAGCTGCTTTACATGATTTCTGTGTGCAGCCAGAGCTACCTGTGCTGCTCATTGGCTGCACGCATCAGCAGGGGCCTGATATTGTGAGTAGCTAACACTAAAGGCAGACTGCACCTCTCAAAGGGGAGGTGCATTGTGGCTGCAAGAATTGGTGCGAGTCATTTGAAAACTAAGCTAGTGCTCTGATACTTTGAGGAATGGCTGAACATGCGAGAGCACGAGCACCAAGGTTTTCAGCAATGGCTGAACATGGGAGAGAGCGAGTACCAAGGTTTTCAGACACTGCACTGGAGGTCTTGGTGGAAGAGACGGAAAGAAGGAGAGATGTCCTGTATCTGCAGGGGGGCAGGAGGTCCCTCCAGACACATGCTCAGGAGGCAGTGGGAACAAGTAGCGGTGGAGGTCACTGCGAGGAGTGTTGCTCCAAGAACATGGGTGCAGTGCAGGAAGGAGTTTAACAATCTCACATGAGTTGTCAAGGTCAGTGAGTTCATCTTCAAATGGCATATCCTACCCACTGCACCACTAGCCTCATCCACTGCTCAATTCACTGCACCCCCATCACACACCTACCAACAATCTTTGTTAATCAGGACTCAACCCTTCATTTCATATGCTTTACCTCACCCTCACACACTTAGCACTGTTGCAAGCCTCACACCCACAACTCACAGCTCGCACACACTGGCAGCTATTCAACCATGACAGCTACATCACCCAAATATGCATGACACTCACTGACACACTTCCCTTTTTCTTGCAAGAGAAGTTGGTGCGTAACAGGAGACAGCAGGAAAGAACTGAAGGAGAACAAGTATTTGTAAAAGGCAGATCATGTTTGACTAATCTAATTGAATTTTTTGATGAAGTAACAGGGAGGATTGATGAAGGGAATGCAGTGGATGTTGTCTGCATGGATTTTAGGAAGGTGTTTGACAAAGTATCACATAGAAGGCTGGTTAACAAAATTGAGGCTCATGGAATAGGTGGGTCAGTGGCAGCTTGGATAAGGAATTGGTTTAAGGACAGAAAACAGCGAGTTGTGGTAAATGGCTGTTTTTCAGACTGGAGCATGGTAGACAGTGGTGTTCCCCAAGGGTCAGTGCTGGGGCCACTGTTTTTTTTTTATATATGTAAATGACCTGGATAATGGAATACAAAGTAGAATTTCTAAATTTGCTGATGACACCAACTTGGGGGTATGGCAAACAGTGAGTATGATACCAATCGAATGCAAAAGGACATAGAAAGGCTAGCAGAATGGGCAGACAAGTGGCAGATGGAATTTAATACAGAGAAGTGTGAGATGATGCATTTTGGCAGAAGGAACAGGGAGAGGCAATATACACTTAATGGCACAGTTTTAAAGAGTGTGCCGGGACAGAGGGACCTGGGAGTTAATGTACATAGGTCCCTGAAAGTGGCAGGACATATTGAGAGAGTAGTTAGCAAAGCATATGGGATCGTGGGCTTCATAAATAGAGGTATTGAGTACAAAAGTAGAAAAGTTATGCTGAATCTTTATAAAGCACTGGTTAGGCCGCAACTGGAGTATTGCACCCAGTTCTGGTCACCACACTTTAGAAAGGAAGTGAAGGCCCTTGAGAGGGTGCAGAGGGGATTTACCAGAATGGTTCCGGGGATGGGGGATCTTAGCTAAAAGGACAGGTTGGAGAAGCTGGATTTGTTTTCATTAGAGCAAAGGAGGTAGCGGAGTGATTTGATCGAGGTGTACAAGATTATGACGGGTTTGGATAGGCTAGACGGGGAAAGGCTGTTCCCACTAGTTGATGGTACAAGGACTAGGGGACACTGATTTAAGGTTTGGGGCAAGAGATATAGGGGGGATGTGAGGAAAAACTTTTTTACGCAGCGAGTGGTGATGACTTGGAACTCGCTGCCGACGGAAGTGGTGGAAACGGAGACACTCAATGTTTTCAAGGGGAGACTGGATTGGCACGTGAAGGAAATAAACTTGCAGGGCTACGGGGGTAAAGCGGAGGAATGGGACTGACTGGATTGCTCTACAGAGAGCCGGCACAGACTCGATGGGCCGAATGGCCTCCTTCTGTGCCGTTATGACTCTATGGCCTAGAAATTCGGTTGGCTTTGCGCCCAGTTTTCGCCCAAAGAGGGCTTTTGCGCCACTTGCTAAACTTTCCCCGATATTCAGCGGTGCGGTAATGGCGGCATTAGCCAGTAGCGCTGCGCCGCCACCGATGACGTCATCAGTGTGCGCAGTGCCCCGCTACCGCCCCGCTACCGGCCCGACCGCCATATTGAGTTGCGGCCGCCTCTTCCACGGCCGCCGCAAACAGCGACCAGAAAACGGGGCCTACCTGATGCGGTAGTGGGGCGAGTTAAGGCGGATGTGCGGGCGGCCGCTTTTTCGGCGGCCGCCTGCCCGCACCTCCTTCCCCGGCCTCTTCCACCCCCCCCCCCGCGGCATTGCCGGCTGTTTTCCGGGAGCCCGCCACTTCTCCGTGGTGCCGGGCTCATTTGCCGGCACTAGCGAGCGGCGATCGTGCTGTTGCAGGCACCTCCCCCTTAAGAGAGGGAGGAAGGCCTGCAGTACCGCAGCCTGCCGCTCCGCAGCGGGTGGCGCTGCGGCACTTAGCGTGCCGATATTCAGTTTCAGCGCCCCAAGCGGGGGCGCCGAAACCCTTGATTTGCGGCCGGCTTCGACTTGGGGCGCTGAAAGTGAATTTCCGGCGGGCGCAAGTGGCTCCGCGCGCAGCGGTAATTTCTGGGCGCAAGCTAGCTGGCCGCCCCAAACTCAATTTCTAGCCCTATGACTTTATGACTAAGTACACCTGCATGTTTTAACCCCCATGGAGGAAACAGTGCTGGCCATCATGGGAAGGGGCATGACTGAGGCTGTGGCCACTGGCAGGGCTGAAAGGATCAATGATGAGGGTATCTGCATACATAATCCTCCTTCTCTCTTCCCACTTCTCCCTCATCCCACAATCTCTTCTGACTGAGAAGCTGCAGATGGTGTAAGCATGCACCTCTTACTTTCTCCTCTCGCCTCATCACAACCCAACCCCTGTCCCTTTTTTATTTCAGATACCCAAGAACTGAATACTCCCCAGCCAGCGGGGGAAGAGAAAGAAGACGGTGAAGATGAAGAGACACAGTCACTCGATCTTAAACTCGCAGCCACAACTCGCAGGACTTAGATGAGGACTTCAATGGGACAGACAAAAGAAGAAGACTTCCAGAATCCGCAGTATTTTGCTTTTGTAAAATAAGAAGGCTGATGGGTGTACATAACAAATGCTTAGTGCATTGGATAGCCTTCCAGAAATCTTACGCTCAATGTCAAGGAGCATGGAAGAGTCCAGCACCATCTTGGCACAGGGCTTTGTGCAGAGATTGGAGCCCATCCTTTCCAACATGCTGTGGAACCCACCATGATGCAGCGTCTGATGGCCGATGTCACACCTTCCATTGCAGCACAAACAGTTTCCATCAAAATTCTGAGCGCTGCTTTGGAGTTTCAGACTGCTGTTTGCAAGCTCAGACTGCTGCCACCATGGCTCCAGAAACCACTGTTCAAAGGAGCTTCCAGGGTGTCACAGCATTTATCAATCTGTGCTCCAACAGATCAATAGGATTGCTGAGATGCCGCACCAGGAGAGTGGCAGTGGCTTCATGGAGCATGAACCTGCTGTCCTCTCTCAGGGTGACAACAATCCTGCTCCCACCCTGCCTCTCTCCAGTGCCCTTGCTGTTGCCTGTCAGCCAGCCAGCCCAGACTGCTGCACCCAAGAAGGTGCAGTCTGAAGCCAGGCTTTCTAGGCCCAGAGCTACTTGAGGTCGCCCTCCAAGGCCATTTGCAGTCTCCCCAATTAAAGTTCATCAACCTTCCACCATGCTGCAGCCACTGGAGCAGCAACTCGTAGGAGCACATAAGAACATAAGAAATAGGAGCAGGAATAGGCCACTTGGCTCCTCGAGCCTGCTCCGCCATTCAATAAGATCATGGCTGATCTTGGGCTCAAAGCCACTTCCCCACCCGCTCCCCATAAGCCTTCACTCCCTTATCTTGCAAAAATCTGTCTATCTCCACCTTAAATGTATTTAATGACCCAGCCTCCACAGCTCTCTGGGGCAGAGAATTCCACAGATTTACGACCCACTGAGAGAAGAAATTCCTCCTCATCTCAGTTCTAAAAGGGCGACCCTTTATTCTAAAATTGTGCCCCCGTGCTTTTATACTCCAAACCCTTTGAAATAAAGGCTAACATTCCATTTGCCTTTTTGATTACTTGCTGTACCTGCATGCTAACTTTTTGTGTTTCATGCACAAGGACCCCCAGGTCCCTCTGAACTGTAGCATTTTGTAATCTCCATTTAAATAATAATTTGCTTTTTTATTTTTCCTGCCAAAGTGTATAACCTCGCACTTTCCCACATTATACTCCATCTGCCAAATGTTTGCCCACTCACTTAGCCTGTCTATATCCCTTTGCAGGTTCTTTGAGTCCTCTGCACAACTTGCTTTCCCACCCAAGGATAGACAAAGGCACATGGAAGACAGGCACTCAGGGAATGCACAAGGGTGATTGGTTTATTTTTGTATGCATTATGTAATGATTGAGTCCAGGATTACTAGTACAGTAACATATCCACTATGCTACCGTACCCCATCTGACACTGGGGAATGAGGGACATTGGCTTTAGTTCAAAAACAGAAAGTGTGTACCTTCTCTAAAAAAGGTACACTTTTAATGAAAGATTTAAATTTATATAGTACCTTCCATGACCTCAGGGCATCCCAAAGCATTTCATGGCTAAATTAAGTACATTTGAAGTGTTGTCACTGCTGTAATGTAGGAAACAGGCAGCCAATTTATGCACTGCAAGCTACCACAAATGGCAATGTGATAGTTTCCAGATAATCTCTTTTAGTGATGCTGGTTGAGGGATAAATATTGGCCAGGACACCGGAGAGACTTGCCTGATCTTCTTCGAATAGTACCATGGAATCTTTTATGTCCACCTAAGAGGGCAGACCGGGCCTTGGTTTAAAGCTGAAGCAAATTCTGGTGGGACCATTCACATTTTGAATTCAAACCATTCCAAAGGCTCTTAGGTGCTGTGATGGGGAAGAGCTGGGTGGCCTGCATAGCCTTCCTCATTTGTACTTTGAGCATCATAAGCCGAGTTGTCCGTTCCCTAACTTCTCAACAGTGCATGCAGGCAGTGAAATGTGGCACTGACTTGCATCGTTAGAGTACAGCAAGCTGCAGTTCAGTATAAATATGGCATTAATATATTCTACACTTCAAATATATATCATTAGAGGTGAAGTATCTTGTGACATCCTTGATATGTGATAGGACATTATGTAAATAAATTATTTTTTATCTGCATTGTATCTTTTTTCTCTCTGTTTCTATCTTCACAGGACAATCTGTCTGTAGATGTGAGTACCACTGTCATGGTTCTTCTACTCTGGAAAGTGAGAGAAAGAAAAAAATATATCTGGAGGTATGGCTATGTTAAAATCCATTGTGCTAGTGAAGTAACCAAATGACTATTATACTTTAGTTTTGTAGGTTAGGATATGTATAATGTAGCACCAATGTACAAGCTGGAGATAATGAGTTAATTCATACCCTGAGTTAAACGATATATAGGTCTGTATATTGCATTTACCCAGCTAAGCTTTAAGAACATGATTAAATAACTTCAAATGCTGAGAAATTAAACTGCAGAGCAACTCGTGGGAAGATTGGGGAGGATGTCTGTTCCGCCAGGTTAGGCAACACATATACAAGATAACATACCTAAGAATTTGTTACCTAAGAATTCGTTTGTTGTAAACTCACAAAGGGTTCCATTAAATCAAAGTATGGTGGGACTAATGAGAATGTGCTTGCTTTGCAGAAGTAACCCGAGAACAAGGCCAAAAGTCTGTGCTTTGAGCAGACTTAACGAGGACAGTTATCTTAAAGAAAACATGTAACAAGCAAACCACCTGGTCAGAGACAAATGGATGGTTGTAAAGTAGTAGATTAAGATGAGGCCCCAGTCACAGAAGGTGACAGGACCAACTGATAACAGAACTGCGAGTTTGTAGGCGGCAGGAAGGATTAAATGTCATGGTTTATAATTTCCATTTAGCTATAACTCTGTATATGCTGACAAGCTTTGCACCCGCCCCTAGGACAGGCGTTTGATTTTTGTATAATTGTGAATGTTGCTAGGATATCGGTGGAGTTGGAGTCAGACAGTAATCTGAAAGGTTCTCCCCAGGCCTGAATAAACCGTTGTGACTTCAATTAGTTGGTCTGTCTTTCTTACAACAAGCCGGTGACGTCGACCTTGTATATCACTTGGTCTGTACTTTGGGGGTTTACTTCACTAGTAACTGTTGAGGCTTGAGTAAGACTTGAGTTAGGATCTGCCCAAGGGCAGAACATAATAGACAAACATGCATTTTTTGAACAATTTTGGAAATTGGACTCCCTTATCATTTGCTCTCATATTTATTTTAAAAAATCTAATTACTAACAGCCAACAGTTTTGCATGAATGTAAATGAAATCATGCCTCAGCAATTGCTCTCCACCTGTTTCCAAAAAGGACCCTTTCTCAGGTAGTAGTAGATCAAGAAAGTCTAAACAACCTGTACCTGTATCAGCCAAGGTATGCCAGATGGTCCAATTGTCTGGTGTTGAAAGGTACTGAATATGTAATTTCATGGTTGGTACTTTTGCAGACTGAAAGTCCTTCTTGGATTTCACAACACACACATTCTAATACAAAACTGAATTTGTGCCCACTCACTTCTACCAATGACTAATATAAAGTAGAATTAAAAGAATCTGCAGAGCCAAGTAATATTCTCAATGAGCCATTTCTTCAAAGAGACTTGCTAATAATCTAATTAGATTTATGTTATGTGTCTAGCACAAAAACTAGTTACCAGCCCACTGTATCACTTAGCACAAGGTCGCAGAACCTTCCAATTTTGGAACCATTTTCTCAATTTATTTTGTTAATCATTAATGAACAGCAGCGAGTTGCCATAGGAGAAGAAGTAAATTCACTTTTGTTCTTTGATTAGAGAGCTTGCTTTAGTCTAACACTTCAAAGTAGTACCGAGGAGGTGTTGCATTGTTGGAGTTGCCATCCTTCAGATAAGATGTTAATTCAAGGCCCCATCTGCTCTGTTATGATAATTAAGACAGACATGAAAAATGCTATGGCACTATTCAAAGAAAACCAAGGAGTCAATTTTCATCTGTCATGTAAATTGGGTGGGATGTGGGTGGGGCATCTACAACCCCCCATGATAACATCAGCAGGAAGCCTGATCCATTTTCATGGTTGGGCCTTGTTACAATAAATCAGCAATCTTCCAGCACCAATTGCACTTCTTTAGGCTGCTCACCTATTGGACCCCCTTATAGACTTGGAGGAACGAGTGGGCCACATCATTGCTGCCTAAGTCGTGGGCACTGTGGCCGTTGGAGATGTCAACCCCCTTGGGGACAACAAATGCATGTTCATCACATCTCCCTCTTCTCTCATACCACTTCCCCCTCACATCACAAGCCTTTCCCACTTTCTATCTAAGTATACTGTCTCCATTCCTCGCTCCCTTCCTGCCCCCCTCCCCTGACCATAACCCCACTCTTGTGCCTTTATGCTTTCAGGTAATCAGCCACCACATGACCAGCCTGTCCCTCAGCCTCCCTGTGGCAGCGACGTGGGAAAGGAGGAAGAAGAACAAGCCAAAGCCTCAGTGTTTGTGTCTCCCGAAGGCGCTAGGTCCGATAATGAGGCGACCCAGTCACTGGAGGGGTCCTAGTACATGGGTCTGATGTGGGTGAAGTTCCAGGACCCAGCAGGTTGCAGTAATGTCTAGGGGAAAGGGAAGCTCGGGGGCCATATCCCTGGAGGGTGAGTTCGTGCACGAGCTCTGCTGCACAGGACTCAGATGAGGACCTCGATGCGGAGGTGATGACCGCACAGGTGATGAGCATGCATACTGAGCTCATGGGTGCAATGGCAAGGGTATACGAGAGCATGGATGCACTGGCTACGAGCATGGAGGAGTCCACCTCCAGTATTGCACCCATTTCTGCGCAAACCATCAAGCCCATCCTTGGCAGTTTGCAATAGATTGTTGACTTGCAGAGAGACTGTGGGGACCCAGACCTCATGCCGTGTGGCAGCAGTTATTGCAGCACAGGTCGAAGCAACGCAATGGCTTAGTTCTGCAATGGAGTGAGTGGATGCTGCCATGCAATCTCAGAGTACACTCATGCAATCTCAGATTGATGCTATGCAAGCTCTGACTGCTGCCATCTTCGCTACGTTGCCCACAGTCCACCAGGGATCTCATGGTGCCGCAGCAGGCCAGCAATCTGTGATCGAGCAGATTGTTCCGGATGCTGAGGTTCTGCCCTGAGGGAGTGGCAGTGTGTTGGTCGAGCAGGAAGGTGCTGTCCTCTTTCAGGATAAATGTAAGAAGTCACACAACACCAGGTTATAGTCCAACAGTTTTATTTGAAATCACAAGCTTTCGGAGCACTGCTCCTTCGTCAGGTGAAGTGGAGAGATGCCTATAGACACAGATTATATAGTCAGAGAATAATGCCAGATGATTACAGGTAATCTTTCTAACTGTGTCTATAGGCATCTCTCCACTTCACCTGACGAAGGAGCAGCGCTCCGAAAGCTTGTGATTTCAAATAAAACTGTTGGACTATAACCTGGTGTTGTGTGACTTCTTACATTTGTCCACCCCAGTCCAACACCGGCATCTCCACTCCATCTCTCTCAGGATGACAGCATTCCTGCTCCCACCACAGCCACTCCGCCATTGCGCTTGTCGTAGCCGCCCATGCTGAGGTGGTGCAGCCTGTAGCCAGGCCTTCCAGGCCCAGAGCTGGTCAAGGGTGTCCTGCAAGGCCATCTGCAGTCTCTGGCTCCCAGACTCAGCAGCATTCCACCAGTCTTGCTGCAGCCACTGGGGCCACATTACGGAGGAGCAGTAGGGTTGGAACGGGGGAACTCCAAAGGGGAGGGAAATAATTGAAAAAGGGGGAGTAAAGAATACTTTATTAGCAAATGGGGATAGTGTGTGTTAATAAATTGATGTGTTTGTAAAAATATTGTTGTGTTTCTTTATGAATAGTTGTGTTTCATAAGAGAGAGTTATGTTTGAAAGTAAATTGTTAATTTGATGTTGCACATTTTGTGATGTTTCTCATTTGACCTTTGCCCGGTGATAGGGGCTGTGAGCTGGATGTAATGATGTGGTTGTGCTGTGCAAACGCCATGTGATATATCATTTATTGGAAGTGGTGTCTAATGAGGCGCTCACGAATGGCCCTTGCAGAAGCAGGATTGAGTGGCTCCCTCCTCCACTGCTGCTGCTCCTCCTCCTCCTCTTCATCCACTTAATCGGGAATGGTAACATAGTGGTGATGTTACTGGACGAGTAATCCAGAGGCCTGGACTAATGATCCTGAGACATGAGTTCAAATCCCACCACGGCAGTTGGGGAACTTAAATTCAGTTAATTAAATAAATCTGGAATAAAAAGCTACTGTCAGTAATGGTAACCATGAAATTATCGGATTGTCGTAAAAACACATCTGGTTCACTAAAGTCCTTTAGGGAAGGAAATCTGCCGTCCTTACCTGGTCTGGCCTATATGTGACTCCAGACCCATAATGTGGTTGACTCCTAACTGCCCTCTGAAATGGCTTAGCAAGCCACTCAGTTGTAAAAAACCACTATGAAAAACAATAATAAGAATAAAACCGGACGGACCACCTGGCATCAACCTCGGCACCGGCAACAGGCACAACAACAGCACACCCAGCCCAGTCGACCCTGAAAAGTCCTCACCAACATCTGCGGACATGTGCCAAAATTGGGAGAGCTGTCCCACGGACTAGTCAAGCAACAGCCTGACATAGTTATACTCACAGAATCATACCTTTCAGCCAATGTCCAAACTCCTCTATCACCATTCCAGGGGTGGCGGCACAGTGGGATACAGTCGGGAAGGAGTGGCCCTGGGAGTCCTCAACATTGCCTTCGGACTCCATGAAGTCTCATGGCTTCAGGACAAGCATGGGCAAGGAACCCTCCTGCTGATTATGACCTACCACCCTCCCTCAGCTGAAGAATCAGTACACCTCCATGTTGAACACCACTTGGAAGAAACACTGAGAGTAGCAAGGGCACAGAATGTACTCTGGGTAGGGGGACTTCTGTGTCCATCACCAAGAGTGGCTTGGTAGCAACACTCCTGGCCAAGTCCTGAAGGACATAGCTGGCAGTCTGGGCCTGTGACAGGTGGTGAGAGAACCAACACGAGGGAAAAACCTGCTTGACCTCATCCTCACCAGTCTACCCATTGCAGATGCATCTGTACATGACAATATTGGTAGCAGTGAGCACCACACAGTCATTGTGGAGATGAAGTCCCATCTTCACACTGAGGACATCCTCCATCGTGTTGTGTGGCACTACCATCATGTTAAATGGGATAGATTCAGAACATACCTAGCAGCTCAAAGCAGGGCATCCATGAGGCACTGTGGGCCATCAGCAGCAGCAAATTGTATTCCACCACAATCTGTAACCTCATGGCTCGGCATATCCCTCACTCTAGCATTACCATCAAGCCAGGGGACCAACCCTGGTTCAATAAGGAGTGTAGAAGAGCATGCCAGGAGCAGCACCAGGTGTACCTAAAAATGCAGTGCCAACCTGGAGAAGCTGCAACACAGGACTACATGCATGCTAAAAAGCTGAAGCAGCATGCTATAGACAGGGCTAAGCGATCCCACAATCAACAGATCAGATCAAAACTCTGCAATCCTGCCACATCCAGTCGTGAATGGTGGTGGACCATTAAACAACTAACGGGAGGAGGAGGCTTCATGAATATCCCCATCCTCAATGATGGTGGAGCCCAGCACGTGAGTGCAAAGGACATGGCTGAAGCGTTTGCAACCATCTTCAGCCAGAAGTGCCGAGTGGATGATCCATATGGGCTTCATCCTGAGGTTCCCACCACCACAGAAGCCAGTCTTCAGCCAATTTGATTCACTCCACGTGATATTAAGAAATGGCTGAGCGCACTGAATACAGCAAAGGCAATGGGCCCTGACAACATCCCTGCTGCCGTGCTGAAGAATTGTGCTCCAGAACATGCCACACCTCTAGCCAAGCTGTTCCAATACAGCTGCAATACTGGCATCTATCCGGCAATGTGGAAAACTGCCTAGGTATGTCCTGTCCACAAAAAGCAGGACAAATCCAATTGGGCCAATTACTGCCCTATCACTCTACATTCAATCATCAGCAAAGTGATGGAAGATGTCGTCGACAATGCTATCAAGCGTTCTCTTGCTTGCTCTGGTCTCCTGCCAGGCTTCTTGCAATAATTACCCATGAGTGGTTCGACCCACTCGCCCCTATGGTTCTAGACCTTGGACTTAGGTGCAGGGAGCTGTAGTGCAGAAAAACTCAATAGACCAGGTCGAATAGCACGAAATGGATGCCTTTATTGAACAGTTTGCAGCATTATAAAGTACATGTCATATGCACAGATTAAAACAACTACAAGCATGCACACATCTATAAACTTAACTCTATAGAAATGGGGAACACACGGCACATCGAAAAAGGGATAACACATTACAATTACCCTTAACCCCCTCCCCTATACCTAACTAAGTTTCAATTTGAGGGACTCGGGATCATGCTCACTACTTTAAGAATTGCGAAAAAGGCTTTGCAGCCTTTCGACACAGCTTTCCGTCGTCACGTGGGTTTGGAAGCTTCTGGCGCAGCTTGTTTTCCTCTTGGTTCTCCTGCGATGAGCACTCGCCAATGTGATGTTGAAGAACTGGGGTACCGGGCCCTGAGTGTCTTCTTCTCCGGCCTGGGTTGTTGATGATCTCCCGACAAAAGTATCCGGGCCTCCCTCGTCATCTTCCCATCGTGGCCGGGCCTTGCCTGGCCGAGCTGGCTTCCAAGCCAAACTCTTCTCGTCGTCCTCTCGTCGTGGCCGGGCCTTGCCTGGCCGAACACTGAACACGTTCCGAACCGAAGTTGTTTAGTTCCGATGGAGTCTGTCCCGAAGCGTACCGATGGAGGACTCACTGATGGACTTTACTTAATCCACATTTATACCTTTTGGGACATTCTTATCTCCCGCCAAATCATAGTCCTGTCTTTGTAATAATTTTGGCGGGCAGAACTCTCTGCAGGGGTGTTTTGTCTTCATAACGGGAGTTGGTGATAGCTGAACTGGCCTTCCTGGGCCGATAATGTCTTTGCTTTGTTACCGTAACTTGGTTTGTATATTGATTGGTCTGGAGATTGCCCTGGATGGCTGTTAAACGGCTTCTCTTTGTACAGTGTAATGGGCTTAAGCGTTCGTTCAATTGTCCGCCTATTTCTTGATGGGTCTCATCCTGCCACCCAAATCTGTCCTGTACTTATAATCTAATCAATATGTATACTCAGTTCCATGAGTTTCGGCTTCCCGAAACTGGTTTCCGCGGGCTTTATATGTCCTCAATCCACAAGCCTGTCTGGCTTGCAGTAACAGAAATTCAAATGGTCCCAGAAGCTGGTCATGAGGTCTGGCGGCCATTTTGTGTGCCCTTTTATCAAAGGTTTCTCTGTAAAAGCTTCTTTTGGTCAATAAAGCTGTTTTATTAACCCTAATTTCCTACGTGATTATTTAATGACAATTTCGCGAATCCTACAGTCCCTCCTGTGATACTGATAGCTTGCTTAAAGTATCAATAACCCTTGGTGAGCAAATTTTCCCTGATTCCTCACATCCAAACATCCTGGTAATTAACTACCTATAACCCTCACGACACATGCAGTTCCCATTTCAGAAAAATTACATTGTGTACAGTTGGACAACCATAGGCAGGATTACCTCAAACTATAACACATTAATCTTTCAGATGTGAAAGGGGCCGATACCCTTTACACCACCTGCATACACATTTTGTTAATCAAAAATAGAAAAACCAATCAACGGTTATAACACAACAGTATTCATACACTTAAATCATATAGTAACCAAAACCAAGAGTGGAGGGATGCTTTATCCTTTAATACATAGCAGCCTAAGCGGGGGTCTCTTTACCCACTCGTACATAGCGTTCTCTCCATTCTCCTGTGTTCTCGTGCCTCTGGAGGCGTTTGCCTCTCTTGCAATGCACGAACAGTAAAAATATTACAATCAAAACCTGACACACTACTAGGATGTGGGATGCTATTCTAATACAGGGCGGGATCTCTATATTAGTGAACAGGTCCCACCATGGTGGGGTGACTATGTCTAATATGTCTTTCCCTATCTCCAATGTCTTCTGCTCTAGTGTGTAAAAATGCTTCTGTGAGACTATTACGGCTTTTAAAATCTTGGTGAGGTGTTCAGGGAGAGGGGGAATGACATAACCAAAATGCGCAACGAATCGCTGAAAATCCGTGAAATTCTCTTTTACAGTGAGGTGAACAGTGGAAGGTACAGGAATGGGGACAATTCGCTGTTGTGCCACTTGAACTTCAGCCCTGGGTTTGAAACAGAAGCTGCTGTCACTGACCGGACACCACCCGTGCTGTCCGTGATGGTAGTGAGGCGCTGCAGTGGTAACACAGTATGTTCCACCTCCGATATATGCCACCTGCGGGGGCACATGGTCTTTTGCCATTGCCTCCATGGTGCAATTTACCGGCTTCGCGCTAGCAGCTCTGAACACACACTGTGGTTTTAAAAAGGCATTCAAGTGCTGGGGACACAGGATGATGTGTGCTCCCCGGCTTCGACACCCCGAGAGGTCAGTGCCTGTCATCGTACGCTCCCATCTGATGACATAAGGCGGGACCACTGCGTAACGAATGTGCGCACCCCCCTGAATGACTCCAATGTTCTCCACCCTGTATACCGGGGCGGGTTTTGCTGTGGGACCCAACACCGGCATCCTCACCACTATTCCCATGATAGTGTGATTCGAGCGTCCGCAGTCCACTGGGACTGGGTACGCCTCTGCAGCTAGTCTGAGCTGGCATGGACTTAATGCGTTCTCAAAAGAGTGGAGCGCTTGCAAGTGCTTATTGCTGATCCAGGACGGGACCAAACCTTGTTTTAAATCCTCCAGATTACTGCGGCCCTCGCCCAGTAACCACGCCCCGTATATCACACAAGTCTCATTCTGTGCAGCCTGATCGGACGCATTCCGATCCTCCCTAATGAGTGCATTTACCGTTCTAGCATGTTTCTCCAGCTCAGCGATTATTTCTTTTAAGTGTAGTGTCATGGCCTGGTCCTCATGTAGCTCAGAACCCACTACCTTATTTTCGTTTGTCAGTATGTTCCTTAACTGGGCCTTTAGACCATTAACCTGTGTCTGCAGCTCCATGTTGTCTAGAGCGTTGACAACAGATGTCCCGGTACTAAAAGCAGTGAAGATGTCATTTACAGTACCCCTTCTTTGCCTCCCTACCTGATCCAAAACTTCCTGTGGTGTGGTGTACAATTCGGCTTTGTCGATGTCGGCAAAGTCAAATTCATAAAATTGTCTGAACATCCTGGTTAACAGGACCTGGCACAATTGTTCCGTTTCCTTGGGACACCACTCCGGTAATCGTACCTCAGTGAGGTTTAAAATCACTGAGGCCACCGCGTAGTGTACCCCTTGGTACAGCATCTGACCGGTGGGTACCAATACTAAACCGTTCCCGGGTCCCTTTGTGGTGGTGGGGCACCCTTCCTTCTGGGCTAGTGCTACCGGAATCGTGGGCAGGGGCTTGCGTGGGCGGGTGATGAGTTCAGTGGCGTTTACCGGAATCAGGGAGAATGGGACTCCGCACGCCCGGGTGCTGACGTCTCACCTCATCCCTTTCCCTTCATCCTGCCACTGCCTCTGGAAAAAGATGGATATGCCTTTGGGGCAAACGTACTTCGAACCCCACATGCAGACATATATCCCTTCATCTGGTTCCCACCACTTGTCCCAACACACACGTAATTGTCCGTGAGTTCCCGTAATTGTCCGATGGGTATTGTTACTCGATTGTAGAGTTCTTCATATTCTTTCCCAGCTTTCGAAGCCACCACCATCTACTTAGCGGTGCGTTCCCATTACACACCAAACAGATCCTCTTTCCCACGGTAACGCTGACTCTGGGTGCAATGATCCTCACCCGAGGGCACAGTAACGAAGTCTCTTGGTAGGCAAACCCGGATTTGCTGGAGTATTCTGTAGAATTCGACCCCAGCCATCCTGGCCATCTCCCTTGGTGGAAGCAGGTGGCGGTTTCCTCAACCTCTCGCTTCCCCGTCCCATCCGTCGCGATGGGGGCTGTGTCCCCGGAGCATCTGAACACGACGACGTCCTTGGTGCGGCCTTGATAGGCCAGCCCGCACCCGATCGCCGCGAGCACCACGCGAATCCTCTCCATTGTATTCCTGGTTTCTGTAACCGATAAGATGATGTAGCCAGGCTCCCAATAGGTGCTGGCCTAATTAAACGGATGCTCGGATCCCCTGACCCCGCTTCCAAACAAACACACATACTGGGCAGACTTCGAAAACTGCCTTATAAAACATCCCCATCATCTCAAACTTCACATGCCTTAAACTAACATTAAAATTACTTAACTTAACTTATCATTAACTAAACTTATGTACAGTGCCGCCCTCCTTCGGGCGGCCTACCTAATTCCTGTGAGGGCTGCAGCGTGCCGCTCCCCGTGGCAGGGCTGCACTGGCCTTCGGCTTTGATCCCCCGCAGCCTGTCGCTGCTGAACGGGAATCGTGTCTTTCCTGGGCTACCCTGGATCGAGGTTGGGGGAAGTAAGGAGAATCTGACCAAAACTTTCTGGGCTGAGGCGTCCGAGCCGACCTACGAGGGGGCGCCTTGGGCGAGGCTCCCAGGGCTAACGGACCGGGGATCGGGACCTTCACCGTCGCAGCCTGTGGTCCCACCACAGCTGCCGGCTCCGGCTCCCTTCCCTCAGGCTCCGCCCCCCTGGGGCTGGGATCCGTGGCATCCGACTCCACCCCACCTGTCCCCACAGGTGGTGAGTCTCCGCCCCCAATCCCTACCTCCCCTAAGCTCGAGTCGGGGGCGAGACCTTCGTCCTCCGACTCCTCCTCCTCCATGATCGGTTCAGGGACGGGGTCGAGCTGTTCGGGCTCTTCCTCGTCCGAATCCCAAACTAACGGGGAGACCTCCCACTCCAATGGGATTACTCCTCCCCTCTCGCAGGCTACAGTTCCAGCCTGTGTGGTCTGTGACTCCGTCTCAGGCTGAGGATTTCTGTCCTCAGACCTGGCCCCTGTTGTTGGCCCTTGTGCACCCGGCTTAAACAGTTTACACTGGTTAATGTGAAACCATTTAGTACGTCGGGGCACCTTCACTGCGTACACCATGGGGCTGGCCTTGTCTACAATGCTGTAGGGCCCCATGTACAGTGGTTCTAGACTCCCTACTCGGGCATAGTTCCTAACCATGACCTGGTCTCCGACTTCCCACTCTTGCTTGTTACGGGGTTCCAGCAACAGTCGATTGCCCCGATGCTGTCTCCCCATGTTCCCAGCCGTTTGCTCATAAACCTGTTTCAGGCGCTCCAAAAGGGTTTGGACGAACTTGTCCCGATTCACCTCTTGGAGCTGGCCCTCAGTGAGCACCGGGGCTAGTACATGGGTGGGTGTTCGCATGATCCTCCCAGTCATTAACTCGTGCGGGGAGTACCCCGTACTTTTGGACTGGCTGGCCCAGATCCCCATGAGGACTAGAGGCAGGATCTCCGCCCACTTCTGGGGCGAGCCCATAGCCTCTTTCCTCAGCTTTTCCTTGAGGGTCCGGTTCATGCGTTCAACAATCCTGGATGACTGGGGATTGTGCGCTACGTGCCACTTCCCTTCAATGCCCAAGAGCATGAGGGTGTTCTGCATCACTTGGCCGGTGAAATGACTCCCTCGGTCAGACTCAACAAACCGGGGGAGCCCCCACCGTGAGAACACTTCCCGGACCAAGATCTTGGCAGTAACCAGCGCCGTAGCTGTTCTACACGGGAAGGCTTCTACCCACTTGGTAAACACATCCACCAGGACAAGGCAGTACTTATAGCCTCCCTGGGCGGTGGGCAGGGGCCCTATGTAGTCGACCTGTATCGACTGCCATGGTCCATCTACCCTCCTGATGTGCCCCATGGGCACTTTCCTTTTCTGGGGGTCTGGGTTGTTTGCAGTGCACACAAGACAGCTTGCACAGAACTCGCGGACATCGTCTCGAAGTCCCGGCCACCATCTCGCCTGCTCTACTCGTTGCCAGGTAACCTCAGGCCCGGGGTGTCCTGCTCCTGGACCCTCATGGGCCAGTTGAAGGAATTCCCTCCGGTGCTGCTGCGGCACAACCCACTGTTCCTCCCGGAACAACAGGCCTTCCTTGACGGAGAGGGCTGCCGTACTGTACGGACCCTCTACCTGCTTGCCCTCAGCAATAGCATTGAGGACTGTTTTCAGGGCGGGATCCAGGGTTTGGACGGTCTTTAGGTCTAGGGGTGGTGTCACCCCTGTGTTCCCTGGAGTCCCCTCCCTGCCTCGGATCGCTGCCACGGGTCCGGGTCCATAGGGGTCCCAGAAAATGCCGCTGCGGGCACCCTCCCTGGCTAGCGCATCCGCCTGCTGGTTACCCTGACTGCGGGGTTCTGTGGTGGAATGAGCCTTCACCTTGTGGATGAACACTTCCCCTTCCTCCCCCACTGCTGCCAGGATCTTTTCCAGCAAGGGCTTGACTGTTAAAGGTCGTCCGTCCGCGGAGGTATATCCGCGACGAGACCAAATGGCCAGGTATTCCATACACGAATTGCATGTGAACATGCTGTCCAAGCAAATCGTGTATGGGGTTGGGAAGATCTCGGGGTGGGTAACCACGTACGCCACCGCGGACAGTTCAGCCTGCTGTGCGCTCATAGTGCTGGGGAGCCTAATCGCCAGGGCAATGTTTGCCGCGGTGTCATAAACTCCACACCCTGTGAGTCGTTCGCCAGCAGATACCGTGCTGGGACCGTCTACGTAGATCTCGCGGCCTGTGGGGTGTATCCCAGCTCGTAAACCTATGTTGACCTCCCATACCCCTTCGACGGAACTCCGATGGGCTGTTCCGGGATATACCATGTTGGCCGCGAGCTTCGGCTCGCAAAGACCTTTAACCTTGAGATCCATCTGGGAAAGGAGGAGGGTCCAGCGCGCAATCCGAGCGCTGCTTACGGTCCCATCCTTAATCCTTCCATCCAGAAGCATCTTTGTGGGTGTGTGGTGGGTGAGGAGAGTGATGGGAGAGGTTCCTGTGAAGATCGCTGATCTGTTCACAGCCCAATGCGTGGCCAGGAGATGCCGTTCGCAATTGGAAAAACTCCTCTCCACATCCGTAAGCACCCTGGAGGAGTAGACCACCGGCCTCAGCTTGCCGTGTCGCTCCTGGAGCAGCACGGCACTCAGGCTGTCTCCACTGGCGGCTACTTCCAGGAAAAACTCCTCCCCCCCCATCTATGGCCCCTAGGGCTGGCGCGGTCTGCAGGTCCCTTTTCAACTTCTCGAATGCTGCCTGACAACCCTCGTCCCAAGACCACTCGACTCCCTTGTGTAAGAGTCAGAGTAGCGGGGCTGCTGTGGCTGCATAGTCCTCGATGAAGTCTCTGCAGTACCCGGTCAATCCCAAAAAGGACCTTACACCCGTTACTGTGTTAGGAATCGGCAAATCTTGCACCGATTCCCGCCTAGCCTTATCTATGGCTCTTTGCCCAGCGCGGATGGTCAGACCCAGGAATTTCACCTCCTGCTGGCCGATCCGTGCTTTCTTTGGGTTTACTTTAAAACCCTTCCTTTCCAGTAGCTCCAATAATTCGGCTAATAGTGGGCCGTGCTCCTCCCTTGAATCCGTGAACAGGAGCAAGTCGTCCACATACTGCACTATCTGATTGGGCTGGCTAAATTCCTTTAAACTTCCTGCCATGCACTGATGGAAAATGCTGGGGCTGTTGTGGAAACCCTGTGGCAAGCAGTTCCAAGTGTACTGTTGCCCTTTAAAAGTAAAGGCAAACTTGTACTGATCCTCCCGCCGCAACGGAATGGACCAAAAACCGTTCGAGATATCCAGCACCGTGAACGTGGTCGCGGATGCTGGAATACTCCTTATTAGGTCGGCAGCTGCTGCTACCGTGGGCGCGCAGGCTGGGATGTTACTATTGAGGACTCTGTAGTCCACCGTGGCCCTCCATGAATTGTCCGGCTTCCTTACCGGCCATAATGGGGAGTTCACGTGAGTGGCTATCGGCCTCAACACGCCCTGCTGCACCAATGAAGATATTGCTGTCTCCATGTCGGGTTCTGCTTCCTTGGGGAAGTTATACTGCTTTTGGGGTCGGACCATGGGGTCCCCGTCTACGCTGACCTCAAACCCGGTGACACTCCCACAGTCGTGCTTGTGGGTCGCAAATGCGGTCAGATTGTCCGGCACAAATGCTTGCAAGTCCGTTGGGACGTCCGCGACCATAAGCTCGAGGTCGTAACCTCCTGACGGCTTCATGGTGCACAGGGCCCCCTTTTCTCCCTTCCCTGGGATCACGACTACCTTGCCTAACCCATTCTCGGCTCCCCAGAAACAGTGATTTCTAAGGTCCACGAGGATCCCGTGTTCCACCAAGAAATCAGACCCGAGGATACCTTTACCACCCCCCTCGTTCCACTTCATCAGGATACACGTCCAAGTGGTGTGGAGTGCTCCCAAATGAATGGAGAGCGGGATGGAGAACGCGCCAGCCTGTTCTTTGCCTGTGAAACCCGTTAATGAGAATGGAGCCTGGGTAGACAGAGGTGAGGAAAAAGGTTTAGCTGTGTGGATCATGGTACATGATGCCCCCGTATCCAACAGGTAACTACCCTTTTCCTTCTCTACCTCCATCTCCACAAGGGGTCTTCTCCATGCTTCATAACGGAGCGGACACAGGTAGACGGGCTGCGCGGGCTTTAGTCATTGGGGCGCTGCGGTTGGGGCTGGGGGAACAATAGGGCCATTGGCGACTGCCGCCTTCCCCTGCAAGGTCATTAGAGACCGCATTGCCTCTAAAACTGACTCGATCGCATCGGGATGGATCGACACATCGGCTCCTTTCTCCCGGATGGGCGTTTGGGCTGGGGCTGAGGGAGCTTTTCCCTTTAAATCCTTCCAGGGATTTTTACAGTCCCGGCGCCAGTGACCTTCCTTCCCACACCCGTAACAACTATTCTTGGCTTGGGGAGGGCGATTCCCCTCCTGATGCCATTCCTTTTTAACAGGAGCTGCAGGCCTCACCTCATGCACCTTTCCCTTCGGGGGAGGCACTTCCTTACTCCTGCTGTTCCTGTAACCTATCGTGAGCTGATCAAGTACTATCTCCTCCGTGGTGCGGGGGTTATTGGGGTCAAACCATGTTTTGGCCTGCTCCCTCACCTATGGCAAGCAATTGGTGACCAGGCACCGGAGCCAATGAGCCCTTTGACCAGCGTCCAGCCCGTCCCGGGCCGGCCCACCCGGGCAGCTGTGCCGATACACTGGCCACAACCTTCCGGCGAAAACCCATGGGGCTCTCCCTCTAGCTGCACCGTCCTATCCAATCGGAGGAACGGACTTCCGTCATTTTCCCCCATAACCTCCATGATCTCGTCCCGTAAAACCTCATACTCCCGGTGCCCTCTCTTGCTCTCGTCAGAGAGACACTGGAGGATCGAGCTGTCCAGGGAGAACAGCAGCATTCTGGACTGCTCTCTCCCGTCGCAGTCATTAACTGCTGCGGTCTGCTCCACGTCCCTAAAATGGACGGAGGGATCTCCTGACTCGGAGAGTTTTGGGATGTGGCTTATCATTGCCCTTAGCTGTTGTGCGCTGTGGGGCATTACGATCTGATTCATGAGGGGTCCGTCATCGCCATTGTCTTTGTCCGGACCGAGCCTCCGGTGTCGAGCGGGACACATCGGTGCCGGCTTCGACCCTACTACCTGGGGTTGCTCTACCTCAGGAATCTCTTCGACTAACTCCACCGTTTCCTCCCCCGCAACCCAAGACTCATTATAGCTGGGAGGTGCCGAGGGCTCGGTGGTTGGTACCCTAACTGCCTCTCGTGGAATCGGTCTTTTGGATTCCCAGGCTAACTGTAGATGGCTCGCTGGTGGGTTTATGAGACACACCAAGCCGTTTCCCTTCGCTAGGGCTGTTCTCAGGTCCTCCAGCTCCCTTTGGCAAGCGCTATGGTCGGCGTTCTCAGACCTATCCTCGATGGCCATCTTGTACGCTGCTCTAGCTCCCAGAATACTCTCCTCATGTGCCTTTACCTGCTGAGCTAGGCGGACACACCTGTCTCTCATTCTTCCTTCACTGGTCTTGGCCTCAGTGACCTGACACTCCAAGTAATCTATCTTGGTCTCATGGCGATTGGTTACGGAGTGGCGTTCCTGATTTAGCGCGTTGAGCGATGCAATCAGTCTCTTTCCTCCCGCAACCTTTTCCTCTACTTCTGCTAGTAACCCTTTGATCTGGGCCGTCTGTGCTACAACGACTTGGTCCAAAAGCTGGACTTGCTTCTTGTAGCACATCAGCCAGACCGCTTTTTCTACAGATCTTTTGTGCTCTTTGCTTTCTGTCCACTTGATGGCTGTGTCTAGTGGGCACCTATCTCTTAAATGGTCAGATATCCACTGTTTTGTAAGGTTTACCTTCCCAAAAACATAATCCGCTATTCTCTCATCCATCACATTTCGTTTATTCAGACCTTGATCTAACACACTACATTCCTGCTGCCAAGGTCCTGCCGCGGTCGCCATCTCTGTAGGGGGTTTCTCTTGCTTGCTCTGGTCTCCTGCCAGGCTTCTTGCAATAATTACCTGTGAGTGGTTTGACCCACTCGCCCCTATGGTTCTAGACCTTGGACTTAGGTGCAGGGAGCTGTAGTGCAGAAAAACTCAATAGACCAGGTCGAATAGCACGAAATGGATGCCTTTATTGAACAGTTTGCAGCATTATAAAGTACATGTCATATGCACAGATTAAAACAACTACAAGCATGCACACATCTATAAACTTAACTCTATAGAAATGGGGAACACACGGCACATCGAAAAAGGGATAACACATTACAATTACCCTTAACCCCCTCCCCTATGCCTAATTAAGTTTCAATTTGAGGGACTCGGGATCATGCTCACTACTTTAAGAATTGCGAAAAAGGCTTTGCAGCCTTTCGACACAGCTTTCCGTCGTCACGTGGGTTTGGAAGCTTCTGGCGCAGCTTGTTTTCCTCTTGGTTCTCCTGCGATGAGCACTCGCCGATGTGATGTTGAAGAACTGGGGTACCGGGCCCTGAGTGTCTTCTTCTCCGGCCTGGGTTGTTGATGATCTCCCGACAAAAGTACCCGGACCTCCCTCGTCATCTTCCCATCGTGGCCGGGCCTTGCCTGGCCGAGCTGGCTTCCAAGCCAAACTCTTCTCGTCGTCCTCTCGTCGTGGCCGGGCCTTGCCTGGCCAAACACTGAACACGTTCCGAACCGAAGTTGTTTAGTTCCGATGCAGTCTGTCCCGAAGCGTACCGATGGAGGACTCACTGATGGACTTTACTTAATCCACAGTTATACCTTTTGGGACATTCTTATCTCCCGCCAAATCATAGTCCTGTCTTTGTAATAATTTTGGCGGGCAGAACTCTCTGCAGGGGTGTTTTGTCTTCATAACGGGAGTCGTTGATAGCTGAACTGGCCTTCCTGGGCCGATAATGTCTTTGCTTTGTTACCGTAACTCGGTTTGTATATTGATTGGTCTGGAGATTGCCCTGGATGGCTGTTAAATGGCTTCTCTTTGTACAGTGTAATGGGCTTAAGCGTTCGTTCAATTGTCCGCCTATTTCTTGATGGGTCTCATCCTGCCACCCAAATCTGTCCTGTACTTATAATCTAATCAATATGTATACTCAGTTCCATGAGTTTCGGCTTCCCGAAACTGGTTTCCGCGGGCTTTATATGTCCTCAATCCACAAGCCTGTCTGGCTTGCAGTAACAGAAATTCAAATGGTCCCAGAAGCTGGTCACGAGGTCTGGCGGCCATTTTGTGTGCCCTTTTATCAAAGGTTTCTCTGTAAAAGCTTCTTTTGGTCAATAAAGCTGTTTTATTAACCCTAATTTCCCACATGATTATTTAATGAAAATTTCGCGAATCCTACACTTACTCAACAATAACCTGCTCACTGATGCTCAGTTTGGGTTCCGCCGGGACCACTCGGCTCCAGACCTCAGTACAGCCTTAGTCCAAAAATGGACAAAAGAGCTGAAACATAGAAACATGGAAACATAGCAGATAGGAACAGGAGTAGGCCATTCAGCCCTTCGAGCCTGCTCCGCCATTCAATATGATCATGGCTGATCCTCTATCTCAATACTATATTCCTGCTCTCTCCCCAAACCCCTTTTGCATCTAGAAATCTATCAATCTCCTTCTTAAATATATTCAGTGACTTGGCCTCCACAGCCTTCTGTGGTAGAGAATTCCACAGGTTCACCACCGTCTGAGTGAAGAAATTTCTCCTCATCTCAGTCCTAAATGTCCTACCCCGTATCCTGAGACTGTGACCCCTCGGTCTAGACCCCCCAGCCAGGGGAAACATCCTTCCTGCATCCAGTCTGTCTAGCCCTGTCAGAATTTTATACATTTCAATGAGATCCCCTCTCATTCTTCTAAACTCTAGTGAATACAGGCCTAGTTGACCCAATCTCTCCTCATACGACAGTCCTGCCATCCCAGGAATCAGTCTGGTGAACCTTCGCTTCACTCCCTCTATGGCAAGTATATCCTTTCTTAGGTAAGGAGACCAAAACTGCCCATAGTACTCCAGGTGTGGTCTCACCAAGGCCCTATATAACTGTAGTAAGACATCCCTGCTCCTGTACTCAAATCATCTTGCAATGAAAGCCAACATACCATTTGTCTTCCTAACTGCTTGCTGCACCTGCATGTTTGCTTTCAGTGACTGGTGTACAAGGACACCCAGGTCCCTTTGTACATCAACATTTCCCAATCTATCACCATTTAAATAATACTCTGCCTTTCTGCTTTTCCTACCAAAGTGGAGAACTTCACATTTATCCAGGTTATACTGCATCTGTCATGTATTTGCCCACTCACTCAACTTGTCTAAATCGCCTTGAAGCCTATTTGCATCCTCCTCACAACTCACAATCCCACCTAGTTTCATGTCGTCAGCAAACTTGGAAATATTACATTTGGTTCCCTCATCCAAATCATTGATATATATCTGTGTACAGTTCTGGCCTCCTTACCGAAGGAAAGACATACTTGCCTTAGAGGGAGTGCAACGAAGGTTCACTAGACTAGTTCTTGGGATGAGGGGATTGCACTATGAGGAGAGATTCAGTAGACTAGGCCTATAAGGGGAAAAATTCGGTATCTACCATTTTGAGGTGCTAACATTGCCCGGTGCTAGTTAGCACCGACAACCGTGAAATTGAGTTTCAGTGTCCCAAGAGGAAAGTGGAGCACTAAATCTCAAGTGCTTCACTTCCTTCTTAGGGTGCAAACGTCGGAGAGCGGGGTGGAGACTTCAGCAGCGCTACACACTGGGCCGTGCAGCACTGCCGCATTCAAAGGCTCCTTCCCTCCCTTAAAGGGAAGGGCCTTCGCTGCAGGCTTTGCAATTTAAAAAGTACCAACCTGGACCACCAAGGCAGCCATGATCCTGCGCGATCAGCCCGGCATTCAAGCAGAGTGCCGGGCTGATTGATCGCGGAAAAAATTAGAGCAGTAAAGGTAAGTTTTTTTTTACTTACCTTGGCCAGTTCGCCTTTAATTATCACCCCTGAAGCAGTAGGCCGCCCGATACACGCCTCCTGCAGCTGTTGGTGTTTTCCACCGGCGCTGCTGCAGGAGGCAGAAGTCAAACTTGGGTCCGGGGCGCTACCGTGGCGATGCACACAGTGATGCACAGGGCGATGACATCATGATCTCCGGGCGAAGGCGATCAGGATGCAACACTATAGCGCCACCGCAAAACCCTCGCCGAATAAGGCGGGAGTCGATGTCAGCACCACACCTGGTTGCAAAGCCATTTGCACCCCGTACGGGAGGCGCAAAGACACCCAATTTCAGCCCGATATTCCCGGGGGTTTAGAAGAATGAAAAGTGATCTAATTGAAACATATAACAGTTTTAAGGGGCTTGACAGGGTTAATGCAGGGAAAATGTTTCCTCTGGCTGGGAAATCTAGAACATGGGGTCACAGTCTCCGAATAAGGGGTCGGCCATTTAGGACTGAGATGAGGAGAAATTTCTTTACTCAAAAGGTTGTGAATCTTTGGAATTCTCTACCCCAGAGAGCTGTGGATGCTCAGTCGTTGAGTATATTCAAGACAGAAGTCGATAAATTTTTGAGAACTAAGGGAATTAAGGGATATGGGAATAGGGCGGGATGGTGGCATTGAGGTGGAAGATCAGCCATGATCTTGTTGAATGGCGGAGCAGGCTCAAAGGGCCAAATGGCCTACTCCTGCTCCTATTTCTTATGTTCTTATGGACTCTTTAGCTTGCAGTTAAATGTCTTGGCACTACCTGATGTGGAGTGAAAATTGGTATTAAAGGAACTACTTTATGGCCCGGAATTTGCGATCAGCAGCGAAGCAAAGGAGCTCGTCGCTGGCCCTGAAGAAAGCTGCCCACAGAGATCGCGCAATCTCTGTGGCGAGAAGTTTGCTTTTTTCGACATTCAGTTGATTTCAGCGCTCTGTAATGAGAATCCCTAGTGCGAGCTGCTGTGACGTCAACAAGCTGTCTAAGCAGCTAATCACATGTCAGAATTCTCACAGACAGGGAACCAGATAATCAGAAGTTGCTTTTATCTGGATTGTTTTAAAACATTACAGAGAGTGAAATAAAGATTTGTGCTCTCACGTGGGGATAAGGTAGATGATGAAATATCATGAACAAACTTTTAAAAAAATTAAAAGTTTTTAAAAACTTACTATTTTTATCATAATGGAAACATTTGACACCCCACAAACTTAGTTTTTCATGGCCAAAACATTTGTTTACCAGTCAATACGCTGTTAAAACCCCAGTTACATCTATTACAACAAGGCTTAACATTTAATGGGGTCTTTACCAGTGATATTACTGTGGAAAAGCCCAAGGTTTGTCAGTTTCACTGATTTCACTGATTACACTGATTGCCAGCTATGGGGAGGGGCCACAGCGCAGCCAGTGTCGGAGCAGTGAATGACAGACCGTAACTTCAGGATTTCCACGTTTAGATGCGGATGCACTAAATCCTGAAGTTGTGGTCAGTTTCAAAGGGGTTATGACGGCGAACGCTAACAATTCGCTGTTATTACACACCGCAAATTCCGACTCTATAGATTCCATTTTATTTAATGCTTTTCCCATTCTGCTGAACTCTCAGAAATACTTTCTTTATAGTCAGCTTCTCCATGATATTAGGTTCATAAAATAAAGGTTCTAAATTGGGGGAAGGCCGATTTTAATATGATAAGGCAGGATCTGGCCAATGTGGACTGGGATCAGCTACTTGAAGGAAAATCCACATCGGAGCAATGGGAGTCTTTCAGAAAGGAAATTGAGAGAGTACAATGGCAACATGTTTCCATAAAGGTCAAAGGTGGGACCAACAAGCCCAGCGAACCTTGGATGTCAAGAGATATACGAGAATGGATTAGGAAAAAAAGGGGGGCTTTTGGCAGATACAAAGGACTAAAGACAGAGGAAGCCCTAGAGGAGTATAAAAAGTGCAGGGGGTTACTTAAAAAAGAAATTAGGAGAGCGAGGAGGGGCCATGAAATAACACTGGCGAGCAAAATAAAGGAAAATCCTAAGATGTTTTATAAGTATATTAAGGGCAAGAGGATAACTAGGGAAAGAGTAGGGCCCATTAGGGACCAAAGTGGCAAACTGTGTGTAGAGCCAGAGGATGTAGGTGGGGTTTTAAATGAATTTTTTGCGTCTGTGTTCACTATGGAGAAGGACGATGTGGACATAGAAATCGGGCAGGGGGACTGTGATATACTTGAACATATTAGCATCGAGAGGGAGGAGGTACTAGCGGTTTTAGCAGGTTTAAAAGTGGATAAATCCCCAGGCCCGGACGAGATGTATCCCAGGCTGCTATGTGAGGCAAAGGAGGAGATTGCAGGGGCTCTGACACAAATTTTCAGAACATCTCTGGCCACAGGGGATGTGCCAGAGGACTGGAGAACAGCTAACGTAATACCATTATTCAAGAAGGCTAGTAGGGATAAACCAGGGAATTACAGGCCAGTGAGCCTAACACCAGTGGTAGGGAAATTATTGGAAAAAATTCTGAGGGACAGAATTGGTCTCCACTTGGAGAGGCAGGGATTAATTAGGGATAGCCAGCATGGCTTTGTCAAGGGAAGATCATGTCTGACCAATTTGATTGAATTTTTCGAGGGGGTGACTAGGTGTGTGGATGAGGGTAGTGCAGTGGATGTGGTTTACATGGATTTCAGTAAGGGTTTTGATAAAGTCCCACATAGGAGACTGGTCAGGAAGGTAAGAGCCCATGGGATCCAGGATGCCTTGGCACATTGGATCCTAAACTGGCTTAGTGGCAGAAGGCAAAGGGTGATGGTGGAAGGTTGTTTTTGTGACTGGAAGCCTGTGTCCAGTGGGGTACCGCAGGGATTGGTGCTGGGTCCCTTGCTGTTTGTGGTCTACATTAATGATTTGGATGTGAATGTAAAAGGTATGATCAGTAAGTTCGCAGATGACACAAAAATTGGTGGGGTGGTAAATAGCGAGGCGGGAAGCCTCAGGCTACAGGACGATATAGATGGGTTGGTCAGGTGGGCGGAACAGTGGCAAATGGAATTTAACCCTGAAAAGTGTGAGGTGATGCATTTTGGACAGACTAACAAGGCAAGGGAATACACAATGGGCTAGATTTTCAGTTGCTTGCGCCAGCAGTTAGCGCCTTAAGAGAAGTGATTTCCGGGCGCTATGCGTGTAGCGCCCGGGCGCAGCGCAGTTTGCGCCCCGCCCCAAATTAAGCTGCCCGTTAGCGCCGGCGCAAAGTTTAGCGCCCGCCCGGATGCGCGCGCAGAAAATGATGTCACATCCTCGTGCAACGCCCTTTGGCCGCCCCGATTGCAAACTTCAGTCGGACCGCCCCATTGTGCGGCGGGCGGCCGGAGCGTTTGGAAAAAGGAACGCAACACAACCAGCGCGGGCCCCGGGGGGCGCTAATTAAAGGGAACGTCCTCTCCAGTATAAAGGCCATCCTTTTTTCAGAAAACAGTCTTGTGCAACGCATTTCTGGAGACACAACAAGGAGGATAGCTAACTGGTTTCAAGCAGCAAGAGCCAGGTATTTTTGGACTCAGGCAACAGCGCTGCAAGTGGCCATTTGGAAATTAGAGTGTTTGCCAGGATTTGATGGGGGTTGCATGGGGTGCCAACGCGGAGCTGCAGCTCCATGTCCGTAGGGCTCGCAGACGCATTGTGAGAGGGGCAGCCCTGGCTAGAGGCAGAGGGGGCTACAGGCGTCGGCCACGTAGGCCTTACCCAGTCAGGCTATACCGCCAGCAGCGCTCCTACCTAAACATGAGTGCCGCGCGATGTGTTAAAAGGCTCCGATTCCGAAAGGGGGTGATTGCAGAGATCTGCCACCTGCTTCGCCGAGATCTGCGGCCAAAGCTCAGGTGCAGGACGTCTCTGTCGGTGGAAGTGAAGGTGACGGTGGCATTGAACTTCTATGCCACCGGCTCCTTCCAATACGCTGCTGGGGACATAGCAAACATCTCCCAGTACGGCGCACATCGCTGCATCCGCCAGGTGACCGAAGCACTGTTCAGAAGGAGAAGCCAATTCATCTCCTTCCCCATGGCCCTGGAGAGCCAGCATCAGCGCGCATTGGGATTTTCCAGACTCGGGGAATTCCCCTTGGTGCAGGGCGCCATTGACTGTACGCATGTGGCTTTGCGGGCCCCTCTGGAGCATGGCAAGCAGTATCGCAACAGGAAGGGCTACCATTCTCTGAATGTGCAGCTGGTCTGTGACCACAAGCAGCGCATCATGGCAGTCAATGCCAGCTTCCCAGGCAGCAGCCACGATGCCTTTATCCTGCGGCAGAGTACTGTGCATGACATGTTCCAGGCACAGCCTCCCCCAAGAGGATGGCTACTCGGGGACAAAGGCTATCCTTTGTGCACCTGGCTCATGACCCCGCTCCGCGCGCCCAGGACCGCTGCTGAAGAGGCCTACAACGAGAGCCATCAAACCACCCGCAACATCATCGAGCTAACTATTGGGGTCCTCAAGCAGCGGTTCCGCTGCCTTGATCGCTCCGGAGGAGCTCTCCAGTATTCGCCGGACCGGGTCTCCCAATTTGTGGTGGTTTGCTGCATGCTACACAACCTGGCTATCCGCAGGACTCAGGCACTGCCACCTGACGTTGGACCAGCACCTCAGGAGGAGGAGCAGGAGGAGCATGAGGAGGAGGAGGAGGAGGAGGAGGAGGAGCAGGAGTACGTTCCCAGGAGGGAGCGACCAGGGCCAAGGGCCGCACGACGCCACCTTATTACACGGTACTTCTAAGCCCCCTGTCAGGGAATGGCCAGGGGCCATGAGGGAAGATGAATGCAGCCGCTCTGCAAGCCCTCAGCCGGCGAAGCCAACAAACACTAAGAAGAACAACCATGGAGACTGCATGAATAAAGATAATTTTTTATTACACAAAAATGAAAAGCCCTTCCCACATGAATCCCCAAAAACAATAAACGGGCCCCACAAAAAGCCCAACAAACGACTCACTCCCACAAACTGGGAGGAGCCACTCCACCTTTATTGAAACCGGGCCTCAACGTCGGCCTAACGCAAAAAAAAAGCCCTCCAAAAGCACAACCATGGGCAAAATAAAGATGGCCACCGCCATATTAAAGGAAAGCTGGCCACACCCTCTACTGAGTGGCCCGCGAGGGCGAGACCTTGGCCAGCATTTTGCCTCCCCTGCCCTGCCTGCTGCTCCTTCGCAAGCTCTGCCCAGTGGCTGCTGCGAGGCTGGGGGAAGGCGCCTGAGGCTCAGATGCCCTTCCGCCAGATGCCGCTGGGGGGCGGCCTACACGGCGTTTGGGCCTCGAGGGGCCGTCTCCTGAGTGGCGCACCTGAGCCTGGCCACCATCAGCTGCAGCCGCTTGCCCTTGACGCCCCAGAGGGGGAATGGCGGCGACGGATGGCGCAATGTGGGCCAGCTGGCGTCTGGGATGCGCTGGCTGGTGCTGTGGCGCGGTGGCACTCGGCCGGGCCCGCACTGCAGGATCCGCAGCAATCAGCCGACGGCCGGCTTGCTGGGATGGTCCAGCGCGGCGCCTGCCCTGGCGATGCCTGCCTGAGACAGCGCGTGTGGCAGCAGTGAGTGGCCCTGTGGTCCTGGTGTGCGCGCGCATCACATCCGCCAGGGTCTTGACGGCATCAGTTAGCATGCGGCCAGTCGCGGCAGTTGCTGCCCCGAACTCGCGCACACTGGTCGCCAGCGACTCGATGGCCTCAGGCATGCGCCCCACCACGCTCATGAGCTCCGTGTGGCGCCGGTCCGAGTCGTCGGCCATCTGATCGAGCTTCCGCACCTCCTCCGAAGTGAAGGTGTCCGGACTGGAGTCGCGACTCTCCCGCTGGGGAGGAGGGGGCCGAACTAGGGGACCCTTGCCGCGTTGGTGACGGCGAGTGTGCCGAGCAGCAGCACTCCCCTCTGATCCTTCCCCCCTTTGGGGGGAAGGCCGCGGGCCACGCGCACGGCTGCTGGGTGGCTGGACGCCACTGGTCCCAGAAGCTGCATTGCCCTGCGACAGTTCCTCCAGGCACTCGTCCAGTGAGGAGGTGTCAAGCATTTCCTCCTCTCCTGCGGGACGTGACTGTTCCCCCGAAGGTCCGGCTTGCTCCTCCTCCTCCTCCTGGTTGGAGGTGCTGTCACTGGCAGCCTCAGGGTCCTGGTTGTCACCAGCTGAAAGCAGGAATGCACAAGAGTAGCTTCAGAGTGAGGAGACGGCGTCAGCGAGGGAGTTAGGACTGGTGGGATTCAGCGCATTGGTGGGACAGTGGCAAAGGAGGTAGCTCGGATGGGCCAGTGCGACGCGAGAGGGCCAAAAGGCGAGGTCCTTACCATTGCCGGGCAGTGGAGGGTCGGATACACCGCACGCTGTGGGGACAATCACACGGGCTCCCATGAGCACACACACGCGCTCCTCCAGCCGAGTGAGCTTCTGCAGCTTGGCGCGGCCACCCCTGGCACGGGCCTGGCGATTAAACGCTACTTTAGCCTGCAAGAGAAAGGACGGGCTGTAAGTGCGCAGTGAAGCCCTGATGTAGTGTGCACTGCCTCCCATGGTGGAATAGCTTGGACAGAGTGAAGCCCTGATGTACTGTCCACTGCCTCCCATGGTGGAATAGCTGGGCCAAAGTGTAGAGTGCCGAATGGCCATTTGATGCTCATGACTGTCCCAATGCTGCTGGCTGAGGGCTGGCCAAAAGGACTTTCAGGTCCCTTTGCCCATCATGTCAGGTGTACATGCAAGAATGAGGAGGAGACTGGAAAGGCTACTCACCCTCACAATCCTGGTCAGATCGTTGTATTTCTTACGGCATTGTGTGTGGGTCCTGGGGGCCTCGCCGGTGAACGTCACCCTCTGGGCGATCTGCTTCCAGGCTTTGGTGTAGTCGTGGTGGGTTGGATTCCTCCCACTCTCTGGAAACAAGATCTTGCGCCTCACCTCCAGAGCTGTGACCATTATGTCCAGATCACCCTCTGAGAAGCGCAGGGCACGCTGACGGGCCTTCTCTGGCGTTGCCATGACTCCCTGGGGCTGAGCAGTAGTGTTGAGGCCTCTTTGCAAGGCTGCAGTGTGCAGGGCGTGGCAGCAGACCAATTCGTCCCTTCCCCCTTTAAGAGCTGGTCGGCACCACGGGGTCTGCTGTCAGTGCAAAAATGACCGCACCCGTGCTGCGCCCCGCCTGGGCACTATCCCTCTGGACCGCCGGCTTAGCGCCTAAAGAGAGTAGTGGAACGCCTCTTTTAGCGCTCCACCAACCTCTTAGGGCGAAGCCACTGAATTCCCGGCAACGGGGCGCTACTTTGGGGCGGGCGCTAACTTCGGGCGGGCGCTAAGGTTAGCGCCCCAAAACTGCCTATACTGAAAATCTAGCCCAATGAATGGTAAGACCCTAGGAAAGACAGAGGATCAGAGGGACCTTGGTGTGCATGTACATAGATCCCTGAAGGCAGCACAACAGGTGGATAAGGTGGTTAAAAAGGCATATGGGATACTTGCCTTTATTAGCCGAGGCATAGAATATAAGAGCAGGGAGGTTATGATGGAACTGTACAAAACGCTGGTAAGGCCACAGCTGGAGTACTGTTTGCAGTTCTGGTTGCCACACTATAGGAAGGATGTGATTGCTTTGGAGAGGGTGCAGAGGAGATTTACCAGGATGTTACCTGGGCTGGAGCACTTCAGCTATGAAGAAAGACTGGACAGGCTGGGATTGTTTTCCTTGGAGCAGAGAAGGCTGAGGGGGGACCTGATTGAGGTATATATATATATATATACAAAATTATGAGGGGCATAGATAGGGTGGATAGAAAGGAACTTTTCCCCATATTAGAGGGGTCAATAACAAGGGGGCATAGATTCAAGTTAAGGGGCAGGAGGTTTAGAGGGGATTGAGGAAAATCTTTTTCACCCAGAGGGTGGTTGGAATCTAGAACTCACTGCCTGAAAGGATGGTAGAGGCAGGAACCCTCACAACATTCAAGAAGCATTTGGATGAGCACTTGAAATGCCATAGCATACAAGGCTACGGACCAAATGCTGGAAAATGGGATTAGATTAGATAGGGCTTGATGGCCGGCGCGCACGCGATGGGCCGAGGGCCTCTTTCTGTGCTGTATAACTCTATGACTCTATGACAATGATTTGGCTGTTTATCTAGTAACATCAACATTGCTTCAATGTTCTCGTCCAAAAAGTCAAAATAAAGACCAAACTTAAAAAAATGCTTCCAAAAAACAAGTAAAAATACATTAAAAATAGTCAAAGCTCAACAAAGAAAAAATGAATAAAAAAGCCTTCTGTGTGCAGCTTATTTTTGATAGTCGAGGGCAGATTTTATGAAATCACGTGGCTGGCAAACAGCCTCACCTGCTGGGAGTGTAGGGTTCTCAAAATTCCCACATTCCCCAAAGTTATGGATAAAGGGACCCTGCATGGACAAGTTATGAAAAGACAGGTTACCCAAAATGGCTTCTGCAACCTCATGACCAAAAGTACAGGATTTTAAAAGCAAGGCTCTGCAAACAGGCAGGCACTTTTTTTCAAGCCTGGAATGAAACTTAAAATGCATAGACCTGTGAATAGACTCTGTGGGGCCAGACAGTTAAAGCAAACACAGAATATGCATTCCATTCGCCTTGAAACAGATCAGGTTAGAATGGGCCTCAATCAAGGCCATCAGGTTTCTGCATATTTAATCGGTAACAGCTCACAGAAGCCATCGAGTCAGGAAACCCGATTAAGTTTCATACATAACCAACAGCCAGGACATCGAAACCATTAAAACACAGAGACAACCATTCCAGGGATCGTTAAAGTAAATGGCTGTAATTAGTTCAAACAAGCCCGCCAAAAGTTAGACAAAGGACTGACCTGATTTGGCGTGCAGCTAAGGAATGAAGAATCGGGTATAATTGTAGGCCCATCAGTGGTGATCGGTCTCTTATCCCTGTCTTGCTCTGGCCTCTTATCATTTGGCTTTTGGCCTGCTGCCGCTCGTTCTCATGCCCTGGCCTCGTGGCGGGCTCTCTTCTCGCTCCCCGCGCTGCTCAACACCAAGGATGCTCATTAATACACCAAGGGCCCAACGCGGGAGGAGAACGAGGCCCGAGTTCGAAACCACACAGGGCACACAGGCCACAAACGGGCAGACGAGATGAGACGAGACGAAGAATATGGTAAACCAGAGAAGGGCAGCGAAAGACGCTTTGGGGAACAAATGCCTAGTTATAAGCTGGCGTTTTGTGAATAAGTTGGCATTACATGCATGAACAGTAAAACCCCAATTTAAGAATATGCTGGTGTTCGAAGAATGGGTAGCAAAATCTAGACAAACGGCCTAGTTATAAGCTGGCGTTTGTCACATGGACAGTAATAGCCCAGTTGAAGAATAAGCTGGTGTTCGAAGCATGGATAGCAAAATCATTAGACGGTAAAGACCGCCAACCAACCCCCGACCACAGCAATACCGTCGGCGACCGCCCGAAGGAGAAGAAGGCCCATTTCGACGAAGTGCTCGACGAAGACGTTAACGGAGATAAAGGGAGGGTGCCTTTGCACAAACAACTTCAGCGCCACACCCTGTGACCACGTGGCGACGGGATACCCCAAAGGACAGGAAGAGCGGACCTCAAACCCCACCATCTAAAGCGACAGGTTTTGAATTGGTGAGCATGAATTCCTGGCCCCTCATAGCTTAATCTAGTTAGGTATAGGGGGTGGGATAAGGATAAGTGGATTTTTAATGTATTTGTTTCCCTCAATGTGCCATGTGTTCCCCATTCCCATGTAAGTGTATTAACTGTTTTATGCCTGTAACTATACCAGTAATTCTCAGTAGTATTGTGTTTTATTCAGCCTTTTAATAAAATTTGGTTTTCTTGCACCAAACCACTTGTCTACTCGATTTTCTGTATCGCTGCCTGTACCTAAGTCCGGTCTCTAGAACCCAGGGGGGTGTGGAGCTATTCGAACTGCTCAGAGACAGTCAGGGGCAGAGCTGACTGGGCACACACGCCAATAAACCCCTACAGGAGCACATATTGGGAATACAGGCACGTGTTCCCCATGAATTTCTGGATGGAAAATCATGGGGTGTGTATTCCCAAATTCTGGATTTGCACTTTTAGCAGGCAAGGTTTCCAGTGTGGAAATAATGCTGATTGGGACTTCTGGAATTACTTTGGGCACAGAAACCTCCTCATTTGCAAGCAGGAAGTATAAAATAAGTGATACAAATTACTTGGCTGTAAAGTTTAGTTCGAAGATCGTAATGAAGTGGGGGGTAGGTGGCGTGTGGCAGGGGTCAGATTAAATCACAAGTCCCTGATATTAACGGGGAGCATAGGAGGGTGTTGGGGAGGCCATAGTTGGTCGAAGAATCCAGCAAGGCCTCGTTACAATATTATTGGGCCACTTTCTACCTGGCAGCCAGCCAAATGGACAGCCTGGTCGGCGAGGTGGAGGGAAAGCTAGTGACAGGAGGCTGCAGCCGGAGACCCATGGGGAAGGTCCCCAGCACTCAGAAGGGACCATCAGCTACAGGTTCACAGTGGGGACAGGGGGAGGAAGGCTCACGATCGGGAGGAGGCTGAAGATCGGGTCCTGGGTCCCGGGTCTGGGGGCGTTTGCCATGATTGGGGCCGGTGGTGGGGTCTTGCTGTGACTGGTGGGGAGGGTAGCACAGTTCAAGAGAGACTCAAGGCTTCTTTGTGAAGCCTGGAGAAGTACTCCTGCTCCTTTCCTGGTCCACAAGAAAATCTGAAAAATCTATTTTAAACTTACTTGCTGGGCCTCTTCTGGCCCAGGACTTGGCTTACAGCATGTTTTTTCTGAGGGGGTAGTCCACACTGCCGCCCCGCCCGGCCCCCGGTCAGGCCTCTCATTCATATTGCAGATCCTCATGACATCCTTTCGTCATAATGATGTTATGCACAAGTGACACAATGATAACTGATAAGTTCAGATGCTCATGTCATGTGGTTGCAAAACGGTTTGCCAAGCAATTACTTTAAAGTTGGTGGAGCTGATTCTGCTCCCTCTGCCCGAGCACAATTTCGGCACAGTGCTGCCAAAATGCAGCAGACTGGAGCGTAGCTGAAGCAGACTGAATTTCTGCGTACAGCTACCTAGCATGCCCTTGACTTGAACTGGGTACAGAAAAAGCCCAGCAAATGGGCAGGAGTCCCAGATCAAGGGAAGGGATTTGGCCACTGCTGAAGGCCCTCAAGGCCTGTAGCACCACTAATGCCCACCAGCTTCTGGGCTAGTAGCCAGATTTCCTCCAGCCACAATACTGCTTATTGATAGCCCAGAATAAAATAAAACATATCCGTCCAGATGTTGATGGAGACTGCTGCTAACTCCTTTTCAGATCCTCCAATTGGAAGGGCTGGTTCCAATCTTTAAAACCCACTTTCAATGGGTAAGCTGGTTTTTAGGATTCTGACAGTTAGAAACTGAGAAATTGAACTGTGAAGCATTTTGGTATCTTTCCCACGTCATCTCCACTGCATACGAATGCTTCTGCCTGCTTCAGATAGAAGCTCTCTGATCACAATCGGGATTACCTCAGAAATGAGGCTGACGTGGCATAATGGGTGACTGCACCTTTTCTCTCTGTCTTTCACCCTGGAAATAAATGCACATGGGGCACAAAGCAATTGAAATTCAGCCCAATTCCAATTTAATTCAGAGGCATGAAATGCCAACAACTTTGTGTGAGGATCATCAGAAAGGGCTTTTTTTTAAATTGGAAATTTTTTCAAACTAATGTAAGTTATCCCTGTTCTTCAGCCCATCTGGACTCATGCCTCTGCTGCCGAGAGGGTGAGCAGATAATCTGCACCCAGATTTGGCACCAATGCCCCCTTTAGATGGTTGCTAGGTGGCATGATTTACGGACCAGGCTGGCCTACCCTGTTTGATTTTCCTTCCATGCCACAGCTCTGTTTGATATTCCCCTATTCCACATGGTTCAGATTGGGACTGATTAGACCTACTGCTGCCATGGTAACAAGCTTTGGTGCAGCATCATACCGCAAAGAATTGCAGTTTGAGTCTGAAAAGACTCCAGGTTTTGTGCTTGTGAATCAATTTGCTTTGTAGAGGCTTAGATGATGGTTAGAATGACTGCATTTGAAATATCTAATGCCAGTTCAGCTGTACATTTCTTATTATTCAGACTTTTATGTAGAAAGCTGTTGCTGGAATGCCTACACTTGGGTCTAGAATTTGCTCTAGAGGGAACAGTGATCATGAAAGTCTATAGAATGCTGCTCTTTACAGCTGTTCTGTGATAATTCTACCTTCCACAAGTCAGACATGTTTTTCCCAAAGTAATTTGAATAGTTGAAAAGGAGGTTTCTCTGTTCATTTTGTGTTCTTTCTTCATAATAAAAATATCAAAATTTATTCAGAAATATAAACCAGAGGTTCATAATAAAATAGCAAGAAGTAGGGTGGACAGAGCCTTATAGACTTCACTGTCAGATTTAACAATTCTCATATGAAACAGACTGCAGCAAGAGATGCTAAACCTCAAAAAAGGCATCAATTATGTTTTATACATGCAGAGATCAGATGAGTGTCTGTCTGAAAATTAATTCACACTAAATTGTGTTTTTCAGTTCGGGAGGACACATGTTTTACACTGGCTTTACCTCCTCCTGACCACAATAATAAAAAAAAATCTGATACCATTTTTTTCTGAGGTAAAATATTTTTACTTCAATAGAAATTCTATCTTATTTTCGGAAAAGAAAAGTGTTATGAGATTGATTGATTGAGTGGGCAAAATTGTGGCCGATGGAGTTCAATGTGGGGAAGTGTGAGGTCATCCACTTTGGATCCAAGAAAGAGAAATCAGAGAACTTTCTAAATGGTGAGAAGCAGGAAACTGGAGGAGCAGAGAGATTTAGGGGTCCATGTACAGAAATCACTAAAGGCTAGTGAAAAGATACAAATAATAATTAAAAAGGCTAATGGAATTTTGGCCTTTATCTCAGGGGGGATGGAATATAAAGCGGTGGAAGTTATGATACAATTATATAAAGCTCTGGTTAGACCCCATTTAGAGTACAGCATTCAGTGCTGGGCACCACACCTCAGGAAGGACATATTGGTCTTGGAGTGGGTGCAGCGCAGATTCACCAGAATACCGGGGCTAAATGGGTTAAATTATGAGGGCAGATTGCATAGACTAGGCTTGTATTCCCTTGAGTATAGAAGATTAAAGGGTTATTTAATTAAGGTGTTTAAGATGATTAAAGGAGTTCAGAGGGGAGATCTGGTGTCAATTTTAACTCAGGTGCGGGGAATTGTCGGGTTCCCCGAATTTAGTGTTTCCCACACGAATCTAAATGGGTCTGTGAGATTGATGCAATTTTAATTCAATTGGCCAATTGATTTCCAACGTGTGGGAACCCTTAGCAATTGAGTATTTCCAGTCAGAAAGTCGCAGAATATGACATCATCATTGCTGCTGCTTTTAAGTTCCACAGCAAGCCTTGCATCTTCTGCAGGCTTCCAAACATTACCATTAAGATGGCATGGGAGCCTGCAGGAGCAATGGCCAGCGGGAGGGCAAGAGCTGCCCCAAAATTTGATGAGGCTTCCCTCCAGGCATTGCTGGATGGTGCTAGGGCCCACAGGGAGGTCCTGTTCCCTTCTTCAGGGAGGAAGAGGCCTCCCAGTCAGACCAAGGCTGTGTGGCTACAGGTGGCTGGGGAAGTCAACTCCTTGGGGCTCACACAGCACACCTGGATGCAGTGCAGGAAAAGATTCCATGACCTTCATCGCACTGGAAAAGTAAGTATGAAGTTTCCATCACCCTCAATATGATCCCCATTGCCTTCCCTCACCAGCACTCAGCTTTAGCAATCGCTTCCTCCACATCCCACTTGACACTCACATCCATGCACCCTTAGCCATTCCCTCTCTCTCTATGCTCACATTCACCTAACTATTCGACCATACAGCCCTCACACACCCTCTGACTCTGATGCTTTGAACACAACTGACAACACACAGGGAGGGACCTTGGTCTTGCAACCTCACTCCATCTTTGTCTCCTTCTAAGTATCTATGCTATGCACTCTCCGCACTCACTCCTTCATTCTCACTCAACCTCCACTTGTCTCCCTCATTGCAGGAAAAGAGAGCTCACAACAGGAGAGAGCGAGCCAGGACAGAAGGAGGGCCACCCTCATTAGCCCAGCTCACCCCCTGGGAGGAAGCCATCCTGGAGGTTGTCGGGGCTGACAGAGATGCGAAAGTTGGGGAAGGACAGACAGGTGCATCCCCGCAAGCTGGTGACAGAATAGTTTTCCATCTCTCTCATTGGCATTGCATGAGTCGCTGATAATGATTCTGAAGCTATATCATATGTACTTATGATCATCTGCAAAATGCAATGTGCATGTAACCTTGGTATCACATCTCTAACTTTTTCCTTGACTCCCCCACAGGACCATCGAGAGCCCCCATCCCCAGTGTGCAGGAGAAAGAGCCTGAGATGCCAAACTCCTCAGAGGAATCTGCAACCTCTGAGGGCACAGATTCAGCAGAAATAAGCACACCCAGCACCAACGCAGGCACTCACACCTCAGTGGGACCTTCGGGACATAGAGTAGAGTTATGACCTGGTGTATCACAGCTCACAAGTGAGCATCAGCAGATTGTGGAGACAGGGACAGCAGTGGAGAGTCCTCGTCGGAGGGCGCAGGACTCTGCCAGCTCGGCTTAGCTGCATGTCGACCCTCTGCCTCTGGATCCATCCGTAAGATCAGAGGTGATGGAACTCCATGCACAGATGGAGGAGTCTCTGGCAGGTTTTGTCTCTAGTGTCGCTGCGAGTGTGGAGCGAATGGACGAGTCCATAACGAACATGAGCAGAGCCTTTGTGGAGTCAGTGGCGCATGAACGCATCAACATGGAAAGGATGGCTACCTACGTGGAAATGATTGCTGCCTCCGTGGTAAGGTTGGCTACTGTAGAGGAGAGGATGGCTACGGTAGAGGAGAGGAGGGCTATGGTAGAGGAGAGGAGGGCTACGGCCATGGAGAAGGTTAGTCGCCAGGGTATGGAAATCATGGTGAGTGTTCAGAATAGAATGACATCTCTTGAGGAGCGATGGGCATCTATTGAACAGAGAAACCAGACCTTCATGGAAGTCCTTCTGATTAGGACTGCCATTGCAGATACGGGTCCCCATGGCCCCCCTGATATGCAGTAAGGTACTCTCAAGCCACTTGCAGGCACTGAGGGGGACCTGACCCATGAGAGGGAGGTTGGTGGCGTGTGTCATTTCACGAATGGGGCTTTCACATTGAAGGCTTAGGATTACTTACAGTTGTCAGGATGCTGGTCAAATAGCTCGGAATCCGCAGGGTTTGTCTGTTGTTGATGCTCAGATAAGAAGCTGTGAGGCAAAAGAGTTTGATTTACTAGGCTAAGCAAATCTGGCCAGGATGAGTGCGTTCCTTGCATCATGGGCAGCAATGTTCTCGCGTAATGCTGTCGCTGGTTGATGGGCCTCTGCAGGATGCTCGTTTTCGCCCTTCTCCTCCTCCTCATCATCAACATCATCATCATCATCATCATCATCTGAGGAAGGTATTTGAGGAGCCATTTGGTCCTCAGGAATCTATTAGCCACGACGCTGTGCCATGTTGTGGAGTGCACTGGAAACCACGACGATTCTGGAGACCCTGGCTGCTGAGTACTGTAGGGCTCCACCTGATCTATCCAGGCATCTGAAGCGCATCTTCAGCAAGCCGATGGTTTGCTCGATTATGGATCTGGTGGAAATATGGCTGGAGTTGTAGCGCTCCTCAGCTTCGTTGGCTGGCCTCCTCAACGGCGTCATTAGCCAAGTCCTCAGGGGATAGCCCTCGTCTCCAAGTAGCCATCCGTGAAGTTGGTCTGGTGGCCTGAATAGCAGAGGCACACTAGACTGGCGCAGTATGAAGGAGTCATGGCAACTGCCAGGGTATTTGGCACAAACATGCAAAATCTCCTTCTTGTGGTCACACACCAGCTGAATGTTAAGGGAGTGGAAGCACTTGCGGTTGACAAAAATACCTGGATTGCGATGGGGGTGCCCTAAGGGCCACATGTGTGCAGTCAATGACGCCCTGCACCCTTGGAAAGTCTGTCAGATGAGCTAATCCAACCGCTTGCGCCGCCACATTTGCACGATCCCTGGTGAAATGGATGTGATTGTGCGCGAGGGCAAAGAGGGCATCGGTTACCTGCGTGATGCAAGTGTGTGCGGCCGACTGGGAGATGTCGCTGATGTCTGCTGATGATCCCTGGAATGAGCCTGAGGCCAAAAAGTTGAGTGCGGTGGTGACTTTGATGGCCACTGGTAAGGAGTGTCCACCTGGTCCTCTGGGCAGCAGGTCTTGCTGCAGCGTTGCGCAGATGTCAGTCATTACCTGTCGCAAAAGTCGGAGCCGCCTTTGGCACTGCTGCTCAGTCATGTTGAGGTAGCTGACCCTGTGTCTGTGGACCCTGTTTGGGGGGTATCTCCTGCGCCGACGGGCTTCCATGTGCTGGCCCCTTCTGGCCTGTGCTGCCTCAGGTGAGTGAGCAGCAGCCTGTCGCTCCTGCTGCTGCTGCTGTTGCTGGTGTTGCTGTTGTTCCTGGTTCTGCTGCTGCCATGCCTGGTGCTGGAGGTCCTCTAATGCCAAGAAGGGAAGGAAAAAAAGGCCACCCATGCTTCTGGTAGATGCCTCAGTTGAGGAAGCGCTGAGTGAGGGTAGCGAGAGGGATTTCGCAGGAGGTCACACTGGAGAAGTGTGTGAGGCTCCAACATTCCACAGGTGTGGTTAAGCCTGGTAAAAGTTGCCCCAGGCCTGAGACAACAAAGTCCTGCCATCTGCAAATGATGGCTGATCAAATCTCCTCTTTAATGGTTGACCTGCAGCTGATAGTCAGCAAGCCAATAGTGCTCACGCCAGGTTTCACAGGCGTGATCCCCACCAGGCGTGTTTTACGTGGGAAAAGGGTTAACCAGGCAAAGGCCTGTTAAAATAGGATTATAAAGGCCAATTAGTGCTGTTTAAGGGCCCTAAAGACCAGTCCCGCCTGTTGCAGACGGGACTGATTCGGGACCATCAGACACGCCTGGATTAAAATGGCTAGGTGTCGGGAACCAGGCCGGGGCGGGGGGGGGGAGGTCCCAACCCCCAGGTTTTGCGATTTTAACCCCCCACACGCCTCAAAGCCCGCCTGATGGCTGAGTTAAAATTAAGCCCAGAGAGTCCAGATTAAGGGATGTAACCTTAAAATTAGAGTTAGGCCTTTCAGGGGTGATGTCAGAGAACACTTCTTCACATAACGGATCATGGAAATCTAGAATGCTCTCCCCCAAAAAGCTGTTGAAACTAGGTCAATTAACATTTTTGTTAGAAATTGGTATTAAGTGTTGTGGAAACAAGGCGGGTAGATGGAGTTAAAATACAGATTAGTCGTGATCTAATTGAATGGCGTAACAGGCTCTAGAGGCTGATTGGCCTACTCCTGTTCCTATGTTCCTAGAAGAATTTATTCTGTATATTGTTAAGATTTAGAACATAAGAACATAAGAAATAGGAGCAGGAGTAGGCCATTTGGCCCTTCGAGCCTGCTCCGTCATTCAATAAGATCATGGCTGATCTTCTACCTTATCTCCACTTTCCTGCACTATCCCCATATCCTTTGATTCCCTTAATATTCAAAAATCTGCCGATCTCTGCCTTGAATATACTCAATGACTGAGCCACCACGGCCCTCTTGGGTAGAGAATTCCAAAGATTCACCACCCTCTGAGTGAAGAAATTTCTCCTCATCTCAGTTCTAAATGGCCAACCTCTTATTCTGAGACTGTGACTCCTGGTTCTAGACTCCTCAGCCAGGGGAAACATCCTCCCTGCATCTACCCTGTCAAGCCCTGGAAGAATTTTGTATGTTTCAATGAGGTCACCTCTCATTCTTCTAAACTCCAGAGAATATAGGCCTAGTGTACTCAATCTCTCCTCATAGGACAATTCCCCCATCCCAGGAACCAGTCTGGTGAACCTTCATTACAATCCCTCTATGGCAAGTATATCCTTCCTTAGGTAAGGAGACCAAAACTGTACACAATACTCGAGGTGTGGTCTCACCAGGGCCCTATATATTTGCAGTAAGATGTCTTTACTCTTATATTCAAATCCTCTTGTAATAAAGGCCAACATACCATTTGCTTTCCTAATTGCTTGCTGTACCTGCATGCTAACTTTCAGCGATTCTTGTACAAGGACACCCAAGTCCCTCTGAACACAAACATTTCCCAATCTCCCACCGTTTAAAAAATACGCTGCTTTTCTATTTTTCCAACCAAAGTGGATAACTTCACCTTTCTCCACATTATATTCCATTTACCATGCTCTTGCCCACTCACTTAGCCTGCCTATATCCACTTGAAGCCTCCTTGCATCCTCCTCACAACTTACATTCCCACCCAGCTTTGTATCATTAGCAAACTTGGATGTATTACATTTGGTCCCCTCATCCAAATCATTGACATAGATTGTGAATAGCTGATCCTTGCGGTACCCTACTAGTTACAGCATGCCAACCCGAAAATGACCCGTTTATTCCTACTCTCTTTGTGGTTCACTGAAAAACATTAACTCTGTTTCTCTCTTCACAGACGCTGCCTGACCTGCTGAGTACTTCCAGCATTTTCTGTTTTTATTTCAGATTACCAGCATCTGCAGTGTTTTCTTTTTGTATTCGTGTTTAATTCACTGCCACCTCTCTTCCAGGAATGCCGAACTTGAAGACGTTCTGCTCTTCTCTTTGACGGGATTTCTCTTTGTCTCTTTTACCTTGTTAAAAATCTGTTCCATTTCCTGCTTTTTTCCAGTTCTGACAAAAGGTCATCGACCTGAAACGTTAACTCTGTTTCTCTGTTCACAGATGCTGCCTGACCTGCTGAGTATTTCCAGCATTTTCTGTTTTTATTCCTGAAAAACAGAGGTAGCTACAGCACTGAAAATGGAGAGACAGTGAATTGTGAACTGTGAAGACAGGTTGGGAAAGTATCAGTTATTCACAATCTATGTCAATGATTTGGATGAGGGGACCAAATGTAATACATGCAAGTTTGCTAATGATACAAAGCTGGGTGGGAATGTATGTTGTGAGGAGGATGCAAGGAGGCTTCAAGGGGATATAGACAGGCTAAGTGAGACCACACCTTGGATATTGTGTGCAGTTTTGGTCGCCTTATCTGAGGAAGGATGTTCTTACCATGGAGAGAGTGCAACGAAGATTCACCAGACTGATACCTAGGATGGCAAGAATGACGTATGAGGAGAGATTGGGTCGATTGGACTTATATTTGCTGGAGTTTAGAAGAATGAGAGGGGATCTCATTGAAACTTATAAAATTCTAACAGGACTAAACAGACTAGATGCAGGAAGGATGTTCCCGATGGCGGGGGAGTCTAGAACCAGGGTTCACAGTCTAAAGATAAGGGGTAAGCCATTTAGGACTGAGATGAGGAGGAATTTCTTCACCCAGAGAGTGGTGAACCTGTGGAATTCTCTACCACAAAAGGTTGTTGAGGCCAATTCATTAAATATATTCAAGAAGGAGTTAGATATAATTCTTAAGACTAAAGGGATCAAGGGATATGGGGAGAAAGCAGGGACAGGGTACTGAATTTGGATGAGCAGCCATGATCTCATTAAATGGTGAAGCAGGCTCAAGGGGCTGAATGGCCTACTATCTTCTATGTTTCTATGTTTCTATAAAGGGGGAAAATGAGATACTGAATGGAAACAAGTAATTCGTATGCAGGCATGGGTGCATTCCATGACACTGAACAAACCCAGCCAAAAATATAACGCAGTTTCAATGTTCAGTCATATGAGTGATAGAAATAGAAAACGACACTGGGAAACAACATGATCAGATTGCTCCATAGCTTCTGGGAAAGACATTCTCATCTTGAGCATCCTGGATGTCCCACAAACAACGTAAAGCATCCTGTCATCAGAAAGCTGGACTGCTGATATATTTTACTTTTGCTGCAGAAATGCTGGTGGAATCCTTAAAAAGGGTTAATACGTGAAAGCATTTACAGAGGTTTTCAAATACTTGCCAGCATTTTACTAGAGCTGCTCTTATGCTGTTTCATCATTTGAGTACAATCAATCACTCTCATATGATGTGCAGTGCTCAGAGCTTGGTATCGTTTATTACCCAAGTGAGATTTATAGAGTGAAGAAAAACATTACATGTTGGAGTTATATAACTTGGACACACTGCATAGCCGGGCTGTGTGAAAAGTCAGACTGCATCCCTATGCTTTTTTAAGACTTAATTGTACATTTATTCTGGGGTGCCTCATCCACAAGACAAAAGATGACAAAACTGCTGTGTACTGACGCAATTATTACTTAGACAAGATAGCGAGACTGGGAAAATAAATCATGCTAAAAATATTAATACTGCTATGTAAGAAAAAAACATTTGTTCTGTGGATGGTGAGAGCTACTGAATATGAGTCACCAGCAGTAGTTTTATAATACTGTCATTAGCTTCTAGAGTGCCATTGCAACACCGCAGCAGCAACTCCTACAGGCTGATTTGCATTGGCAGCCTACAGGATTCTACTGTAATGAGGAGAGAGTAGGGAGTGCTTAAACAACTACTACCCTTATTTAAGTCACCCACATCTTGTAGACATTTACCTCCACGTCATCCAGCTGGTTGGGCAAACAGGCATGTCAACAACTTTTACCACATGTTGTGTTGAATGCACAGGTCAGCAGAAATAATTTCTGTGGGAATAGAAGAATCAGCAGTTCTTCTCCATGATGGGAAGCAGCTGAGAACCCTGCCGAGGTTAGCTGAAGCCTGTACTATATATGACTGACCAAGTTCATCAGCAAACCCAGAAGAATTTTGCTGTGAAATACTAGGGGGTTTATTTTAGGGAAAGGATGAAAACAGGCTCTAAATGGGTGCTGTACTAATAAGGTACACCTGTTTGAAAGTCTGGTTTTAGCACGCAATTTTGGTCCTAATTGCTGATTATCATAATTTGAACTTGCCTGGAGGTGCTAAAACAGACACCTACAGGATTAGCACTCAAGCGCTGATTAGACACAATTTTCGTGGAGCAGTATATGTGGGCTCCTCGTACCCACTTCCACTGAAGGTGTGGCGTGTACTGGCGGACACATGTTGTGGTATGGCTCAGGGACCGAGGGAGAGGGTGAACAGGACGTGACACTGGAGGTCCTGATGGAGGAGGTCTAGAGGAGGAGGGATTTCCTGTATCCGCAGGGGAGAAGGAGTCCTCCTTGCTCTCCTGTCCCTCTCTCCTGCAGCAGCTGGTGCTGCTCTGCCTGGCCTCATCTCCTCCTCCTATCCCTCCTGCAGACAAAGGGAGACCCCTAACAAGCTGCCCATGGCCAAGCACTCCCTTTCTCCTGGTGTCCCCTATAAGGTGTCCAATAAAGTAGAGTAGCACAGCACTCACTCTCTTTAGGTGAAGTCCTGAGAGAATTTCCAAAATAAATGTTGATAGAGTGTTGGTGAAGTCTTCTCAAAGTGTCACAGAAAAACTTTTGATGTGTTTCAAAAGCCCTCTTGAAACCTCCAGCAGCAAATGAACAGTAAAAGGTAATAGAACTTTAGTAGCACTCAAAATCCTCAGCAAAATCCAATCATCTGGTCGTTGTTAGGAGAGTGTGTTAATTGAAGCGCTATCCATCAATATGCCATGTAATCTCTTTAATGAGCACTAGCAGGCAATTTAAGTGGCAATCAGCCCCTTAATGATCCTCCAGGCGGCTGTTCTTAGTGCAAGCTTCAACTCCTTTACCAAGATGGCGTCTTGTGCTGAACAGGGGCTAAACCGACGTTTCAGCTCAAGGTTCCATCTTGGCCACTTCGGAGGTTCTTTAGCACTTGAAAGGAGCTGCTGAAAATCGCACCCGCTACTGTGTTTTGTCCTGGAATATGGGATATTAAGCAGATGAAAACACTCAGCAGCATTTTTGGGGTGAAATTTAACTTGGGCGGGGACACTAATGGGGCGTTATCACATCTCCCACCAGTTATACGCCCCGCCCAATATTTATGGGATCTAAAGTTGTCTGAAAGGTATACAGTGCTGGATTCTTATGATACAGATGAATCAGAAAACAAACCTCCTCAAATCCTCTCTTTGCAATCTATCATCCCACCTCCAAGCTACCTTTCCTCCTTAAAGTCCTTGAATATGTTGTCACTTCCCCTAGCCACGTTTGCCACAACTCCATGTTTGAATTTCTCCAATTAGGTTTCTGCCCCTTTGCAGCACTGAAACAGACCGAATCAAAGTCACAAATGACAATTTCTGTGACTGTGACCACGGTACACTATCCCTCCTTGTTCATCTTGATCTCTCTACAGTCTTTGACATGGTCAATCACACCATTCTCCTCAAACACCTCTCTTCTGTTGTCCAGTTAAATGGGACTGCCCTCGCTTAGTTCCACTTTACCGAAGGAATTATAGTTAGAGCACCTCCAGCAATGGCTTCTCTTCCTGCCCCCGCACCGTTACCCTTGGAATCCCCCAAAAATCTCTCCTCGGCCCCCTCCTCTTCCTCATCTGCATGCCTCCTCTTGGTGACATCATCCAAAGACAAGCGGTCAGCTTCCACATGTACATTGACAACACCCAGCTCTTCCTTTCCACTACCTCCCTCGACACTTTGTCTGACATCCAGGTCTAGATGAACCACAATTTCCTCCAGTCATCATCTTCAGCCCCTGCCACAAACTCCATAACTCCACCAGCAATTCTATCCTACTCCCCAGCCACTACCTCAGGTTGAAACAGACTGTTTGCAACTTTGGCATCCTATCACACCTGATCTCAGTTTCCGACTCAATTTCCTCTCTACCATAAACACCGCCTACTTCCACCTCCATAACATTGTGTAAGGGGTTTTAGATCGCAGAGGTTTCTCTCTCTAGAGGCCTCTCTCTCTTGCACAGTAAAACCTGAGTAGTTCGACCCACTCGCCCCTTAGGTTCTAGACACTGGCCTTTGCAGATCGGTGAAATTTTCTTTCACAGTGGGAATGGTGACAATTCGCTCTTGGGCCACTTGAACTTCTGCCTTGGGCTTGAAGCAGAAACTGCTGTCATTCACCGGACACCAGCCGTGCTGTCCATGTTGGTAGTGGGGTGCTGCAGTGGTGACACAGTATGTCCCACTTCCTATATATGCCACCTGCGGGGGCACATGGCCTTGTGCCATTGCCTCCATGGTGCAATTTATAGGCTTCGCGCCAGCAATTCTGAACCCACACTGTGGTTTCGAATAGGCATTCAAGTGCTGGGGACACAGGATGATGTGTGCTCCCCGGCTCCGGCACCCCGAGAGGTCGGTACCCGACTCTGTCCAAAATCTGGACTTGTTTCTTGTAGCACATCAGCCACACTGCCTTTTCCACTGACTTTTTATGTTCTTTGCTCTCTGTCCACCTGATGGCTGCGTCTACCGGACGCCCATCCAGTAAGAGATCGGAAATCCACTGCTTAGTGAGATTTACCTTGCCAAAAACATAATCCGCTACCCTCTCATCCATAACATTTCAACCATTCAAACCTGGGTCTAATACATTGCAATCCCGCTGTCAGTGTCCTGCCGTGGTCGCCATTTTCTGTAAGGGGTTTTAGATCGCAGAGGTTTCTCTCTCTAGAGGCCTCTCTCTCTTGCACAGTAAAACCTGAGTGGTTCGACCCACTCGCCCCTTAAGTTCTAGACACTGGATTTGAGGCAGGAACTACAATGTAGAGAAAACTCTATAGACCAGGTTTAATGAAAAATGAAATGAAACTTTATTGCATAAAGGAACAAATCAAACTGCAAACCAATAAGGTACATGGGAGGGAAAAACAAATCATAATACAGTACTGGCTAAGATATACACAGGCATATTATACTTTACAAAAGTCATCACAAAATGGGGAAACACACAGAACATCGAGGGATAACAACTCATTGTTAAAATTACCCCTTAAATGCCCACCTCCTAAGCCTAGCTAGATCAGATTGTGAGGGGCCAGAAACATGCTCACCAATCCAGTAGGAAAGTATAGAGTTTTGAAACAGGTCTGCGTTTTGATCCTTTCAGGCGTCCTGTCTCCACGTGGTCAGCGGAACGCTGCGGGCTGCGACACACCTTCTCCTCCCTCAAGGTGAAGATCACGGACAGGCTGGATGTCACCAGGCCTGGAAGTCGATGCGGGGAGAGACCTACTGTTTGACCATTTTCATATAGGTCTCCTCCTGTCTCGTCAGCGTCCCGGGGTTGGTCGATGATCTCCCGATAGTTACCCCGGGGCTAGATGCTGACTTGATCTCCCATCTCGAACCTCGTCATCCCCACCCGAACTCTGCACTGAACAGGGCTGCGTTGTCGATGGCTGATGATGTTCTTCCTTCTCCAGCCCTTCCTAGCTGGCGATCTGCGAAGGATGATTCCCCCAATAGCTACCCCGGGTCCTCAGATATACTTCTCAAAAGACGCCTTTATCTCCCGCCAAATCAAGGTTAGTCTTTGTTTAACTTTTGGCGGGCTTGTAGCACAGCGGGGTAGTTATATTTAAACTGCTTTCGGGATGGCCAGTGATGGCCATCTCTGGTCTGGAATTACCTTGTATTGTTTTGAATACCTTCTTGATGTCTTTAATGGGTCTTTGATGCTCCCCCTATGATTATAAAAATGTTTCCCTTTGTCTGGGTAAACATGTCGATGGCCTTTATCTATAGGCCGATCTGACTGGATCTGCATCCAATCCATATGTATGTGGTTCTGTCTGGTTTCGTTTTCTCCGAAACAGCCTTCCAGAGCTTACTGTGGGCTGAATCCACAAAGGCTGTCTGGGGACTGCAGGAACCATTTTAAAGTGTCCCAAAAAGCTGGTCACGGGGTCTGGTGGCCATTTTGTGTGCCTCTTTCTCTGGGCTTCTTTTAAAACAGTCTTTAAAATTAAGGCCTCTTCTGCCAATAGACCCTTATAGGACAATTTTCAATTTTGCGAATCTTACAATTGCTCTGCCTCCAGCACGGTGGCATAGTGGTTAGCACTGTTGCCTCACAGCGCCAGGGACCCGGGTTCGAATCCGGCCTCAGGTGACTGTCTGTGTGGAGTTTGCACATTCTCCCCGTGTTTGCGTGGGTTTCCTCCGGGTGCTCCGGTTTCCTCCCACAGTCCAAAGATGTGCAGGTTAGGATGATTGGCTACGATAAATTGACCCTTAGTGTTAGGGGGATTAAATACGTGGGGTTAGGGTGGGATATGTGTTGGTGTAGGGGTTACGGGGATCGGGTGGGATTTGTGTCGGTGCAGGCTCGATGGGCCGAAATGGCCTCTATCTGCACTGTGGGGTTTCTGTGATTTCTGTGATCCCTGATTTAGACCATCTGCTGCTGAAACCCTACCCCATGCCTTTGTCACCTCCAGACTCAACTGTTACAATGCTCTCTTGGCTGTTCTACCTCCTCCCAATCTCTTTAGCTTTCTCCAGCCCTACAACCCTCTAAGAACTCAGCGTTCCTCCAACTCTGGCCTCGTGTGCATCCCCCACTCCAAAATTTTTAATATATTAATGTATCTATAACAAATTAGCCGAACAAGTATCAGCCAACATGATTTCGGAAGGGGTGTATCCTGCTTGTTCCTTGAACTTTTTGAAGAAGCAACATCCCAAGTGGACATTGGAAATCTTTACGTTACAGATTTTGCAGAAAGCCTTTAAAAAAAGTTCAACATAAAAGGCTGCTACATAAGCTTAGGGCAGTGGACATTTTAGGCAAAGATTGGTGGTTAATAAAAAACTGGCTAAAAGAGAGGAAACATTGGCTACTATTTAGGGGATTGATGTCTGATGAGAAAAATGTTCCAAGCAGTGTGCCCTTAGGATCGGTACTGGGACCCCTACTGTTTCTGACCTGGATACATAAACACAAAGTAAATTATTAAATTCACAGCTGATACTAAACTAGGGACAGTAGGGGCAGTACCTAGAGCCTGATAGAGCAGTAAATGACCTAGGCAACATTTACAACTGGGCAGAACTATGGTAGATGAAATTAAATACAGATAAGTGCAAGTTCTTATACATTCGAAGAAAAATGGAGGACATACTTAATGAGTAGTGCCAAACTAGCTAGGGCAGAGATTGAAAGAGATTGGAGGAAGACAGCTGTGATATCTTGAGACACAGCATATTTATACAACAGCACAACATGGCTTCCAGTAAGAACTGTACTGCACATGGCTTTATTATTATATTCATCAGTAGTCCATCAGGTAGCTCTATTACTCCCTCCACATTGAAGAAGTTAATCATAGCAAGTAATCATTGTAAATGACTTGTATGGTATATACAACTCTTGGTATACATTTCTCAAATGGAACCCATTTTATGTTTCCAAATTCTACTATAGAATTCTGTAACACAAACAAAAGATATGAACTTATTTTCCATATTTACAGATTAAACTTAACCACTGATTTTCTGTTTCAAAGAGGATACCTTCTTTCTTGAACAGAACTTTTAGATCTTGTTGTAAGACTTTGACTCATTTTAGGCTGAGCCTGAGGAGAATTTTTCTCCAAGGGCTGACCTTGATCTACATTTGGACTCTCTACACTTTCAGACTGCTTGTCTGCCTGATTTGGGCTCAGACTTAAATTCTAACTTTGTCTTGGAATTGTTTCTGGTACATCTGATGTAGGATTTGCTACTGGTACTCTAGTTGTAACAAGACTATCTGACGCATCAGAATAAATTGAATCATCCCAGTTTTCAACTCCTTCTACATCTGTAGTTAAGATATGATCAATGTGAACAAACCTAACCTTTCCATGATCAAACATCTTGAACAAATATGTGCGAGGGCCACAGATCTTCACTACTCTTCCTAGTAACCACTTTACCCATTAATGGTGACGGTTCTTCACTCTAACCTTCTGGTTCAACTTCACACTTCTCTCTCTAACTTTACCTTTATCGTGATCCTCTTTCTGTCTTGACTGTTTCTCTTCTATGGACTGTGCCAAGTCTGGCTTTAACAACGAGAACCTGGTTCGTGGCTGTTGTTTGAGAAACAACTCTGCTGGTTTTCTACCAGTAGTGGTATGAGGAGTATTCCAATAGGTAATCAGAAAATGTGGCAGTTTGTGGTCTAATGACAACCAACATTTCTATGGATTTGGATCCAACATTTCCTTGATGAGAGCACATTTGACAATTTGTACTGTGCGATCTGCTGCACCATTTGAAGCCAGATGGTACAGTGGAACATTGGTATGTTTCACACCATTTCTGCTTATGAACTGTGTGAATTCTTCTGAACAAAATTGCAGCCCATTATTAGACACAATTTCTTCTGGGAGGTCCTATGAAGAAAGCAATCTTTGCAAATTGTCTATTGTTTTGCTTGTTGTTATTATCCACATCGGTAACACCTTTACCCACTTCGAGTGACTATCTATCACTATGAACAATTTCTGTCCTTCTAGCTCAGCAAAATCTACATGTAACCTTTGATCACACTCTGGGAGACCATTTCCAAGGCTGTAATGGTACTGATGGTGTTTTTGTACTCACCGATTGACATGTTGTACACTGACTGACTATGTACTCTATCTCTTTATCTAAACCTGGCCACCATAAGTAACTACGTGCAAAGCTCTTGGTCAAGCACATTCCCAGGTTCTGGTCATGAAGATCTCCTAACAATTTAGACCTGAACCTATTTGGGATAACCACTCTTGCTCCTGACATGATACAATCTTTATCCACTGACAATTAATTCCTACTAACAAAGTATGGATGGATATCTTCCTCTGATACCTGGTTTGGCCATGCATTTGCTATGTAATCATACACCTTTGACATAATTGGGTCATGTTTTGGTTGCCCTACCAATCTTTTCAGCTTTGACTGGCAGTTCATCAATGTATGTGAAATAGAACACTTCTTCCTTATTGGGTGTAACTTGTGATGGGAATGGCAACCTGGACATAGCATCAGCATTATTATGATCAGCTGATCATCTGTACTCAAGGTCATATGTATACACTGAGAAAATCAAAGCACATCTCCGCATTCGGACTGCAGCTAAGGTTGGAACTGGGGACTTTGGATGGAGGATTGCTGTCAGGGACTTATAATCAGTAATTATGGTAAACTTATGACCAAACAAGTATTTGTGAAACTTCTTGACCCCAAAAATCAATGACAAAGCTTCCCTTTCGATCTGCGCATAATTCTGCTCACTGGCACTGAGAGTGCGTGAAGCCAAAGCAATTGGTCTCTCCTCCCCACTATCTAGTACATGAGAGATCACTGTCCCAACTCCGCACAGAGGTGTCACACGCTAGCTTGATCTCCTTAGATACATCATAGTGAACTAACATGGTACGCTTTACTAACTGGCATTTACACTCTTTGAATGCTGTGTCACATTCTTTTGACCACTTCCAAGGGATATGTTTTCTCAACAGCTTATTCAGTGGACGTAACAATGTAGCCAAGTTTGCGAGGAACTTTCCGTAATAATTCAAAAGACCCAAAAATGATCGAAGTTCAGAGACATTCTTGGGACTGGCTGCATTTCTGATTGCATCCAGCTTTCCCTTGGTTGGATGTAAACCATCTTTGTCTACTCTGTGCCCTAAGTACTCCACTGAGTTTTGAAACAACTCACACTTGTGAGCTGTCTTTCATACTCCATGCTTCTCTAGCTGTTTGAGCACTTCATTCAACACCTCATCATGGATTTGCCTGTTTGGTGCTGAAATGAGTATGTCATCCAAATAACACACTATCCCTTCAATCCCTTGCAAAATTTGGCTCATCACCCCCTGAAATATGTTGGGGGTGGAAGACACTCCAAATGGTAACCTATTGAACTGATATAGGCCTCGGTGAGTATTTATAGTCAAGCATGACTTGGACTCTTCATCTAACTCAAGTTGTAGGTAGGCGTTTTGTTAAATCTAACTTCAAAAAGATCTGGCCACCTGTCAGCATTATGAACAAATCTTCCACATTTGGCAATGTATTGAATAGATTACACTCTAGAACCTGGTTTACGGTTACCTTATAATCACCACACAACCTTACCTTACCATCTGACTTAGGTACAACAACAATGGGTGTAGCCCAATTACTCAGATCTACCTTAGAGATAATGGCCTATAAATTCGGTGACGCCCCGCCAGCACGTTTGCGCCAGAAATTTAGCGCCCGCCGCCGAGCCAGTTGTGCCCGCCCCAAATTCACTTTCAGCGCCCCAAAGCGGAAGCGGGCGCTGGTACAGGGTGTGCCCGCCCCGCTTGGGGCGCTGAAAGTGAATTTCAGCGCTGCCGGTCCCGCTGCGCCACCCGATGCGGAGCGGCAGGCTGCTGTACTGCAGGCACCTCCCCCTTCTCTTAAGGGGGAGGTGCCTGCAACGGCCGGAGCCCCGTTGAAAGTGCCGGCAAAAGAGCCCGGCACAACGGCGAAGTGCCGGGCTCCACGGAAACCAGCCGGCAATGCCGCGGGGGGGGGTGGAGGAGGCCGGGGAAGGAGGTGCGGGCAGGCGGCCGCCGAAAAAGCGGCCGGCCGCACCTCCGCTTTAAATAGCGCCTCTAAGGCTGCAGCACGGCCAGGTTTTCAAAACGTTGTTAGCGGCTGCCAGGGAAGAGGCGGCCGCTACTGAAGATGGGGATCGGCGTGGTTTCGGGCGATACTGGGGCGCTGCGCACACCGATGACATCATCGGTGCCGGCGCAGCGCTACCGGCTTACGCCGATTTAAAGGCCCACCTAATTTCAGCGGCGACGCAACTTCCGGCGCAACCCACTCTTGCGCCCCTAAATGGGCGCAAACCCAAGGGAATTTCTAGGCCAATGTTCTTAGTTTCTAGTGTTTTGAGTACTTGCTCAACTTTCTCCTTGAGTGTATCTGGTACGGGACGTGGCTTGCAGTATACTGGTCTTGCGTCCTTCTGCATTCTGACACTCACCTTGAAGTCTTGGATCAGACTGCTCGTTTCGCTGAACACCTTCGGATACTGCTTGATTACATCATCTTTCGATGCAAATTTCGCTTCCACATCAAAAATCTCATTCCAATCCAGCTTCAATGATCCCAACCAATTTCTACCTATCAAGGCAGGCTTGTCTCCTGCCACTATTATGAGAGGCAAACTCTGACACCGATCCTTGTACTTCACTGGTATGATGACACTTCCTACTACAGGGATTTGCTCTCCTGAGTAGCCTCACAGCTCTACCTTCGATTTCTCTAGTCGATAATCACGCAACTTGTCGTGATATAGCGATTCTGGTACTACGCTCATGGATGCACCAGTGTTGATTTCCATGGGTATCCTGGTTCCTGCGACATCTACTTGGATGTCAATACCTCGCGAATCGCTGTTAGATACCTTCGTGCTTCTGATGACGTGAATCTCCAGAAACTCCTCGTCCAGCTGCTTCTCTTCAACGGTATGTAGTGTCTGGCGATTTCTACTTCTAGTATTGCCAGTTGGTTTACTCTTCTGTCGGCACGCCTTCGCAAGATGCCCAGTTTTCTTGCAGTAGAAACACTCTGCCTTCACATATGGACAGCTTTGAGCGGTGTGTTGTCCCAGGCACCAATAGCATGACTTCAATGCACTGTTAACTTTGCCAGTTGCTGAGGCCTTGGGGCCCAACTGCCTTTTACTTTTAGCCTGCAGCTGATTTACCTTGGTTGTCTGATGACTGGAAATGGTGCGGAACTCTCGGGAGTATGGTTGGCCATATCCATCGATATAGCTGTCTGACAAGCTAAGTGAAAAATCAAATTAGGGGTTGTCAACAATTTATGTTCATTTTTCAACCCACAAACAAAGCGGTCATGCAAAGCCCGGTCCTAACAGCTTCCGAAATGGCAGTGAATGGATAGCTTTTTTAAAGCTCCAATGTATCACTGGTACCCTCATCATTTAATTGATCACGTGTTCCAAAATGATAACTTTCAGCCATTTCCAGGAGCACAGGACTGTAGTGCTGTTCTAACTTGGTTAGGATCTCCTTCAGTGGCGTGTCCTTCGGGTTGGCGGGACCAACCAAATTTTTCAGGGTTTCATACACCTCAGGGCCTGCTTCAGTCAAAAAAATAGCTCGTTTGCTTTCTAAAACCGCTCGGTTACGGTTTACATCATCGGGGACTTCAACAATACTATTCACAGTGAAAAACATTTATAGCCACTCCACATATGCTCCAAATGTCTCTCGGTCACGATGGAACTCACCCAAGCACCCTATTATTCCCATAGGGGCGGCCAGCTGGACTCTGGCAATGTCAACAGTTCAGCCACGCGTGCTCGAAATTTACCTTGGATTTTTAAGTTTTTCTGCAAAACAAAGAACCTCTAACAGTCCCTCCATCGGTTGGCAGGATTACCCTCCAACAAAAATTTCAGCTAGGGAATCCACAATTGCATCCTTATTGCCAATTCTGTGAAATCTTGAGACACGGCATATATATACAACAGCACAACATGACTTCCAGTAAGAACTGTACCTCACATGGCTTTATTATTATGTACATCAGTAGTCCACCAGGTGGCTTTATTACAATAGCAGACTCAACCCAAACCATGAGTAGTGATTTCACAACATCAATTAACAAACCAAGCAAATTGCTGAGCATTATCACCAAGTCACCAAAATTAAAATCTGAGACTATCATACTGAATTTGCATTGCATTTCAGACTATATCTTGAATATTGCAATCAATTCTGGTTACTGAGGCAAAAGAGAAACATCAAAGCTCTGGAAGCAGTGCAGAAAAGGGTCATGATCATTTGCATCAGAGGAGTGAGTTATGGTTAGAAAAAGTTGGAATCTTCGGCCTTGATATTAGACATGTGAGAGGAGGCTCAATAGAGGCAAATAAGATAATAAGTGGCATACAGAAGGTACACCTCTGCGCTATTTCAAGTTAATTCAAATGCAGTACAATGGGACATAGGTACAGGTAAATTTAGGAAAAATATGAAACATTTGACACAAAGGATAATTTATATGGTTTTCTGTGTATAGTACAGAAGGCAAAAACTCTTGACTCAATCAATAAGAAATTAAATGCTGTGGTGGGGTGATCATGGGGACAATTTTCAACTTTCACCTGGGCAGACTGTGCACCTGTTGTTAGGTATCAGCCTTGGCTCAGTGGGTAGCACTTTTGGGTTTGATTTAGAAGGTTGTGAATTCAAGCCTCACCCCAGAGACTTGAGAACACAATCTAGGCTGGCGCTTACGTACACCACTGAAAGTGCTGCATTGTCGGAGGTGCTGTCTTTGCGATGCGACGTGGAACCAAGGTCCAGTCTGCCCTCTCGGGGAATTAAAATATTCCTCCGTACTATTCGAAGAAGTGTAGGGGTGTGGCCCAGCATTTATCCTTCAATCAACACCTCAAACAGATGATCTGGTCATCTTCACATTGCTGTTTATGGGTGCTTGCTGACCGTAAATTGGCAACCACATTTCCTACATTTCAACAGTGACTATACTTCAAAAGTACTTAATTGGCTGCAAAGTGCTTTGGGACACCCTGAGGTCATGTAATGTGTTATATAGCAATAGCCTGACAGTCACACGCACAGAATCTTATATTTCAGCCAACATCCCAGACTCCTCCATCACCATCCCTGAGTATGTCCTATCCCACCGGAAGTACAGACCCACCAGGGGTGGCAGCACAGTGATATACAGTCAGAAAGGAGTGGCCCTGGGAGTGCTCAAAATTGAATTTGGAACCCATGATGTCTTATGGCATTAAGTCAAACATGGGCAAGGAATCCTCCTGCTGATTACCAACTACCACCCTCCCTCAGCTGATGAATCGGCACTCCTCCATGTTGAACACCACTAGGAAGAAGGATTGAGGTAGCAAGGACACAAAATGTACTCTGGGTGGGGGACTTCAATGTCCATCACCAAGAGTGGATCGGTAGCACTACTACCGACTGAGCTGGCCGAGTCCTGAAGGATATAACTGCCAGACTGGGTCTATGGCAGGTGATGAGAGAACCAGCACAAGGGAAAAACCTACTTGCCCACATCCTCACAAATCTACCTGTCGCAGATGCATCTGTCCATGACAGTATTGGTAGCAGTGACCACCGCACAGGCCTTGTGGAGACGAAGTCCTGTCTTCACACTGAGGACACCCTCCATCGTGTTGTGTAGCACTACCACCATGCTAAATGGGATAGATTCAGAACAGATTTAGTAGCTCAAATAAAAACAGAAAATGCTGTAAATACTCAGCAGGTCAGGCAGCATCTGTGGAGAGAGAAACAGAGTTAACGTTTCAGGTCGATGACCCTTTGTCAGAACTGGAAAAAGCTGGAGATGGAACAGGTTTTTAAGCAAGTGTAGGGGCAGGGAGAGAGGGGAGGGGAGGAAAGAACAAAAGGGAAGGTCTGTGATAGGATGGAAGGCAGGAGAGATTAAGAGACAAAAGGGATGATGGTACAAGGCAAAACGAGATGATAATGGGACAAGTTAAGAAACAAAATATGACTCTAGATGAAGTGTAAATGGCAATGGCAGAATGATCGACAGCTGCCATGTGAGAGAGAGAAAAAAATGGAAAGAAAAGATTGGGGCAGAGGTTATGGTCTAAAATTGTTCAACTCGATGTTGAGTCCAGAAGGCTGTAAAGTGCCTAATCGAAAGATGAGGTGCTGTTCCTTGAGCTTACGTTCAGCTTCATTGGAACAGTGTAAGAGGCCAAAGATGGAGAGGTCAGAGTGGGAGTGGAGCAGAGAATTAAAGTGGCAGGCGACCAAAAGCTGGGGGTCACCCTTACGGACTGAACGGAGGTGTTCCGCAAAGCGGTCACACAATCTGCATTAGGTCTCACCAATGTAGCTCAAAACTGGGTATTTATGAGGCGCAGTGGGCCCTCAGCTGCAGCAGAATTGTATTCTGCCACAATTTGTAACCTCATGGCCCATCATATCCCTCACTCTACTATTAACATCAAGCCAGGCAACCAACCCTGGTTCAATGAGTGTAGAAGAGCATGCCAGGGGCGGCACCAGACATACTTAAAAATGAGGTTCCCACCTGGTCAAGCTACAACACAGGACTACATGCATGCTAAACAGTGGAAGCAGCCTGGTACAGACAGAGCTAAGTGATCCTATAATCACCGGATCCGATCAAAGCTCTGCAGTCCTGCCACATCTAGTCGTGAATGGTGGCAGAAAATTGAACAACTAATGGGAGGAGGAGGCTCCAGGAATATCCCCATCCTCAATGCGGGGGAGCCCAGCACTTGAGTACAAAAGATAAGGCTGACATGTTTGCAACCATCTTCAGCCAGAAGTGCCGAGTGGATGATCCATCTCGGCCTCCTCCTGAGGTCCCCAGCATAACACCATCACTGGCTAGATTCATACCTAGCATGAAGGAAGATGGTTGTGCTTGTTGGCGGCCAATCATCTCAGCCCTAGGACATTGTTCCTCAGGATAGTGTCCTAGGCCAAACCACCATTAGCTGCTTCATCAATGACCTTTCCTCGTACATAAGGTCAGAAGTGGGGACGTTCACTGATGATTGCATAGTTCAGTTCAGTTCCATTCGTAACACCTCAGATAATGAAGCAGTCCATGCCTGCAGGCAGCAAGACCTGGACAACATTCAGGCTTGGGCTAATAAGTGGTGAGTAACATTCACCCATCAAAAGTGCTAGGTAATGACTTTCTCCAACAAGAGCTAGTCTAACCACCGTCCCTTGACATTCAACGGGATTACCATCATCGACTCCCCCACTATCAACATCCTGGGAGTCACCATTGACCAGAAACTTAACTGGACCAGCCACATAAATACTGTGGCTACAAGAGCAGGTCAGAGGCTGGGTATTCTGTGGAGAGTGACTCAACTCCTGACTCCCCAAAGCCTTTCTACCATCTACAAGGCACAAGTCAGGAGTGTGATGGAACACTCTCCACTTGCCTGAATGAGTGCAGCTCCAACAACACTCAAGAAGCTCCACATCATCCAATATAAAGCAGCCAGTTTGTTTCGCACCCCATCCAACACCTTAAACATTCACTCCCTCCACCACCGGCGCACCGTGGCTGCAGTGTGTACCATCTACAAGATGCATTGCAGCAACTTGCCAAGGATTAGAGCATAAGAACATAAGAAATAGGAGCAGGAGTAGGCCATTTGGCCCTTCGAGCCTGCTCCACCATTCAAAAAGATCATGGCTGATCTTCTGCCTCATCTCCACTTTCCTGCAATATCCCCATATCCCTTGATTCCCTTAATATTCAAAAATCTATTGATCTCTGTCTTGAATATGCACAACTACTGAGCCTACACAGCCCTCTGGGGTAGAGAATTCCAAAGATTCACCACCCTCTGAGTGAAGAAATTTCTCCTCATCTCAGTCCTAAATGACCGACCCCTTATTCTGAGACTGTGACCCCTGGTTCTAGACTCCCCAGCCAGGGGAAACATCCTCCCTGCATTGACCCTGTCAAGCCCTGTAAGAATTTTGTATGTTTCAATGAGATCACCTCTCATTCTTCTAAACTCTAGAGAATATAGGCCTAGTCTACTCAATCTATCCTCACAGGACAATCCCCCCTTCCCAGGAACCAGTCTGGTGAATCTTCATTGCACTTCCTCTATGGCAATAGATCCTTCCTTAGGTAAGGAGACCAAAACAATACACAATACACCAGGTGTGGTCTCACTATGGCCCTATATAATTGCAGTAAGACGTCTTTACTCATCCTTAAATCCGCTTGTAATAAAGGCCAACATACCAGTTGCTTTCCTAATTGCTTGCTGTACCTGCATTAACTTCCAGTGATTCATGTACAAGGATACCCAGGTCCCTCTGAACACCAACATTTCCCAATCTCTCACCATACTTCTTTGAAAGCACCTCCCAAACCTGCGACCCCTTCCACCTAGAAGGACAAGGGCAGCAGGCACATGGGAACACCATCACCTCCAAGTTCCCCTCCAAGTCACACACCATCCTGACTTGAAAGTGTATCGCTATTCCTTCATTGTCGCTGTGTCAAATTCCTGCAACTCCCTCCCTAACAGCACTATGGGAGTATCTTCACCACACGGATTGCAGAGGTTCAAGAAGGCAGCTCACCACCACCTTCTCAAGGGCAACTCGGGATGGGCAATAAATGCTGTCCTTGTAAGTGACACCCACATCCCTGGAATGAGTAAAAAATAAATATATAAATCCAAGTCCTAAGAATCCCATTGATTTAAATGGAACATAGTTGAGCGGGTTCTACAACAGATGAACGATCTGCTTCACCAGGTTACCGCCCAGGAGGCAAAAATGAAAAATATCCCCCATCGGTTTCTATGGAAGGATAAATTAAATGAGCTGAACTGCTTTCTTTGTCTGTACTTATCTTTGTGATGTACTCCTTCCATTAGTAGCACTATGTAATCAAAATGTGCAATAGTTTCACAAAATACATATGAGAATGTATGCTGTTGAAAATACAATTAATCAACTTTAAAAGGGCAACTTTTTCACATTATATGAAGACAGAGAGCGAATGGGTGCATTGCAGGGAATGAAAATAAAAATTGGGAGAGATATAAAATGACGTGTCGATTCAATAGCCTCATTTTTCATTAATGCACAAAGTCAAAGTTACCCCCAAAGAGTACAATATGCAATTGGTCCCCCCGGCCTGAATGTGCTGACACCATATGAAGAAAGAATGGTGGATCTGTCTGGCAAACAGAATCTGGAAGGCACTGGCCTAGAAATTGGTTTGCCTCTGAGAAAGGGCACGGTGATTGCGATGTGTTAGCAACCTGTGCCCATTAGGAGAAATGTAGACAGCACGCAAACTTCATGCTGCCTGCTTATTTGCATGATTGTGGCATTCAGCCCGGCACTGAATGCACTGCTGAGTGGCTGAACGCTCAGCAGGGGGCCCAAGTTTGTGCGATGCTAGCACCCATTAAAGCTAACCTGCACAACGTAAAGGCACTCTGCACCTCTTAAAGGGGAAGTACATTCTGCCTGTAGATAATTATTCAACTGGCTGAGGAAGACAGTGCAAAAAATCAATTCATGATGGCACAACAGGGGAGAGAGCATGCACCAAGCTTCTCCGATACAGCACTGGAGGCTTTGGTGCAGGAGGTCAATAGGAGGAGAGAGGTCCTCTTTCCACAGTGGGCCAGGAGGCCCTCCAGGCAACAGACAATAGTGCAAAGGGAGCAGATAGCCAGTGTGGTGAATGACAGCAGTTTTGCCCCAAGGACATGGACGCAGAGCAGGAAGAAGTTTAATGACCTCACCTGAGTGGTTAAGGTCAGTGAATTCATCTTCAAATGCCATATCCCTCCATCTGCACCACAAGCCTCACACACTGCTCATTGCACCACACCCCCATCACTCACCTACCAACAATCTATACCAAACATGACTCACACATCACCTTCATAGCTTCACCCCATCTTCACACACTTACCACTGCTGCAAGCCTCACACCTACATCTCACAGCTTGCACACACTGCCAACTATACAACCACGACAGGCACATCACCTAAACACATTGCACCACACTCACTGATACACTTCCCTCGACAAGGTGACACATAAATGGCATCAGCAAAACCTATCTGGTGGGGGACAGGCTCGCCTGAATCACCTCACCCCCTTGGAAAAGTCGGTGCTGGCCATTATTGGGAGGGGCATGGCTGAGCCCGTGGCCAGCGGCGGGAGTGGAAGAGTACAAGATGCTGATACCTTATCCTCCTTCTCAGATACCACTTCCCCCTCATCCCAAAATCTCTTCTGATTTACAATCTGCTTTCTCCCCTCCCCTCACCACAACCCTACCCTTGTGCCTTTCTCAGTTCAGATACCTAAAAAATCCAAACTGCCGAGCCAGTGGTTGCAGAAGAAGAGGGAGAGGAGCGTGATGAAGAAGACACTCGCAGCCCCCAGCTCAGATACTGGCACTGCACAGACTTTAGAGAGTAGCTTAGAGACAGGATCTGCATGTGATGAGTCATCAGGCATGAGTGGGCTGCAACTAGGGCAGGGGGAAAAGGTAGCGTAGTTGCCACCTCCTCGGAGGGTGAGGTCACACATGAGTTCTGCTGCAGTGTATTCAGATGAGCATTTTGATGGGGCGGCCTACAGATGAACACTGATGGGGTTGCATAACAAAAGGCTTGGTGCATTGACAAGCCTGCCAGAAAGACTGAGTTCAATGTCAAGGAGTCCGGCACCAACCTTGCACAGGGCTTTGCACAGAACTTGGAGCCCATCCTTTCCAGCATAGTAGGGTTGGGCAGATCCATTAGCGCACTTGTGGACACAACCATTATGCAGTGTCTGATGGCTGATGTCTCAGCTTCCATTGCAACACAGCACAAGCCACCCTACGTCTGAGTGCTGCAGTGGCAGCTGAGACTGAAGTCATGCAAGCTCAGCTTGCTGCCACGCAAGCTCAGACTGCTGCCATCATGGCTGGGTTTACCAGTGTGGAAAGGGGCTTGCAGGGTGTCACAACCGGCCAGCAATCTGTCCTCCAACAGATGCCTAGGAATGCTGAGGCGATGCTTCAGGTGAGTGGCAGTGGCTCCATGGAGAAAGAACCTGCTGTCCTCTCTCAGGATGACAGTATTCATCCTCCCACCACTGCCGCTCTGCCAGTGCCCTTGCTATTGCCTGTCAGCCAGCCAGCCCAGACTGTTGCCACCCATGCTGAGGTGGTGCAGTCCACAACTGGGCTTTCTAGGCACAGAGCTTGTTGAGGTTGTCCTCCAATGCTATCTGCAGTCTCCCCAACTGAAAATCAGCAGCCTTGCACCGGCTATGCTGCAGCCGCTGGGGTAGCACTGTGTAGGAGCACTAAAACAGGCAAAGGCACACTGAAGACAGGCACTAAATGAATGCACGAGGGTGATTAGTTGACTTTATTGTGTTATACTGGATGGATTGATGGATAAAGTTGGATTGGAATGTTTCTTTTGTGATGGCTTTTATTTCAACATAGTGGCCAAGAGGACGCTGTGATTGTCAGTAACAGAGGAAGGTAAGGGCTGGGATTGTTGTTGATTGGGTAATTGGAGTTGCGTTCACTGGTACCACAGTAGGATGAATCTATCACGGACAGCCTGGACAGAAAGGGGATGTCTGGGTTGCCTCCTACATTCCACTTTCTCCTCTTCTGCTTCCTCCTCTTCTGCTTTCTCCTCTTCTGCTTCCTCCTCCTTCTCTTCCAATTCCTCCTCCTCCTCCTCCTCCTCCTCCTAAGCTGGTTGCCTTATGCTTGATAGCAAGGGCTGAGCCCTCATGATGGCAAGGTTTTGGAGCATGCAGTCGATGGCGCTCTGCACCATGGGGAAGCCTGCTATCCTGATAAAGCCACATGCATGCTCTGCCTGCTTCTATCTGGTCAGAGAGAAGACAATGAAGTCCCCTCTCCTGGCAGAAAGAGCATCTGTCAACTCTCTTATGCAGCAGTTGATGGCGAACTGTGAGATGTTACAGATGTCACCTGGTTCAGCCTGAAAGGATCTCACGTGAAGAAATTCGGGGCCACAGTCACCTTCACAGTCACTGGCAGCACTGTCCTTGCCCTGGTGTGAGGCTGCAGATCTGGTTGCAAGCGAAGAGTTCTGTGAGCACTTCCTTCGTAAAGCACAGATGCCTCAGACACAACTCCTGGCTCAGGCTGAGGTAAGAGAAGTGCTCTCGGAAGACCCTAGGTGGGTAAGGCCTCCTGCTGAGAGCCTTTCCCCCCCACCTCCTTCTTCCTCTGCGAGGAGGTTGTCTTCTTCTTTGCTCCATCTCCCTGCCATGCTTTAGGCCAAGGGGGATGACAACTAGAGCACCCATGATTGGGAGCAAGTGGTCTGACCAGAACCCCTGAAGTGAGAACCAAGGCCTTCTCCACTTGCAGCACTGTTCCCCGTCATCTCACCAACTTTAAACAACTCTAGAAAGCTCCAAACACTTCCACAAACTTACACCACGCCAGTAGAAATTAATCAGCAACTGACCTGAGAGTGGTTGTTGATCCCTTTAAATATCATTGCGTGGAGGTCCTTGTTGCTGCTGAATGCATGTTCAGCTGTGCAAGGTTAACACCGGGAGTTACTTCCAGGTCGAGGACAAAAATGGTTTCAAATCAGCATTGCACGCTGATTGTCATCACGATCTGCCTACTCAACATACTTCTGGCGCATGCTCCCATCGCCGACGCTACCACCCTCACCATCGCGGGCCGCACTAGAATTGTGCACATGCAGCTCGGATGCCATTTTCAATCCAAAACAGTACCCTTAACTCCCAAACAACAGGCGCTAGGCAATCGAATCTCTAGGCCATTGAGTCTGTGGAGATTGGAATACTACAATGAAATTGTGCTAAGTACTATTTTAATCAGATATTCTATGATTTGTATGATACATTACATAAATATGTCTATACACACTGATTGTGCACTTGCTCAGGCACCATATAATTCGGCCTATTCAGTTCTGTGCTGAGCATGGTTCCTATGTAATAAAAACAGAAAATGCTGGAAATACTCAGCAGGTCAGGCAGCATCTGTGAAGAGGGAAACAGAATTACTGTTTCAGGTCGATGACCCTTTTTGTCACAATTGGTAAAAGTTAGAGATGTAACAGGTTTTTAAGCAAGTGTATGGGCAGGGAAAGTGAAAGGAGAGGAAAGAACAAAAGCGTAGGTCTGTGTTAGGGTGGAAGGCAGGAGAGATTAAAAGACAAAAGGGATGATGGTGCAAGGCAAAAGGAGATGGTAATGCGACAAGTTAAGAAACAAAAGATGAGTTTAGATGAGGTGTAAATGGGAATGGCAGAATCATCAACAGCTGCCATGTGAAAAAAAAGTAAAAATAATAGGGACAGAGGTTATGGCCTGAAATAGTTGAACTCGATGTTGAGTCCTGAAGGCTGTAAAGTGCCTAATCGGTTCCTATGTCGTCTGCACATGGACCAAGGCTAAGTAAGATTTAATTTGCAATGTGAATCAAACTGCTGGATTAGAGCTAGGGTTATGGATTCAAACTGGTAATTGGTAATTTTAGGATAGATATTAGGAAATTCTTCTTTACACAAAGAGCGAACAAGGTGTGAGATGGACTTCCAAATGGAGTTTTAGATGCAAACACCCTGGAATCATTTAAGAAACAGCAGGATGCTACAATAGGGTAAACTTTAGGGTCTCCCTGGATGGATGTATTAAGATGGGATGAATGGTCTTTCTCAGCTATAATTATCTGCTCACTTGATTGCATCTTGAATGCCTCAGAAGCACTTGGTCTCTCTGTGGTATTTTTTACTCCTGTTCCTTTTGGCACCAGAAAAATACAACTTTGAAAAAGTTTAGTGTCCATTTTTGAGTGGCTGCCAGTAGTCCCTTTGAGGACAGCTGGTTAGGTTGTTCAAGACATGTGACAACTTGTGCACCACAAGCTCTGTCCATTTGTACCTGCATTTTCCATTGGTGTCCTACAATTGGCGTAAAACCCCAAGTTGCATAGAAAAGCACATGGATGTGCTGCTCACCCAATTATAGTCTGCCTGAATATGGCATCAGATGGGTCTTGGGGGTGAAGTGGTGATCAAAGCGTCCATCTGACTTTTAACGCCTGGCCTCTCGTTTTTGAGGTACAAAATGGACAGCCATGAGTTACATTTCTCCCCCATTATAGTCGGTAATGTAGAGTTTTGGAAACTGTAGGGGTTCACAAAATTCCCCTATTTTCCCTGAAGATCGGAAATATTGGTCCACATCGTGGATGAAGAATTGGGTGATGTGAATTGTCTACAATGTTTTAAAACATGCTCAGAACCACAAAAGGCTGCATTGAGATGGACAGCACATGAACAACACCGGAATCGAGGAGCTCTGTGGAAAAATTCGCACACCTTAATGACAGTACATTTTTTATTAATAAAATTGTTCCCTGCAGTTTGGTCAATCACAACGATTTTAAAATGGCTGTCAGAGAAGGCATTGGCCAAGAACAATAGGGCTTGGATAAGCAGCCCGTGATCTCTGTGTAAGTGGGAGGATCATACAGTGGCAGTCAAAGACCTGCCAATCAAAGGGAGTTTCCCTCTCAGAAGCAATCGATGTTGTTTATTGACATAAGGGATTACAACCACTTGAGACTAAGCCGCAGAACAATCGGCTTCTGTTTACACAGTAGTTCAACCCATTCAAACCCCCTACACACACAATGAGGCACATTGAAGCTGTGGAAAGGACTTTTGATATGCAACAGTTTAGGAATGACTGGGTTTTGAATCACCCAATTCTGAACAATAGGGCAGTTGGATTCCCTTTTGTTTTAGCCCAGGTGAACTCTGGATGTGGGCGGGTACACTTTGGCCCCAGAGTGCAGACACATTAAACCACTCCAACCACTTTGAATCAGCCAATCACAGTCCTTCTCTTGTATATTGTAATTTTTGGGCGCGAGTTTTGCACACAGACTTTTTCAGCGCCAAACAGGAGTTGGCAAGATATAAAAGATAGCTCCTGAGAAGCTATCTCTCTCTTATTTGCTGGACCACAGGTGAGCAGGTTTTCTGACTCCTCAGCAAGGCAATCTAGTTAGAGGGTGGTAATTTAGGGGATATTGCTAAGATTGTTTAATCAACATTGTAGTCACTTATCCCTCGTTTTTACCGTCTGCCTTCCCCTGTTAAGTAGTTTTACTGTAATTACTGTGTTCGTGTGGTATAGTTTAAAATTTGATTATAGTTTCTTTAGTTTAATAAAGTTTGACTTTCTCACACCCAGACCAGTTGTCCGTTTTAATATATCATTAATTATAAGTCCTTCAGTCAGAACTGGAAGGTGGGGTAGTGATTCAAAACCACTGTTTAAATTGGTTTACAGTGTAGCAGCAAAAGGCTGCCTGACCAGGTGAATTACCGTAAACCAGGTAAAAGGTTGGAATTGGTCACAGCATAGGCAAAGGCTGCTGGCCAGGTAAATGACCATAAACCAGTTAAAAGATGCCCCCCTACAAAACAATCTGCATTACTATAATATTTGCTGATGTTTGCCTCGGTACACCAGATTATATGAATTAGTGATTTTTCAGTCAGCAACATACAGAAGAAAAAACTGTCAATAAGTCCATTATTTAATTACAAATGACTTTGCCTAATTGTAACTGTTTTATATAGACAGAATGGTCTTCCATTCTTTGTCATTCAAATTGTGTTGATACGATTTAAATATTGGATTTTCTTTCTGTATAGTTAACCAATTGTCTTTCAGAATAAAGCAGTTACTAAACATAGTTCCTGCACCTACACTGTAAGGGGATAATTTTCTTAATTCACACTCCTGGAGTTTCATCCACTGGTAGTGCATATCGGGAATTCAGGCACACAGTGTCCTTCTTCTTCCTATCCATTAATGCATTCAGGACGAACTGGGTTCCCGAAACAGGATTCTCATGCAAAAGGGGAGCGCAAAAACTACAGCGCAATGGAACCATTCACTAGGTTACTCGGGAAAAATAATTTCCCTCAGTACAAAAACACAGCTGGCTACAGTATCTGTCATTCTTCTGGGCAGGCTTCCGTGGCTTGCTATAACCATAAAAATCATTAAATGAATTTCCCCTGTGATAGTTCAGTTTGATAAAGTCCAAACAGAATAAATTGAATATTGACCAGCTGCTTGCAATGGATATTTCAGCTAATGAAGACGTGTTTCAGGCATTATTCCCTTGTTTGTATTTAAGCGCCAAATAGTGGTGCATAACAAATGAAGAGTTAGATGGACAAAACTCTTTGAAGGAATGCCTCAGGGAGAAAAAGGTCAGTGCTGGAGAAGAATTCCTTGTAGGAAATAAATACAGATAGTTACGTGTGATTTGTGTTGCCAAACTCTTTTTTTCTCATTGCATAGAGCTCTCATTCTTCAATTGGCAGATAGTATGTAGAACTAAACTGCACTATTTTTGTAATATAGGAAGCTAATCCTCTATTTATTTATAAAAACATTGAGGCCAAAAATCTGCGGGTCAGCGATCCACCGAACCTCCGCCGCTGACCCTGCCAGACTTTTGGGGTTTGCAAACCTGTTATTAAACTGGATTTGTAGTTCATTTAAAAGAATAAAAGCCAGGAGTTTTTGTTATGTGGTACATGTAATGCTCGGAAAGGTGGGACCATAGTTTTGCTGTAAGAACATAAGAATATAAGAAATAGCAGTAGGAGTTGACCATTCGGGCCCCCGAGCCTGCCCCGCCATTCAATAAGATCATGGCTGGTCTGACCTTGGCCTCAGCTCCACTTTCCCGCCTGCTTCCCCTAGCCCTTGACGCTCCTGTAGCTCAAAAATCTGTCTATCTCCGCCTTGAATATATTCAATGCCTCCGCCTCCACAACTTTCTGGGGTAGAGAATTCCAAAGATTCACGACCCTCTGAGAGATTAAATTCTTCCTCACCTCCATTTTAATGGGCAATCCCTTATTCTGAAACTAGGCCCTCTAGTTCTAGATTCCCCCATGAGGGGAAACATCCACTCAGCATTTACCCTGTCAAGCCCCCTCAGAATCTTGTAAGTTTCAATAAGATCACCTCTCATTCTTCTGAACTCCAATGAGTATAGGCTCAACCTGCTCAAACTTTCCTCATAAGACAACCCTTCATCTCAGGAATCAACCTAGTGAACCTTCTCTGAACTGCGTCCAATGCAAGTATATCCCTCCTTAAATAAGGAGACCAAAACTGCACGCAGTTCTCCGGATGTGGTCTCACCAGCGCGCTGTACAGTTTTCGCAAGGCTTGCCTACTTTTATACTCCATCCCCCTTGCAATAATTGTATTTTAGAGGGGAATACATACTATTTTTAAAGGGGGAAAGCAGTATAATGTATTATCACATGATTTGTCACATGGTTTGTTATGAACATGCTGTAAGATTCACAAAATTCAGCAGATTCCCCAAAAACGAGAAGATTACCCTAAAGAAGGGATTTTGGACTGTTAATAAACCATGTCAGAATGGTAGAAGAATATTGGGCCAAAGGGAGATTTAAAAATCAAGGACCCCAGGATTTTGGTTTTTATTTAAAAAAAAACATGTTCGAGCCTGTGGAAGAAAAAGGGGCTGCAATAAAGGAATTGGGATTGACCTCTGTAAATGGACAGTTTTGGGTATTGGCATTAGCCAAGCTGTCTGGGGACTATCTGGACTGTCTCAGTCATTTTACATAATGACAATAGGCCTATGGAAGAGCAGTTCCCGCCCACAATTAAGGAACCATCCCAAGCACACAATGCAGAACATGCCACCAACCAACAAAAGAACCTTGGCCCCCACAGGAAAAGACAAATGTTACTGCAATTAAACAAGAGGTTAAACAATCGCTTAAAACCACTTAAGAATCGATGGGACCATCCCAAAACCAGTTCACACAATCTTAAACCAATTAAGATCGATGGGACCATCCCGAAACCTATTAAACAATTTTAACGCATCAATGTTAACAAGCCTGCCAAAACTAACAATGAGACAGAGCTGATTTGGTGGACAGATTAGCAGGCCTCAAACAGTATAATTGAGGGCCTGTTTTTACAGTAGTCAGTTCAAGTATTTGAGTCGAGTTGAAGAAAAGAGTTCAAGAAAGCAGTGCTGGAGGAAGTTTGGTTCATCGTTCATCTCAAATCAAGTCATCAAGTTCAGTCCAAGAAGAAGCATCTCGAAGCAGTTCTCCCTCTCAAAAAAGTAACACACCATCGGAGACCTCACTGCAGACCAGGGCCCCATGAAACAAACAACCAAATATTACCAGCAACCGGGTAATATTGGGCCACCGCGACCAACAAAACCCAACTTGGAAGAAAACCGAAGATCCGCAAGTTTTTTCCACTCTACAAACTATCCTGACTTACCCCTGGGTAAGATTTTACTGAAGAGACTCTAAACCCTACTTCTAACCAAAAGAAATTGGGTACTCACCTGATAGATCCAATACGCACCCTACCGCATCAGCGGACTCAAGAAGACTGACCAGCAACACAGGTGAAGTCCTCTGCTGCGTCTGGGGTACGGCAGGCCCCAACTGCCACATCTAGAGTACCCCAAAATCGCGAAGCTCTACAACTGTCAAAATAAGTCATTTTGGAGAACATTATCCCTGGTCCTCTGGAGCCCAACTTAGCCAGTGAAGTGGGATTGGGAGGGGTGAAGTATTCTGTCTACTGTTATTTTCCCTCATATATTCTGAAGTGTTCCTCCAATTTAGAGTGTTAAGGTTATTGTGCTGTGTATTTCCTTTCGCAAATAAAGATCTTATTTCTTTCACCAAAATTCAGTTGTCTGCTGCACTTTTCATCACAACCCCCAAATAAGTCCCAGGTCTAGAACTAAGGGAGTGGGAGCGATTCGAACCGCTCATAAGTCAGAGGCAAAGCTGACCCCAAATACCACCCCTTACAGATGCTCAGTTCGCCCTGGCCTAATAAAGCAAGCACATGGACTGGCAACTCATTGTGTCTCTGTCCTTCATTGTTCTACCCTAATGTATTACAGTCAGTACGTCTGCTACTGCCATGATGAGCTTTGGGCTTCTGACCTCAGACCATTGAATGGCGGAACAGGCTCAAGGGGCTCAATGGCCTATTCCTGTTCCTATGTTCGATGTCATGTATTGCCTCTCTTGCTGTTTCTGATTCTTGTGCCAGTTGTAATAATAACCAGCACTTCACTGTCCCCATGTCAGGCCTTGGGCTTCTCCCCTCAGGCCACCTCCCCAACTGCTTCTCATCTTTGCGTCAGTGGGAAAGTAAGAAGCACTTGTGCTGCCATCATGTCAGCAATTGCCTCTCCTTCTAAGTCCTTTTTTGCCAGTTTCCTAACTGGAGCCAGCCATATGTGTTCAAAAGTGCTTATACTGTTGACATTACTGTTTAAGAACTTTAAGTACACAAAAAAAACCTAAAAGTCTGTTTCCCAACTTAATGTTGGGAATACAGGCTTTCAGAGGTTGAATTTCCATGGGAGTTCTCCCAATCATCCACTGTAGCTTCAGTGCAAAATCCATGGAAACCCATGAGTTTACACCCTTTCTCCAGGGTTTCCGTGGATATTCCACTAAAGTTATGGTGCATGATCAGGAGAACACCCATGGAAATTCAATGCCTTTGTTTTTAAAGTTTAGAGTTCTACAGATGCAGAGAAACACAGCAAGGAAAAGAGGATAGGAAAAACAAAACAGGAATGGGTGAAGGAAAAGACTACAAATGAGCAGACATGGACTCAACAGGAAGGAACAGGAAGTAAATGGGAAAGTGTGGTGTAAGTGAATGAAGAGGGTAGAGCAGGGGGTGCAGCAGGAGAGGGGAGAGAGAGTAGCAGATGGGGGATAGAGAGTGATAGACAGGGGAACAGGGTTAGGATGGGAAGAAGAACGAATCATCCACATTACCATAAGCAGCATCATGCAATCGTACTAGAATCCGCATCTAGCATCCACTGGAAATACATTACAGATTTGCACCTAACATATACTTCTTGTTGTCGCACTTACATCTTATGACATCACACTTTCACCATTACACTTTGTTCATTGGCTCAATGTAAATCAGAATCTAATTAGAACTGAATGAAAAGTGAAGAACACAACTAGAAACAACTGCCAATAAAAAAACAACTAAGATCTTATGAAAAAAACCAACTCCAAATAATCAGTCAATTAAAGAAAGAAAGACTTGCATTTATATAACGCCTTTCACGACCACTGGACATCCCAAAGGGCATTATGGCCAATGAAGTACTTTAAAAAAAAAGTGTAGTCACTGTTGTAATGTAGGAAACATGACAGCCAATTTGCACACAGCAAGCTCCCACAAACAGCACTGTGATAATGACCAGATAATCTGTTTTTTAGTGATGTTGAATGAGGGATAAATATTGGCCAGGACTCTAGGGATAACTCCCCTGCTCTTCTTCAAAATAGTGCCATGGGATCTTTTACGCCCAACTGAGGGGCCTCAGCTTAACGTCTCATCCAAAAGAAGATGAAGCAATCGAAACACTCAAGAGACTTTTTGAAAAATAAATCCAGTCCCATTTATTTTCTCAGTAACTGAAATTTCAAATATCAAAAATAAAAACATCAAAACATTATGGGTGCAAAATTCAGATCCGTATCACAATTTTTTGGGTACTATGAGTACCCTTAGAGGTCAACAATGGCATCTACGATGTGCACACATGCTTTTGGTGTGAGTCGTACCAGATGCTATATTGGTGAGGGCGTTAGCGCGCACTCAGTGAGCATCCTCCGGAAGCATGCTGAATAGACAGATCATGACGTCAATCAGCATGTAACGCTGATTTGATGCCAGCACTGCAATTTTGGAGCTCAAGCTACAGCTAAAACCCTCTCTTAAGCTCACACAGCTAAACACATATACAGCCGCAAAAGGACCCCCCAACAGCATTATTGAAAGGGATCATCACCTACTTACAGGTTAGTTGCTGGTTGATTTCTACTGGTTGTTGCTATGATTCTACAAAGTGTTTGGTGCTTTCTATAATTGTTTAAGTTGCTAAAGTCTACAGGGAATGGTGTGGTAGGTGCTGAAGGACTTTATCCTGACTGCAAGGTTTCTGCACAAACGACTTGCTGACAGACATAGGTGCACTAGTAGGAATCCCCCTTGAAATATAGCATATCTTGGATAATGAACAGAGGGCACGCAGAGCAGAACAAGCTGCTGGAAGAGGGAGGAGGAGGATGGGGGGAAGGGCGCTCAACAGGAGGCCATATCCACACAGAATTTTCAGGGAGCAGTTCTCCTACCTGAAACTCAGTGAAGAACAATGTGTGAGACATCTACATTTCAGTAAGGACGTCCTCACTGAAATTTGCTACCTGCAGCAGCCACAACTGCAACTGCTGAGCAGGGCAAGGACCGTATTGCCACTGAAGGTGACCATGGGGATGAACTTTTATGCATTGGGCTTCTTCCAGGCTGAGCTAGAGATATTTGCAATATCTCACAGTTTGCTGTCCACTGTTGCATAAGGGAGGTCACTGAGGCTCTCTATTCCAAGAGAGGTGACGACATTTCATTTTCTCTTGCCAGAGAGATGCAGGCAAAGTGAGTATGAGGGCTTGCAAGAATTGCAGGCATCCCCATGCTGCAGGGTGCCATTGACTGCATGTATGTCATTTTGTGGGCACCGCATGTCAACTCTGACATGTACCACAATCGAAAGGGATTCCACTCCCTCAACGTCCAGCTGGTGTGTGACCATAAGCATTGAAACATGCAGGTCAATGCCCGGAAGCCTTCATTCTGCGGAAGTCAACTGTGCGATTTGCTCATGGCTCATGACTCCGGTGCAGTGGGCAGCATGCATACAATGAGAGCCATGCTGCCACACAAAATGTGATAGAGCAGACCATGGGTGTGCTGAATCAATGCTTCCGCTTCCTGAATCGCTCTGGAGGAGCCCTGCAGTACTCGGCAGAGCGGGTGTCAAGATTCTCATGTTGCACAATCTCGCTATCATTGTTGAGTCTGTGTGTTCCAGATATACTTATTTTAAATAACTGGACACAGACAACAGGAAAAACTTAAACAGGTCTTTACTACTTGAAGGTCAGGGCTGAACTGCTTTACCAATTACTACACCGGTACTACAATATACAGTAGCAAGAGAAAGTAGTCCATCTTCTTAAGGTAGTTCTCTTAAGGTGGTACAGGTTACATACACCACAATCATGAGGATACAGACCCTGCCACCAGCTATATGGCGAGAAGCTGAGGAGCAGCAGGAGGAGGAGGAGGAGGAAGGGAGGAGGCAACCGAGATGGCCACTTTCTGGTGAGACTGTTCGTGAAGAACTCATCTAAGTGCATCGGCAGCGGGTGGAGGCAGAGCTGAGCGGCAGAGTGACTACAAGAGGCCCCAGAGGCTCAGGTAGGCCCCAGTGCAGCATCGGCAGCAGGTGGAGGCGGAGCTGAGCGGCAGAGCGACTACAAGAGGCCCCAGAGGCTCAGGTAGGCCCCAGTGCGGCATCGGCAGCGGGTGGAGGCGGAGCTGAGCAGCAGAGCGACTACAAGAGGCCCCAGAGTCTCAGGTAGGCCCCAGTGCAGCATCGGCAGTGGGTGGAGGCGGAGCTGAGTGGCAGAGCGACTACAAGAGACCCCAGAGGCTCAGGTAGGCCTCAGTGCGGCATCGGCAGCGGGTGCAGGCGGAGCAGAGCGGCAGAGCGACTACAAGAGGCCCCAGAGGCTCAGGTAGGCCCCAGTGCGGCATCGGCAGTGGGTGGAGGCGGAGCTGAGCGGCAGAGCGACTACAAGTGGCCCCAGAGGCTCAGGTAGGCCCCAGTGCTGCATCGGCAGCGGGTGGAGGTGGAGCTGAGCAGCAGAGTGACTACAAGAGGCCCCAGAGGCTCAGGTAGGCCCCAGTGCGGCATCGGCAGCGGGTGGAGGCGGAGCTGAGCGGCAGAGCGACTACAAGAGGCCCCAGAGGCTCAGGTAGGCCCCAGTGCGGCATCAGCAGCGGGTGGAGGCGGAGCTGAGCGGCAGAGCGACTACAAGAGGCCCCAGAGGCTCAGGTAGGCCCCAGTGCGGCATCAGCAGCGGGTGGAGGCGGAGCTGAGCGGCAGAGCGACTACAAGAGGCCCCAGAGGCTCAGGTAGGCCCCAGTGTGGCATCGGCAGCGGGTGGAGGCGGAGCTGAGCGGCAGAGCGACTACAAGAGGCCCCAGAGGCTCAGGTAGGCCCCAGTGCGGCATCGGCAGTGGGTGGAGGCGGGGCTGAGCAGCAGAGCGACTACAAGAGGCCCCAGAGGCTCAGGTAGGCCCCAGTGCGGCATCGGCAGCGGGTGGAGGCGGAGCTGAGCGGCAGAGCGACTACAAGAGGCCCCAGAGGCTCAGGTAGGCGTACCAATCTCCAATCTCAGGGAAGGAGAGAGGTAAAAAGTATTCAAGGTGTGACGTCACCACAAAGCGGGTAAGTGATTGGTTGGTAAGTATTTCTCCCTTTTTAAGCTTAAATCTCCTTGGTTTATCATTTTTAAGGTGTGATATTCACCATCTAGAATCGAGGCAGAGGGTATTTAAGAATAATATTAATAAATTTAATTAATTACATAGAATGGGAGATCAGGCGATGTGTTGCTGCTGCAATATGTGGGAGCTGGTGGACACCATTGATGCTCACGGTGATCACATTTGCAGTAAGTGTTGGCTGCTCGAGGAATTCCGGCTCCATGTTGAAGAGCTGGAGTCCGAGCTTCAAACACTGAGAGACGAGAGACATCAGGGAGGGGGAGAGTTACCTGGACTCTGTGTATCAGGAGGTAGTCACACCAATTAGATTAATTAATTCAGATGTAGTCCATGGCCAGGGTCAGGATGGTGTGGCTAGAAGTGAGGCAGGTACGGGGATCCAGGAGGTAGTGTTGGAGGAGCCGCAGCCCTTGCACTTGTCCAACAGGTTCGAGGCTCTTACCCCCTGTGAGGATGGGAACAGGGACTGCGGGGAGGATGAGCAACCTGGCCACAGCACCGTGGAGTGGGGGGCCATTCAAGTGGGGGGAGTTAAAAGAAATGTTGTAGTGGTAGGGGATAGTATCGTTAGGGGGATAGATAGAGTTCTCTGCAGCCGAGAGCGAGAGTCCCGAAGGCTGTGTTGCCTGCCTGGTGCCAGGGTTAAGGACATCTCCTCTGGACTGGAGAGAAACTTGGAGTGGGAGGGGGAGGATCCAGTTGTCGTGGTCCATGTTGGTACCAATGACATAGATAGGACAAGGAAGGAGGTTCTGCTGAGGGAGTTTGAGCAGCTAGGGGCCAAATTAAAAAGCAGAACCACAAGGGTAATAATCTCTGGATTATTACCTGAGCCACGAGTGAATTTGGCTAGGACAAATTAAATTAGAGAGTTAAATGCGTGGCTCAAAGACTGGTGTGGGAGAAATGGGTTTTGCTTCCTGGGACACTGGCACCAGTACTGGGGCAGGAGGGAGCTGTTCGGTTGGGACGGGCTTCACTTGGCCAGTGCTGGGACTAGAGTCCTGGCGGATCATATAACTAGGGCTGTAGAGAGGGCTTTAAACTAACTAGTGGGGGGGAGGTTCCTAGAGAGCAAATAATACAAATGACAACAGAGAAGTTCATAGACTTAGGTAGCAGTGGGGAAATTAAAAACCAGAGCATGTCAGAAAGGGGCAGAAGGTATGGAGTAAAAGGTAATGTAATAAAAAGGGTAAAAGCAGGAACTAAGTGTCACAAAACATCTTTGAAAGTTCTCTATCTGAATGCACGTAGCATTCGTAACAAAATAGATGAGTTAATGGCACAAATAACTACATATGGGTATGATCTTGTGGCCATTACAGAAACATGGCTGCAGGGTGACAATGCCTGGGAATTAAACATACCAGGTTATTTAACGATCAGGAAGGACAGGCAGGAAGGAAGGGGAGGTGGGGTGGCTATGTTAATAAAGGAAGGAATCACTGTAATACAGAGAAATTATATTGGGTCAAAAGATCAGGACAATGAAACAGTTTGGGTGGAGGTAAGGAATAATAAGGGGAAAAAAACACTAGTGGGCGTAGTCCTGTGGCAACTCTGTTGGACGGAGTATCAATCAGGAAATAGTTGAGGCTTGTAATAAGGGAACATCTATAATTATGGGGGATTTTAACTATCATATTAATTGGACAAATCAAATTGGGCAGGGCTGCCTTGAGGATGAGTTCATTGAGTGTAGTAGGGATGGGTTTCTTGAGCAGTATGTAACTGAACCGACCAGGGGGCAGGCAACCTTAGATCTGGTCCTGTGTAACGAGACAGGATTAATTAAAAATGTCCTAGTAAAGGATCCCCTTGGAATGAGTGACCATAACATGGTTGAATTCCATATTCAATTAGAGGGTGAGAAGGTTGGATCTCAAACAAGCATGCTAAGCTTGAATAAAGGAGACTATGAAGGTATGAGAGCGGAATTGAGTAGAGTGGATTGGGAAAATAGATTAAAGGGTAAGACGATACATGATCAGTGGTGTACATTTAAGGAGTTATTTTACAACTTCCAAAAAATATATATTCCACTGAGAAGAAAAGGGTGTAAAAGAAGAGACAGCCATCCGTGGCTAAGTAAAGAAATTAAGGATAGTATTCGACTAAAAACAAGGGCATATAAGGTAGCCAAATCTAGTGGGAGGATAGAGGATTGGGAAAACTTTAAAAGACAGCAAAAAATAACAAAAAGATTGATTAAGAAAGGGAAGATAGATTATGAAAGTAAATTAGCAAAAAATATTAAAACAGATAGTAAGAGTTTTTATAGTTATATAAAAAGAAAAAGGGTGGCTAAAGTCAATGTTGGTCCCTTAGAGGATGAGACCGGGATATTAATGGTGGGAAATATGGAGATGGCAAAAACACTGAATGAATATTTTACATCAGTCTTTACAGTGGAAGACACTAAGAATATCCCAACACTGGACAAACAGGGGGCTAAAGGGGGGGAGGAGCTAAACACGATCAAAATCACTAAGGAAGTGGTACTCAGTAAAATAATGGGACTCAAGGCGGATAAATCACCTCGACCTGATGGCTTACATCCTAGGGTCTTGAGGGAAGTGGCGGTAGGGATTGTGGATGCATTGGTAATAATTTTCCAAAACTCCCTGGACTCGGCAATGGTCCCGGCAGACTGGAAAACTAATAATGTAACACCCTTATTTAAAAAGGGCAGTAGACAGAAGGCTGGAAACTATAGACCGGTTAGCCTAACATCTGTGGTAGGTAAAATTTTAGAGTCCATTATTAAGGAGGCAGTAACAGGACATTTGGATAATCATAATTTAATAGGACAAAGCCAGCATGGTTTTATGAAGGGGAAGTCATGTTTGACAAATTTGCTGGAGTTCTTTGAGGAAGTAACATATAGGGTGGATAAAGGGGAACCAGTGGACGTAGTGTATTTAGACTTCCAAAAGCCATTTGACAAGGTGCCACACAAAAGATTATTGCTTAAGATAAAAAATCACAGGATTGGGGGTAATATTCTGGCATGGATAGAGGATTGGCTATCTAACAGAAGGCAGAGAGTTGGGATAAATGGTTCATTCTCAGACTGGCAATCAGTAACTAGTGGTGTTCCGCAGGGGTCAGTGCTGAGTCCCCAACTCTTTACAATCTATATTAACGATTTGGAGGAGGGGACCGAGTGTAACATATCAACGTTTGCAGATGATACTAAGATGGGGGGGAAAGTAGTGAGTGAGGAGGACATAAAAAACCTTCAAGGGGACATAGACAGGCTAAGTAAGTGGGCAGAGATTTGGCAGATGGAATACAATACTGGAAAGTGTGAGGTTATGCACTTTGGCAGGAAAAATCGTAGAGCAAGTTATTATCTTAATGGCAAGAAACTGGAAAGTACTGAAGTACAAAGGGATCTGGGGGTCCTGGTGCACGAAACTCAAAAGGTTAGTATGCAGGTGCAGCAAGTGATTAAGAAGGCCAATGGAATGTTGGCTTTCATTGCTAGGGGGATAGAATATAAAAATAGGGAGGTATTGCTTCAGTTGTACAAGGTATTGGTGAGACCGCACCTGGAATACTGTGTACAGTTTTGGTGTCCATACTTAAGAAAGGACATACTTGCTCTCGAGTCAGTACAAAGAAGGTTCACTCGGTTAATCCCGGGGATGAGGGGATGGACATATGAGGAGAGGTTGAGTAGATTGGGACTCTACTCATTGGAGTTCAGAAGAATGAGAGGCGAGCTTATTAAAACATATAAGATTGTGAAGGGGTTGGATCGGGTGGATGCAGGGAAGATGTTCCCGATGATGGGTGAAACTAGAACTAGGGGGCATAGTCTTAGAATAAGGGGCTGCTCTTTCAAAACTGAGATGAGGAGGAACTACTTCAATCAGAGGGTGGTAGGTCCATGGAATATGCTGCCCCAAAAAACTGTAGAAGCTACATCATTACATAAATTTAAAACAGAAATAGACAGTTTCCTAGAAGTAAAGGGAATTAAGGGTTACGGGGAGCGGGCAGGAATTTGGACATGAGTCTAGGTTCGGATCGGTCATGGCCCTGTGGGTAGCGGAGCGGGCTCAGGGGCCGTGTAGCCTGATCCTGCTCCTATTTCGTGTGTCTAATTCTGTTAGATGCAGGAGATGTTTCTGTGATAGTGGATTGGCAGTTAGGATCAGATCAGCCATGATCTTATTGAATGGCGGAGCAGGCTCGAGGGGCCGATTGGCCTACTCCTGCTTCTATTTCTTATGTTCTTATTAACTCCCCATTCATCATCTGTCCCACACCTTCCCTTTCCTCTGTCACTGACCATCACAGCGTTTGTTTGGCCACAATGCAAAAATAAAAGCCAGCATAAAATATACATTGCAAAGCAAATTTATAAATAAAATCATACCATGTTGCATACAAACATAAACTAATCACCCTTGTGCATTCCCTTAGTGCCTGTCTTCAGTGTGCCTTTGCCTGTCCTAGTGCCCCTACGCAGTGCTACCCCAGTGGCTGCAGCATGGCTCGTGTAAGGCTACTGATTTTCAATGGGGGAGACTGCAGTTGGCCTTGCAGAGTGACCTCGAGCAACTCTGGGCCTAGAAGGCCCAGCTTAGGACTACACCATCTCTGCATATGCAGCAGCAGTCTGAACTGGTTGACTGACAGGCAACAGCAAGGGCACTGGCGGAGTGGCAGGGGTGGGAGGACGAATGCTGTCGTCCTGAGAGAGGACAGCAGGTTCGTGCTCCATGGAGCCACTGCCACTCCCCCGGGGTGGCGCCTCAGCAATCCTCATAGTCTGTTGGGAGGACAGATTGCTGAACTACTCTGCAAGCCCCTTTGAACACAGGAACCCAGAACCATGATGGTAGCAGTCTGAGCTTCCACTGCATCACTCAGACGTTGGGTGGCTGCTGCTTGTGGTGCAATGGAATTTGCGACATTGGGCATTGGATGCTTCAACATGGTTGTGTCCGCATGCTAATGGATCTGCCCACCCCTTCCATTCTGGAAAGGATGGGCTCCAAGCTCTGCACAAAGCCCTGTGCCAAGTTGGTGCTGGTCTTCTGCATGCTCTTTGACATTGCACGCAGGATTTTTGGCAAGCTCCACAATGCACCAAGCATTTCATTGTGCACACCTCTCAGCATTCTTTTGTATCCTGCTCCATCAAAGTCCTCATCCGAGTCTTCTGCAGCAGAAGTTGTGTGCGACATCGCCATCCAGCGAAGTGACTCCTACACTTTCCTTGCCCCCTGCCTGGCTGCAGACACTCATGGCCGATGTCTCACCAGGTATAGATCCTGCCTCTATGCTATCCTCTAAATTACGCGCAATGCCAGTATCTGAGCTGGTGGCTGCGAGTGTGAAATCGAGTGAAAACGTTTCTTTATCATCACTGTCTTCTTGTTCTTCCACCTCTTGCTTTTTGACACTGCTTGGACAGCTTGCAGTTCTTGGGTATCTGAAAGGAGAAAAGCAAAAGGGTAAGGTTGTGGTGAGAGGAGAGTGGGGTAAATTAAGAGGTGCATGCTTACACCCTCTGCAGCTTGTAAATCAGAAGAGATTGTGGGATGAGGGGGAAGTGGGATGTGAGAAGGAGGATTAGGTATGAGGATACCATCATCTTCAATGGTTTCAGCCCTGCCACTGGCCACAGACTCAGCAATGGCTGTTCCAAAGATGGAGAGCACCGTCTCCTCCATGAGGGTAAGAACATGCAGGCACACCTGTCTCCTGCTGGTTAGTTCCTGCTGCCTTTGGTTGTGTGCCACCTTGTCCTGCAATAGAGAGGGAAGTGTGTCAGTGAGTGTTGTAAGGAATTAGCACATGCTAGCGGGGTTGGGTTATTTGTCTCTGGCCAGTCAGGAGCCTCTGAGCTGCTCCAGGGACCCCCTTGTGGTTTCAAAGCGCTCCCCTATTCCTGAGTTCTGACCGCTGGACTTATTCGGTAGCGATGTAGACAGAAAACAACGTGACTCATGGTTTGGGTGCAAAACAGACCAGTATTTATTGAAAACAAAAGAAAGAAACAACTTAGAAAAATCGATATCGCTCTTACGCCTGGTACAACACTTTTGCTTAACACAATAACCTCAGTGTCCACTAGAGCGCTCTCTGCTCAGTGCAACATGACTTTATTTTAAATCCAGCACCTTTTGCTTAAAAACCCTTTTGCTCACTGCAGCACCTTAGCTTAGTGGCTTTTACTTAAAAACAGCACTTTAATACAGCTGTAAAGTGTTCACTGAAGCACTTCTCTGCTTAGTGCAACACTCCTTTTAACAGCACTTTTAATATAGAAACACTTTGCTCACTACAGCACCTTAGCTTAGTGGCTTTTACTTAAAAACAGCACTTTAAATACAGTTACTTAAAAAAAACAGCTAACAGCGTTCACCACAGCATTTCTTTGCTTGGTGAAACACTCCTTTTAATACAGTTTTAAATACAGTACTTTGAAACAGCTACTCCTTTTTAATACAGTTTTAAATACCGAATTCAGTGTTCACTATAGCACTTCTCTGCTAGGTGCAACACTGTCTTACTTAAATAGGGGAGGAGAAACAGACACAACGAGGGAAGATCGACTAAAATCACAGTTCTTAACAAAATTCCCACTTTACTCCCACCCCTATACCTATCCTAAGTTGCCTTTTGGAAGGCCAGAAAAATATATGCTCACCACTGGAAATGCCTGCTCCGTGCCCTGTGAACTTAGATCTTCACTGCCCCGAAGTAAAAAAACACCCCAGTGTTTTAAAAGTAAACTGCTGGTGTTTCACCTCTTCAGGCAGGCTCCCACGCTGTAGAGGGACACGGAGGCGAGGCCAGATAGAGAGAGAGCTTCTAGGAACCTATCTTTTATACCCCCATTTGGGGCCCGCCCAGATCCAGATGTTTCTGGGCTAAAACAAAAGGGGTCCAACTGCCCCATTGTCCAGTAATGGGTTTGGATGAATCACCCATTCATTTGAAACTGTTCCTTTTCTTAGTTTAAATATCTCTTCAAATTGTCTGTGATTGGCTTTGAATGTGTTTCCATTCATCAATGATGGGTTTGAATGGAACTGTAAACAAAGCCATTGTCCTGTGGTCAACTGAAACTGCAGTCTCAAGTGGTTACTCCTTTCTGTAGCAGTTTCTGTAAACACATCGATTGTCTCTGCAGGGAGGTGTGAACTCCCCTTTGATTGGCAGATTGGAACCTTTTTCCACAGACCCAGGCTGCTCTTTCAAGTCCTTTGTCTTCTGCCATGCGGTCTGACAGCCATTTTGATCCCCCTGGATTTTTAAAGGTATTACCCAGGTATTCTTTAATCAAAATTAATCTTCAGAACTGTAGGAAATGTCTAAATTATTGCAAAATCCTACAGTGTCGTGCAATCAGTTTGGGTGATGTAGCTGTCATGGATGATTAGCTGGCAGTGTGTGCAAGCTTTGAGATATGGGTGCGAGGCTTGCAGCAGAGATAAGTGTGTGAGGGTGAGGTGAAGCTATGAATGTTAGGTATCAATTCTTATTGTTGGTAGAGGAGTCCCCGGGCTTTGACTCCTGGCATTGACCACCATGGCTATCTGCCCCTACTCTCTTCTGAACATTTGCCTGGAGGGCCTCCTGGCCCCCTGTGCATACAACACATCTCTCCTCCTCTCAACGAAGGCCTCCAGGGCAGTGTCGGAAATCTTGAAGCCCTCCCATGTTGTGCCATTATTGAGTGTTTCCCTGGTCAGAATCTGTTGTACAATGAATTCCACCACCTTCTGCAGCCACAATGCACCTCCCCTTTAATGTATGCAAGCTGGCTTTAAGTAATGCAGGCTAGCTTTAGGTGGTGCTAACCTCTAATGATTTTGGGCCCCCTGCTGATATGTGCAACTAATCAACAGGATGGTTAGCGTTGGCTGCATGCTACAATCATGGAAATAAGCAGACAGCACAAAGTTGGCATGCTGCCTGCATCACATTGAATGGGTGTGGGTTAACTGCGCTTCGCAATCCCTGCGACCTTTTATGCGGGCTATCACATTTAGCACAATAACATAGTAAATTTAATTGTCTTTCGTATCTTTTTAAAACCTTCATTGAAGTTTTTTTTATTTCAAGGCCTCAACCTATCTCAAATGCTTATGGTTCAATGAGATAATTGTTCACAGAAATGTTGAAGGAAGATATCAACCAAATCTGTGGATTCTGAGCATGTGTAGCTTGCAGAGTTTCTCAATATGCTCTTTGTCTGAATTCAAGTAGAAGGGTCTCTACCCTCATCCTGTGAGGACTTATGCATTTCTTTCCTTTTTCAAAATTCTCCAAAACTGGAGCTAGAAAACTCAAAGCTGTATTTCAGGCAAGTTTCATATTTAAATGCTCCAAATATTCAATTTCTATTATGAATGATTTAAAGTTTACCTAACAGACAGTTGAACAACACCTATGTTTAAAAGTACCTGTCGTTTCTTTTATTGATATTGTAGAAAGTAAATCAAAGAATTGATTTATGTTTATCAGTTCTGGATCCTGGGACCTGCAGGATTCACTTCCCCCATCCCACTCCCTGATCCCGGTCCCCCTTGTGTCAATAAACTGCCCTGCATTGTTCCTAGAACCTAGGACTATGTCCGATTCTCACAGATCCTGCAACCCACTGGACAATAGGACTCTTCTAATACACTCAGAGCACAGGAGCCTTCTTCCAATGCTCCAGATCCTTAGACCTGCCCCATTGATCCCAACATTCCTCTATTGCTCCTAAACCCCAGACTACCCTCAAAGATCTCTCAGACTCTGGGAACCCCTCTTGAAATATTTCCTCCAGCTGCACCCTTGCCATCAAATCCAGCCCCTTCCCTGCCCACTGTCTCAGGGTAACCTAGATCATTCGGCCGCAAGCTTAGTTTCTGACCCCATATCCTCTCCATTCCAAAGATTGCCTACTTCCAACTCTCTAACATTGCCTACCTCTGCCCTAACCTCAGTCCATCTGCTAATGAAACCCTCATCCAGACCTTTATTTCCTGCAGACTCCATTACTCCAATGTTCTACTGCCAGCCTCTCATCCTCCACTCGCTAGAAACTTCTGCTCATCCAAAACTCTAATGCCCATGTTCTATCCCACACCAAGTCCCTGTCCTCGGTGACCTACATTGATTCTGATTCCCCGGTGCCTCAAATTAAAAATCTTCATTCTTGTTTTTAAATCCCAATATGGTTCACCCCTTCGTATCTCTGTAACCTCCTACAACCCCTCCCAGCACCCCCACTTTCTCTGTTCCTTTGACTCCAGCCTCTGTTGCAACCCCCATGCCTATGTCACCCCACCCCCACAAATTAGGGCTACATTTCCTGGAATTTAGAAGGTTAAGGAGTGACCTGATCAAAGTTTTCAAGATATTAAGGGGGACAGATAGGGTAGATAGAGAGAAACTATTTCTGCTGGTTGGGGATTCTAGGACTAGGGGACATAGTGGGCAGCACGGTGGCATAGTGGTTAGCACTGTTGCCTCACAGCGCCAGGGACCCGGGTTCAAATCCGGCCTCGGGTGACTGTCTGTGTGGAGTTTGCACATTCTCCCCGTGTTTGCGTGGGTTTGCCCCGGGTGCTCCGGTTTCCTCCCACAGTCCAAAGATGTGCGGGTTAGGTTGATTGGCCATGATAAAAATTGGCCCTTAGTGTTAGGGGGGATTAAATACGTGGGGTTACGGGGATAGGGCTTGGGTGGGATGGTTGTCGGTGTAGGGACCGGGTGCTAGGGTTTGGATGATCAGCCATGATCTCGTTGAATGGCGGAGCAGGCTCGAAGGGCCGAATGGCCTACTCCTGCTCCTATCTTCTATGTCTATAGTCTAAAAGTTAGAGCCAGACCTTTCAGGACTGAAATTAGGAAACACTTCTACACACAAAGGGTGGTAGAAGTTTGGAACTCTCTTCCACAAACGGCAATTGATGCTAGATCAATTGTTAAATTTAAATCTGAAATTGATAGCTTTTTGTTAAATAAAGGGATTAAGAGATATGGGCCAAAGGCAGGTATATGGAGTTAGGTCGCAGATCAGCCATGATCTCATTGAATGGCGGAACAGGCTTGAGAGTCTCAATGACCTACTCCTGTTCCTATGTTCCTATGTTCCACCCCCAACTTGAAGCTGTGCCCTCAGCATCCTAAGCTCTGTACTCTGTAATTCATCTCTCCACCTCCCTGCCCTGCCTTAAGACTTTACTTAAAACCTACTTCTTTGACCAGGCCTTTGTTCATCCCGCCTAATTGCTTCTTCTTTGGCTCAGTCTCCGTTTCTTTGTTATGCTTCTGTGAAGCATCGTGTGATATTTTTTACAAATGTTAAAGACACTATATAAATGCAAGTTGTAGCAGTAGTGTAGGGTGAGCTGTTTATGCAGCTTGGTTATGCATGTTTTTATGTAACTCAGGACCCAGAGAGTAGGGAGCTGTTTCTTCCAGACAGCAGCGACTTAGGCATGGTACTTCATGAAGATTGGAATGTTCTCATCCTTGTGTCATTAAAGTTCACATGTCCATTACACCACATGTCTGTTGTAATTAAAATAGTGTTGTCCAATAGAAATTGCTGACTAGCCACAGTGTGGCTACGCCAAAAACATTTTAGCCATGTGCACTAATTTTAATAGAAAATGCCTTACATACAATACTGATTACATGTGTATATTTACTTAACAAACATCTACCATCAATCAGTAACTAAGGAAGTAAAGCACTCACAATGGTCAAAAAACACTTGCAGTCTGCTTTTTGTCTCACCATTTTACCAATAAATGCAAAGAAAGGTTAAAGTACACATGTGTATGCTATGTGATTATGAGTATTGAAATCACATGCCCAATGTCTATTACTCATTTTGTTTTACTAATCAGAAATGCAATTTTCCACATCTGGATTTCTAATTAGCCACATGTGGCTATTGGCTCACATATTGGACACGCTAACCAGGGATAGTGAATGAAAAGTGAATTGCCACTTCTTTCCTTTGATTATTTATTTCTCTTTGTTCTGGACATTTTACATGCAGATAGCACCCTCTGGTGGTAGCTATTGTATAGCAGTGATGTTCTGGGCTGATGGACTATTTCATGTGCAGATAGCACCCTCTGGTGGTGGTTATGTGTTAGCAGTGTGTTTGTATGAAGCAGAGGTCATTTGACCTTTGTTCCTTTCTTCCTGTGTGAGGTCTTTGACCTTTGTTCCTTTCTTCCTGTGAGTGGTCATTTGGCCTTCGTACCTTTCTTCCTGTGTAACCCAGGACGTAGAATCCCAGGAAGTAGAATTCCAGGAAGAACCTGGCAGTAATGGAGGATTCCATGAGGGTTTCACAATCCAATGTAATCTGATTTCATATGTTAGGCCAAGCGCAATATCTGTGAGTATCTTTGTTTGTTAGCATAATAGCAACATTGTTAGAGTAGTATTTTGACAATAATATGTTTATAAAAGGTTAATATTTGATAGTTACAGAAGTTAGTCCAAATGTTAGTTAGTTATACAATTAATCTATTCTACTGTTGTAATGTAATATGTCTTATGTAATATCGAATGTATAGTACTCAGTTTATGTACAAAACATACTTTGTCTTTGTTTACAGTTTCACAAAAATTGTTCAAGTAAAGGCTTCAAACAGCAAACGGCTTCATGAGGAATTATTTTGAATAAGTGTTTAACTTGCTGGATAACTAGATAGGAGCAGGTCTAGCGAGGCCAGTACACTCCTTGTATACAGAAAGACAGCTACATCAGGGCAGTAAACAACACCGCCTCAAACTGAATCGATGAAACCAGAACCTTGTTCTACCCATTAGCGATGACATAAAAATATATGGAAAGGAGCACAAAGAAAGGAAACGGGGAGAAGAGTTTAAGATATATTAGAGTAACATTAAAATTAAGGTAACCTCTCTGTTAGACATTGAATATTGTCAGTCCTGAATCCACAAGGTTATTGATTTGTTAAGATAGCAAAATACTGCAGATGTTGGAAATCCGAAATAACAACAGAAAATGCTGGAAAAGCTCAGCAAGTCAGGCAACATCCGTGGAGAGAAATTTCAGTTGACGTTTCGGGTCGTCGAACCCTTCTTCAAAAATTGGAAACAAAAGAAAATAGATCGAAGGCAGGGCTGCGATCGGACAAAAGAAGTGAAAGAAACAAAAGAAGTAAAAGAGCTAGACGAGATGGTAATAGGCTGAGATTAGCTGTAAAGTGTTCTGGCAGGGCAAGAGATAGCTGCCAGGTGTGAGAGAGAAACAAAAGGAAAGGGAGGGGGGAAAGGAGTGGAAAAATTACAAGAAAAAATGTGTAATAGGGGCCGAGGTTATGATCTGAAATTGTTGAACTCGATATTGAGTCCGGAAGGCTGCATCATGCCTATTCGGAAGATGAGGTGCTGTTCCTCGAGTTTACATTGAGCTTCCATGGAACAATACAAGAGGCCAAGGATGGTGAGGTCTGAGTGGGAATGGAGCGGTGAATTAAAATGACAGGCGACCGGAAGCTCGGGGTCACCCTTACGGACTGAATGGAGGTGTTCCGCAAAGCGGTCACCCAATCTGCGTTTGGTCTCCCCAATGTAGAGGAGACCGCATCATGAGCAGCGAATATAGCATACTAGATTGCGAGAAGTACAAGTAAATCGCTGTTTCACCTGGAAGGGGTGTTTGGGGCCCCGGACAGTGGGAAGGGGGGAGGTATAGGGGCAGGTGTTACATCTCCTCCGCTTGCCCGGGAAGGTGCCAGGCGAAGGGGAAGGGCTGTTTGGGGTGATAGAGGAGTGGACCAGGGTGTCTCGGAGGGAGCGGTCCCTACGGAATGCTGAAAGGGGAGGGGAAGATACGTTTGGTGGTGGGATCACTTTGGAGGTAGCGGAAATGCCGGAGGATGATCCGTTGAATGTGGAGGCTGGTGGGGTGAAAGGTGAGGACAAGGGGAACCCTATCGTGGTTCCGGGAGGGAGGGGCAGGGGTGAGGGCAGAAGTGCGGGAGATAGAACTGACACGGTCGAGGGCAGTGTCAACCACGGTAGAGGGGAATCCTCGGTTGCAGAAAAAGGAAGACATGTCTGAAGCACTGGTGTGGAAGGTGGCATCGTCGGAGCAGATACGGCAGAGACGGAGAAACTGGGAGAATGGAATAGAGTCCTTACAGGAAGCGGGGTGGGAGGAAGTGTAGTCCAGGTAGCTGTGGGAGTCAGTGGGCTTGTAGTGAATATTGGTCGATAACCTATCACCAGAGATGGATACGGAGAAGTCGAGGAAGGGAAGGGAAGAGTCAGAGATGGACCATGTGAAGGTGAGGGAAGGGTGGAAATTGGAGGCAAAGTGAATGAAATTGTCTAGTTCGGGGCGAGAGCAGGAAACGGCACCGATACAGTCATCAATGTATCGGAAAAAGAGGTGAGGGAGGGGACCCGAGTAGGACTGGAACAAAGATTGTTCCACATAGCCCACGAAAAGGCAGGCATAGCTAGGACCCATGCAGGTACCCATGGCAACACTTTTGATTTGGAGGAAATGAGTGGAGTTAAAGGAGAAGTTGTTCAATGTGAGAACAAGTTCAGCCAGGCGGAGGAGGGTGGTGGTGGATGGGGACTGGTCGGGCCTCTGTTCAAGGAAGAAGCGGAGCGCCCTCAGGCTATCCGGGGGTGGGGGATGGATGTGTAGAGTGATTGTACATCCATGGTGAAAAGGAAGCGGTTGGGATTTGTTGTCTATTTTGCTGCTTGTTCAAGCCCAATCTGTTATTTTCTAACTACATATTTAGTTCTGCTGCATCTACCTAGCTTTGGCAAGGCTTCAAAAAGTTACTTTCGCCCAGCATCCAGCCAATTAATTGGAGATTCTCGGTATACTCAGGAGAAGAAACAAACCATCAACATTCAATATTAAACAGGCACTTCATTAGTGAAATACTTTGGACAATATGGTTTGTCAAATAGTGTCAAAAATAGACATCATGTACAATACACTGCCAGTGCATCATGAGGTAGTAAATTATTAGTCAGCTGATGCAAATACAGTTAACACGCCTAACAATTCAAATTCCTCTTGCGTTCTACATCCAAACTTGTTACACATCATGCTGGGATATCTTTATCTTACAAGCAAATACTACTATTAAGTAAATAGGAATCTTACTTTATCTCAACTTGTAATGTTGATCCCTTCTAAGTAAATATTTGATCTTGTTAGGTTAATATTACAATTGACATTTTCATATTTGCAGTCTAGACCACATAGAAGCTCCATTAATGTGAGAATTGCTGAACTCGATTTGATTTAGTTGGGTCTGTACTATTCCTCACTTCGCTCTGCAGTAGATCAACAAGCTTGGACTCCTGAAAGCAAACTATATACAAACACGTCGAGATGCTAGAACAATGGTGTGATAGTACGATATTTGACAATCCTGTTGCCTGAAAATTCAAGTGGGTTTATTTTAACTCTTATTACAGTGCAATAAATGATCGATATTGAATCAGCAGCCCATTTTATACCTCACCTTTTTTCTATTCCACAATGGAAAAGAAAATTGAGGGAGGTGTAAAACGGACTGCCGATTCACTAACATCCGTTTTTTGCCCGGCAATAAAAGTTAAAATTACCCCCCCCCATTATTGCCAATCCAAGATTATAGAATTCATTTGTTTGCATATATTTTGCTCATAAGCGTTCAAAGGTAAGGAGACTAAAAATATTTTTTTAATTTTGCTGATTGTTAGAGTTTAAAGAGGCCTAAGCATTGATGAAACCGTTAAGCAAAGGGAATCAGATAAGTAACAGAGGGGGAGAAATTGGGCTACATAGCGCCTGTTTCTTGGGTGCTACGAGGCCACGTAAGGTTCCAAAATGGTGTCTGTGGCAGGCGCGCCCACTTCAGATGCAAAGCCATATTGGTAAAGGGATTAGCGGCAATGTTCCCTCTAAATTGTTTTTGTTGTGCACAGCCTGTTTATTTCAATGCACGGTCCCTTTAAATTTCTATGTTATTTCAAATGGAAAAGCTTGTGAGCGGCCTGCGTGGAACCTTGCAGATTACTGCGCAGCTGCGCACCTGCGCAGCTTAGATGGAACTTTGGTTAGGACGTGTACCTAACATCTGCCGGATGTATGCAGAACAGGCAGATCATGATATCAATCATGGTGCAATGCTGATTTAACGCCAGCGCTGCCATTTTGGAGCTACACGCTCTAATCCTTAACCTTGCACAGTTGAACACGTGTTCAACAGCATGACGAACCCCTCACCAGTGCTATTTAAAGGGATCATCAACTACTTACAGGTTACTTGCAATATTATTTCTTCTGGCTGTTGCTGCAATTCTATGGGCCGGATTTTCCGATCGGAGGCCTCTTGTTGTGTATGTACCTTTAAGAGAAGAACTGATTCTATACGGCAGTACCGGCAGTAACCACCCCTGTATATAAAGCCATAGCAGGCTTCTGTACGTCAGTCTTAAGTTACCCTCTGTTCAGCTGCAAGCACGAGCAGAGGGAGCAGCCAGACTTTGGAGAGTGGATTAAAGTGGTGGTCCCCTGACCAGGAAGAGGAGGAGAACGTTGGACCACCACCACCAACTCCACCATCATTACATCAACTGAGGTGCCTGGAGAGAGAGGACAGAGGAGGAGAAGGAGAAAGGAGGCCTACATCAACATCAACCAGGGGAGAGGCCTTTCTATCACTGCCTCCCCAAATTGGCCTCCACTTCAGGAGAGGGAGAGAGGGGAGAGAAACCAACTGCTTGAAAGGAGGGAAGAAAACTTCATCCGGAACATCTACAGGTGGGTGTTATTTGGGGCACTCTCCCAAGACTTTGTATTTTAGGTGGGGGGAGAAAAGAAGAAGCAAGGCCGGATCATCAAGGGGTGTAGTGTGTGTGTGTGTGCTCTTGTTAAAAGCTAGGCCACACACACCACTAATTAGCATCCCTTCTATTGCCTGCCCTGGGAGAGCTTGGAGCTGCCCAAGGTGAAGTCCTTAATTTAATTTAATTACATCGTTAAGACCTGTTGCAGGACTAAGCCTGGGCTTCTCCAGCTTTTCCAGGTGAAGACGTCTTCTCCCCCTGCCAGAAGACCACCATCACCAAAGACTTTTTCCATCGGAGAGTGCAACCCTGCCAACACCCACCCACCATCCTGAGTGGCAACACTGCCCTTTGCGGCCTCCCTCCTTCCCACCCCCCCACCTCTCTCTCTCTCTCTCTCTTTGTCTCTCTCTGCCTGTCTTTCTAAGGCACCTTAGTTTCATCTATTTTATTAATTGCCAATTGAGCAGAGGGGAGAGGCCACTCTCCCAATTTAAATCAATAAGGAGAGAGGTGTGTCCTCATTTTAATCAGCTCCCTCTGCTCAATAGAGGACAAAAAAAATATATATACACCGAGGCCATTAACACCTTCAGGCCTGTGACTTGGGGTGAGTGTAGCCCTTAAAAAAAGCACCCCAGAATGGCGACTGCGTCTTCGCCGGTGGCGGGGCCAGCCGGGACCTATGCGAGAGTGGTAGCCACGGCCACAGCTGCTCCCGCTGTTCCTGCTGCCCCGTCACCTTTTCGATTAATAACAAAAAAGCTTGGGGTGAAGAGCTACACTCACCCCACTATGACCATCGAGGCCTGCGTCAAGGCCATGGCTGGGGTTGTCGGCCCCTCAGCCATCGTCGCGGCCTCGAAAATGTATGGGAAGGCTGTGTTCTTCCTGGGGTCGGAGCGGGCGGTGTCCCTGGCTGTCGCCAAGGGGCTCACCGTGGGCGGGACCTTCCTGCCGGTGGATCCTCTCGAGGCCACCGCGCAGAGGATCATTATTTCCAACGTCCCGCCCTATGTTCCTGGTGAGCTCCTCCTTCCCCATTTGCGACAACTTGGGGAGGTGAGGTCGGGGATCACGCCCATCCCGCTCGGCTTCCGGGAGGCCAGCCTTCGCCACGTCTTCTCCTTCCGGCGCCAGCTGTTTATCCAGCTGGCGCGGGAGGAGGACACTGAAGGGGCGTTCGTCGTCCTCCACGAGGGGACCGCCTACCGCGCCTTTTGGACGTCGGACGGTGTGAGGTGCCATGCCTGCAGGGAGGTGGGGCACATCAGGAGGAACTGCCCTGCCTCCAAGGCCGCCGGATCATCTCGTGCGGCCGAGGCTGGCGCCGCCGCCGCCGCCCTTCCCCCCGGATCTGCCCACGCGTCAAGTACGTCTGATGCGCGGTTGACGTCGGGGGCCGATGCCACCAAGGCCTCCGGCGGGGGGGAGGGAGCGTGTCCGGCCGGAAAGAAGGCGCGGGGAAAAAAGAAGCACCTTAGGGCAGGTCCCCCCGTGGATGGTGAGCCCTTGCCCCTTGAGCCCCTTACACCCGCGCTCCTCGCGGAGTTGATCAGGGCAGATGTGAGCGGGAGGGGCCCCGTGCCCGAGCCTGTGGCCGCAACCGCCGCAGCGGTAATGCCAATACCTGCGGCCGGGCTCGGGCCCGAGGAACCCGACAAACCTGCTCCGCCGGAGGGAGTCGAGGAGGAGGCCTTTGCAGACATGGAGGTCTCCCTCGCTCCCTCCGTGCTAAAAAGAAGGCGCGACCCCCTGGATGAGGAGGAGGACCGGGAGGAGGAAGGTCCCTCCGAGCAGGGGGAGTCGTCGCCCGCCGCGGGTACTGCACCCCCCCGCCCCCCCAGCGCTGTCGTCATCACCAGCGATCGGCAGGGGTCGCCTGTCCCTCGGGAGGCTGAGGCAGATGTGTCTGTCCAGCACGTGCCTCCCGGGGATGGGGATGAGACCCTGCCCGTGGGGGGGGTTGCGGAACAACCCGCGGCAGTAATTGAAGTTGACCTTTTATCGGTGTCGTTACCCCTCGCCGGGTCGGGCAGCCTGGGGGTTGGGTCGGGCGAGCTCGAGGATAATGAGCTCGCCCAATGCGACCCGGACGTCTCCCAGGGGATGCTCGTCCTGGTAGAGCTTTTAATTCAAAACCCCCCGTCCGCTGGGTCGGAGGTTGGTGGCGGGGAGGAGGATGGCCCCCTGGCTGCGTCTCTGGTGCCGGACGTACTGGAGGAGCTGGAAATTGTTCTCTCCCCGGTTTCTCCGGTCGTTCCGGCGTCTGAGGCGGAGGGGAGCTCTGAACCGCCGCCGTCTTCTGGCCCGGCACCCCTAGAGGAGCCCAGGGAGAAATCCTCTGCCGCCGATCCTGGGGGTGGGATCCGGGCGGAGGCGGGGCTGGCTGGCGCGGCCGAGTCGTTCGCTTCGCACTGCGCGGCGGACGGGTCGGCCGCTGGTGACGACCCCCTGGAGGAGGATGGGGACTCGGTGATGGGCACGGAGGACGATTCGGACTCCAGCGCCGACGTGGCGATGGATGACCTCGTGCCCCTTGCCAAGTCTCCCCTCATTTCCGTAAGGGAACTCCGGGATTTTATGGCCACGTGCCTGGGTCAGCGCAATAAGGTCCGGCTGGCCCTCGACAGGTGGTCGGAGCTGGCGCTGCTCATCGATTCCGTCCGCGCCGCCGTTAAGATCTTGGGCGCGGACGAGGGTGTGAACCCGCTCGAGCTGCGTCGGCTCACAACGTTTCTCACTGGGCTGCTGAGGAAGTGGCGGCGGACCAGCGGCTGCGCTTCCTCGCCCCGTTAGGTGTAGGTAGAGGTTGCACTATGCTTCTGACATGAAGATAACCATAGCCAGCCTCAACATCAACGGCAGCAGGGAGGCGCGCCGCAGATTCAATAACTTCTCGGTCCTTCGGGACGGGAAGTATGCGGTGTGCTTCCTGCAAGAAACCCACACCGTTCCGGGAGACGAAGCCACGTGGCTCCTGGAGTGGCAAGGAGGGGTCAGCATGAGTCACCTCTCCAACAATTCCAGCGGGGTGGCTATCTTGCTGGCCCCGCATTTTCAGCCGGAGATCTTGGGGGTCAAGGAGCACGTGCCGGGCCGCTTGCTCCATGTCACTGTTCGCCTGGGGGGCGTGCCGCTCCATCTAGTGAACGTGTACGCCCCTCAGACCAGTGCGCAGCAAGTGCGCTTCTTCGAAGAAGTGTCCGCTCTCTTGGGCTCCATCGACGTGGGCGAGTGCGTCATCCTCGGGGGGGATTTTAACTGCACCCTCGAGGCGAGGGACCGTTCGGGTCCCCCGCGAAGCCCGGCGGCGATGGAGAAGTTGAGGGACCTGGTTGGGTCCTTCGACTTGGTGGACGTCTGGCGAAATCTCCACCCCGACTCCAGCGCCTTCACTAGCGTGAGGTCTGGGGGAGGAAGGTCCAGAATCGACCGCCTCTACATTTCCCGGGCGTTCGTCTCCTGCGTTCCGGCAGCTTCCATGCGGCCGGTGCCATGCACGGACCACCACCTGGTGTGGGCGGAGCTCGCTCCGCTGCGCGCGCGGGGGGGGTCCGTGTACTGGCATTTTAACAACCTGCTGCTGGAGGACGCACGGTTCCGGGATTCGTTTCGTCGATTCTGGGCCGACTGGAGAAGGAAGCAGGGGGGCTTCCCCTCCTTGAGGCTATGGTGGGATGTGGGCAAGGCTCACATCCGTCTCTTCTGTCAGGAGTACGCGAAGGGGTCGACCAAGAGGCGGGAGGCCCGGGTCGGGCGGTTGGAGAAGGAGGTGCTCGACCTGGAGTCCCGTCTCGGTCAGGTCGTCGAGGACCCGGCCCTGCGGAAGGTGTACGAAGAGAAGAAGGGCGCGCTGAAGGACCTGCAGCTCGTCGGGTCCCGAGGCGCGTACGTGAGGTCGCGGATCCAGCTCCTGCGGTACCTGGACCGCGGCTCCCCCTTCTTCTACTCGCTGGAAAAAAGACGGGGGGTCCGTAAGCAGCTCTTGGGGCTGCTGGCCGACGACGGATCTCTGGTCTCGGATCCGGAGGGAATCAGCGCGGAGACCCGCGCCTATTACGGGGCTCTGTTCTCTCCGGATCCGTCCAGCGAGGATGCGCGCAGAGTTTTGTGGGAGGACCTGCCGAAGGTTGGCCCGGAGGGCGCCGAAAAATTGGACGCTCCGCTAAGTCTGGCGGAGCTGACCGGCGCCCTCCGCCAGCTCTCTAGGGGAAAGTCCCCGGGGCTGGACGGGCTGACCGTGGAGTTCCACAGGGCGTTCTGGGACGTCTTGGGGGGCGACTACGCGCGGGTCCTGGGGGAAAGTTTGGCGACCGGGGAGATGCCCCTCTCTTGGCGCAGGGCGGTCATTGTCCTGCTGCCTAAGAAGGGCGATCTCCGCCTCCTTAAGAACTGGCGCCCGGTCTCCCTCCTCAGCACGGACTATAAAATCTTTGCCAGGGCCATGTCTGCTCGCCTTGGCACCGTGCTGGCCCACATGATCCACCCCGACCAGTCCTACACGGTCCCGGGCCGGACCATCCACGATAACATCCATCTGGTCCGGGACCTGGTCCACCACTCCCAGAGGGCTGGTCTGTCAGTCGCCTTCCTTTCCCTGGATCAGGAGAAGGCGTTCGACAGGGTGGATCACGAGTATCTCTTCGGGACTCTGCGCGCATTCGGGTTCGGGACGCATTTCGTCGCCCGGATCCGACTTCTGTACGCCGCCGCGGAGTGTCTGATTAAAGTTAACGGGTCCTTGACGGCGCCCCTTCGCTTCGGGAGGGGGGTGCGTCAGGGATGCCCCATGTCCGGCCAGTTATATGCCATTTGCGTGGAGCCTTTCCTGCGCCTCTTGCGGAAGAGGTTGACGGGACTGGCTCTGCAAGGGCCGGGCGTGGAGGTGGTCCTCTCGGCTTACGCCGATGACGTGCTCCTCACGGTCACGGATCCCGCTGACTTGCGGAGGATGCGGGAATGCCAGCAGATTTACTCGGACGCATCCTCCGCCAAGATCAACTGGGAGAAATGTTCCGGACTCCTGGTGGGTCAGTGGCGGGTGGACTCCCTGCCGGAGGAGTTCAGGCCTTTCGCCTGGAGCACCACGCACCTCCTCTATTTGGGAGTCTACCTTAGCCCTGCCGAGGACGCTTGGCCGGCGAACTGGCAAGAGCTGGAGGCCAAAGTCACCGCTCGCCTAGGACGCTGGACAGGACTGCTCCGAGTGTTGTCCTACAGGGGTCGAGCGCTGGTCATAAACCAGCTGGTGGCCGCCATGTTGTGGTACCGGTTGGTCACTTTGATCCCTCCCCCTGCGTTTGTCGCCAAGATTCAGAAGAAGCTCATCGACTTCTTCTGGGACAAAAGGAAGCACTGGGTCTCTGCCGCGGTTCTGTGTCTCCCGCTTAGGGAGGGCGGTCAGGCGCTGGTGTGCCTTCGCACCCAGGCTGCGACTTTCCGTCTTCAGACGCTGCAGAGATACCTGTACGTCGAGAATCCTCCGAGATGGTGTGCGCTGGCGACGTTTTTCTTCCGCCAGCTGCATGGCCTCAATTACGACACGCAGCTCCTGTTTGCGAAAGTGGGCAGCAGGCGTGCCGGCCTGCGGGAGCTGCCTGTCTTCTACCAGGAACTACTATGGGTTTGGAACTACGTCGCTTCCAGGCGGAGCTCTCCCCCGTCAGGAGCGGCGGCTCTCCTTCGGGAGCCGCTGCTCAGGAATCCGCACCTCCACGAACACGGGTTCGGGCGGCTGGCGGAGGGTAGGGCTGTGGCTGGCAAGGTGACCAGAGTCGGGGACCTGCTCGATGGCGGAGGAGCGGGCTGGATGGCGCCGGAGGAGCTGGCGCGGCGCCTGTCCTGGGCCAACGTCCGGCTCGCGGTCGAAACCATCGAATCGGTAAAAGCGGCACTGGGCCCCGACTCCACTAGGTGTATCGAGGCGGCTCAAGCACGTGGGGCGATCCCGTCCGAGCTTACCCCCGTTCGGACGGAATTCCTCATCGGCGCCCGGCCCCGAAACTCCCCTCGGGAACCAGCGCCTCACAACTTGAGCCGTCTCGAGGAAATACCCTCCGTGCCTTTTCATTCCGCGCGGAGGGGTTTCCTGTACGGGCTGCTCCTGCACACTCTCCACTTTGCCATCTTCGTCTACCGTCCGGACACGCCTTGGCGTGGCGTTTTGCCGACCGGCGGTAGCGGAGGTCCCCAATGGAGGGCTCTCTATGCGGGAGTCCTCCCTTGTTCCATCGGGGACTTGGCCTGGAGGGTGTTGCACGGAGCGGTCCCATGCAATAAGGTTTTAAGTAGGTTCACGGACTCCCAGGCCGCCTGCATTTTTTGCGGCCTGGAGGAGTCCGTGTTTCACGTTTATATGGATTGTGAGAGGTTGCAGCCCCTCTTTCACTACTTGAAGGGGCTGCTCCTCGATTTTTGGTTGCACTTCAGTCCCACGCTCTTGATCTACGGTCACCCGGTGCGGAGGGGAGCGGACAGGTTGGAGGACCTCCTTGTGGGCCTGCTCCTGGGCCTGGCTAAAAGAGCCATCAATTGGTCCAGGCAGCGGGCGGTCGAGGGGGTCGTCCAGCCGGATTGCCTGCATCTCTTCCGCGGCCATGTTCGCGCCCGGGTGGCCCTGGAGATGGAGCATGCGGTGTCCGCCGGTGCGCTTGAGTATTTCCGCGACCGGTGGGCGCCGCGGGGACTGGAGTGCATCATCAACACGGATAACCAAATTTTAATTTGATTTGTTAAGCTTTCGTTGAACTTTTGTTTATTTACAGTCGAATTGGTTTTTTTTGGGTCCAAATAAAAGAGTACCCTCTGTTCAGTAAATACCTGTTTTATTGTTCTCCTGCAGTCGGTGTATTATTAAGGCACGGACACTACAGTGGCGAAGAGCAGGTTCGAACTCACCTGCAGTACTGCATCACCTCACGGGGATCTTTCCCTGAGAAGAAGCTTTTGGAGGTCGAAGTCAGAACAACAGGCGTCGACCGCGGGCAACCACCCAAGGATCCATCGGAGTTCGGAGAGTTGCAGGAGAGGCTGTGGAGAGCTGGGCTTGGCTCCCCAGTCAAGGTGTTCCAGCAAATCGTGCTGGTAGCAGGTAGTGCGCTGACCCTTCCGGACTGCAGCGGGCTCGAGCTCGATCGAGCGGCTCTGCAAAGGGGCCGCGCAGTGTCGTCGGGAGGAAAAGAGAGAGAGAGGGTGGAGCGCACAGGACGCGGTCGGTGCTCAAGAACCGGGCAGCGTAGCGAAAATAAAACAAGGGGAAGGAAAAGTGAGACGCGCCGAAGCCGCGGGTCGCCGCCATTACCCTGCAGAACGCTAGGAGCAGCGTGGCAGCAAGGGGAAGAAGGAAAAGCGTGGGAGGCGCCATTTTATTCCATTGGGGAAGAAGGAAAAGCGCGGGAGGCGCCATTTTAAATCACCCAAGATGCCAAAAAGTGGCAGAATCACTGCTTTCGACAACGAGGTAGAAGACTGGACCACGTATGTGGAAAGAATTGAAGTGTACTGCAAGGCAAATGAGGTGGCCGATGGAAAGAAGGCGTCGGTATTATTAAATTTGATGGGCGCGAGAACGTACGGCCTATTGTGGAATTTAATTACCCCAGCTAAACCAATGGAGAAAAGTTTTGAAGAGATTGTTAATACCTTACAGGAACACCTAAACCCTACACCGCTGCTGATAGCAGAAAGATTCAAGTTCCTTTAAAGAAACCAGCACAAAGATGAGAGCAATGCTGACTATCTTACGGAACTATGCAAGTTATCGAAGCACTGCCAGTTCAGAGCAGGACTGGCAGACACCTTACGGGATAAGTTTGTCTGCGGGCTCCAAAGTGAAGGAACCCAGAAACGACTACTTTCAGAAAAGGACCTGATGCTAGAACAGGCTTTCAGAGTGGCAGTATCCTACAAAGCAGCAGCACGGGGAGCTGCGGAAATACAACAGAAACCACAAGAATACAGCGCTAACGAAATGGCGTATGGAGCAGAAAAGTGCTATCGCTGCGGCAGAACAACCCATGATCAGAAGGACTGCTGGTTTAAGGACAAAGTATGCAGGCAATGTGGAAAAATGGGACACATAGCAAGAGTCTGCAGGTCAGGAAAGAAAACCAACACTACAAGAACTACTAAGGAAAAGTACAAGAACGTAAAGAAATTGACAGACAGTAGTTCGGAAGATCAGGAGAGTGATAAGGACCCCGGGAGCAGGAGACTAAGTTGTCTAAAGTTACACAACGTGATCGCAAAGGAGGATCACCGAACCATTTGGGTCACCCTCATGATAGCAGGGTCGCCAGTAAAGATGGAATTGGGCACAGGATCAGCCCTAACTGTCATGAATCGACGAGACTGTGAGTGGCTATTCCCACACATACCCTTGAAGGACACGTCCATTGTATTGAAGACATACACGGGGCAAAAAGTCTACCCCAGAGGAAAAATAAGGGTGCCAGTTGAATACAACGGCAAGGAAACACAGAAACTGTATCTATATATACTACCAGATGGAGGACCACCATTATTGGGACGTGAATGGATCCAAAAAATACAATTGGATTGGCATTCCATTCAGGCGCTAACTGTGACTGATAAAAAGGATGATGACGTCACACCTGGATGACTGTCAAAGATTCTAACTGACGCGAAAGAGGTGTTCCAGCAAGGACTTGGGACTCTAAAAGGAGTAACGGCAACGATAAAAATCAAAGATAACGCAAACCCAAAATTTTTTAAGGCCAGACCGGTACCTTACGCGATCCGCCCAGCCGTTGAAGCAGAGCTGGAGAGTCTGGAGCGTTCGGGTGTGCTGTCCAAGGTGGACTGGAGCGAGTGGGCCACACCCATCATTCCTGTAATGAAGAAATCATTGAGCAGCACGCCTGGGGAACCGAAGAAGGTTCGCATCTGTGGGGACTTCAAGGTAACTGTGAACCCAGTCCTGCACACAGTACAATATCCACTTCCACGGATAGAAGATATTTTCGCCTCACTATCTGGAGGGAAACGCGTTACAAAGATTGATCTGGCCCAAGCGTATCTACAAATGGAGGTGGAAGATGCATCTAGGAAATACCTCATGATAAACACTCACAAAGGCCTTTACCAGTACAATCGACTGATATTTGGGGTAGCATCAGCCCTGGCTATTTGGCAGAGGGCGATGGAACAAGTCCTGCAAGGGATCCCAGGGACCCAGTGTTATTTGGACGACATCCTGGTTACAGGCGAAAATGACAGTGAACACCTTGCCAACCTGGAGCAGGTGCTTACGAGATTACAGGAATATGGGCTATGAGCCAACCGCCCCAAATGCGAGTTCTTCAGGAGACAAATCTCGTATTGTGGCCACATGATTGATGAGGAAGGGTTGCATAAGTCGCCGGACAAGATTGAGGCTGTAGTCAAGGCTCCAGCACCGGAAAATGTGTCGCAACTGATGTCGTTCCTCGGGTTGGTGAACTACTACCATAAGTTCTTGCCGAATTTATCTACAATTCTGCACCCACTGAACGCCCTGCTGCAAACTGGAGTAACATGGAAATGGAGTGATGAGTGTAAGCGTGCCTTTCAGAAATGTAAATGCCTAATCTCTTCAAAAGATGTATTGGCCCACTACACTCCAACACTACTGATTCGGTTAGCATGTGATGCGTCTCCCTATGGCATCGGAGCGGTGCTGTCACACAAATTCCTTGACGGTTCAGAGAGGCCAATAGCCTTTGCGTCGCGCTCGTTAACCTCAGCCGAGCGTAAGTACGCCCAGATTGACAGGGAGGCCCTCAGCCTGGTGTGTGGGGTGAAGAAGTTCAATCACTATTTGCATGGGCAGAAATTCACCCTACTGACTGATCATCAGCCCCTGGTCTCCATTTATAACCCAAAGAAGGGCGTTCCGGTGATGACGGCGCAACAGCTGCAAAGATGGTCACTTTTTCTAGGGGCACATCAGTACGACATAGAGTACAAGGGTATGAAACAGCATGGAAATGCTGATGGGCTGTCACGCCTACCGTTGCCTATGGTAGAGGAAGCACCTGCAGTGGACCCTGTTGAGATATTCCATGCGACCATAGTTGAATGTCTACCTGTTACAAACTCAAGTATAGAGAAGGAAACCCGAAATGACCCGACACTCTCTCGGGTCTATGATTTGATGGTGAAGGGATGGCCAGCACATGGCGACTCACTGTTGCCAGCATTCTCGCCAAGGAGAGAACAGCTGTCAGTGTGCTGGGGGACCTTGATGTGTGGATCTCGAGTGGTAATTCCACCCAAGTTGAGAGATAGAGTGCTCAATGAGCTTCATGAGGGTCATCTGGGAGGGGTAAAAATGAAGAGCCTAGCCAGGGCGTTTGTGTGGTGGCCGGAAATCGATAAAGAAATCAAGGATATGACCAAGAGATGCACAGGATGCCAGAAGGTCCAAAACGCTCCACCACAGGCCCCGTTACATCCATGGGAGTGGCCCTCATCTCCATGGCAATGGGTACACATTGATTTTGCTGGTCCATTTCTGGACTCAATGTTTCTAATTGCCGTGGACGCCCATTCGAAATGGCCAGAGGTCATCAAAATGTCCTCCACCACCACAGAGAAAACTATTGCAGTCCTACGGACCATCTTCGCCAGGAATGGCTTGCCAGAACAGATTTGCTCCGACAATGGGCCACAGTTTGTGTCAGAGGATTTCCGGAGGTTTCTGAGGAATAATGGGGTGAAGCATTACACATCTGCCCCATATCATCCAGCCACAAATGGATTGGCTGAGAGGTTTGTTCAGACCTTTAAAAAGGCAATAAAGGCAATGCATAATGACGACATACCACTACAACACAAGGTGGATAATTTCTTGTTTGCTTACCGGAATGCGACACATGCAGTCACCAACCAAGCTCCAGCCATAATGTTCTTCAACCGAAGGCTAAGATGTCGCCTGGATTTGCTCATACCAAACATAAGACGAGATGTTGAGGATAAGCAACTCCAGCACATAAATGAGAAGCCAACCAGGAGCTTCAAGATAGGGCAACCAGTCTTGGCCCGCGACTACCGAACAGAAAAATGGCAGCCAGGAACGATATGCACACAGCAGGGTCCACTAATGTACACAGTGGACGTTGGAGAGAGCATCGTGAGACGCCATGCTGACCAGATTCTAGAGTCACAGGAACAACCCAAACCCATACCACGAGCAGGTGCACCTGGTAATCAACCCGAAGTACAGATTGCGTCTACCTCAGAAGCAGTGGTATTGGAAGCTGACGAACCAACCAATGACAATGAACCAGAATCAACTCCGCCGCAAGAACAGGATACTCGAGAAAGGCGCTATCCAGTCAGGATCAGGAAGCCTCCTCAAAGACTGAACTTATAAATGATTGTTTCAGTTGATGTATATAGTACAGAGAAAATTATAATTGTAATTAGTTATTATTTAGTTGTTAAATGAATGTTATGCACTGTTTATCTAAAAGGGGAGGAATTGTTGTGTATGTACCTTTAAGAGAAGAACTGATTCTATACTGCAGTACCAGCAGTAACCACCCCTGTATATAAAGCCATAGCAGGCTTCTGTACATCAGTCTTAAGTTACCCTCTGTTCAGCTGCAAGCACGAGCAGAGGGAGCAGCCAGACTTGCAGAGTGGATTAAAGTGGTGGTCCCCTGACCAGGAAGAGGAGGAGAACGTTGGACCACCACCACCAACTCCACCATCATTACATCAACTGAGGTGCCTGGAGAGAGAGGACAGAGGAGGAGAAGGAGAAAGGAGGCCTACATCAACATCAACCAGGGGAGAGGCCTTTCTATCACTGCCTCCCCAATTTGGCCTCCACTTCAGGAGAGGGAGAGAGGGGAGAGAAACCAACTGCTTGAAAGGAGGGAAGAAAACTTCATCCGGAACATCTACAGGTGGGTGTTATTTGGGGCACTCTCCCAAGACTTTGTATTTTAGGTGGGGGGAGAAAAGAAGAAGCAAGGCCGGATCATCAAGGGGTGTAGTGTGTGTGTGCTCTTGTTAAAAGCTAGGCCACACACACCACTAATTAGCATCCCTTCTATTGCCTGCCCTGGGAGAGCTTGGAGCTGCCCAAGGTGAAGTCCTTAATTTAATTTAATTACATCGTTAAGACCTGTTCAAGGACTAAGCCTGGGCTTCTCCAGCTTTTCCAGGTGAAGACGTCTTCTCCCCCTGCCAGAAGACCACCATCACCAAAGACTTTTTCCATCGGAGAGTGCAACCCTGCCTACACCCACCCACCATCCTGAGTGGCAACACTGCCCTTTGCGGCCTCCCTCCTTCCCACCCCCCCACCTCTCTCTCTCTCTTTGTCTCTCTCTGCCTGTCTTTCTAAGGCACCTTAGTTTCATCTATTTTATTAATTGCCAATTGAGCAGAGGGGCGAGGGCTCCTCTCCCAATTTAAATCAATAAGGAGAGAGGTGTGTCCTCATTTTAATCAGCTCCCTCTGCTCAATAGAGGACAAAAAAACAAAAATATATATATATACACCGAGGCCATTAACACCTTCAGGCCTGTGACTTGGGGTGAGTGTAGCCCTTAAAAAAAGCACCCCAGAATGGCGACTGCATCTTCGCCGGTGGCGGGGCCAGCCGGGACCTATGCGAGAGTGGTAGCCACAGCCACAGCTGCTCCCGCTGTTCCTGCTGCCCCGTCACCTTTTCGATTAATAACAAAAAAGCTTGGGGTGAAGAGCTACACTCACCCCACTATGACCATCGAGGCCTGCGTCAAGGCCATGGCTGGGGTTGTCGGCCCCTCAGCCATCGTCGCGGCCTCGAAAATGTATGGGAAGGCTGTGTTCTTCCTGGGGCCGGAGCGGGCCGTGTCCCTGGCTGTCGCCAAGGGGCTCACCGTGGGCGGGACCTTCCTGCCGGTGGATCCTCTCGAGGCCACCGCGCAGAGGATCATTATTTCCAACGTCCCGCCCTATGTTCCTGGTGAGCTCCTCCTTCCCCATTTGCGACAACTTGGGGAGGTGAGGTCGGGGATCACGCCCATCCCGCTCGGCTTCCGGGAGGCCAGCCTTCGCCACGTCTTCTCCTTCCGGCGCCAGCTGTTTATCCAGCTGGCGCGGGAGGAGGACACTGAAGGGGCGTTCGTCGTCCTCCACGAGGGGACCGCCTACCGCGCCTTTTGGACGTCGGACGGTGTGAGGTGCCATGCCTGCAGGGAGGTGGGGCACATCAGGAGGAACTGCCCTGCCTCCAAGGCCGCCGGATCATCTCGTGCGGCCGAGGCTGGCGCCGCCGCCGCCGCCCTTCCCCCCGGATCTGCCCGCGCGTCAAGTACGTCTGATGCGCGGTTGACGTCGGGGGCCGATGCCACCAAGGCCTCCGGCGGGGGGGAGGGAGCATGTCCGGCCGGAAAGAAGGCGCGGGGAAAAAAGAAGCACCTTGGGGCAGGCCCCCCCATGGATGGTGAGCCCTTGCCCCTTGAGCCCCTTACACCCGCGCTCCTCGCGGAGTTGATCAGGGCAGATGTGAGCGGGAGGGGCCCCGTGCCCGAGCCTGTGGCCGCAACCGCCACAGCGGTAATGCCAATACCTGCGGCCGGGCTCGGGCCCGAGGAACCCGACAAACCTGCTCCGCCGGAGGGAGTCGAGGAGGAGGCCTTTGCAGACATGGAGGTCTCCCTCGCTCCCTCCGTGCTAAAAAGAAGGCGCGACCCCCTGGATGAGGAGGAGGACCGGGAGGAGGAAGGTCCCTCCGAGCAGGGGGAGTCATCGCCCGCCGCGGGTACTGCGCCCCCCCGCCCCCCCAGCGCTGTCGTCATCACCAGCGATCGGCAGGGGTCGCCTGTCCCTCGGGAGGCTGAGGCAGATGTGTCTGTCCAGCACGTGCCTCCCGGGGATGGGGATGAGACCCTGCCCGTGGGGGGGGTTGCGGAACAACCCGCGGCAGTAATTGAAGTTGACCTTTTATCGGTGTCGTTACCCCTCGCCGGGTCGGGCAGCCTGGGGGCTGGGTCGGGCGAGCTCGAGGATAATGAGCTCGCCCAATGCGACCCGGACGTCTCCCAGGGGATGCTCGTCCTGGTAGAGCTTTTAATTCAAAACCCCCCGTCCGCTGGGTCGGAGGTTGGTGGCGGGGAGGAGGATGGCCCCCTGGCTGCGTCTCTGGTGCCGGACGTACTGGAGGAGCTGGAAATTGTTCTCTCCCCGGTTTCTCCGGTCGTTCCGGCGTCTGAGGCGGAGGGGAGCTCTGAACCGCCGCCGTCTTCTGGCCCGGCATCCCTAGAGGAGCCCAGGGAGAAATCCTCTGCCGCCGATCCTGGGGGTGGGATCCGGGCGGAGGCGGGGCTGGCTGGCGGGCCGAGTCGTTCGCTTCGCACTGCGCGGCGGACGGGTCGGCCGCTGGTGATGACCCCCTGGAGGAGGATGGGGACTCGGTGATGGGCACGGAGGACGATTCGGACTCCAGCGCCGACGTGGCGATGGATGACCTCGTGCCCCTTGCCGAGTCTCCCCTCATTTCCGTAAGGGAACTCCGGGATTTTATGGCCACGTGCCTGGGTCAGCGCAATAAGGTCCGGCTGGCCCTCGACAGGTGGTCGGAGCTGGCGCTGCTCATCGATTCCGTCCGCGCCGCCGTTAAGATCTTGGGCGCGGACGAGGGTGTGAACCCGCTCGAGCTGCGTCGGCTCACAACGTTTCTCACTGGGCTGCTGAGGAAGTGGCGGCGGACCAGCGGCTGCGCTTCCTCGCCCCGTTAGGTGTAGGTAGAGGTTGCACTATGCTTCTGACATGAAGATAACCATAGCCAGCCTCAACATCAACGGCAGCAGGGAGGCGCGCCGCAGATTCAATAACTTCTCGGTCCTTCGGGACGGGAAGTATGCGGTGTGCTTCCTGCAAGAAACCCACACCGTTCCGGGAGACGAAGCCACGTGGCTCCTGGAGTGGCAAGGAGGGGTCAGCATGAGTCACCTCTCCAACAATTCCAGCGGGGTGGCTATCTTGCTGGCCCCGCATTTTCAGCCGGAGATCTTGGGGGTCAAGGAGCACGTGCCGGGCCGCTTGCTCCATGTCACTGTTCGCCTGGGGGGCGTGCCGCTCCATCTAGTGAACGTGTACGCCCCTCAGACCAGTGCGCAGCAAGTGCGCTTCTTCGAAGAAGTGTCCGCTCTCTTGGGCTCCATCGACGTGGGCGAGTGCGTCATCCTCGGGGGGGATTTTAACTGCACCCTCGAGGCGAGGGACCGTTCGGGTCCCCCGCGAAGCCCGGCGGCGATGGAGAAGTTGAGGGACCTGGTTGGGTCCTTCGACTTGGTGGACGTCTGGCGAAATCTCCACCCCGACTCCAGCGCCTTCACTAGCGTGAGGTCTGGGGGAGGAAGGTCCAGAATCGAACGCCTCTACATTTCCCGGGCGTTCGTCTCCTGCGTTCCGGCAGCTTCCATGCGGCCGGTGCCGTGCACGGACCACCACCTGGTGTGGGCGGAGCTCGCTCCGCTGCGCGCGCGGGGGGGGTCCGTGTACTGGCATTTTAACAACCTGCTGCTGCAGGACGCACGGTTCCGGGATTCGTTTCGTCGATTCTGGGCCGACTGGAGAAGGAAGCAGGGGGGCTTCCCCTCCTTGAGGCTATGGTGGGATGTGGGCAAGGCTCACATCCGTCTCTTCTGTCAGGAGTACGCGAAGGGGTCGACCAAGAGGCGGGAGGCCCGGGTCGGGCGGTTGGAGAAGGAGGTGCTCGACCTGGAGTCCCGTCTCGGTCAGGTCGTCGAGGACCCGGCCCTGCGGAAGGTGTACGAAGAGAAGAAGGGCGCGCTGAAGGACCTGCAGCTCGTCGGGTCCCGAGGCGCGTACGTGAGGTCACGGATCCAGCTCCTGCGGGACCTGGACCGTGGCTCCCCCTTCTTCTATTCGCTGGAAAAAAGACGGGGGGTCCGTAAGCAGCTCTTGGGGCTGCTGGCCGACGACGGATCTCTGGTCTCGGATCCGGAGGGAATCAGCGCGGAGACCCGCGCCTATTACGGGGCTCTGTTCTCTCCGGATCCGTCCAGCGAGGATGCGCGCAAAGTTTTGTGGGAGGACCTGACGAAGGTTGGCCCGGAGGGCGCCGAAAAATTGGACGCTCCGCTAAGTCTGGCGGAGCTGACCGGCGCCCTCCGCCAGCTCTCTAGGGGAAAGTCCCCGGGGCTGGACGGGCTGACCGTGGAGTTCCACAGGGCGTTCTGGGACGTCTTGGGGGGCGACTACGCGCGGGTCCTGGGGGAAAGTTTGGCGACCGGGGAGATGCCCCTCTCTTGGCGCAGGGCGGTCATTGTCCTGCTGCCTAAGAAGGGCGATCTCCGCCTCCTTAAAAACTGGCGCCCGGTCTCCCTCCTCAGCACGGACTATAAAATCTTTGCCAGGGCCATGTCTGCTCGCCTTGGCACCGTGCTGGCCCACATGATCCACCCCGACCAGTCCTACACGGTCCCGGGCCGGACCATCCACGATAACATCCATCTGGTCCGGGACCTGGTCCACCACTCCCAGAGGGCTGGTCTGTCGGTCGCCTTCCTTTCCCTGGATCAGGAGAAGGCGTTCGACAGGGTGGATCACGAGTATCTCTTCGGGACTCTGCGCGCATTCGGGTTCGGGACGCATTTCGTCGCCCGGATCCGACTTCTGTACGCCGCCGCGGAGTGTCTGATTAAAGTTAACGGGTCCTTGACGGCGCCCCTTCGCTTCGGGAGGGGGGTGCGTCAGGGATGCCCCATGTCCGGTCAGTTATATGCCATTTGCGTGGAGCCTTTCCTGCGCCTCTTGCGGAAGAGGTTGACGGGACTGGCTCTGCAAGGGCCGGGCGTGGAGGTGGTCCTCTCGGCTTACGCCGATGACGTGCTCCTCACGGTCACGGATCCCGCTGACTTGCGGAGGATGCGGGAATGCCAGCAGATTTACTCGGACGCATCCTCCGCCAAGATCAACTGGGAGAAATGTTCCGGACTCCTGGTGGGTCAGTGGCGGGTGGACTCCCTGCCGGAGGAGTTCAGGCCTTTCGCCTGGAGCACCGCGCACCTCCTCTATTTGGGAGTCTACCTTAGCCCTGCCGAGGATGCTTGGCCGGCGAACTGGCAAGAGCTGGAGGCCAAAGTCACCGCTCGCCTAGGACGCTGGACAGGACTGCTCCGAGTGTTGTCCTACAGGGGTCGAGCGCTGGTCATAAACCAGCTGGTGGCCGCCATGTTGTGGTACCGGTTGGTCACTTTGATCCCTCCCCCTGCGTTTGTCGCCAAGATTCAGAAGAAGCTCATCGACTTCTTCTGGGACAAAAGGAAGCACTGGGTCTCTGCCGCGGTTCTGTGTCTCCCGCTTAGGGAGGGCGGTCAGGCGCTGGTGTGCCTTCGCACCCAGGCTGCGACTTTCCGTCTTCAGACGCTGCAGAGATACCTGTACGTCGAGAATCCTCCGAGATGGTGTGCGCTGGCGACGTTTTTCTTCCGCCAGCTGCATGGCCTCAATTACGACACGCAGCTCCTGTTTGCGAAAGTGGGCAGCAGGCGTGCCAGCCTGCGGGAGCTGCCTGTCTTCTACCAGGAACTACTATGGGTTTGGAACTACGTCGCTTCCAGGCGGAGCTCTCCCCCGTCAGGAGCGGCGGCTCTCCTTCGGGAGCCGCTGCTCAGGAATCCACACCTCCACGAACACGGGTTCGGGCGGCTGGCGGAGGGTAGGGCTGTGGCTGGCAAGGTGACCAGAGTCGGGGACCTGCTCGATGGCGGAGGAGCGGGCTGGATGGCGCCGGAGGAGCTGGCGCGGCGCCTGTCCTGGGCCAACGTCCAGCTCGCGGTCGAAACCATCGAATCGGTAAAAGCGGCACTGGGCCCCGACTCCACTAGGTGTATCGAGGCGGCTCAAGCACGTGGGGCGATCCCGTCCGAGCTTACCCCCGTTCGGACGGAATTCCTCATCGGCGCCCGGCCCCGAAACTCCCCTCGGGAACCGGCGCCTCACAACTTGAGCCGTCTCGAGGAAATACCCTCCGTGCCTTTTCATTCCGCGCGGAGGGGTTTCCTGTACGGGCTGCTCCTGCACACTCTCCACTTTGCCATCTTCGTCTACCGTCCGGACACGCCTTGGCGTGGCGTTTTGCCGACCGGCGGTAGCGGAGGTCCCCAATGGAGGGCTCTCTATGCGGGAGTCCTCCCTTGTTCCATCGGGGACTTGGCCTGGAGGGTGTTGCATGGAGCGGTCCCGTGCAATAAGGTTTTAAGTAGGTTCACGGACTCCCAGGCCGCCTGCATTTTTTGCGGCCTGGAGGAGTCCGTGTTTCATGTTTATATGGATTGTGAGAGGTTGCAGCCCCTCTTTCACTACTTGAAGGGGCTGCTCCTCGATTTTTGGTTGCACTTCAGTCCCACGCTCTTGATCTACGGTCACCCGGTGCGGAGGGGAGCGGACAGGTTGGAGGACCTCCTTGTGGGCCTGCTCCTGGGCCTGGCTAAAAGAGCCATCAATTGGTCCAGGCAGCGGGCGGTCGAGGGGGTCGTCCAGCCGGATTGCCTGCATCTCTTCCGCGGCCATGTTCGCGCCCGGGTGGCCCTGGAGATGGAGCACGCGGTGTCCGCCGGTGCGCTTGAGTATTTCCGCGACCGGTGGGCGCCGCGGGGACTGGAGTGCATCATCAACACGGAAAACCAAATTTTAATTTGATTTGTTAAGCTTTAGTTGAACTTTTGTTTATTTACAGTCGAATTGGGTTTTTTTGGGTCCAAATAAAAGAGTACCCTCTGTTCAGCTGCAAGCACGAGCAGAGGGAGCAGCCAGACTTGCAGAGTGGATTAAAGTGGTGGTCCCCTGACCAGGAAGAGGAGGAGAACGTTGGACCACCACCACCAACTCCACCATCATTACATCAACTGAGGTGCCTGGAGAGAGAGGACAGAGGAGGAGAAGGAGAAAGGAGGCCTACATCAACATCAACCAGGGGAGAGGCCTTTCTATCACTGCCTCCCCAATTTGGCCTCCACTTCAGGAGAGGGAGAGAGGGGAGAGAAACCAACTGCTTGAAAGGAGGGAAGAAAACTTCATCCGGAACATCTACAGGTGGGTGTTATTTGGGGCACTCTCCCAAGACTTTGTATTTTAGGTGGGGGGAGAAAAGAAGAAGCAAGGCCGGATCATCAAGGGGTGTAGTGTGTGTGTGCTCTTGTTAAAAGCTAGGCCACACACACCACTAATTAGCATCCCTTCTATTGCCTGCCCTGGGAGAGCTTGGAGCTGCCCAAGGTGAAGTCCTTAATTTAATTTAATTACATCGTTAAGACCTGTTCAAGGACTAAGCCTGGGCTTCTCCAGCTTTTCCAGGTGAAGACGTCTTCTCCCCCTGCCAGAAGACCACCATCACCAAAGACTTTTTCCATCGGAGAGTGCAACCCTGCCTACACCCACCCACCATCCTGAGTGGCAACACTGCCCTTTGCGGCCTCCCTCCTTCCCACCCCCCCACCTCTCTCTCTCTCTTTGTCTCTCTCTGCCTGTCTTTCTAAGGCACCTTAGTTTCATCTATTTTATTAATTGCCAATTGAGCAGAGGGGCGAGGGCTCCTCTCCCAATTTAAATCAATAAGGAGAGAGGTGTGTCCTCATTTTAATCAGCTCCCTCTGCTCAATAGAGGACAAAAAAACAAAAATATATATATATACACCGAGGCCATTAACACCTTCAGGCCTGTGACTTGGGGTGAGTGTAGCCCTTAAAAAAAGCACCCCAGAATGGCGACTGCATCTTCGCCGGTGGCGGGGCCAGCCGGGACCTATGCGAGAGTGGTAGCCACAGCCACAGCTGCTCCCGCTGTTCCTGCTGCCCCGTCACCTTTTCGATTAATAACAAAAAAGCTTGGGGTGAAGAGCTACACTCACCCCACTATGACCATCGAGGCCTGCGTCAAGGCCATGGCTGGGGTTGTCGGCCCCTCAGCCATCGTCGCGGCCTCGAAAATGTATGGGAAGGCTGTGTTCTTCCTGGGGCCGGAGCGGGCCGTGTCCCTGGCTGTCGCCAAGGGGCTCACCGTGGGCGGGACCTTCCTGCCGGTGGATCCTCTCGAGGCCACCGCGCAGAGGATCATTATTTCCAACGTCCCGCCCTATGTTCCTGGTGAGCTCCTCCTTCCCCATTTGCGACAACTTGGGGAGGTGAGGTCGGGGATCACGCCCATCCCGCTCGGCTTCCGGGAGGCCAGCCTTCGCCACGTCTTCTCCTTCCGGCGCCAGCTGTTTATCCAGCTGGCGCGGGAGGAGGACACTGAAGGGGCGTTCGTCGTCCTCCACGAGGGGACCGCCTACCGCGCCTTTTGGACGTCGGACGGTGTGAGGTGCCATGCCTGCAGGGAGGTGGGGCACATCAGGAGGAACTGCCCTGCCTCCAAGGCCGCCGGATCATCTCGTGCGGCCGAGGCTGGCGCCGCCGCCGCCGCCCTTCCCCCCGGATCTGCCCGCGCGTCAAGTACGTCTGATGCGCGGTTGACGTCGGGGGCCGATGCCACCAAGGCCTCCGGCGGGGGGGAGGGAGCATGTCCGGCCGGAAAGAAGGCGCGGGGAAAAAAGAAGCACCTTGGGGCAGGCCCCCCCATGGATGGTGAGCCCTTGCCCCTTGAGCCCCTTACACCCGCGCTCCTCGCGGAGTTGATCAGGGCAGATGTGAGCGGGAGGGGCCCCGTGCCCGAGCCTGTGGCCGCAACCGCCACAGCGGTAATGCCAATACCTGCGGCCGGGCTCGGGCCCGAGGAACCCGACAAACCTGCTCCGCCGGAGGGAGTCGAGGAGGAGGCCTTTGCAGACATGGAGGTCTCCCTCGCTCCCTCCGTGCTAAAAAGAAGGCGCGACCCCCTGGATGAGGAGGAGGACCGGGAGGAGGAAGGTCCCTCCGAGCAGGGGGAGTCATCGCCCGCCGCGGGTACTGCGCCCCCCCGCCCCCCCAGCGCTGTCGTCATCACCAGCGATCGGCAGGGGTCGCCTGTCCCTCGGGAGGCTGAGGCAGATGTGTCTGTCCAGCACGTGCCTCCCGGGGATGGGGATGAGACCCTGCCCGTGGGGGGGGTTGCGGAACAACCCGCGGCAGTAATTGAAGTTGACCTTTTATCGGTGTCGTTACCCCTCGCCGGGTCGGGCAGCCTGGGGGCTGGGTCGGGCGAGCTCGAGGATAATGAGCTCGCCCAATGCGACCCGGACGTCTCCCAGGGGATGCTCGTCCTGGTAGAGCTTTTAATTCAAAACCCCCCGTCCGCTGGGTCGGAGGTTGGTGGCGGGGAGGAGGATGGCCCCCTGGCTGCGTCTCTGGTGCCGGACGTACTGGAGGAGCTGGAAATTGTTCTCTCCCCGGTTTCTCCGGTCGTTCCGGCGTCTGAGGCGGAGGGGAGCTCTGAACCGCCGCCGTCTTCTGGCCCGGCATCCCTAGAGGAGCCCAGGGAGAAATCCTCTGCCGCCGATCCTGGGGGTGGGATCCGGGCGGAGGCGGGGCTGGCTGGCGCGGCCGAGTCGTTCGCTTCGCACTGCGCGGCGGACGGGTCGGCCGCTGGTGATGACCCCCTGGAGGAGGATGGGGACTCGGTGATGGGCACGGAGGACGATTCGGACTCCAGCGCCGACGTGGCGATGGATGACCTCGTGCCCCTTGCCGAGTCTCCCCTCATTTCCGTAAGGGAACTCCGGGATTTTATGGCCACGTGCCTGGGTCAGCGCAATAAGGTCCGGCTGGCCCTCGACAGGTGGTCGGAGCTGGCGCTGCTCATCGATTCCGTCCGCGCCGCCGTTAAGATCTTGGGCGCGGACGAGGGTGTGAACCCGCTCGAGCTGCGTCGGCTCACAACGTTTCTCACTGGGCTGCTGAGGAAGTGGCGGCGGACCAGCGGCTGCGCTTCCTCGCCCCGTTAGGTGTAGGTAGAGGTTGCACTATGCTTCTGACATGAAGATAACCATAGCCAGCCTCAACATCAACGGCAGCAGGGAGGCGCGCCGCAGATTCAATAACTTCTCGGTCCTTCGGGACGGGAAGTATGCGGTGTGCTTCCTGCAAGAAACCCACACCGTTCCGGGAGACGAAGCCACGTGGCTCCTGGAGTGGCAAGGAGGGGTCAGCATGAGTCACCTCTCCAACAATTCCAGCGGGGTGGCTATCTTGCTGGCCCCGCATTTTCAGCCGGAGATCTTGGGGGTCAAGGAGCACGTGCCGGGCCGCTTGCTCCATGTCACTGTTCGCCTGGGGGGCGTGCCGCTCCATCTAGTGAACGTGTACGCCCCTCAGACCAGTGCGCAGCAAGTGCGCTTCTTCGAAGAAGTGTCCGCTCTCTTGGGCTCCATCGACGTGGGCGAGTGCGTCATCCTCGGGGGGGATTTTAACTGCACCCTCGAGGCGAGGGACCGTTCGGGTCCCCCGCGAAGCCCGGCGGCGATGGAGAAGTTGAGGGACCTGGTTGGGTCCTTCGACTTGGTGGACGTCTGGCGAAATCTCCACCCCGACTCCAGCGCCTTCACTAGCGTGAGGTCTGGGGGAGGAAGGTCCAGAATCGAACGCCTCTACATTTCCCGGGCGTTCGTCTCCTGCGTTCCGGCAGCTTCCATGCGGCCGGTGCCGTGCACGGACCACCACCTGGTGTGGGCGGAGCTCGCTCCGCTGCGCGCGCGGGGGGGGTCCGTGTACTGGCATTTTAACAACCTGCTGCTGCAGGACGCACGGTTCCGGGATTCGTTTCGTCGATTCTGGGCCGACTGGAGAAGGAAGCAGGGGGGCTTCCCCTCCTTGAGGCTATGGTGGGATGTGGGCAAGGCTCACATCCGTCTCTTCTGTCAGGAGTACGCGAAGGGGTCGACCAAGAGGCGGGAGGCCCGGGTCGGGCGGTTGGAGAAGGAGGTGCTCGACCTGGAGTCCCGTCTCGGTCAGGTCGTCGAGGACCCGGCCCTGCGGAAGGTGTACGAAGAGAAGAAGGGCGCGCTGAAGGACCTGCAGCTCGTCGGGTCCCGAGGCGCGTACGTGAGGTCACGGATCCAGCTCCTGCGGGACCTGGACCGTGGCTCCCCCTTCTTCTATTCGCTGGAAAAAAGACGGGGGGTCCGTAAGCAGCTCTTGGGGCTGCTGGCCGACGACGGATCTCTGGTCTCGGATCCGGAGGGAATCAGCGCGGAGACCCGCGCCTATTACGGGGCTCTGTTCTCTCCGGATCCGTCCAGCGAGGATGCGCGCAAAGTTTTGTGGGAGGACCTGACGAAGGTTGGCCCGGAGGGCGCCGAAAAATTGGACGCTCCGCTAAGTCTGGCGGAGCTGACCGGCGCCCTCCGCCAGCTCTCTAGGGGAAAGTCCCCGGGGCTGGACGGGCTGACCGTGGAGTTCCACAGGGCGTTCTGGGACGTCTTGGGGGGCGACTACGCGCGGGTCCTGGGGGAAAGTTTGGCGACCGGGGAGATGCCCCTCTCTTGGCGCAGGGCGGTCATTGTCCTGCTGCCTAAGAAGGGCGATCTCCGCCTCCTTAAAAACTGGCGCCCGGTCTCCCTCCTCAGCACGGACTATAAAATCTTTGCCAGGGCCATGTCTGCTCGCCTTGGCACCGTGCTGGCCCACATGATCCACCCCGACCAGTCCTACACGGTCCCGGGCCGGACCATCCACGATAACATCCATCTGGTCCGGGACCTGGTCCACCACTCCCAGAGGGCTGGTCTGTCGGTCGCCTTCCTTTCCCTGGATCAGGAGAAGGCGTTCGACAGGGTGGATCACGAGTATCTCTTCGGGACTCTGCGCGCATTCGGGTTCGGGACGCATTTCGTCGCCCGGATCCGACTTCTGTACGCCGCCGCGGAGTGTCTGATTAAAGTTAACGGGTCCTTGACGGCGCCCCTTCGCTTCGGGAGGGGGGTGCGTCAGGGATGCCCCATGTCCGGTCTGTTATATGCCATTTGCGTGGAGCCTTTCCTGCGCCTCTTGCGGAAGAGGTTGACGGGACTGGCTCTGCAAGGGCCGGGCGTGGAGGTGGTCCTCTCGGCTTACGCCGATGACGTGCTCCTCACGGTCACGGATCCCGCTGACTTGCGGAGGATGCGGGAATGCCAGCAGATTTACTCGGACGCATCCTCCGCCAAGATCAACTGGGAGAAATGTTCCGGACTCCTGGTGGGTCAGTGGCAGGTGGACTCCCTGCCGGAGGAGTTCAGGCCTTTCGCCTGGAGCACCGCGCACCTCCTCTATTTGGGAGTCTACCTTAGCCCTGCCGAGGATGCTTGGCCGGCGAACTGGCAAGAGCTGGAGGCCAAAGTCACCGCTCGCCTAGGACGCTGGACAGGACTGCTCCGAGTGTTGTCCTACAGGGGTCGAGCGCTGGTCATAAACCAGCTGGTGGCCGCCATGTTGTGGTACCGGTTGGTCACTTTGATCCCTCCCCCTGCGTTTGTCGCCAAGATTCAGAAGAAGCTCATCGACTTCTTCTGGGACAAAAGGAAGCACTGGGTCTCTGCCGCGGTTCTGTGTCTCCCGCTTAGGGAGGGCGGTCAGGCGCTGGTGTGCCTTCGCACCCAGGCTGCGACTTTCCGTCTTCAGACGCTGCAGAGATACCTGTACGTCGAGAATCCTCCGAGATGGTGTGCGCTGGCGACGTTTTTCTTCCGCCAGCTGCATGGCCTCAATTACGACACGCAGCTCCTGTTTGCGAAAGTGGGCAGCAGGCGTGCCGGCCTGCGGGAGCTGCCTGTCTTCTACCAGGAACTACTATGGGTTTGGAACTACGTCGCTTCCAGGCGGAGCTCTCCCCCGTCAGGAGCGGCGGCTCTCCTTCGGGAGCCGCTGCTCAGGAATCCACACCTCCACGAACACGGGTTCGGGCGGCTGGCGGAGGGTAGGGCTGTGGCTGGCAAGGTGACCAGAGTCGGGGACCTGCTCGATGGCGGAGGAGCGGGCTGGATGGCGCCGGAGGAGCTGGCGCGGCGCCTGTCCTGGGCCAACGTCCAGCTCGCGGTCGAAACCATCGAATCGGTAAAAGCGGCACTGGGCCCCGACTCCACTAGGTGTATCGAGGCGGCTCAAGCACGTGGGGCGATCCCGTCCGAGCTTACCCCCGTTCGGACGGAATTCCTCATCGGCGCCCGGCCCCGAAACTCCCCTCGGGAACCGGCGCCTCACAACTTGAGCCGTCTCGAGGAAATACCCTCCGTGCCTTTTCATTCCGCGCGGAGGGGTTTCCTGTACGGGCTGCTCCTGCACACTCTCCACTTTGCCATCTTCGTCTACCGTCCGGACACGCCTTGGCGTGGCGTTTTGCCGACCGGCGGTAGCGGAGGTCCCCAATGGAGGGCTCTCTATGCGGGAGTCCTCCCTTGTTCCATCGGGGACTTGGCCTGGAGGGTGTTGCATGGAGCGGTCCCGTGCAATAAGGTTTTAAGTAGGTTCACGGACTCCCAGGCCGCCTGCATTTTTTGCGGCCTGGAGGAGTCCGTGTTTCATGTTTATATGGATTGTGAGAGGTTGCAGCCCCTCTTTCACTACTTGAAGGGGCTGCTCCTCGATTTTTGGTTGCACTTCAGTCCCACGCTCTTGATCTACGGTCACCCGGTGCGGAGGGGAGCGGACAGGTTGGAGGACCTCCTTGTGGGCCTGCTCCTGGGCCTGGCTAAAAGAGCCATCAATTGGTCCAGGCAGCGGGCGGTCGAGGGGGTCGTCCAGCCGGATTGCCTGCATCTCTTCCGCGGCCATGTTCGCGCCCGGGTGGCCCTGGAGATGGAGCACGCGGTGTCCGCCGGTGCGCTTGAGTATTTCCACGACCGGTGGGCGCCGCGGGGACTGGAGTGCATCATCAACACGGAAAACCAAATTTTAATTTGATTTGTTAAGCTTTAGTTGAACTTTTGTTTATTTACAGTCGAATTGGTTTTTTTTGGGTCCAAATAAAAGAGTACCCTCTGTTCAGCTGCAAGCACGAGCAGAGGGAGCAGCCAGACTTGCAGAGTGGATTAAAGTGGTGGTCCCCTGACCAGGAAGAGGAGGAGAACGTTGGACCACCACCACCAACTCCACCATCATTACATCAACTGAGGTGCCTGGAGAGAGAGGACAGAGGAGGAGAAGGAGAAAGGAGGCCTACATCAACATCAACCAGGGGAGAGGCCTTTCTATCACTGCCTCCCCAATTTGGCCTCCACTTCAGGAGAGGGAGAGAGGGGAGAGAAACCAACTGCTTGAAAGGAGGGAAGAAAACTTCATCCGGAACATCTACAGGTGGGTGTTATTTGGGGCACTCTCCCAAGACTTTGTATTTTAGGTGGGGGGAGAAAAGAAGAAGCAAGGCCGGATCATCAAGGGGTGTAGTGTGTGTGTGTGCTCTTGTTAAAAGCTAGGCCACACACACCACTAATTAGCATCCCTTCTATTGCCTGCCCTGGGAGAGCTTGGAGCTGCCCAAGGTGAAGTCCTTAATTTAATTTAATTACATCGTTAAGACCTGTTGCAGGACTAAGCCTGGGCTTCTCCAGCTTATCCAGGTGAAGACGTCTTCTCCCCCTGCCAGAAGACCACCATCACCAAAGACTTTTTCCATCGGAGAGTGCAACCCTGCCTACACCCACCCACCATCCTGAGTGGCAACACTGCCCTTTGCGGCCTCCCTCCTTCCCACCCCCCCACCTCTCTCTCTCTCTTTGTCTCTCTCTGCCTGTCTTTCTAAGGCACCTTAGTTTCATCTATTTTATTAATTGCCAATTGAGCAGAGGGGCGAGGGCTCCTCTCCCAATTTAAATCAATAAGGAGAGAGGTGTGTCCTCATTTTAATCAGCTCCCTCTGCTCAATAGAGGACAAAAAAACAAAAATATATATATATACACCGAGGCCATTAACACCTTCAGGCCTGTGACTTGGGGTGAGTGTAGCCCTTAAAAAAAGCACCCCAGAATGGCGACTGCATCTTCGCCGGTGGCGGGGCCAGCCGGGACCTATGCGAGAGTGGTAGCCACAGCCACAGCTGCTCCCGCTGTTCCTGCTGCCCCGTCACCTTTTCGATTAATAACAAAAAAGCTTGGGGTGAAGAGCTACACTCACCCCACTATGACCATCGAGGCCTGCGTCAAGGCCATGGCTGGGGTTGTCGGCCCCTCAGCCATCGTCGCGGCCTCGAAAATGTATGGGAAGGCTGTGTTCTTCCTGGGGTCGGAGCGGGCGGTGTCCCTGGCTGTCGCCAAGGGGCTCACCGTGGGCGGGACCTTCCTGCCGGTGGATCCTCTCGAGGCCACCGCGCAGAGGATCATTATTTCCAACGTCCCGCCCTATGTTCCTGGTGAGCTCCTCCTTCCCCATTTGCGACAACTTGGGGAGGTGAGGTCGGGGATCACGCCCATCCCGCTCGGCTTCCGGGAGGCCAGCCTTCGCCACGTCTTCTCCTTCCGGCGCCAGCTGTTTATCCAGCTGGCGCGGGAGGAGGACACTGAAGGGGCGTTCGTCATCCTCCACGAGGGGACCGCCTACCGCGCCTTTTGGACGTCGGACGGTGTGAGGTGCCATGCCTGCAGGGAGGTGGGGCACATCAGGAGGAACTGCCCTGCCTCCAAGGCCGCCGGATCATCTCGTGCGGCCGAGGCTGGCGCCGCCGCCGCCGCCCTTCCCCCCGGATCTGCCCGCGCGTCAAGTACGTCTGATGCGCGGTTGACGTCGGGGGCCGATGCCACCAAGGCCTCCGGCGGGGGGGAGGGAGCGTGTCCGGCCGGAAAGAAGGCGCGGGGAAAAAAGAAGCACCTTAGGGCAGGTCCCCCCGTGGATGGTGAGCCCTTGCCCCTTGAGCCCCTTACACCCGCGCTCCTCGCGGAGTTGATCAGGGCAGATGTGAGCGGGAGGGGCCCCGAGCCTGTGGCCGCAACCGCCGCAGCGGTAATGCCAATACCTGTGGCCGGGCTCGGGCCCGAGGAACCCGACAAACCTGCTCCGCCGGAGGGAGTCGAGGAGGAGGCCTTTGCAGACATGGAGGTCTCCCTCGCTCCCTCCGTGCTAAAAAGAAGGCGCGACCCCCTGGATGAGGAGGAGGACCGGGAGGAGGAAGGTCCCTCCGAGCAGGGGGAGTCGTCGCCCGCCGCGGGTACTGCGCCCCCCCGCCCCCCCAGCGCTGCCGTCATCACCAGCGATCGGCAGGGGTCGCCTGTCCCTCGGGAGGCTGAGGCAGATGTGTCTGTCCAGCACGTGCCTCCCGGGGATGGGGATGAGACCCTGCCCGTGGGGGGGGTTGCGGAACAACCCGCGGCAGTAATTGAAGTTGACCTTTTATCGGTGTCGTTACCCCTCGCCGGGTCGGGCAGCCTGGGGGCTGGGTCGGGCGAGCTCGAGGATAATGAGCTCGCCCAATGCGACCCGGACGTCTCCCAGGGGATGCTCGTCCTGGTAGAGCTTTTAATTCAAAACCCCCCGTCCGCTGGGTCGGAGGTTGGTGGCGGGGAGGAGGATGGCCCCGTGGCTGCGTCTCTGGTGCCGGACGTACTGGAGGAGCTAGAAATTGTTCTCTCCCCGGTTTCTCCAGTCGTTCCGGCGTCTGAGGCGGAGGGGAGCTCTGAACCGCCGCCGTCTTCTGGCCCGGCACCCCTAGAGGAGCCCAGGGAGAAATCCTCTGCCGCCGATCCTGGGGGTGGGATCCGGGCGGAGGCGGGGCTGGCTGGCGCGGCCGAGTCGTTCGCTTCGCACTGCGCGGCGGACGGGTCGGCCACTGGTGACGACCCCCTGGAGGAGGATGGGGACTCGGTGATGGGCACGGAGGACGATTCGGACTCCAGCGCCGACGTGGCGATGGATGACCTCGTGCCCCTTGCCGAGTCTCCCCTCATTTCCGTAAGGGAACTCCGGGATTTTATGGCCACGTGCCTGGGTCAGCGCAATAAGGTCCGGCTGGCCCTCGACAGGTGGTCGGAGCTGGCGCTGCTCATCGATTCCGTCCGCGCCGCCGTTAAGATCTTGGGCGCGGACGAGGGTGTGAACCCGCTCGAGCTGCGTCGGCTCACAACGTTTCTCACTGGGCTGCTGAGGAAGTGGCGGCGGACCAGCGGCTGCGCTTCCTCGCCCCGTTAGGTGTAGGTAGAGGTTGCACTATGCTTCTGACATGAAGATAACCATAGCCAGCCTCAACATCAACGGCAGCAGGGAGGCGCGCCGCAGATTCAATAACTTCTCGGTCCTTCGGGACGGGAAGTATGCGGTGTGCTTCCTGCAAGAAACCCACACCGTTCCGGGAGACGAAGCCACGTGGCTCCTGGAGTGGCAAGGAGGGGTCAGCATGAGTCACCTCTCCAACAATTCCAGCGGGGTGGCTATCTTGCTGGCCCCGCATTTTCAGCCGGAGATCTTGGGGGTCAAGGAGCACGTGCCGGGCCGCTTGCTCCATGTCACTGTTCGCCTGGGGGGCGTGCCGCTCCATCTAGTGAACGTGTACGCCCCTCAGACCAGTGCGCAGCAAGTGCGCTTCTTCGAAGAAGTGTCCGCTCTCTTGGGCTCCATCGATGTGGGCGAGTGCGTCATCCTCGGGGGGGATTTTAACTGCACCCTCGAGGCGAGGGACCGTTCGGGTCCCCCGCGAAGCCCGGCGGCGATGGAGAAGTTGAGGGACCTGGTTGGGTCCTTCGACTTGGTGGACGTCTGGCGAAATCTCCACCCCGACTCCAGCGCCTTCACTAGCGTGAGGTCTGGGGGAGGAAGGTCCAGAATCGACCGCCTCTACATTTCCCGGGCGTTCGTCTCCTGCGTTCCGGCAGCTTCCATGCGGCCGGTGCCATGCACGGACCACCACCTGGTGTGGGCAGAGCTCGCTCCGCTGCGCGCGTGGGGGGGGTCCGTGTACTGGCATTTTAACAACCTGCTGCTGGAGGACGCACGGTTCCGGGATTCGTTTTGTCGATTCTGGGCCGACTGGAGAAGGAAGCAGGGGGGCTTCCCCTCCTTGAGGCTATGGTGGGATGTGGGCAAGGCTCACATCCGTCTCTTCTGTCAGGAGTACGCGAAGGGGTCGACCAAGAGGCGGGAGGCCCGGGTCGGGCGGTTGGAGAAGGAGGTGTTCGACCTGGAGTCCCGTCTCGGTCAGGTCGTCGAGGACCCGGCCCTGCGGAAGGTGTACGAAGAGAAGAAGGGCGCGCTGAAGGACCTGCAGCTCGTCGGGTCCCGAGGCGCGTACGTGAGGTCTCGGATCCAGCTCCTGCAGGACCTGGACCGCGGCTCCCCCTTCTTCTACTCGCTGGAAAAAAGACGGGGGGTCTGTAAGCAGCTCTTGGGGCTGCTGGCCGACGACGGATCTCTGGTCTCGGATCCGGAGGGAATCAGCGCGGAGACCCGCGCCTATTACGGGGCTCTGTTCTCTCCGGATCCGTCCAGCGAGGATGCGCGCAGAGTTTTGTGGGAGGACCTGACGAAGGTTGGCCCGGAGGGCGCCGAAAAATTGGACGCTCCGCTAAGCCTGGCGGAGCTGACCGGCGCCCTCCGCCAGCTCTCTAGGGGAAAGTCCCCGGGGCTGGACGGGCTGACCGTGGAGTTCCACAGGACGTTCTGGGACGTCTTGGGGGGCGACTACGCGCGGGTCCTGGGGGAAAGTTTGGCGACCGGGGAGATGCCCCTCTCTTGGCGCAGGGCGGTCATTGTCCTGCTGCCTAAGAAGGGCGATCTCCGCCTCCTTAAGAACTGGCGCCCGGTCTCCCTCCTCAGCACGGACTATAAAATCTTTGCCAGGGCCATGTCTGCTCGCCTTGGCACCGTGCTGGCCCACATGATCCACCCCGACCAGTCCTACACGGTCCCGGGCCGGACCATCCACGATAACATCCATCTGGTCCGGGACCTGGTCCACCACTCCCAGAGGGCTGGTCTGTCGGTCGCCTTCCTTTCCCTGGATCAGGAGAAGGCGTTCGACAGGGTGGATCACGAGTATCTCTTCGGGACTCTGCGCGCATTCGGGTTCGGGACGCATTTCGTCGCCCGGATCCGACTTCTGTACGCCGCCGCGGAGTGTCTGATTAAAGTTAACGGGTCCTTGACGGCGCCCCTTCGCTTCGGGAGGGGGGTGCGTCAGGGATGCCCCATGTCCGGTCAGTTATATGCCATTTGCGTGGAGCCTTTCCTGCGCCTCTTGCGGAAGAGGTTGACGGGACTGGCTCTGCAAGGGCCGGGCGTGGAGGTGGTCCTCTCGGCTTACGCCGATGACGTGCTCCTCACGGTCACGGATCCCGCTGACTTGCGGAGGATGCGGGAATGCCAGCAGATTTACTCGGACGCATCCTCCGCCAAGATCAACTGGGAGAAATGTTCCGGACTCCTGGTGGGTCAGTGGCGGGTGGACTCCCTGCCGGAGGAGTTCAGGCCTTTCGCCTGGAGCACCACGCACCTCCTCTATTTGGGAGTCTACCTTAGCCCTGCCGAGGACGCTTGGCCGGCGAACTGGCAAGAGCTGGAGGCCAAAGTCACCGCTCGCCTAGGACGCTGGACAGGACTGCTCCGAGTGTTGTCCTACAGGGGTCGAGCGCTGGTCATAAACCAGCTGGTGGCCCCCATGTTGTGGTACCGGTTGGTCACTTTGATCCCTTCCCCTGCGTTTGTCGCCAAGATTCAGAAGAAGCTCATCGACTTCTTCTGGGACAAAAGGAAGCACTGGGTCTCTGCCGTGGTTCTGTGTCTCCCGCTTAGGGAGGGCGGTCAGGCGCTGGTGTGCCTTCGCACCCAGGCTGCGACTTTCCGTCTTCAGACGCTGCAGAGATACCTGTACGTCGAGAATCCTCCGAGATGGTGTGCGCTGGCGACGTTTTTCTTCCGCCAGCTGCATGGCCTCAATTACGACACGCAGCTCCTGTTTGCGAAAGTGGGCAGCAGGCGTGCCGGCCTGCGGGAGCTGCCTGTCTTCTACCAGGAACTACTATGGGTTTGGAACTACGTCGCTTCCAGGCGGAGCTCTCCCCCGTCAGGAGCGGCGGCTCTCCTTCGGGAGCTGCTGCTCAGGAATCCGCACCTCCACGAACACGGGTTCGGGCGGCTGGCGGAGGGTAGGGCTGTGGCTGGCAAGGTGACCAGAGTCGGGGACCTGCTCGATGGCGGAGGAGCGGGCTGGATGGCGCCGGAGGAGCTGGCGCGGCGCCTGTCCTGGGCCAACGTCCAGCTCGCGGTCGAAACCATCGAATCGGTAAAAGCGGCACTGGGCCCCGACTCCACTAGGTGTATCGAGGCGGCTCAAGCACGTGGGGCGATCCCGTCCGAGCTTACCCCCGTTCGGACGGAATTCCTCATCGGCGCCCGGCCCCGAAACTCCCCTCGGGAACCGGCGCCTCACAACTTGAGCCGTCTCGAGGAAATACCCTCCGTGCCTTTTCATTCCGCGTGGAGGGGTTTCCTGTACGGGCTGCTCCTGCACACTCTCCACTTTGCCATCTTCGTCTACCGTCCGGACACGCCTTGGCGTGGCGTTTTGCCGACCGGCGGTAGCGGAGGTCCCCAATGGAGGGCTCTCTATGCGGGAGTCCTCCCTTGTTCCATCGGGGACTTGGCCTGGAGGGTGTTGCATGGAGCGGTCCCGTGCAATAAGGTTTTAAGTAGGTTCACGGACTCCCAGGCCGCCTGCATTTTTTGCGGCCTGGAGGAGTCCGTGTTTCACGTTTATATGGATTGTGAGAGGTTGCAGCCCCTCTTTCACTACTTGAAGGGGCTGCTTCTCGATTTTTGGTTGCACTTTAGTCCCACGCTCTTGATCTACGGTCACCCGGTGCGGAGGGGAGCGGACAGGTTGGAGGACCTCCTTGTGGGCCTGCTCCTGGGCCTGGCTAAAAGAGCCATCAATTGGTCCAGGCAGCGGGCGGTCGAGGGGGTCGTCCAGCCGGATTGCCTGCATCTCTTCCGCGGCCATGTTCGCGCCCGGGTGGCCCTGGAGATGGAGCACGTGGTGTCCGCCGGTGCGCTTGAGTATTTCCGCGACCGGTGGGCGCCGCGGGGACTGGAGTGCATCATCAACACGGAAAACCAAATTTTAATTTGATTTGTTAAGCTTTAGTTGAACTTTTGTTTATTTACAGTCGAATTGGTTTTTTTTTGGGTCCAAATAAAAGAGTACCCTCTGTTCAGTAAATACCTGTTTTATTGTTCTCCTGCAGTCCGTGTATTATTAAGGCGCGGACACGACACCTCTGATCAGGAAAATTCTACGCACTTACCTGCTGGCTCCTTGGGTCCCGAGACTACCAATCCTGGGCCTCTCCTGGTCTGTGCACACAGAGGCCCAGGTATCCCAGGGGCACAGGCGATTCACAAGCCTCCCTGGGATCAAGTGTGCCATGGGGAACCAATCAAAGAAGAGAATCCCCCTGCGCACATTGGACAGATCTCTACGCATAGATCTGTCAAAAGTATGAATGGGGATCACTTAAAAAACACAGTTAAACAGTAAATATATTTTTTAAAAATCACGTATTTAAAATTAGTTAAAATTACATTAAATTAAACATTTTAAACAAAAATTTAATTTTTTGAAAAAAATAATTGCATTTTTTTACAGGGCTAAAAATAAACTTACCTTTTTTAAAAGCTGTAAAATTATAAATGAGTGAAAAAAATTTATATATTTTTTAAAACTCTTATGCTGGTAAAAGCAGGCCTTATGCTACTTTTACCAGGTGTAAGATATTTAAAGGTTTTCAGCGGAGGTTGTGCAGAAAGTGCAACTCTCCACCAGGACCTCTCTGGCCACAGGGGATGTGCCAGAGGACTGGAGAACCGCTAATGTAGTACCATTATTCAAGAAGGGAAGTAGGGAAAAATCGGGGAACTACAGGCCAGTGAGCCTAACATCAGTGGTAGGAAAATTATTGGAAAAAATTCTGAGGGACAAAATTAGTCTCCACTTGGAGAGGCAAGGATTAATCAGGGATAGTCAACATGGCTTTGTCAAGGGAAGATCATGTCTGACTAATTTGATTGAATTTTTTGAGGGGGTGACTAGGTGTGTGGATGAGGGTAACGCAGTGGATGTGGTATACATGGATTTCAGTAAGGCCTTTGATAAAGTCCCGCACAGGAGACTGGTCAGGAAGGTAAGAGCCCATGGAATCCAGGGTGCCTTGGCACATTGGATACAAAACTGGCTTAGTGGCAGAAGGCAGAGGGTGATGGTCGAAGGTTGTTTTTGTGACTGGAAGCCTGTGGCCAGTGGGGTACCACAGGGATTGGTGCTGGGTCCCTTGCTGTTTGTGGTCTACAGTAATGACTTGGATATGAATGTAAAAGGTATGATCAGTAAGTTCGCGGATGATACAAAAATTGGTAGGGTGGTAAATAGCGAGGAGGGTAGCCTCAGTCTGCAGGACGATATAGATGGGTTGGTCAGATGGGCGAAACAGTGGCAAATGGAATTTAACCCGGAAAAGTGCGAGGTGATGCACTTTGGGGGGACTAACAAGGCAAGGGAATACACAATGAATGGTAAGACCCTAGGCAAGACGGAGGGTCAGAGGGATCTGGGTGTGCAAGTACACAGATCCCTGAAGGCGGCGGAACAGGTGGATAAGGTGGTAAAAAAGGCATATGGGATACTTGCCTTCATTAGCCGTGGCATAGAATATAAGAGCAAGGAGGTTATGATGGAGCTGTATAAAACACTGGTTAGGCCACAGCTGGAATACTGTGTGCAGTTCTGGTCGCCACACTACAGGAAGGATGTGAACGCTTTGGAGAGGGTGCAGAGGAGATTCACCAGGATGTTACCAGGGCTGGAGCGCTTCAGCTATGAAGAGAGACTGGGCAGATTGGGTTTGTTTTCCTTGGAGCAGAGGAGGCTGAGGGGGGACATGATTGAGGTGTACAAAATTATGAGGGGCATAGATAGGATGGATACTGAGAAGCTTTTTCCCTTAGTAGAAGGGTCAATAACTAGGGGGCATAGATTCAAGGTAAAGGGCGGAAGGTTTAGAGGGGATTTGAGAAAGAACTTTTTCACCCAGAGGATGGTTGGAGTCTGGAACTCACTGCCTGAAAGGGTTGTGGAGGCAGGAACCCTCACAACATTTAAGAAGCATTTGGATGAGCACTTGAAATGCCATAGCATACAAGGCTACGGACCAAATGCTGGAATATGGGATTAGATTAGACAGGGCTTGATGGCCAGCGCGGACACGATGGGCCGAAGGGCCTCAATCCGTGCTGTATAACTCTATGACTCTATGACTCTATTAGCAGGGGCCCATCTCCAGGGCAGGCGGAGGATCCGTCAAAAGGATTCTTGACAGATCGCAAGTGCCGGGTTTTAGCACATGCACTTTGCATGCCTGAAACCGGCACTTGCGAGGCCGCTACGGGAGCGTACACACCGCATACACACCCGTGGGGGTCGGAATATCCGGCCCTATGTTTTTTACGTGCTTTTCCATACTTCCTAAAAGTTTCAATAGTTTACAGGGAGTTGTCTGGCTGGTGCTGAAGTACTTTTTTTCTAACGTAAAGGCTTCTGCACAAACCAGTTTCTTCCAGACATGGGTGGCCTAATAGAAACTTCTTCTTGGAATTGAAAATAACTGGGAGAATGAGCAGAGCAGGACAAGCTGCTAGAAGAGGGAGGAGGAGGGGAAGAAGAGCTTTCAGCATGAGACTATATCTGCCCAGGGTGCTATTCTCCTACCTGAACTGCTGCAATGACCAATGTTTGAGATGCCTGTGCTTCACTAAGAGGTCATGACTGAAATCTGCCAACTGCTGCAGTCAAAACTCCAACCTCAGAGCAGGGCAAGGACCGCATTGCCAGTGGCTGAGAAGGTGACTGTGGCTCTGAACTTTTATGCATCTGGCTCCTTCCAGGCTGCTGCTGGAGATATTAGTAACATCTCACCATTTGCAGTGCACCGCTGCATAAGGGAGGTCATTGAGGGTCTCTATGCAAAGAGAGATAACTTAATCCCATGTAAGGTTTGAAAATTTCTGCACAACCTCAGAATAGAAGAAAAGCATTATTTTTAAATGATTTTGAAACATCACAGAAGAAATCTGTAAAAAGGACAACAGTGTGGTTGGGCCAAACAGAAGGATTTCAAAGAGTTTAATTTAAGGAAGAGATTTTTGGACTGGTTTCAGAGTTATTGGGCAAAAAGGATTTAAATCAAAATCCCAGGAAGATTTGGCTGGTTTAAAAAGACATGTTCAGACTTGTAGGAAAAGGCTGCGACAGGAATGTGGGATTGACCACTGCAGAGGAACAGTTTGTGTATTCGAATGTAGCCAGACTGTCTGGGAGGAACAATAAATGAAACTCAGCCCCTATCTGGGAATTTGCATTCAATCAATAAATCAATGAAATCCCCAGCCTCACCTAAAGCCCAAAGCCCATTAAAACCCATGCATAAAAGAACATGCACAGAATTTGAAGGCCTTACAGGAAATCTAAGATTAAAAGACTGTTTGAGACATTCAAAACCACTTCATACCTTCTTCAACTACTCAGGAAGCTATCCTGAAACCAGTTAACTAAATGGGACCAATCAAGTGGCCCTTAACGAGCCAGCCAAAAATCTAACAAGATTAGCAGGTTTTTTTTAGTATAAACTAAAGGCCTGTCTCCACAAGAAAGCAGTTCGTTCGATGGGTTCGATCAGTACAGTTTGGACAGACACAGAAAAATGCACAGATCATTCAAAAGACATCAGCCTCGGGGCAACAGAAGGAGAACGGAAGGACTCGCAGCAACCAAGGGCCCCACAAAACAAACAGCCAACAATATTACCAACAACTAGGTAATATTGGGCCACCGCGACCAACAAGAAACCAACCTGGAAGAAACTGAAGATCTGCAAGTTTTTCCCACTCTACAAACTATTCCTGCATTTGGTGAGCATTTCCTTGTCCTCTGAAATTCAACCTAGTTAGGATAGTGGGATTGGGTGGGTGAGGTATTTTTTTCCGATTGTCATTCTCCCTCGCATTTCCAAAGTGTTCCCCTTTTAGAGTGATAAGATTTATCGTGTTGTGTATATTTTCTTGTCTCAAATAAAATCGAAGTTCTTTTCATCAACTCAGTTGTCTGTTGCAATTTCATTACAACCCCCAAATAAGTCCAGGTCTAGAACCAAGGGAGTGGGAGCGATTCGAACTGCTCAAAGGAGTCAGAGGTGAAGCTGACACACACACCACACCCTACAGAATGGCGACTGTGGCACGAGCTTGGCAAAAGGGATGTAATGCCGTAAACACTGTTTTTGAGGACAGAACGAAGATGGAAGAGAGGATTTCCTCTCACGTTTTTGAGAAGGTGAAAGTCACCAAGAAATGGGTGACCAGTCTGTTGCGCGCTGAGCGTCCCATGGATGCTGCAGCCAAATGGACTGAGAGCAAGGATCATAAGAAGTCGGTGGAGAAGGCCATCTGGTTGGTCTGCGCCCTACGACAGATCCAGCTTTTAGATCAGCACATTAAAATGTTAACAGAAGAGCTGCAGGAGGCAGCCAAACTGTCTCAAGCAAGGGCTCTAGCAGGGGAACGATTATTGGAGGAACTAAACACCCAAAATCAGGAAAGACTACAGATAGTAGAGAAACATAGGAACAAACAGGAATACTTTCAGTGTCAAGTCACCGAGACCAAGAACAATGAGCTGAGGTTGCGGGAAAAGAACGCCCGCCTAGCGGGACAAGTAAGAGAGCAGGAGGAGAAAGTAAAAGAAGTAAAGGCAGCCTATAAGTTGGCAAGCGAACAAGGGTTTGAAGACGCAGATCATGGCCCCTGCAAGGAACAGATAGAGAATCTGAGCCTGGCCCTAAGGAAGGCAAAGGGCATGATGTGCCTCATAAGCCCGAAGGCAGGCCAGGCGGATTTTACAGGGAACGAGGGGAGAACGGTTCAGACACCACAGGTAGTGCCAAGGGATGACCTGGTTGAGGAACATGAGGTCCCACGGCCACCACCCATAGCGCCAGGTTTTAGCGAGGTCTGGTGGCAAGGGGGGGTGGAGTCAGGGGTGGAAGCGGAGGTGGAATAACCCCCGCAAGAGAGGCTGGAACCAGGGCTGATGCGCCCAGCCCGGCATCGGAGGTTCAGCACACCCGTTAATGGCAAGGACGTTGGACCCCTCCAAAAGCAGTTCGTATTACCATATAGCACCCAACAGCTTAGGGCTATGCTGAGCCATACCCCAAAGCTCACCAAAAAAGGGGACCCCTCGGTCCACTTCAGGGAAGTGGAACAGGCAGCCAGCGTCAATGAATGCGATGATGCTGAGCAGGCCAAAATGCTGCTGTTCTCTTTGGAGAGTAGGCTCCTCCAGTCCCTCTCTGACGAGTATAAGAGGGGGCAGAGCGGGTATGAGGAGCTCAGGGATGACGTTCTGGAGGCCATGTGGATGAATGAGGGAAGTCCTTTCTCCCATGTGGAGAAGACAGTGCAGCTCACAGGGGAAACCCCGCAGGCTTTCGCGGACAGGTTATGGCCGGTATATAGGAGCGCCTGTCCTGGGGCACCTAACTGGGCATTCCTGAACCGGGATCAGCTGGCCCACTGGCTCCGTTCCCTGGTGGCAAACAGCTTGCCACAGGTCCGGGCTAAGGCGGAAGTCTGGTTCGACCCCAAAAATCCCCATACCACCGAACTTACGGTGATCAGACAGTTGACCCTAGCCTATAAGAACGGTAGGGGAAACGATGCACACCCACCTAAGGGGAAGGTGCATGAGGTAAAACCCGGACAGGGTAGGAAGGAGTGGCATCAGGAAGGGAATAACCCTTCTAGCACAAAGCTCAATTGTTACGGGTATGGGAAGGATGGTCACTGGAGGAAGGATTGCAAAAACCTGTAGGATTCACAAAATTTCCACATTTCCCCAAAGGTTACTATTAATAAAAGGGACCCTGCGTGGACATTTTAAAAAGGGTACCCAAAGATGGCGTTCGCACCTCATGACCAAAAGCCTGCCAGATTTTAAAAGCTTGGACTCTGTGACACAAGCAGCTTTTGGGGAAATCGAAACCTAAAATGCAGTTTCTGTGAAGAAGGACTTTTGTATTTTGAAAAGCAGACAGCAGGACTTTGAATATGCATTAAGCCAAATCATAGACAGACTAAAACCAGTTAGGCCTATACTTGAGGCCATCAAGTTGTTTCCATCTGTAATCGGAAACAGCTTAAGGAAACTATCGAGGCTGGACAGGCCGATTAAGATGCATTAATAACAATACAGCTCAGACATCAGGCCATTAGGTGCGATCAACGGCCATCTAAAAACAGTTAGTTTAGATTGCTGCAATTATTTAAACTTGCCCACCAAGATGTGGACAATGAACTAACCTGATTTGGTGCGCAGATAAGGGCCATCTGAAGGAGTATAATTGTCAGCCCACCGGCGACCGACGCTCTCTTGCTCCTCGCCCTTGTGGCTGCTGCTCTTTTTCCCCTCCCGCGCTTGTCGCCTGGCTACTGCCCGTGTCTTTCCCCACCCCATCAGGGACGCCCGGCATTGCACCAGGCGAACACGGGCAAACCAGGCCAGGCGAGGTGGGACGAGACGAGGCGAGGTGAGGTGAGATGAGATGAGACGAGATGAATTGGGAGAAGATTGAAGAACGCTTCGAATAATTGGGCTTCAATTCAGCCGACCTACGATTATCTTCATGCAAACTCCAACTGCCACCTGAGGAAGAGGAACCATCATCCCTGCGAGGTAAAGTACCCAAGCAAAGACTTTAACCTTGTGGTACTTTTGCCTGGATGATGCCCTTGCAGCTCCCTGAGACCACATGATGACAGCAGGCCCCAGAGAGCACAAAGAGTGAACCCCAAGCCCCAACGTTGTTTGAGCTCAGCAGATTTTGACTCGGTGAGCATGATTTCTGGCCCCTCATAGCTTAATCTAGTTAGGTATAGGGGGTGGGAAAAGGATAAGGGGATTGTTAATATAGTTTGTTTTCCCTCGATGTGCCGTGTGTTCCCCATTCCCTGTGTAAGTATAGTTATTTTGTATTTGCCTGTAATTTTATACTGATAGCTTCTCGTAAGACTGTGTTATTTTCTGTTTAATAAAATCTTGGTCTCCTTACATCCAAACCACCTGTCTACTCGAGCCTGTTCTGTATCGCCGCCTGTACCTAAGTCCGGTGTCTAGAACCCAGGGGCGTGGGAGCGATTTGAACCACTCGCAAGCAGTCAGGGGCATAACTGACTGGGCGCACATGCCAACCACACCACCCCCCTACAGAAATGGCGACCGCGGCAGGGTTGCGATACAGTAGGCAATAGTTCGGATGACCAAACCATGATGGAGGAAAGGATTTCTGATTATGTGTTTAGCAAGGTGAATATCACTAAGAAGTCGATCACCACTCTGTTAAAGGCTGGGTGTCCGGTAGATGCAGCAGCTAAGTGGACAGAGGGAAAGGAACACAAGAAGTCCTTAGAGAAGGCAGTTTGGCTGATGTGTTTTAAAAAGCAGGTCCAGCTTTTGGACAGGCTCATTGCAGCACAGGCAATCGAGTTAAGGGAGTCAGCCCTGGAGATCCAGGATAAGGCTCTTGCAGGGGAGAAGTTATTAGTAGCTTTGCAGGCTTTGAATCAGGAGAGAGTGCATTTAATGGGAGAACACAAGGCCCAGTTGGAATACTTAGGTTGCCAAGTCACCGAGGCCAAGGGGAATGCGTTAAGGTTGAGGGATTTAAGGAAGAACTTTTTCACCCAGAGGGTGGTTGGAATCTGGAACTCACTGCCTGAAAGGGTGGTAGAGGCAGGAACCCTCACAACAGAAGCATTTGGATGAGCACTTGAAATGCCATAGCATACAAGGCTACGGACCAAATGCTGGAAAATGGGATTAGATTAGACAGGGCTTGATGGCCGGCGCAGAGGCGATGGGCCGAAGGACCTCTTTCAGTGCTGTATAACTCTATGACTCTATGACTCTATGACTCTATGGGAAGAACGCTCGCTTGGCAAGGCAGATTAGGGAACAGGAAGAGAAAGTACAGGAGGGAAAGGCCGCTTACAAGCTAGCGAGTGAGGAGGGGTTTGAGGAGGCAGACCACGGCCCCTGTAAAGAGAGGATAGAAAATCTGAGCCGGGCCCTCCAGAAGGCAAAAGGCACGGTATGCCTCATAAGCCAAAAAGGCAGGCCAGACAGATTTTATGGGGAACGAGAGGAGGACAGTTCCAACATCACCGGTAGTGCCTAGGGACGACCCAGTTGAGAGTGAGGAGATCTCACGACCACCACCCGTAGCACCAAGTTTCAGCGAGGTTTGGCAACAAGGGGGGGTGGAGCCAGAGGTGGAAGCGGAGGTAGAGCAACCCCCACCCGAGAGGTCGGAACCGGAACCGATGTGCCCAGCATGGCATCGGAGGTTCGGCCACCCGCCAATGGCGACAATGAGGGACCCCTCCAAAACCAGTTCGTATTACCCTTTAACACCCAACAGCTCAGGGCTATGGTCAACCATATCCTGAGGCTCTCCGAAAAGGGAAACCCCTCGATCCACTTCAGGGAATTAGAGCAGGCAGCCAGCATCAACGACTGCGATGACGCTGAGAAGGCCAAGATGCTACTATTCTCCCTGGAGAGTAGTCTCCTCCAATCCCTCTCTGACAAGTGTAAAAGGGGGCAGAGCGGCTACGAGATGCTTAGAGATGCAGTTCTGGAGGCCATGGGGATGAATGAGGGAAGTCCTTTCTCCCGTGTGGAGAAGACGATCCAGCTCCCAGGGGAAATACCGCAGGCTTTTACGGACCGGCTGTGGCCGGTGCACCGGAGGGCCTGTCCGGGGACGCCAGACTGAGTGTTCCTGAACGGGGATCTCCTGGCCCATTGGCTCTGTTGCCTGGTGGCGAACAGCTTGCCACAGGTCCGGGCCAAGGCAGAAGCCTGTTTTGACCCCAAAAATCCCCAGACCACCGAACTTATGGTGATTAGGCAGCTCACTCTGGCCTATAAAAACGGTAGGGGAGCCGATGCACACCCACCCAAGGGAAAGGTGCATGAGTTAAAGCCCGGACCGGGTAGGAAAGAGTGGCACCAGGAAGGGAGTAACCCCCCAACACAAAGACCAATTGTTACGGGTGTGGGAAGGATGGTCACTGGCGGAAGGAGTGCAAAAACCCTTGGAAAGATAACAAGGGAAAGCATTCCACAGCCCCAGCCCAAAAGGCGGGGGCAGGGATCCCTTCCGCAGAGTTCGAGTCACTTTTGGACACCATGAGGTCCTTATTGACTGGCCAGGGGAGAGTAGCAGCCGCCACCGGTGCTCTGACCCCAACAGCCCCATCCAACCCGCAGCCCTGACTAGAGCCAGCGCAGCCTGTTTACCTGTGTTCTCTCCGGTATGATGAGTGGAAAAGACCCCTCTTGGAGTTGGAGGTAGAAAAGGTGACGGGGACCTGTTGGACACGGGGGCATCATGCACCGTGGTCTACTCAGCTAACCCCACCACCTTGCCTCTCTCTAATGGGGTCCCATACAGTCTATCGGAGTTCACGAGTAAAGAACAGGCTGGCTTGTTTTCCTCCCACTCGCCATTCAGTTAAGACCGCTCCGCTCCAGGTGGACCTGTGTCCTGATGAAATGGGAAATGGAGGGTGGAAAAGGGGACCTGGGGGCTGACTTTATTGTAGGCCATGGGATCCTAGTGGATTTGAGGAATCATTGCCTTTGTGGGGCAGGTAAAGTAAAGAATGGTGAGATCGTAGTAATCCCGGGAATGGAAGGGAAGGGGAACCTCTGCACCATGAAGCCCAAAGAGGATTATAACCTCAGGCTTATGGTCAGCAACACCCCACAGGAGTTCCAGGCATTTGTGCAGGCCCACCTGGCCACATTTACCACTCGCAAACACGACTGCGGGAAGGTCACAGGGTTTGAGGTCAGCGTAGACGGGGACCCCAATGGCCCGACCACAGAAACAGTATAACTTCCCCAGGGAAGCAGAACCAGACATGGAAGCAGCCATGTCCTCGTTAGTGCAGCAGGGAGTACTGAGACCGATAGCTACCCACGTGAATTCTCCATTATGGCCAGTCAGAAAGCTGGACAATTCCTGGAGGGCCACGGTTGACTATCGGGTGCTCAATATTAACATCCCAGCCTGAGCACCCACAGTAGCAGCAGTTGCCGACCTCATAGGGAGTATTCCAGCATCTGCGACCACTTTCACGGTGTTGGATATTTCCAATGGGTTTTGGTCCATCCCTTTAAGGCGGGAGGATCAGTACAAGTTTGCCTTTACGTTTAAAGGGCAACAGTACACATAGAACTGCTTGCCGCAGGGCTTCCACAACTGTCCCAGCATTTTCCATCAGTGCATGGCAAACAGTTTGAAGGATTTTAGCCAGCCCAGACAGTTGGTCCAATATGTGGATGACCTGCTCCTGTTCACTGATTCGAAAGAGGAGCACGGCCCACTATTGGCCGAACTGCTGGAGCTGCTAGGGCAGAAGGGTTTCAAAGTGAACCCCAAGAAAGCGCAGATCGGCCAGCAGGAGGTGAAATTCCTCGGCCTGACCGTGCGCGCTGGAGAAAGGGCCATAGACAAGGCTAGGAGAGAAGCAGTACAAGAACAATTGGTCCCCAACACGGTAACAGGTGTGAGGTCGTTTCTAGTGCTATCTGGGTACTGTAGTGACTTTATTGAGGACTATGCAGCCACCGCAGCCCCTCTGCTCTGACTCCTACACAAGGGAGTGGAGTGGCTTTGGGATGAGGGTCGCCAGGCAGCATTTGTCAGCCTCAAGAAAGACTTGCAGACCGCGCTAGCTCTAGGGGCTATAGATGGGGAGAAAGAGTTTTTCCTGGAGGTAGCAGCCAGCGGGGGCAGCCTGAGTGCTGTGTTGCTCCAAGAGCGGCACAGCCGGCTGCGGCCGGTGGTCTACTCCTCCAGGATACTCACGGATGTGGAGAGGAGCTACTCCAACTGTGAGTGGCACCTTTTGGCCACACATTGGGCTGTGAAAAGATCACTGATCTTCACAGGCACCTCTCCCATCACCCTCCTCACCCATCACACACCCACCCAGATGCTTCTGGATGGGAGGATCAAGGATGGGACAGTGAGCAGTGCCCGCATTGCCCGTTGGACTTTGCTCCTCTCACAGATGGGTCTGAAGGAGAAGGGTCCCTGTGAGCCAAAGCTCGCAGCCAACCTGGTATATCCTGGAACAGCCCACTCCATTGAAGGGGTTTGGGGAGTAAACATAGGTTTATGGGCTGGGATACATCCCACAGGCCGCGAAATCTATGTAGACGGTTCCAGCACGGTATCTGCTGGTGAGCGCCTCACGGGGTGTGGAGCTTACGACCCAGCGGCAAACATTGCCCTGGCGATTAAGCTCCCCAGCTCCATGAGCGCCCAGCAGGCTGAACTGTCCGCGGTGGTGTACGTTGTTACACACCCCGAAATCTTCCCCACCCCCTACACGATTTGCTCGGACAGCATGTTCACATGCAATTCGTGTACGGAGTACCTGGCCATCTGGTCCCGCCGCGGATACACCTCCGCTGATGGGAGACCCCTCACGGTAAAACCCCTGCTGGAAAAGATCCTGGCAGCAGTGGGGGAGGAAGGGGAGGTTTTCATTCACAAGGTGAAAGCCCATTCCTCCACAGAACCCCGTGGCTAAGGCAACCAGCGGGCTGACTTGCTCGCCAAGGAGGGTGTCCGCACAGGCACTTTCTGGGACCCATTTGGGTCCAGACCCATGGCGGCGGTCAGAGGTAGGGACGGGACCCAAGGGAGTGTAGGGGTAGCGTTAGCCCCGGGCCTTAAGATGTTCCAAGCCCAAGACCCCGCCCTCAAAGCAGTCCTCAGCGCTGTAGCTGAGGGAAAGGTAGTAGAGGATCCATACGGCACAGCGACCCTCTACGTTAAAGAGGGTATGCTGTTCCGGGGGGAACAGTGGGTTGTGCCGCAGCAGCCCCGAAGGAATTCCTTCAACTGGCCCACGAGGGTCCAGGAGCGGGACACCCCGGGCCTGAGACCACCTGGCAACGGGTGGAACATGCGGGATGGTGGCCAGGACTGAGGGACGATGTCCGCGAGTTCTGTGCAGGCTGTCTTATGTGCGCTGCGAATAACCCCGACCCCCACAAAAGGAAGGTACCTATGGGACACGTCAGGAGGGTAGAAGGACCATGGCAGTCAATACAAGTCGACTACATCGGGCCCCTGCCCACCGCCCAGGGAGGCTATAATTACTGTCTAGTCCTGGTGGACGTGTTTACCAAATGGTTAGAAGGCTTTCCCTGCAGAACAGCCACAGCTCTGGGTACTGCCAGGATCCTGGTCCGGGAAGTGTTCTCGAGGTGGGGACTACCACAGTATGTGGAGTCCGACCGAGTGAGTCACTTCACCAGACAGGTGATGCAGAACACCCTCATGCTGTTAGGCATTGAAGGGAAATGGCACATGGCCCACAACCCGCAGTCATCAGGGATTGTGGAACGTATGAATCGGACCCTAAAGGAAAGGTTAAGGAAGGAGATGGTATTATGTCCGTGTATAATTGAGACATGGACTGCAGGAGTTGATTATAACAAGTCTTTACTGAATGGAGACAACTTGGAAACTGAAACTACAGAAGCCTGCTAGGGCCTTTTATACAGGGGTGGTCACTGCCAGTACTGAAGTCTGAGATCAGTTAATCCCTTAAAGGTACATACACAACAATTCCTCCCCTTTTAGATAAACAGTACATAACATTCATTTAACAACTAAATAATAACTAATTACAATTACAATTACGGTTGCTAGATACATTGGTTGAAGTTAAGCAATTATAAGTTCAGTCTTTGAGGAGGCTTCCTGATTCTGTCTGGATAACTCCTCTTTGGGGTATCAGGTTCTTCTGGCAAAGTTGAGTCGGGATCAATGTCGTTGTTTGGTTCGTCTGCTTCCAATATCACCGATTCTGCGGTAGATGCAATTGGTACTTCGGTTTCATCGCCAGGTGTATCAGATCATGGTGTGGAGTTGACGTTTCCCAGTGACTCTGGAATCTGGTCAGCATGGCGTCTTACAATGCTCTCTCCAACGTCCACGGTATACATTAGAGGTCCTTGCCGTGTACAGATCGTTCCTGGCTGCCATTTCTCTGTGCGGTAGTCCCGGGCCAAAACTGGTTGACCTATCTTAAAACTCCTGGTCGGCCTTTCATTCATATTCTGAAACTGCCTGTTCTCCACATCTCTTCTGATGTTTGGCTTAACCAAATCCAAGTGGCATCGTAGTCTTCGATTGAAGAACATCATGGCTGGAGTTTGGTTGGTAACCGCATGTGTCGCATTCCGGTAGGCAAACAAGAAGTTATCCACCTTGTGTTGTAGGGGTATAACTTCATTACACATTGCCTTGATAGCCTTCTTGAATGTTTGAACAAACCTCTCGGCCAATCCATTAGTGGCTGGATGATATGGGGTGGATGTGTAATGCTTAACACCATTGTTCTTTAAGAACCTCCGGAACTCTTCAGACACAAACTGTGGTCCATTGTCAGAGCAAATCTGTTCAGGCAGCCCATTCCTGGCGAATATGGTTCGTAAGACTGTGATAGTTTTTTCTGTGGTGGTTGAGGACATTTTTATTACCTCTGGCCACTTTGAATGTGCATCAACCGCGATTAAAAACATCGAGTCCATAAAGGGACCAGCAAAATCAATGTGCACCCTTTGCCATGGAGATGAGGGCCACTCCCATGGATGTAGAGGGGCTTGTGGTGGGGCGTTTTGGACCTTCTGCATCCTGTACAGCTCTTGGTCATCTCTTCGATTTCTCTATCGATTCCCGGCCACCACACAAACGCTTTGGCTATGTTCTTCATTTTTACCCCTCCCAGATGACCCTCATGAAGCTCATTGAGCACTCTATCCTTCAATTTGGGTGGAATTACTACTCTGGATCCACACATCAAGGTTCCTCTGCACACTGACACCTGTTCTCTTCTCTGCGAGAATGCTGGCAGCAGTGGTTCGCCATGTGCTGGCCATCCCTTCACCATTAAATCATAGACCCAGGAGAGTGTCGGGTCATTTCGTGTTTCCTTTTCTATGTTTGCATTCGTCACAGGGAGACATTCGACTGTGGTCGAGTAGAATATCTCCACTGGATCCACTGCAAGTTCTTCTTCCACCGTCGGCAACGGTAGGCGCGACAATCCATCAGCATTCCCATGCTGTTTAGTTCCTTTGTACTCGATGTCATATTGGTGTGCCCCTAGGAAAAGGGACCACCTCTGTAGCCGTTGTGCTGTCATTATCGGTACGCCCTTCTGAGGGTTGAAAATGGAGACAAGAGGTTGATGATCAGTTAGTAGAGTAAATTTCTGACCGTGCAGGTAGTGATTGAACTTCTTCACCCCCCACACCAGGCTGAGGGCCTCTCTGTCAATCTGGGCATAGTTACGCTCGGCTGAAGTTAACGAGCGTGACGCAAAAGCTATCGGCCTCTCTGAACCATCAAGGAATTTATGTGACAGTACCGCCCCAATGCCGTAGGGAGACGCATCACACGCCAATCTTATCAGTAGTGATGGGTTGTAGTGAGCCAATACTTCTCTTGAAGTGATTAGGTCTTTACTCTTCTGAAAGGCCCGCTTACATTCATCGCTCCATTTCCATGCTACTCCCGTTCGTAGTAAGGCGTTCAGTGGGTGCAGAATCGTGGACAAATTCGGTAAAAACTTATGGTAGTAATTCACCAATCCGAGGAATGACCTCAGTTGCGACACATTTTCAGGCGCTGGAGCCTTAACTACCTCTTCAATTTTGTCAGGGGACTTATGCAACCCCTCTTCATCAATCACGTGGCCACAATACGATATCTGTTTCTTAAAAAACTCGCACTTGGGGCGATTGGCTCATAGCCCATGTTCACGTAGTCTAGTGAGCAACTGCTCTAGGTTGGCAAGGTGTTCACTGTCAGCTTCACCTGTCACTAGGATGTCGTCCAAGTAACACTGAGTCCCCGGAATCCCTTGCAGGACTTGTTCCATCGCTCTTTGCCATATCGCCGGAGCTGATGCTACTCCGAATACCAGTCGGTTATACTGGTAAAGACCTTTGTGAGTGTTTATCGTGAGATGCTTCCTAGAGGATTCTTCAACCTCCATCTGCAAATATGCTTGTGCTAGGTCAATTTTTGTAAAACGCTTCCCTCCAGATAGTGAGGCGAAGATATCTTCTATCCTTGGAAGAGGATATTGTACTGTGTGAAGGACTGGGTTCACCGTCACCTTGAAGTCCCCACAGATGCGAACCTTCCTTGGCTCCTCAGACTTATTGTTTAACATTTTCTTCATGACAGGAATGATGGGTGTCGCCCACTCGCTCCAGTCTACCTTAGATAACACGCCTGCATTCTCCAGATTCTCCAGCTCTGCCTCGACGGCTGGGCAAATTGCATATGGTACCGGTCCTGCTTTGAAAAACTTGGGAATTGCATTCTCCTCTATTTTTATCGAGGCGGTTACGCCTTTAAGAGTGCCCAGTTCTTGTTGAAATACCTCTTTGGCGTCAGCTAAGATTGTTGACAATCGACCAGGAGTGACGTCGTCATCCTTTTTACCAGCCACCGTCAGTGCCTGAATGGAGTGCCAGTCTAAACTTATGTTTCTGATCCATTCACGTCCCAATAACTCTGGTCCACCATCTTGCAGTATGTGGAGATACAATTTCCGTATGATCTTGCCGTTGTATTCGACAGGCACCCTTATTTTTCCTCTGGGGTATACTTTTTGCCCCGTATACATCCTCAAGACAATGGATGTCTCTCTCAAGTGTATGTGTGAGAATAGCTGCTCGTATTCTCGTCGATTCAGGACGGTTAGAGCTGATCCTGTATCCAATTCCGTTTTGACTTGGGACCCTGCTATCGTGAGGGTGACCCAAATGGTTCGGTGATCCTCTTTTGCGATTACGTTGTGAAGTTTGAGACAGCTTAGTCTCTTGTTCCCGGATTCACTATCGCTCATCTGGTCTTCGGAACTACTGTCCGTCATCTTTTGTACTTTCCTGTATGGTTCCTTAGTAGCCTTTTTGTTGTCGTTGGTCTTCTTCCCAGACCTGCAAACTCGTGCGATGTGTCCCATCTTTCCGCATTGCCTGCATATTTTGTCCTTCGACCAGCAGTCCTTTTGGTCATGGGTTGTTCTGCCGCAGCGATAACATTTTGCAAATCCCCGTGTCATTTCGTGGGTGCCGTATTCCTGTGGCTTTTGTTGTATTTCCGCAGCTCCCCTGGCTGCTGCTTCGTACGATACTGCCACGCTGAATGCCTTATCTAGCGTCAGCTCTTTCTCTGAGAGTAACCTCTTCTGGGTTCCTTCACTCAGGAGTCCACAAACAAATTTGTCCCGTAGGGTATCTGCCAGCCCTGCTCCGAACTGGCAGTGTTTTGATAGCTTGCGTAGTTCCGTAAGGTAATCAGCATTGCTCTCATCTTTATGCTGATTTCTCTTGTGGATTTTAAATCTTTCTGCTATCAGCAGCGGTGCAGGGTTTAGGTGTTCCTGTAGGATAGCAACAATTTCATTAAAACTCTTCGCCTTCGGTTTGGCTGGAGTAATCAGGTCCCAAAATAGGCCGTACGTTCTTGCGCCCATTAAATTTAGCAATACCGATGCCTTTTTCTCATCGGCTATTTCGTTTGCCTCGCAATATACCTCGACTCTTTCCACATACGTGGTCCAGTCTTCTATTGCATTATCGAAGGCAGTGATATAGCCAATCTTTGGCATCTTTAAAATCTAAGATGGCGCCTCCCGCACTTTGCCTTCTTCCCCGATTTAACAAAATGGTGCCTCCCGCGCTTTGCCTTCTTCCCCGCTGGATTAAGATGGCGCCTCCCGCGCTTCTGTCTTCTCCGCTGTTGCTAGCGCTGTTGCTGGCGTTTTATGCCTTGATGGCGACGCCCTATGGTCTTCGAGCACTTCCCCCCGCGCTGCTGCTAACGCTGCTCTCCGCAGTTTCCGTGGCAAGCTGCAGCTCCTCGCGGCTTTCTGCGCGTTTAATTTTTTAAAATTTTTTATTTCCCCGTCGTCGGAACAACCCTGCGGGACTCTTGCCTCCCTCTTCTCGGGCCTGTACGCTGCCCGGCTTCGTAGCACCGGCCGCACCCTGTGTGCTCCACCCTCTCTCTCTCGCCTCTTCCCGACAACGCTGCTCGGCCCCGTTGCAAGCCACCCGCTCGAACTCTAGACCATCGCAGCCCAGGAAGGATCAGTGTACTACTTGCCACCAGCCCGATTAGCTGAAGCACCATCGACAGGATAACCAAGCCCCGCTCTCGACAGCCTCTCCTGCAAATCTTCAACTCCGCTGACTCAGAGGCGGATGCCCACGGTCGATGCCCGTTTCTACTGTTTCTTTCTTCCTTCTGGCCTCGACCTCTGACAACTTTGCTTCAGGGATGGATCCCCATGAGGTGGTGCAGACTGTAGGTAAGTTCGTATCTGCTCGTCGCCAGTATTATGTCCGTGTATAATTGAGACACGGACTGCAGGAGTTGATTATAACAAGTCTTTACTGAATGGAGACAACCTGGAAACTGAAACTACAGAAGCCTGCTAGGGCCTTTTATACAGGGGTGGTCACTGCCGGTACTGCAGTCTGAGACCAGTTATTCCCTTAAAGGTACATACACAACAGACGGTAGATTCGTCCCGTAAATGGGCCGAAGTCCAACCGTTGGTTTTGATGGGGATCCGGGCCAGCCAGTCTAAAAGCATGGGGTACTCCCCGTACGAGTTGATGACCAGCAGGGTTATGCGGACCCCCACCCATGTACTAGCCCCGGTGCTCACGGAGGGTCAGCTCAGGGAGGTAAACCGGGACAGGTTCGCCCGAAACCTCTTTGAGCACCTGAAGCAGGTCCACGAGCAGGCGGCTGGGAACATGGGAAGGCAGCATCGGAGTAACCGATTGCTGCTCGAACCGAGAAAGCACCACGAGTGGGAGGTAGGAGATCAGGTCATGGTGAGAAACTATGCCCGAGTCGGAAGTTTGGAGCCATTGTACATGGGGCCCTACAGCATTGTAGATAAAGCCAGCCCCATGGTATTCGCCATGAAGATGCCCCGGCATACAAAATGGTTCCATATCAACCAGTGTAAGCTGTTTACACCTGAAAGGGGAAAGCAGCCAGTTGGGGTAAGGTCTGAGGATAAAGATCCTCAGCCTGCAGCAGGAGCGAGTTCAAAGACTGCACAGGCAGGCGCTGTAGCTTGCTTGAAGGGAGGGGCCATCCCGCCCATCGATTGGGACACTGCCCCACTCTTCTGGGATCCAGACGAGGGGTGGGACCTGAGGGCGAAAATCCCGCCCCTAACCCAGGTGTAGAGAGGGAGGGACCTGAGGTCGAAGACCCCGCCCCAGACCCGGCCATGGGACCTGGAGGCGGAGACTCTCAGCTTGCAGCAGCAGGCTGCGAAGAGTTACCTGTCCCTAGCCCAGGTTCGGGAGAGGTCAAGCCTGAGGGAGAAGTGGTTAAAGGCCCACCAGCCAAGAAAGCCCCACCCGCCAAAGTCCCCAGAAGATCCCCACGGACGCCCCAGCCGAGAAAGCCATGGTCACCAGCCCTCCAGTTACCAAGGGCCGCCCCTTGAGTCAGGGAGAGGTCCAAGGACAGAGGTCCTCAGCCAGCAGCCACGGGCTGCGAGGGACCAACAGTGCAGGACGGTGCGGCCACGCCGGAGGTAGTGGTGACCCGCAGTCCAACCAGGAATTAGACTGGCCGCCCGGAGACGGGCGGCGGATGTCTATAATTTTAGTTTAAGTTTTGGTTATTGTTAAGTTAGGTATTTAGAAGTTTAAGTACTTAGCTTAAGTTTGGGTGTTTTAGTTTAAGTTAAATAAGGTGATGGGTAGTTTTAGATAAGTAATCTGCTAAGAGTGTGTATATTTGGGTCGAGCTCGCGGGGCCCGACCATGCTTCACCAAGCCAGAGAATCTCTTGGGGACCTGGCTGCATGTTTTTGTATATTTTTGCAGAAAGACTTTCAGGATGGAGGGGATCGTGATCCTATTCGCCCTGATTGGGATGAGCATCGGAGGGCGAGGCGCCGTGCAAGATTCCCACATCTACGGGTGCTCGGGAGACAAGGCGCCTATAGCGACCGACGGAAGCGGTGAACGGGATGCGGAGGAGACCGCCGTCTACGTCCACGAGGGAAGGTGGCCAGGATGGCTGGGGTCCAATTCGTCTCAGTACTCCAGCCAAACCAGATTCACGTATGGGGAGACCTCCCTCCTGTGCCCCAGGGTACGGGTTGTTACCACGAGGGTCAGCGTCACCGTTGGAAAGCGAATATGTTTAACGTGTAAAGGACACATTCCTCTGGGTAGGTGGTGGTGGCTGAAAAAGCTGAGCAAAGATATGAGGAACCCCGAAGTTGAGTGGGAACGGTTGGGAAACAACACCCACCGGACGATTACAGGGACTCATGGAGGATTAAGTGTGTGTTGGGACAAGTGGTGGGAACCGGACCAAGGGATTTATATCTGTATATGGGGGTCAGAGGAGGTATGCCCCGCAGGCATATCCATCGTTTTCCACCGGCAGTGGCATGACACTGGGAAGGGGATGAGGTGGGATGCCAGACGGAAGGTGTGCGCAGTCCCATTCTCCCCGATCCCAGTCAATGCCACTGAGCTTGCAAACCACCCCCATAAGCCCCCACCCACGGCGCCGGCAGCAAGGTTACCCAGGGAAGGGTGCCCCACCACCACCAAGGGACCAGGGAATGGGTTGGTACTAGTCCCTACCGATCAAATGCTATACCAGGGGGTACACTACGCGGTAGCCTCCGTGATTTTAAATCTCACCGAGGTACATTTACTGGAGTGATGTCCCAAAGAAACAGAGCAGCTATACCAGGCCCTATTAAAGGACATGTTCAAGAAGTTTTATGAGTTCGATTTCGCCCATGTCGACAAAACCGAACTGTTCACCACAAACCGAGAGTTTTTGGGTAATGCAGGGAGACAAAGAAGGGGAGTATGGAATGATGTTTTTACTGTGTTTAATACTGGGTCCTCTGTCATCAACAGTTTGGATGACATAGAGCTGCAGACCCAGATAAACGGCTTAGAAACACAGTTAAAGAAAATATTACTGGATGAGAACAAGGTAGTGGGCTCGGAGCTGCATGAGGACCAGGCCATGATGTTCCATTTGAAAGAAATCATAGCCGAGTTGGAGAAGCATGCAAAGACGGTAAATGCCCTCATAAGGGAGGACAGAAATCCTTCTGACCAGGCTGCACAGAATGAGGTGTGCATGCTATACGGGGCATGGTTACTGGGCGAGGGCCGCAGTAATCTGGAGGATTTAAAACAGGGTTTAGTCCGCTCCTGGATTAGCAACAAGCACCCCGCAGCCCTCCACTCATTTGAGAATGCATTAAACCCGTGCCAACTCCAGCTAGCTTCCGAAGCCTACCCAGTCCCCGTGGATTGTGGGCGGTCCAACCACACAATCATGGGAGTAGTAGTTAGGATGCCGGTCATGGGTAGGACAGCCCGACCCGCGCCGGTATACAGGGTTGAGAACATTGGAGTCATTCAAGGGGGAGCACACATTCATTTCACAGCGGTCCCGCCTTACGTCATAAAGTGGGAGCACGCTATGACAGGTACTGACCTCTCAGGGTGCTGGAGCCGGGGAGCACACATAATCCTGTGTCCCCAGCACTTGAATGCCTATTCAAAACCGCAGTGTGTGTTCAGAGCTGTGGTGTATGTGCCTTTAAGAGCCCCTGTGTACTGTAATGCCAGTAATGGCCACTCGGCCTATATAAGCCTGTATAGTGTCTTGTATCTGTTAGTTCACCTCCAGACTTTGTTCAGTAAACACCTGTGAAACCAACTCCTGCCTTCCGTGTCTCCATTAACGCATGGATACAACAGTGGCGATGAATTGGAAACGAGCTTACCTGCAATTCGACAGCACCTCAAGGAGATCGATTCCTCAGATGAAAGTCGAAGAAAAACAAGAAAGAAAAGAGAAAAGGGAAAGACTGTTGTTTCACCGGCTGGCCGAGCTGGTGGCAGGTACTGCAGTGGTCCTTCCTGGGTGGGCTGGGGCTCCATCGGCTGGCTCTGCAGCGGGGCCGAGCAGCGAAGGCGGAGGCAAACAGAGACAGAGGGGGGGAGCACTCGGGAGACGGCCGGCGCTGCAAAGCAGGTCGGCGTTTGGACCAAGCAGAGGGAGGGAAAAGTCCCAAAGAGTCCAGCGGGAACGAGCCTCCACCTATTGAAAAAAAAAACCTATGTAAATAAAAACCACGGCGAACAGCGTTGTCAGCAGCAGCAGCGGCGGGAAAGCGCGGGAGGCGCCATTTTTTTTCAGGATGCCTAAGGCTGGCAATATTAATGCTTTCGATAGCAATATAGAGGATTGGACCACATATGTGGAAAGAGTGGAGGTATATTGCACAGCAAATGAAATAGAAGATGAAAAAAAGCATCAGTACTTCTAAATCTAATGGGCGCAAGGACATACGGGCTGTTACGAAACTTAATCACTCCAGCCAAACCAAAGGACAAGAATTTTAAGGAGATTGTTGATACCCTACAGGAGCACTCAAACCCAACACCGCTGCTGATAGCGGAACGATTCAAATTTTTCAAGAGGAATCAGCACAAGAATGAAAGTAACGCTGATTACCTCACCGAATTAAGGAAGCTGTCAAAGCACTGCCAATTCGGGGCAGGACTGGCAGATTCTCTTTGAGACAAATTCGCCTGCAGTCTCCTAAGTGAAGGAACACAGAAAAGGCTACTTTCTGAGAAAGATTTGACACTGGACAAGGCTTTCAGCGTGGCTGTATCATACGAAGCAGCCGCAAAAGGAGCTGCAGAGATACAGCAAAAGCCACAGGACTTCAGCACCCATGAAATGACACAGGGTTTCGAGAGATGTTATCGCTGCGGCAGATCCACCCATGATCAGAGGGACTGCTGGTTCAAGGACAAAGCATGCAGGCAATGCGGAAAGATTGGACACATTGCACGTGTATGCCGATCTGGACACAAAAAATCCACGGACAGGAAAAAAATCAATAAGGAAAAGTACAGAAAAGTACAAATGATGACGGACAGTAGCTCCGAAGGCCAGAAGAGCGATAGCGACTCCGGAAACAAGAGACTAAGCTGTCTCAAATTGCATAATGTAATTGCCAAAGAAGATTACCAGACCATTTGGGTTACCCTCACAATAGCGGGGTCCCCAGTTAAAATGGAGCTAGATACAGGATCAGCTCTGACCATCATAAGTCGACGGGATTACGAGCGGCTATTTCCGCATATCCCTTTGAAAGACACATCCATTATCTTGAAAACATATACGGGGCAGAAAATATACCCCAAAGGGAAAATAAAGGTGCCTGTTGTATACAACGGCAAGGAAATACAGAAGTTGTATTTATGCGTTCTGCAAGATGGTGGTCCACCGCTGTTGGGATGTGAATGGATCAGGAAGATATGTTTAGACTGGCACTCCATTCAGGCACTGACAGTGACCAGTAAGAAAAAAAATGATGATGATGTCATACCTGAACGATTAAAAGGCATCTTGGCCAACGCCAAGGAAGTGTTTCAACAAGAACTAGGAACGTTGAAAGGCGTCACCGCCTGAAATAAAGAATAGATTTGCCTTTCTAATCTAGGCTTTATTAACTTAAAAATCCGGTAGCACATCTTCAACACCCAGTCCCAACTAAAGGCTGGAAAGAACTGAAGTTAAGATGGCCACCACAAATCACATGACATCAACTACCAATGAGATTACAGCATATATCCCAAGGCAGGAAACAAACAACCAATCACAATACTTCTTACTAAACATAAAGAATAATCATCACATTCACCCCTCCTTTTAAAATATACTCCAACCTAAATAACCTTTACAATTTATAATTAATTATTTACAACTAAAACTATGCACAGACAAAATAAAACTATTCAACATGACACAATACTAAGTGAGCAACAACAAATAGTAACATTGCACATAAGTATTAAGTATCTCTCAACTAAAACAATATAATATAATATTTCAACAATTTTAAAACATTACTATCAATTTAAAAGTCCATTTTCAATCAGTTGACCAGATGTCTTGTTCGTGTCGACCTTCTTAACCTTGGTGAAATTCCTTGCCCTCCCACACCAGGAGACACAGAAGTATCTTCTGCAGGAAGGCTATCCATATCCCGATTTTCAACGGTTTCCGGATTAGAAATCCCATCAGGAGGTAAACTGGGACGGTCATGAACATCCATCGAGGGCTGACTAATAGAAGTATAATTATCTGCAGTCGGATTGGAAATATTCGTAGTATCTGTAACAGCATCCACATTATCTAACTCATGACTATTGTTAATATCCTCAGAAGAGGGCTGGCCACCACAAGGAGCCAAGTCTTTAATTGAAACGGTACTTTCTTTCCCATCTTGGAATCGAATATGAGCATATTGGGAATTTGCCTCCAACAGCTCCACCTCCTCCACTAAAGGATCATATTTTGACAATCTAACATGGCATCGAAGCAGCACAGGTCCCTGCATAGTAAGCCATGAAGGTACCGAATATCCTGTAGTAGATCTCCGCGGATAGTTAAAGAGCCTTTCATGGGGGGTCACATTAGTAGCCGTTGAAAGCAATGATCTAATGGAATGCAGGGCATCAGGCAGTACCATTTCCCACTGTGTATTCTTAAGGTTCCGGGATGTCAAAGCCAACATAACTGCCTTCCAGATCACCCCATTGTATCATTCGCACTGTCATTTCCCTGGGGATTATACGGGGTAGTTCTGCTAGTAGAAATTCCCCGACTCTGAAGGTATTCCTTCAACTGGGAAGACATAAAAGAACTTCCCTGATCTGAATGGATATACGCAGGCATCCCAAAGATGACAAAAAGTTGAGTCAGACATTTGATAACTGTAGCAGCTGATACATCTGCGCAAGGAAAAGCAAAAGGGAACCTTGAAAACTCATCCACAACAGTAAATATATATCGGTTTTGAGTAGTTGAAGGAAGAGGCCCCTTGAAATCGACGCTCAAATGTTCAAAAGGAGAAGTAGCCTTTATAAGATGAGCTCGTTGAGGCTTAAAGAAATTCGGTTTACACCGAGCACAGATAGAACATGATGAAGTCATCCGCTTGACGTCTTCAACTGAAAAGGGCAAATTCTTACTGCGTACGAAGTGTATCATCCTCGTAACCCCAGGATGGCATAAGGCATTGTGAAGATTAATAAGCGTATCTCCGTGAATCACAGAACAATAAGCCCTCGACAGCGCATCAGCAGCAACATTATCCTTCCCCGGACGATAAACTATATCAAAATGGTAACATGCCAACTCAATCCTCCACCTCATTATTTTATCATTCTTAATCTTTCCAAAATGTTTGACATCAAACATAAAGGACACAGACTTTTGATCAGTTACCAACGTAAAATGTCGCCCCGATAAATAATGTCTCCATTTACGCAGTGCTTCTACTATTGCATACGCCTCTTTCTCTATTGAAGAATGCCTTTTTTCACTATTGTTCAAGGTACGTGAGAAAAAGGCCACAGGTCTTCCATTTTGGTTCAGAGTAGCACCAATTGCAAAATCAGAAGCGTCCGTCTCAATCACAAAAGGAACATGCTCATCAATGGAATGCACAACTGCTCCAAGGATATCCTTTTTAAAATTATCAAAACACGTCCTGGCCTCCCATGATAGAGGATATGTCGTAACCCGAATAAGAGGCTGGATCTTCTGTGAAAAATTTGCAATCCAATTAGAATAGTAAGAAAACAGTCCAACAACTCGTTGCAAAGCCTTACAATTAGTAGGACAAGGTAAATCAATCAATGGTCGCAGACGTTCTGGGTCTGGTTTAATCTTGTTTCCCGAGATAATGTACCCCAGTAGATTTACCTCAGTGGTCGAAAAGGTACACTTCTCTTTATTGAAAGTTAAACCAACTTTTTCCGCAGCCTGAAGGAATCTTTCTAAATTAGAATCATGCTCCACCCTTGATTTGCCACACACCGTGATGTCATCTAAATATGAAAAGGTGTCAGAGAGAGAGTTATCACTTATAAAAGCATCCATTGCCCGTTGAAAACAAGCAACACCATTAGTAACACCAAATGGTATTCGGCAAAACTGATACAGCTTTCCACCAGCCTCAAAGGCCGTATATGGTTGATCCTTCTTAACAATAGGAATCTGATGATAAGCACTCTTTAGGTCAATAGTGCTAAAAATCTTATACTGAGATACTTTATTGATAAGCTCATCAATCTTAGGCAAAGGATACGCATCTAATTGAGTATACCTATTAATAGTTTGGGAATAGTCTATCACCATTCGTTTCTTATGTCTCTCGTTAGTCGTGACAACTACCTGTGCCCGCCAAGGCGAACAACTAGGTTCAATGATTCCTTCCAATAAGAGACGTTGAACTTCAGAATTAATAAATTCTCTATCCTGACTGCTATACCTTCTTGACTTGGTGGCAATTGGCTTACAATCCGGCATCAAATTGGAAAAAAGTGATAATGGAGAAATGGATAAAGAGGTTAATCCACAAATAGATAAAGGTGGCTTAGTCCCTCCAAATGAAAGACTGAGACTCTCGTGTAACTGAAGCACATCATGACCAATCAAAATATCCGCACAGAGATTAGGCAAAACAGATAGGCGTATATCAGTATACGTATTACCTAGAAGAATCAATTTCACAAGGCAACAACCAGCTACTTGTGAAGTGAGAGTCGTCTGAGCCATACACACCTGATAGGAAACAGGCGAAATTTTCAAATGCTTCTCCTTTGCAAACTGAAGACTTATAAAACTCTCGGTACTGCCCGTATCTATAAGGGCCTTCACTTCCAGCCCATTAACTTGGGCCGTAACTATAGCTTTGTTTAGGCCATGAGCAAATGCAGCAGAAATTGATGCAATAAACGCCCTATCTAAAGGCTGAATAGTCACAGAGGAGGTAATTGAACCTGATGATTTACACACACGTGCGTAATGACCTCTCTTGCCGCATTTACTACACACAGCCTCCCGAGCAGGACACTTCAGACGAGGGCGCCGGACGTTCCCACAAAAATAACACTTCTGAATCCTAGAGGCAACAACCGCTGAAGTAGAAACTGTTTCAGAATCTAGTAAACCACTCCTATTAAGTCCACATAATTCCTTTTCATCCGGAACTGCCGAAACCACAGTCACAGGCTGATTAAAAAGAGCATAAGAATCCGAACTTCTCTGAGCCACATCCAATGTAGAAGCTTGCTCAAAAGCACTCTTAAGATCCAAAGTCTTATTTTCTAACAACCGCTGACGAATTGATCTAGACAGTAATCCATTAATAAAAGCATCCCGTACCGATTCTTCCTTATATTCTTCAGCTGTCACGGCCTTATAATTACAGTTAACACTAAGGCACCGAAGTGCTAGTAAATAAGTATCCAAAGATTCTCCCACCTGCTGCCTACGGGCAGATATAAGGTGACGTGCAAATACCTCATTCTTTGGTTTAACAAAAATCTTTTCCAATGTAGAAATAGCCACTTCGTAAGTTTTACAGTCCAAAATATACTTATACACATCCGGAGCAATGTAGTTGATCAGCATATTCAGCTTATTTAGAGACTCTTGATCCAACACGCCCAAAAAGTTTTTAAATGTACAATACCAATGTTTCCATTTATCATCCACTCCTGCAGAATTAGGGTCAGCATTGAATCGTTCTGGTTGAAGATATCGCTCCATTCTGACATAAAGTTAATAAATTGAAATAAAGAATAGATTTGCCTTTCTAATCTAGGCTTTATTAACTTAAAAATCCGGTAGCACATCTTCAACACCCAGTCCCAACTAAAGGCTGGAAAGAACTGAAGTTAAGATGGCCACCACAAATCACATGACATCAACTACCAATGAGATTGCAGCATATATCCCAAGGCAGGAAACAAACAACCAATCACAATACTTCTTACTAAACATAAAGAATAATCACCACACCGCCTCAATAAAAGTGGAAGATGCGGCAATTCCCAAGTTTTTTAAGGCAAGGCCATACGCAATTCGTCCAGCAGTCGAGGCAGAGCTGGAGAAATTGGAAAAGGCAGGCGTATTATCCAAGATAGATTGGAACGAGTGGGCACCACCCATCATCCCGGCCATGAAGAAGACATTGAATAATGATAAATCTGAAGAACAGAGAAAAATTCGCATCTGTGGAGACTTCAAGGTGACTGTAAACCCAATCCTTCACACGGTACAGTATCCTCTTCCGAGGATAGAAGATATTTTCGCCTCACTATCCGGAGGAAAACGTTTCACCAAAATTGACTTGGCTCAGGCATATCTACAGATGGAGGTTGAAGAGGCCTCTAAAAAGTATCTCATGATAAATGCACACAAAGGCCTGTACCAGTACAATCGACTGGTTTTCGGAGTAGCATCAGCTCCAGCTATCTGGCAAAGAGTTATGGAGCAAGTCCTCCAAGGGATTCCGGGGACTCAATGCTACCTAGACGACATCCTTGTAACAGGAGAAAACGACAACGAGCATCTTGCCAATTTGTAGCAGGCGCTCACTAGGCTGAAAGAACGGGGCCTAAGAGCAAATCGCCCCAAGTGCGAATTTTTCCAGAAACAAATATCATATTGTGGCCACATAATTAACGAGGAAGGGTTGCATAAGTCACCTGAAAAAATTGAAGCTGTCATAAAAGCACCAGCACCTGAAAATGTCTCACAATTAAGGTCGTTCCTGGGATTGATAAATTACTATCATAAATTTTTACCGAACTTGTCAACTCTTCTGCACCCTCTTAATGAACTGCTACAAACGGGAGTAATTTGGAAATGGAGCGAAGACTGTAAACGTGCCTTCCATAAATGTAAAGGCTTGATCACATCCAAGGAAGTTTTGGCTCATTACAACCCATCACTGCCAATCAGACTGGCGTGCGATGCATCCCCTTACGGCGGAGGAGCGGTATTATCGCATAGATTCCCTGATGGCTCGGAGCGGCCGATAGCTTTTGCGTCACGCTCATTGAACTCAGCTGAGCGTAACTATGCCCAGATCGACAGGGAAGCACTCAGCCTGGTATGGGGAGTGAAGAAATTCAACCATTACCTACACGGACAAAGATTTACCTTGTTGACTGACCATCAACCCCTCGTCTCCATATTCAACCCAGAAAGGGTGTTCCCATTATGACAGCGCAAGGCTACAGAGGTGGTCCCTTTTCCTAGGGGCACACCAATATGACATAGAATACAAAGGATCAAAACAACATGGGAATGCTGATGGTTTATCGCGCCTACCGTTGCTAACGGTAGAAGAGGCACCTACAGTGGACCCAGTGGAGATGTTCCACTCAACCATAGTGGAATGTCTACCAGTAACAAATTCTGCCATTGAAAGGGAAACGAGAAATGACCCGACTCTCTCACGAGTCTACGATTTAACGGTGAAGGGATGGCCAGCACATGGCGAACCACTGTTGCCAGCATTCTCGCAAAGAAGAGAACAGCTGTCAGTGTGCCGAGGAACCTTGATGTGTGGATCCAGAGTGGTGATTCCACCCAAACTCCAGGATAATGTGCTAAAGGAGCTTCACGAGGGGCATCTGGGTGGTGTGAAAATGAAGAACCTAGCCAGAGCGTTTGTGTGGTGGCCAGGTATCGATGGAGACATCGAAGAAATGACCAAGAGCTGCCTAGGATGACAGAAGGTCCAAAACGCCCCACCACAAGCCCCTCTACATCCATGGGAGTGGCCCTCATCTCCATGGCAGAGGGTTCACATCGACTTTGCTGGTCCATTTATGGACTCAATGTTCTTAATCGCGGTTGATGCACACTCCAAGTGGCCGGAGGTAATAAAGATGTCCTCCACCACCACGGAAAAAACCATCACAGTATTAAGGACCATATTTGCCAGGAATGGGCTGCCTGAACAGATCTGTTCTGATAATGGACCGCAATTTGTGTCCGAAGAATTCAGGAAGTTCTTAAAAAACAATGGGGTTAAGCACTACACGTCCACCCTATACCATCCCGCCACCAATGGATTGGCTGAAAGGTTTGTCCAGACCTTCAAGAAGGCCATAAAGGCCATGTGTAATGAAGACATAAAACTTCAGCATAAGGTAGATAACTTCTTGTTTGCATACAGGAATGCAACACATGTGGTTTCAAACCAAACTCCTGCCATGATGTTCTTCAATAGAAGCCTAAGATGCCGGCTGGATTTGATCAAGCCAAACATCAGAAGGGACGTGGAGAACCGACAGTTTCAAGGCATGAATGAAAGGCCAACTAGAACCTTCCAGATAGATCAACAAGTTTTGGCCCGGGACTACCGTACCGAGAAATGGCAGCCTGGAACTATTTGCACACGACTAGGACCGCTGATGTATACCGTGGACATTGGAGAAAGCATAATAAGGCGCCATGCTGACCAGATCATAGAGTCATCCGAAAAGGGAAAACCTGCACAACAACTCTATACGCCTAATGATGAAGCAGAGATACCCATAGTATCTACCTCCGATCCGGTGATACTGGAACCAGATGAACCCGACACTGGCATTCAAACTGAATCGACCTTGCCAAAAGAACCTACTACACCACCAAAAACTACTACACCACCGAGGCGTTATCCGGACCGAGTCAGGAAGCCTCCAGAGAGACTGACTTATAATTGATTAGCTGCAGCAAATGTGTAGATTATTGTTCTTTTAATACGTTAACTAATGATTACTTAAAATGTTATGTACTGGTTGTCTAAAAGGGGAGGAATTGTGGTGTATGTGCCTTTAAGAGCCCCTGTGTACTGTAATGCCGGTAATGGCCACTCGGGCTATATAAGCCTGTATAGTGTCTTGTATCTGTTAGTTCACCTCCAGACTTTGTTCAGTAAACACCTGTGCAACCAACTCCTGCCTTCCGTGTCTCCATTAACACATGGATACAACAAGAGCTGCTGGTGCGAAACCTATAAATTGCGCCATGGAGGCAATGGTACAAGGCCATGTTCCCCCGCAGGTAGCATATATAGGAGGTGGGACATATTGTGTCACCACCGGCGCATCCCACTACCAGCATGGACAGCATAGCTGGTGTCCGGTTAGTGACAGCAGTTTCTGTTTTAAACCCGAGGCAGACGTTTAAGTGGCCCAGGAGCGAATTGTCCCCATTCCTGAACCCTCCACTGCTCACCTCACTGTGAAGGAAAATTTTACGAATTTGCAGAAGTGCATAGCGCACTTTGGACACGAAGTTTCCCCTCTCCCTGAACACCTTACCAAAATACTCAAAGCCGTTATAGTTTCGCAGAAACATTTTTACACTCTGGAGCAGAAAACTGTAGAGATAGGGACTAAGATATTGGATATTGTGATTCCACGCTGTCGGGACATTTTCAATAACATAGAGGTCCCTTCGTGGATCAGACTGGCTTCCCACATTCTCGTGGTTTGTCAGTTAGGGATAGTGTTGTATCTAGTTTACATTCAGTGTAAGGGAAAGGGTCAGTTGTTAGAACTCCGAAACCAGAGGATCTGGAAGGAACATTACGTGAAGGTGGAGGGAGATACGCCTGTTTAAGTCTTTTTTCCTTGTATTCTGATTAAAGATTGTTATTTTTTTGTGTTTGTTGTTTTTAATAAAGGTTTTTCTTTTGTTTTTTGCGACGCATTTAATAAAGTTGTATGTGTACCAAGTGGTGCAGGGGCATTGGACCCCCTCCGTGCTTGGATGTGTGTAAAGTCTGTAATTTATCCTTTGTATGCTTATGTACACTACATTTTCATGGAATGGGAAGTGCATGTGTCGTGGGTGTATTAGATAGGTAATTACAGGGGAAGGTTGACTATGGAGGGTCAGATAAATTTTGCTCACCTTGTAAGTGTAGGGTTTTTTTTCCTGCTCTCTTGCCCGTTCTGGCCTCTTGCCAGGCTTCGTGCAAGAATTACCCTTGAGTGGTTCGACCCACTCCCCCTACGGTTCTAGACCTTGGACTTAGATGCAGAGAACAGTAGTGCAGAGAAAAGGACTCAATAGACCAGGCTGAATAGCACGAAATGGATGCTTTTATTTTTAAACAGTTTGGAGCATTACAAAATACATGTCATAGGCACAGATTAAAGCAACTACAATCATGCACAAATTTATGAACTTGACTCTATGGAAATGGGGAACACACGGCACGTCGTAAAAGGGGAAACACATTATGATTTCCCTTAACTCCCTCCCCTATACCTAAACTAAGTTTCGACCTGGGGAACCTGGGATCATGCTCACCACTCTCGAAATCGCGAGAAAGGGGGGTTCGCAGCCTTTTTGGCACCGCTTTCCGTCGTCACGTGGATTTGGAAACTTCTGGCGCAGTCGATATTCTCTCTCTCTCTCTCTCTCTCTCTCTCTCTCTCTCTCTCTCTCTCGAGGCGATGGGGTAGACACAGCCTCGATGAGCGCTCGTCAAGGTTGAGATCCACTAAGCCTGTTTGGGTTCATGGAGCAGACCCAGATGCAGGCTATGCACATGGGAGAATCTTGTGGCCTAGATCGCCAGTCCTCCAGAGGGTTTCTTCTCCGTCGGCCTGGGTCGTCGATGATCTCCCGACCCCAGTACCCGGGCCACCCTCGTCGTCTTCTCGTCGTGGCCGAGCCTTGTTTGGCTGAACACCGACCACGTTGTCCTTTTACCGAAACCGTCCGTCTTTAAAAAGACGAAAACGTTTTCATCGATTCTGCATCTGCCGAAGTGGAAGGGGCGCCGATCCTGGCCCCGTCCGAAGAAATTGAAGAAGTCCAAGAAGAAGAAGCAGCCGCCGTCCAGTCAAGTGAAGTTGTTCAAGTAACCCGAAGTCCGAAGTAACTTAGATGGACTTTCAATCCATAGTTATACGCTTTTGGGACAGTCTTATCTCCCGCCAAATCATAGTCCTGTCTTTGTATTAATTTTTGGCGGGCAGAAATCTCTGCAGGGGCGCTTTGTCTTGTAACGGAGCCGGTGATGACTTAAACTGGCCTCCCTGGCCGATAATGCCTTTTAATGTCTTTTGCATTGTCACCGCGGCTCGGTTCGCATATTGATCGGTCCGGAGATTTTCCTTGATGGCTGCTAAACGGTTTTTCCTTTGTACAATAAATGGGTATGAGTGATTTTGCATTGTCTGCCCATATCTTGATGGGCCCCATCCTGTACTTGTAATCCATTGAATATGTATGCTGTTCCTCTGAGTTTCGGTTCCCAGATACTGGCTTTCGCGGGCTCACTGTCTTCAATCCACAAGCCTGTCTGGCTTGCAGTAACAGAAATAAAATGGTTCAGAAACTGATCACGGGGTCTGGTGGCCATTTTGTATGCCCTTTTATCAAAGGTTTTTCTGTGCAAGCTTACTTTGGTCAATAAACAGTCTTATTTTATCCAGTTTTTCTTGCGTGATTTTTGCTGAAAATTGCGAATCTTACAGGCCCCCCTGTGATACTGATAGCTTGCTTAAAGTATCAATAATCCTTGATGAGCAAATTTTCCCTGATTCCCCACATCCAAACATTCCTGGCACTTAGCTATCTATGACCCTCACGACACATGCAGTTCCCATTTCCGCAGAAAATGAAAATTACCTTTTGTACATTTGGACAATCATAGACAGCGTATTTTAAACTATAACACATTCACTTGTCAGATGTGCGGGGGTTGATACCCCCTGGCACCACCTGCATGCATCTTTTATTAATCCAAAAAACTTAAGAACGACTAATAACATAACAATACTTATTTCCTTATAACCCAAAACAATCACAAAAAAATTTAAAATGGAGGGACGCTTAATCTTAGACTAGCAGCTTAGAGTGGGGTATCTGCTTCCCCCATTCGCACATAGCGTTCTCTCCATTCTCCTGTGTTCTCGTGCCTCTGGAGGCGTTTGCCTCTTTTGCAATGCACGAAGAGCAAAAATATCACAATCAAAACCTGACATACTACTAGGATATGGGATGCTATTCTAATCCAGGCGGGGACCTCTATGTTGGTGAACAAGTCCCACCATGGTGGGATGGTTATGTCCAATATGTCTTTTCCTATCTCTAAAGTCTTCTGCTCCAGTGTGTAGAAATGTTTCTGTGAAATTATAACGGCTTTTAAAATCTTGGTGAGGTGTTCGGGAAGAGGGGGAATGACATAACCAAAATGCGCGACAAATCGTTGTAAGTCTGTGAAATTCTCTTTGATAGTGATGTGAACGGTGGAGGACGCAGGAATGGGGACAATTCGTTGTTGTGCCACTTGAACCTCGGCCCTGGGTTTGAAACAGAAACTGCTATCACCGACCGAACACCACTCGTGTTGTCCATATCGGTACTGAGGCGCTGCAGTGGTGACGCAGTATGTCCCACCCCCGATATATGCTACCTGTGGGGGCACATGGTCCTCTGCCATTGCCTCCATGGTGCAATTCACCGGCTTTGCGCTAGCAGTCCTGAACCCGCACTGCGGTTTCAGAAAGGCGTTCAAGTGCTGGGGACACAGGATGATGTGTGCTCCCCGGCTCCGACATCCCGAGAGGTCGGTGCCTGTCATCGTACGCTCCCATCTGATGACGTAAGGCGGGACCGCTGTGTAACGAATGTGTGCGCCCCCCCGAATGACTCCAATGTTCTCTACTCTGTACACCGGGGCGGGCTTTGCTGCGGGACCCAACACCGGCATTCTTACTACTATTCCCATAATAGTGTGATTTGAATGTCCGCAGTCCACTGGGACTGGGTATGCTTCTGCGGCTAGTCTGAGCTGGCACGGGCTTAATGCATTCTCAAAAGGGTGGAGCGCTTGCAAGTGCTTGTTGCTGATCCAGGACGGGACCAAACCCTGTTTTAAATCCTCAAGATTACTGCGGCCCTCGCCCAGTAACCACGCCCCGTACAGCACACAGGCCTCGTTTTGCGCAGCTTGATCGGACGCATTCCGATCCTCCTTAATGAGTGCAATTACCGTTCTCGCATGTTTCTCCAGCTCAGCAATTATGTCCTTAAAGTGTAGTGTCATGGCCTGGTCCTCATGTAGCTCGGAACCCACTATCTTATTTTCGTCTGTCAATATGTTCCTTAACTGGGCTTTTAAACCGTTGATCTGTGTCTGCAGCTCCACGTTATCTAGAGCATTGACAACAGATGTCCCGGTATTAAAAGCAGTGAATATGTCATTTACAGTACCCCTTCTTTGCCTCCCGACTCGATCCAAAACTTCTGGCGGTGTGGTGTATAATTTGTCTCTGTCGATGTCGGTAAAGTCAAATTCGTAAAATTGTCTAAACATACGGGTTAACAGGACCTGGTATAATTGTTCCGTTTCTTTGGGACACCACTCCGGCAATCTTACCTCAGTAAGATTTAAAATCACTGAGGCCACCGCGTAGCGTACCCCTTGGTACAGCACCTGACCGGTGGGTACCAATACTAAACCGTTCCCGGGTCCCTTGGTGGTGGTTGGGCACCCTCCTTTCTGGGCTAGTGCTACCGGAAGCGTGGGCAGGGGCTTGCGTGGGCGGGTGATGAGTTCAGTGGCGTTCACCGGAATAGGGGAGTATGGGGCTCCGCACGCTCAAGTGCTGACATCCCATCTCATCCCCTTCCCTTCATCCTGCCACTGCCTCTGGAAGAAGATGGACACGCCCTTGGGGCAGACGTGTCTCGAACCCCACATACAGACATATATTCCCTCATCTGGTTCCCACCATTTGTCCCAACACACACGTAATTGTCCGTGAGTTCCCGTAATAGTCTGATGGGTATTATTACCCAGTCGCTCCCACTCGACCGTAGAGTTTCTCATGTCCTTTCCCAGCTTTCGTAGCCACCACCATCGCCTTAGTGGTACGTTCCCATTGCACACCAGACAAATCCTCTTTCCCACGGTGACACTGACTCTGGGCGCAAGGATCCTCACTCGAGGGCACGTTAACGAAGTCTCTTGGTAGGCAAAACCGAAGTTGCTGGAATATTCCGTGGAATTTGTTCCCAACCAACCTGGCCATCTCCCTTGGTGGAAGTAGGTGGCGGTTTCCTCAACCTCTCGCTTCCCCGTCCCATCCGTTGCGATGGGGGCCGTGTCCCCGGAGCATCCGAAAATGATGACGTCCTTGGTGCGGCCTCGGTAGGCCCACCCGCACCCGATCGCCATGAACGCGATGAAAATCCTTTCCATCATATCCCAGGTTTCTGTAACCAACAAAATGATGTAGCCGAGCTCCCGATAGGTGCTGGCCTAAATTAATTGGACGCGCGGGTTCCTGGACCCCGCTCCCTAACAAACACACATACCGGGCAGACCTCAAAATTGTACTCTTAACACCATATACTTTACATTCCTTAAAACTATGACCATAATTACCTAACTTAACTTATGTACAGCGCCGCCCTCTGTGGGGCGGCTTTCCGAATCCCTATGAGGCCTGTCGTGTGCCACACCCTGCGGTGGGGCTGCATTGATCTTTGGCTTTGATCCCCCGCAGCCTGTCGCTGCTGAACGGGGATCATGCCTTCCTGGGGCTGCTCTAAACCGTGGTTGGGAAGGATGGGGAGAATCTGGCCAAAATTTTCTGGGCTGTGGCGCTCGAGCCGACCTACGAGGGGCTGCTTTGGGTCGGGCTCCCGGGGCCGATGGACCGGGGGTTGGGACTGTTACCGTCACAGCCTGTGGTTCCTTCACAGCTGCTGGCTCCAGCTCCCCTTCCTCAGGCTCCACCCCCCCGGGGTCGGGATCTGTGGCTTCTGACTCCACCTCACCTGTCCCTACAGGTAGTGGGTCTCCGCCCCCATTCCCTACCTCCCCCAAGCTTGAGTCGAGGGCGGGATCGTTGCCCTCTGACTCTTCCTCCTCCATGACTGGGTCTAAGGCGGGGTCGAGCTGTTCGTGCTCTCTCCTGCCTAAATCCCATTCAAAAGATGAGACCTCCCACTCCAATGGGATGGCCTCTCCCTTTACGCAGGCTACGGTACCAGCCTGTGTGGTCTGTGACTCTGTTACAGGCTGAGGATCTTTGTTCTCCGACCTGGTTCCCTTTGATGGCCCTTGTGCACCCGATTTAAATAGTTTACACTGGTTGATGTGAAACCATTTGGTACGTCGGGGCGTTTTCACTGCATAAACCATGGGGCTGGCCTTGTCCACAATGCTGTAGGGCCCCATGTACAGTGGTTCAAAACTCCCTACCCTGGCGTAGTTTCGGACCATGACCTGGTCTCCGACTACCCACTCTTGTTGTTTCCGAGGTTCCAACAACAGTTTATTTCCCTGGTGCTGTCTTCCCATGTTCCCAGCCGCCTGCCCATAAATCTGTCTCAGGCGCTCCAAGAGGGTTTGGGCGAATTTGTCCCGTTTCACCTCTCGGAGCTGGCCCTCAGTGAGCACCGGGGCTAGCACATGGGTGGGTGTTCGCATGATCCTTCCAGTCATTAACTCGTGCGGGGAATACCCCGTGCTTTTGGACTGGCTGGCTCGGATCCCCATGAGGACTAAAGGTAGGACCTCCGCCCATTTCTGGGGCGAGCCCATTGTCTCTTTCCTCAGCTTTTCCTTGAGGGCCCGATTCATACGCTCAACAATCCCGGATGACTGGGGATTGTATGCTACGTGCCACTTTCCCTCAATGCCCAAGAGCATGAGGGCGTTCTGCATTACTTGACCGGTGAACTGACTCCCCTGGTCGGACTCTACAAAACAGGGGAGTCCCCACCGTGAGAACACTTCTCGAATCAAGATCTTAGCAGTGCCCAGTGCCGTAGCTGTTCTGCACGGGAAGGCTTCTACCCATTTGGTGAACACGTCTACCAGGACAAGGCAGTACTTATAGCCTCCCTGGGCGGCTGGCAGGGGCCCTATGTAGTCGACCTGAATCGACTGCCATGGTCCCTCTACCCTCCTGATGTGCCCCATGGGCACCTTCCTTTTGTGGGGGTCTGGGTTGTTAGCAGCACACACAAGACAGCTTGCGCAGAACTCGCGGACATCGTCCCGAAGTCCCGGCCACCATCCCGCCTGCTCCACCCGTTGCCAGGTGACCTCAGGTCCGGGGTGTCCCGCTCCTGGACCCTCGTGGGCCAATTGCAGGAATTCCCTCCGGTGCTGCTGCGGCACAACCCACTGCTCCTCTCGGAACAGCATACCTTCTTTGACTGTGAGGGCTGCCGTACTGTACGGACCTTTTCCTGTTTGCCCTCTGTGATGGCTTTTAGGACTGCTTTTAGGGCGGGATCCAGGGTTTGGACGGTCTTTAGGTCTGGGGGCGGTGTCACCCCTGTGTTCCCGGGAATTCCCTCCCTGCCTTGGATCGCCGCCACGGGTCCGGGTTCGTATGGGTCCCAGAGAATGCCGTTGCGGGCACCCTCCCTGGCTAGCGAATCCGCCTGCTGGTTGCCCTGACTGCGGGGTTCTGTGGTGGAGTGAGCCTTCACCTTATGGATGAACACCTCTCCTTTCTCCCCCACAGCTGCTAGGATCTTCTCCAGCAAGGGCTTAACTGTTAAAGGCCGCCCGTCCGCGGAGGTGTACCCGCGTCGGGACCAGATGGCGAGGTACTCTGTACACGAATTGCACGTGAACATGCTGTCTGAGCAAATCATGTATGGGGTTGGGAAAATCTCGGGGTGGGTAACCACGTACGCCACTGCGGACAGTTCAGCCTGCTGCGCGCTCATAGTGCTGGGGAGCTTAATTGCCAGGGCAATGTTTGCCGCAGGGTCATAAACTCCACACCCTGTGAGTCGCTTGCCGTCAGCTACAGTGCTAGAACCGTCTACGTAGATCTCGCGGCCTGTGGGATGTATCCCGGCCCGTAAACCTATGTTAACTTCCCATACCCCTTCTATGGAACATTGATGGACTGTCCCGGGATATGCCATATTGGCTGCGAGCCTTGGCGCGCAGAGGCCTTTAACTTTTAGATCCATCTGGGAAAGGAGGAGGGTCCAGCGCGCAATCCGAGCGCTGCTTACGGTCCCATCCTTAATCCTCCCATCCAGAAGCATCTTCGTGGGGGTGTGATGGGTGAGGAGCGTAATGGGAGAGGTCCCTGTGAAGATCACTGATCTGTTCACAGCCCAATGCGTGGCCAGGAGATGCCGTTCGCAATTGGAGAAACTCCTCTCCACATCCGTGAGCACCCTGGAGGAATAAACTACTGGTCTTAGCTTGCCGTGCCGCTCTTGGAGCAGCACTGCGCTCAGGCTGTCCCCACTAGCGGCTACCTCCAGAAAGAACTCCTCTCCCCCATCTATGGCCCCTAGGGCTGGCGCGGTCTGCAGATCTCTTTTCAACTTCTCGAACGCCGCCTGGCACCCCTTGTCCCAAGACCACTCGACTCCCTTGTGTAAGAGTCGAAGTAGCGGGGCCGCTGTGGCAGCATAGTCCTCGATGAAATCTCTGCAGTACCCGGTCAATCCCAAAAAGGACCTTACACCCGTTACTGTGTTGGGAATCGGCAGATCTTGTATAGATTCCCGCCTGGCCTTATCTATGGCTCTTTCTCCCTCGCGGATGGCCAGACCCAGGTATTTGACTTCCTGCTGGCCGATCTGGGCTTTCTTTGGGTTTACTTTGAAACCCTTCCTTTCTAACAGTTCCAACAATTCGGCTAACAGTGGGCCGTGCTGCTCCCTTGTATCTGTGAACAGGAGTAAGTCGTCCACATACTGCACTATCTGGTTGGGCTGGCTGAACTCTTTCAAACTCCCCGCCATGCATTGATGGAAAATGCTGGAGCTGTTGTGAAAACCCTGTGGTAAGCAGTTCCAAGTGTACTGTTGCCCTTTGAATGTGAAGGCAAACTTGTACTGGTCCTCCCGCCGCAGCGGAATGGACCAAAACCCGTTTGAGATGTCCAGCACTGTGAATGTGGTTGCCGATGCTGGAATACTTCCTATTAAGTCTGCAACTGCTGCTACCGTGGGCGCGCAGGCCGGGATATTACTATTGAGGACTCTGTAGTCCACCGTGGCTCTCCACGAATTGTCCAGTTTCTTTTCCGGCCATAATGGGGAGTTTACGTGGGTGGCTATCGTCCTCAACACGCCCTGCTGTACCAATGAAGATATTGCTGTCTCCATGTCGGGTTCTGCCTCCTTGGGGAAATTATACTGCTTTTGGGGTCGGATCATGGGGTCCCCGTCTACGCTGACTTCGAACCCAGTGACTCTCCCGCAGTCGTGCTTGTGGGTGGCGAACGCGGTCAGATTTTCTGACACCCACGCCTGCAAGTCCGTTGGGACGTTTGTTATCATGAGCTCGAGATCGTAACCTCCTGACGGCTTCATAGTGCACAGGGTCCCCTTTTCTTCCTTCCCCGGGATTACGACTACCTTACCTAAACCGCCCTCGGCTCCCCAGAGACAGTGATTTCTCAGGTCCACGAGGATCCCGTGTTCCACCAAGAAATCAGCCCCGAGGATGCCTTTCCCCCCCCCCCTCATTCCACTTCAATAGGATGCACGTCCATGTGGTGTGGAGTGCTCCCAACTGAATGGAGAGTGGGAGGGAGTACGCGCCAGCCTGTTCTTTACCTGTGAAACCCGCTACTAAATATGGAGCCTGGGCGGACAGAGGTGAGGCAAAAGGTTTGTCCGTGTGGATCACGGTACACGAAGCTCCCGTATCCAACAGGTAACTACCCCTTTGTTTCTCCACCTCCATCTCCACCACAGGTCTTCTCCAAGCGTCATAGCGGAGCAGACACAAGTAGACGGGCTGCGCGGGCGTCAGTCATTTAGGTGTTTCGGCTGGGGTCTCGGGGGCGATAGGGCTGTTAGCAACCGCTACCCTCCCCTGCCAGGTCATCAGAGACCGCATAGTCTCCAAGACTGGCTCGATCGCAGCGGGGTCCACAACCACACCACCCCCTTTAGTCGGGGCAGAGGCTACGGTTGGGTTCTGGACTGGTGTTGGGGCAGCGGCCTGCACTTGTGGTTGTGCTGGTGTTGGGTAAACTCTCGGGCCGTTGACGACTCAGGCTTGGGCTTGATCTTGGGCTGCGGCGAACGCTCTCTCCCTCTTATCCTTCCAAGGATTCCGACAGTCCTTGCGCCAATGACCCTCCTTCCCACACCCGTAACAACTGCTATTGGCTTGAGGAGGGCGATTTCCCTCCTGACACCATTCCCTTTTAGCAGAGGCTGCGGGCCTCACCTCATGCACCTTTCCTTTTACAACAGGCGTTTTCTTGCCCTTGTTATTCCTATAACTGATCGTGAGCTGATCTAGCACTAGATCCTCCGTGGAGCGGGCATTGGTGGGTTCAAACCATGCTTTGGCCTGTTCCTTCACTACTGGCAGGCAACCTGCTACCAGGCACCGAAGCCAGTGAGCCCTTTGTTCGCCATCCAGCCCGGCCCGGGCCGGCCCGCCCGGGCAGCTGCGCCGATACACTGGCCACAACCTGTCGGCGAAAACCCGTGGGGGTTCTCCCTCTAGCTGCACTGTCTTTTCTAAACGGAGGAACGGAGTTCCGTCCCCCTCTCCCATGATCTCCAGAATCTCATCCCGTAGCAACTCATAGTCCCTGTGCCCTCTCTTGCTCTCGTCAGGGAGACACTGGAGGAGCGAACTGTCCAGGGAGAACAGCAGCATTTTAGACTGTTCAACCCCGTCACAGTCATTGACTGCTGCGGTCTGCTCCACGTCCCTGAAATGCACGGAGGGATCTCCTGACTCGGAGAGTTTTGGGATGTGACTTATCATCTCTCTTAGCTGTCGTGCGCTATGAGGCATTATGATCTGACTCTCAAGGGGTCCGTCATCGCCATTTTCTTCATTTGGACCGAGCTTCCGGTGCCTCGTTGGACACAACGGCGCTGGCCCCGACTCTACTGTCTGGGGTTGCTCTACCTCAGGGCTCTCTTTCTCTACCGCCTCCGTCTCCTGTCCCGGAGTCCAAGACTCCTCATAGGCAGGAGGCGCAGAGGGTTCGGGGGTTGGTACCCCAACTGCCTCTTGTGGAATCGGTCTTTTGGATTCCTTGGCTAGCAACAGCTGACTTGCTGGTGGATTTATGAGACACACCAACCCGTTTGCCTTCGCTAGGGCCTTTCTCAGGTCCTCTAGCTCCCGGCGGCAAGCGCTGTGGTCGGTGTTCTCAGATCTATCCTCCATGGCCATCTTATATGCTGCCCTGGCTCCCAGGAGCTTTTCCTCTTGGGCATCTACTTGTTTGGCTAGACGGAAACACCTCTCTCTCATTCTACCTTCACTGGCCTTGGCCTCAACGACCTGACATTTTAAATATTCTACCCGGGTTTCGTGGCAGCGAATTACGGAGCGGCGTTCCTGATTCAGCGCTTCAAGCGATTCAATCAATTTTTGACCTCCCGCAACCTTTTCCTCTACGTCTTTAAGCAAGCCGTTGATCTGGACTGTCTGTGCTGCAACTACCTGGTCCAAAAGCTGGACTTGCTTCTTGTAGCACATCAGCCAGACCACCTTTTCTACAGATTTCTTATGCTCTCTACCCGCTGTCCACCTGATGGCTGCGTCTAGCGGGCGCCTATCCCTTAATAGATCAGATATCCATTGTTTTGTGAGGTTGACTTTTCTGAAAACATAATCTGCTATTCTTTCATCCATCACATTTTGTTTATTCAGATCTTGATCTAACACACTACTTTCCTGCTGCCAAGGTCCTGCCGCGGTTGCCATTTCTGTAGGGTTTTTTTTCCTGCTCTCTTGCCCGTTCTGGCCTCCTGCCAGGCTTCGTGCAAGAATTACCCTTGAGTGGTTCAACCCACTCCCCCTACGGTTCTAGACCTTGGACTTAGATGCAGAGAAGAGTAGTGCAGAGAAAAGGACTCAATAGACCAGGCTGAATAGCACGAAATGGATGCTTTTATTTTTAAACAGTTTGGAGCATTACAAAATACATGTCATAGGCACAGATTAAAGCAACTACAATCATGCACAAATTTATGAACTTGACTCTATGGAAATGGGGAACACACGGCACGTAGTAAAAGGGGAAACACATTACGATTTCCCTTAACTCCCTCCCCTATACCTAAACTAAGTTTTGACCTGGGGAACCTGGGATCATGCTCACCACTCTCGAAATCGCGAGAAAGGGGGGTTCGCAGCCTTTTTGGCACCGCTTTCCGTCGTCACGTGGATTTGGAAACTTCTGGCGCAGTCGATATTCTCTCTCTCTCTCTCTCTCTCTCTCGAGGCGATGGGGTAGACACAGCCTCGATGAGTGCTCATCAAGGTTGAGATCCACTAAGCCTGTTTGGGTTCATGGAGCAGACCCAGATGCAGGCTATGCACATGGGAGAATCTTGTGGCCTAGATCGCCAGTCCTCCAGAGGGTTTCTTCTCCGTCGGCCTGGGTCGTCGATGATCTCCCGACCCCAGTACCCGGGCCACCCTCGTCGTCTTCTCGTCGTGGCCGAGCCTTGTTTGGCTGAACACCGACCACGTTGTCCTTTTACCGAAACCGTCCGTCTTTAAAAAGACGAAAACGTTTTCATCGATTCTGCATCTGCCGAAGTGGAAGGGGCGCCGATCCTGGCCCCGTCTGAAGAAATTGAAGAAGTCCAAGAAGAAGAAGCAGCCGCCGTCCAGTCAAGTGAAGTTGTTCAAGTAACCCGAAGTCCGAAGTAACTTAGATGGACTTTCAATCCATAGTTATACTCTTTTGGGACAGTCTTATCTCCCGCCAAATCATAGTCCTGTCTTTGTATTAATTTTTGGCGGGCAGAAATCTCTGCAGGGGCGCTTTGTCTTGTAACGGAGCCGGTGATGACTTAAACTGGCCTTCCTGGCCGATAATGTCTTTTAATGTCTTTTGCATTGTCACCGCGGCTCGGTTCGCATATTGATCGGTCCGGAGATTTTCCTTGATGGCTGCTAAACGGTTTTTCCTTTGTACAATAAATGGGTATGAGTGATTTTGCATTGTCCGCCCATATCTTGATGGGCCCCATCCTGTACTTGTAATCCATTGTGTATGTATGCTGTTCCTCTGAGTTTCGGTTCCCAGATACTGGCTTTCGCGGGCTCACTGTCTTCAATCCACAAGCCTGTCTGGCTTGTAGTAACAGAAATAAAATGGTTCAGAAACTGATCACGGGGTCTGGCGGCCATTTTGTATGCCCTTTTATCAAAGGTTTTTCTGTGCAAGCTTACTTTGGTCAATAAACAGTCTTATTTTATCCAGTTTTTCTTGCGTGATTTTTGCTGAAAATTGCGAATCTTACAGTAAGAATGATACTTCAAGCAAGTTTTAGTATCACAGGGGGGAGTGTAGGATTCACAAAATTTCCACATTTCCCCAAAGGTTACTATTAATAAAAGTGACCCTGCGTGGACATTTTAAAAAGGGTACCCAAAAATGGCGTCCGCACCTCGTGACCAAAATCCTGCAAGATTTTAAAAACTTGGACTCTGTGGCACAAGCAACTTTTGGGGAAATCGAAACCTAAAATGCAGTTTCTGTGAAGAAGGACTTTTGTATTTTGAAAAGCAGACAGCAGGACTTTGAATATGCATTAAACCAAATCATAGACAGACCAAAACCAGTTAGGCCTATACTTGAGGCCATCAAGTTGTTTACATCTATAATCGGAAACAGCTTAAGGAAGCCATCGAGGCTGGACAGGCCGATTAAGATGCATTAATAACAATACAGCTCAGACATCAGGCCATTAGGTGCGATCAACGGCCATCTAAAAACTGTTAGTTTAGATTGCTACAATTATTTAAACTAGCCCGCCAAGATTGGGACAATGAACTAACTTGATTTGGCGCGCAGATAAGGGCCATCTGAAGGAGTATAATTGTAGGCCCACCGGCGAACGACGCTCTCTTACTCCTCGCTCTTGTGGCTGCTGCTCTTTTTCCCCTCCCGCGCTTGCCGCCTGGCTACTGCCCGTGTCTTTCCCCACCCCATCTGGGACGCCCAGCATTGCACCAGGCGAACACGGGCAAACCAGGCTAGGCGAGGCGGGACGAGACGAGGCGAGGTGAGGTGAGATGAGATGAGATGAGACAAATTGGGAGAAGATTGAAGAACGCTTCGAATAATCGGGCCTTCAATTCAGCCGACCTACGATTATCTTCATGCAAACTCTAACTGCCACCCAAGGAAGAGGAACCATCATCCCTGCGAGGTAAAGTACCCAAGCAAAGACTTTAACCTTGGGGTACTTTTGCCTGGATGACGCCCTTGCAGCACCCTGAGACCACGTGACGACGGCAGGCTCCAGAGAGCAAAAAGAGCGAAACCCAAGCCCCAACGTTGCTTGAGCTCAGCAGAATTTGACTCGGTCAGCATGAATTCTGTCCCCTCATAGCTTAATCTAGTTAGGTATAGGGGGTGGGATAAGGATAAGGGGATTGTTGATATAGTTTGTTTTCCCTTGATGTGCCGTGTGTTCCCCATTCCCTGTATAAGTATAGTTATTTTGTATTTGCCTGTAATTTTATACTAGTAACTTCTTGTAAGACTGTGTTATTTTCTGTTTAATAAAATCTTGGTTTTCTTACATCCAGACCACCTGTCTACTCGAGTCTTTTCTGTATCGCCGCCTGTACCTAAGTCCGGTGTCTAGAACCCAGGTGCATGGGAGCGATTCGAACTGCTCGCAAACAGTCAGGGGCATAACTGACTGGGCGCATGTGCCAACCACACCACCCCCCCTACAAACCCTTGGAAAGATAACAAAGGAAATAATTCCACAGCCCCAGTCCAAAAGGCAGAGACAGGAATCCCTCCTGCCATGGTCGAGTCATTTTTGGACACCATGAGGTCCCTATTGACTGGCCAGGGGAGAGTAGCAGCTGCTACCAGTGCTCTGACCCCATCCGCCCCATGGCCCTGACTAGAACCAGCGCAGCCTGTCAGCTTGTGTCCCCTTGAAAACGATGAGGGGAGCAGGCCCTGTGTTAAGATGCGGGTGGAGACGGTGCAGGGGAGATATTCAGTGGACACTGGAGCTTCCAGCACGGTGGTCCATTCGGAAGACCCGACCAATCCACCCCGTTCTAACAAGGTCTCATTTAGCCTAATGGGATTTACAGGGAAGAAGCAGGCTGGGGAAATGGCCAAACCTTTGGCCATAGATTTGGGATCCCTCCCTACCACGTGGGAGGGTAAACAAAGGACCAACGAGGTGGCCAAACAGAGGGCTAGGGAAGGAAAGTATTGGGACCCCTATCGGACAGGTTCGGTTGCCGCAATCCGGGACAAGGAAGGCACACGGCGGTAGCTTTGGCCCCAGACTTAAGGCAGGTCCAAGCCCAAGATCCCGTCTTTAAGGCCGCTCCGGTAGAGAGAAAGAATGGGGAGTCCATAGAAAGCCCGTTGGGACAGCGGGCAAAACTTTAAAACAGGGTTACTGGCAGGTTGCTAATTGCATTAATCAATGCAAATTGTTTAAGCCCAAGAGAAGGGAACAGCCAGTTAGGGCAAGGTCTAAGGATAGAAATCCTCAGCCTGCAGCAGGAGGAAACTCACAGACTGCACAGACAGGAGCAGTGGCTTGTTTTAGGGGAGGGGCCATCCTACCCACCATTTGGGACACTCCCCCACTCCTCTGAGATTTAGATGAGGTGGGATGTGAGGGTGAAGACCCTGCCCCTAACCCAGGCTTAGACGAGGTGGGACCTGAGGGCGAGGACCCTCAGCCACCAGGCTGCGGAGAGTCACCCGCCCCTGACTCAGGTTTAGACAAGGTGGGACCTGAGGGCGAGGACCCTCAGCCTGCAGCACCAGGCTGCGGAGAGCCACCTGCCCCTGACCCAGGTTTAGATGAGGTGAAGTGTGAGGGCAAAGACCCTCAGCCTGCAGCACCAGGTTGCGACGAGTTACCTGCCACTAACACAGGTTTAGGAGAGGTAAAGCCTGAGGATGAAAATCCCCAGCCAGCGGCAGTGGAAAGTTCACAGACCGCACAGGAGGGGGCAGTGGCTCGTGTTAAAAAACCACCAGCCAGAAAACCCCCACCAGCCAAAATCCCTCGAAGGTCCCCACGAACGCCATGGCCAAAGAAATTCTGAAATCCATCACCGCCTGAGTTGCGCAAGTGCAGCCTTTTCTAAACTGAGGAGGAGAGTCTTTGTAAATCATGACCTCCAAGTCCAAACTAAAATTCTTGTATACAAAGCCATCATCCTTTCCACCCTTTTATATGGAGCTGAAACCTGGACTACGTACAGTAGACATCTCAAAGCCTTAGAGCAATACCACCAACGCTCTCTACGCAAAATTTTGAGGGTCAGCTGGGAGGACAAGCGTACCAACTGGAGTATACTTGAAGAGGCCAATATCTACAGCATCACTACACTCATCATGCAGCATCAACTCCGATGGATTGGACATATCATTCGCATGTCAGACTCACGTCTCCTAAAACAGGTTCTGTACTCCCAGTTGAAGGAAGGGCAGAGGACTCCTGGTGGTCAAAAGAAACGTTACAAAGATAACATCAAAGTAATCCTTAAAAAGTTCCATATCGTTATTAATAACTGGGAGGAAATCGCACTGGACAGAGACAATTGGAGAAAATGCATCCACAACGGTGCCGCACTACATGAAAAGAATCTCCAGCGTGCCGCTGAGGATAAACACCAGCACCGTAAGGAGAGACAACAACTTAAGAAGACCCATGCTCCAGTCACTACCAATAGTCTTACATGTTCACACTGTAGTAGAGTCTGTGGATCTCGGATTGGCCTCCACAGCCACCTGAAGACCCACAAGTAGATGACTGATGAAGGACATACCATACTCGAATTCGAGTGGTCGCCGATGATGATGATGGTCACCGGCTCCCCAGTTTAAACGGGCAGCCTCTCAAGTCAGGGATCGGTCTGAGGACAGAGGTTCCCAGCTAGCAGCCACGGGCTGCGAGGGACCAAAGGAACAGGACAGAGCAGCCACACCGAAGGGAATAGTGTGCTGCAGCCTGAACAGGGATTAGGCTGGCTGCCCGGAGATGGGCGGCGGATGTACATAGTTTCTGTGTGTTTTTAGTTACTGTTAAGTTTGGGTGTTAGTTTAAGTTTATACAAGGTGATTGGTAGTTTAAGTGTTATTGTTTAAGAATGTTTGTATTGAGTCGAGGTCGCAAGACTCGACTATGCTTTACCCAAGCCAAAGAATCTTCTCGGGACCTGGCTATATGCTCTTGTGTCTCTTTACAGAAGGGATTTTGAGATGAAGGGGGGCATACTCCTACTCGCCCTGATAGGAATGAGCACTGGGAAGTGAGGTGACATGGAGGACTCCCACACCTATAGGTGCTCAAGAGAGAGAGCACCGGTCAAGACTGCTGGGGGCGGCGAACGAGACGTGGAGGAGCTCGCCATCTATTCCCATGAGGGATGATGGCCAGGGTGGCTGGGATCTAACTCCAACCAGTACTCCAGCCAGACCGGGTTCACCTACGGGGAGGCCACCCTTCCCTGCCCCAGCATACAGGTGGTGGCCACACGGGTTGGGGTCACTGAGGGGAAACGCGTGTGCCTGACTTACAGAGGACAGGAATGCTTCTGATCAGGCTGCACAGAACGAGGTGTGCATGCTGTATGGGGCATGGTTGCTGGGCGAGGGCCGCAGTAACCTGGAGGATTTAAAACAGGGTTTAGTCCCCTCCTGGATCAGCAACAAGCACCTCGCAGCACTCCATCCATTTGAGAATGCATTGAGCCCGTGTCAACTCCGGCTAGCTTCTGAGGCCTAGCCTGTCCCAGTAGATTGTGGGCGCTCTAACCACGCTATCATGGGAATAGTAGTGAGGATGCCGGTCATGGGTGGGACAACCCGACCCGTGACGGTATACAGGGTAGAGAACATTGGAGTCATTCAAGGGGGTGCACACATCCGTTTCACAGCGGTCCCACCTTATGTCATAAAGTGGGAGCACACTATGACAGGTACTGACCTCTCGGGGTGCCGGAGCTGGGGAGCACACATAATACTGTGTCTCCAGCACTTGAACGCCTATTCAAAACCACAGTGCAGGTTTAAAGCTGCTGGCACAAAACCTATAAGTTGTACCATTGAGGTAATGGCACAAGACCATGTTCCCCCGCAGGTAGCATATATAGGAGGTGGGACATATTGTGTCACCACAGGTGCGCCCCACTACCAGCATGGACAGCATAGCTGGTGTCCAGTAAGTGACAGCAGCTTCTGCTTTAAACCCGAGGCAGAAGTTGAAGTGGCCCAGGAATGAATTGTCCCCATTCCTGAACCCTCCACTGTTCACCTCACTGTTAAAGAGAATTTCACCGACCTGCAAAAATATGTGGTGCATTTCGGCTATGAAATCCCCCCTCTACCAGAACATCTGACCATGATACTAAAAGCAGTAATCATCTCAAAGAAACATTTCTGCATGTTAGAACAGAAGACAGTAGAGATAGGGCCAAGATATTGGACATTGTAGTTCCACGCTGGTGGGACATTTTTGAAAATATAGAGGTCCCTTCATGGGTTAGACTGGCTTCCCACATCCTCGTGGTTTGCCAACTGGGAATAGTATTGTACCTAGTGTGCACTCAGTGCAAGGGAAAAGGCCAAATACTAGAATTCCAAAACCAAAGGACTTGGAAAGAGCATTATGTTAATGTGGAGGGAGATACACCTGTTTGAATCTTTTTATTTTGTATTTCTGAATAAAGATTGCTGTTTTTTTGTGTTTTTGTTATTTTTTTATAAAGACTTTGATTTGTTATTTTTAATAAAGATGTATGAGTACCAAGTGGTGCAGGGGTGTTGGACACCCTCCATGCTTGTATGTATGTAAATAATTGTATTTTTGCCTATGTATACTTATGTACACAGCATTTTAAAAGAATGGAAGAGTGTTTTGTTTGGGTATTATTAGTTTAGGTAATGCATGGGAAGGCTGGCTCCCGAGGACCTGCAAGAAACTATAGTGTTATAAAGTAGCACGGGGGGTGGGTAAGGTTCAAAAATTTCTGCACAACCCCAGAACAGAAGAAAAGCATTATTTTTAAATGATTTTGGAACATCACAGAGGAAATCTGTAAAAAGGACAACAGTGTGGTTGGGCCAAACAGAAGGATTTCAAAGAGTTTAATTTAAGGAAGAGATTTTTGGACTGGTTTCAGAGTTATTGGGCAAAAAGGATTTAAATCAAAATCCCAGGAAGATTTGGCTGGTTTAAAAAGACATGTTCAGACTTGTAGGAAAAGGCTGTGACAGGGATGTGGGATTGACCTCTGCAGAGGAACAGTTTGTGTATTCGAAAGTAGCCAGACTGTCTGGGAGGAACAATAAATGAAACTCAGCCCCTATCTGGGAATTTGCATTCAATCAATAAATCAATGAAATCCTCAGCCTCAACTAAAGCCCAAAGCCCATTAAAACCTATGCATAAAAGAACCTGCACAGAATTTGAAGGCCTTACAGGAAATCTAAGATTAAAAGACTGTTTGAGACATTCAAAACCACTTCACACCTTCTTCAACTACTCAGGAAGCTATCCCAAAACCAGTTAACTAAATGGGACCAATCAAGTGGCCCTTAACGAGCCAGCCAAAAATCTAACAAGATTAGCAGTTTTTTTTTAGTATAAACTAAAGACCTGTCTCCACAAGAAAGCAGTTCATTCGATGGGTTTGATCAGTTCGATCAGTACAGTTCGGACAGACACAGATAAAGGCACAGCTCATTCGAAAGACATCAGCCTCGGGACAACAGAAGGAGAATGGAAGGAATCACAGCTTCCAAGGGCCGCACAAAACAAACAGCCAGCAATATTACCAACAACTAGGTAATATTGGGCCACCACGACCAACAAGAAACCAACCTGGAAGAAACCAAAGATCTGCAAGTTTTTCCCACTCTACAAACTATTCCTGCATTTGGTGAGCATTTCCTGGTTCTCTGGAATTCAACCTAGTTAGGATAGTGGGATTGGGAGGGTAAGGTGTTTTTTGCCTATTGTCATTCTCCCTCGCATATTCTGAAGTGTTCCCCCTTTTAGAGTGATAAGATTTATTGTGTTGTGTATATATTCTTGTCTCAAATAAAATCCAAGTTCTTTTCACCAGCTCAGTTGTCTGTTGCAATTTCATTACAACCCCCAAATAAGTCCAGGTCTAGAACCAAGGGAGTGGGAGCGATTTGAACCGCTCAAAGGAGTCAGAGGTGAAGCTGACACACACACCACCCCGTACACCCATTCCCTCTTCCCAGAGAGAAGCACGTGGAGTGAGCATGAGAATCTGCAAGGATAGCAGGCTTCCCCATGGTGCAGGGTGCCATTGACTGCATTTAGGGTTAGGGTTAGCGTTGCTTTGCGTGCACCTCATGTCAACTCTGCCACGTACCTGAACCGAAATGGATTCCATTCCCTCAACGAGCAGCTGGTGTGTGACCACAAGAAGAGAATCAAGCAGGTTCATACCCGGTATCCTGACAGTAGTCACAATGCAATCATGCTGCAACAGTTCTCTTTGCCTGATGTATTTCAACCACCACGGCAAACCAAAGGGTGGCTAATGGGCGACAACGGCTATCCACTGATGACATGCATCATGAATCCTGTTCGCAACCCACACCCACATGCACAGCATGCATACAACGAGAGCCATGCTGCCACAAGAAATCTGATAGAGCAGGCCAAAGGCATTCTGAAGCAATGATTCCGCTGGCTGGAACATTCTGTAGGAGCCCTGCGGTACTCGGCTGAGCGGATCTCAAGAATTGTCGTGGTATGCTGCATACTGCACAACCTTCCTACCATGAGGGAAGCGCCCTTGCAGCCACCTATCAGATGAGAAGCTGAGGAGCAGGAGCACAAGGAGATGGAGGCAGAGGAGCAGGCAGCGGAGGAAGAGAATGAGTCGAAAGAGGAGGAGGCGGAAGAGAGGCTGCAACCTAGCCAGCCCCTTTCTGGCCGTGCCCTAGGTAAACAATTAATTCAACAGCGATACCAGTAACCTCAACCCAAATTCCCAATTCCCCAACAGTCCCACACTCCTTATCTTCCCTCTGTCACTGGCCACCTTTCCCACAAAGCAAAAAAAACCCACAAAATACACATTCCAATCCAAATTTATAATTTAAATCATGTTATATTGCATACAAAAATTAACTAATCACCCTTGTGTATTCCCTTAGTGCCTGTCTTCTATGTGCCTTTGCCAGTCCTAGTGCTCCTACGAGGCACTACCCCAGTGGCTGCAGCCAAAGGCTGTTGACTTTCAGTGGAGGAAACTGCAGATGGCCTTGGAGGAGGACGCAAGCAGCTCTGGCCCTAAAAGTTCCGGCTTCAGACTGCACCATGTCGGCATAGGCGGCAGCAGTCTGGGCTGGCTGGCTGACAGGCAACAGCAAGGGCACTGATGGAGTGGCAGTGGTGGGAGCACAAATACTGTCAGCCAGAGAGAGGACAGCAGGCTCGTGCTCCATGGAGTTACTGCCACTGCTCCAGGGCGACACCTCAGCCATCCTGGTAATCTTTTGGAGGACAGATTGCTGGACTGCTACAATGCCCTGGAGGCCCCTTTGAAAACTGGTTTCCAGAGCCATGATGGCAGCAGCCTGAGCTTCCACTGCAGCACTCAACCATTGCTTGTGCTACAAAGGAAGCTGAGACATTGGCCATCAGACACTGCATCGTGGTGGGTTCCACAAGTTTGTTGCTGGAGTTGGCCACCAGTTCCATGTTGGAAAGAATGGGCTCCAAGCTCTGCGTAAAGCCCTGTGCCAAGTTGGTGCCGGATCCCTCCATGCTCCTTGAAATTGCATGCAAGCTTACTCATCTGGGTTCTCTGCAGCATAACTAGTGTGCTGAGTGTCACACCACCTGCAGATCCTGACTCTAAGCTAGCCTCTAAATTACGTGCAGTTTCAGTATTTAAGCTGTGATTGAAATCGAATGATGGTGTATCTTCACCTTCACTGTCTGCCTGCTCTTTCAACTCTGCCTGGGTATTTGAAATGAAAAAGCAACAAGGGTTGAGTTGTGGTAAGGGGAGGGGAGAAAGGAAGAAGTGCATGCTTACACCATCTGCTGCTTGTAAGTCAGAAGAGTTATGGATGAGGAAGAAGTGGGATGCGAGAAGGAGGATTAGGTATGAGGATACCTTCATCTTCAATGGAACCAGCTCCACTGGTGGCCACAGCCTCAGCGATGCACCTTCCCATAATGGCCAGCACTGTCTCCTCCATGGAGTTTAGGACATGCAGATGCGCCTCTTCCCCGCCGGTTAGTTCCTGCTGCCTCCGGTTGTGTGCCACCCTGTCCTGCAAGAGAGGGAAGTTTGTCAGTAAGTGTCGTGCAATTTGTTTGGGTGATGTGGCTGTCATGGTTGAATAGCTGGAAGTGTGTGCAAGCTGGGAGATGTGGGTGTGTGGCTTGCAACATGGCTAAATGTGTGAGGGTGAGGTGAAACATATAATGTAGGCATGCGTCCTGATTGATAGAGATTGTTGGTAGGTGAGTAATGGGGGTGAGGTGCATTGAGCAGTGGCTGAGGCTAGTGGTGCGGTTGGTAGGATATGGCATTTGAAGATGCATTCATTAAAGTTGACCACTATGTGAGGTTATTAAACATCTTCCGGTACTGCATCCATGTCCTTGGGGCTACACTCCTGGCATTAACCTCTACGGCTCTCTGTTCCCACTGCCTTTTCATTGTGTGTCTGGAGGGCCTCATGCCCCCATTTCTCCTTCTTTCCACCTCCTCCACCCCGACCTCAAGTGCAGCATTCGAAAACCTGGGGTCCGCTGTCTCCCATGGTCAGCCATTATTCTCTCTTTTCCAGGTCAGATTCAGTTGCAGGACAACACCCAGCACCTGCTGCAACCACAATGCATCTCCCCTTTAAGAGGTGCAGGTACCTTTCAGTAGTAGAGGCTAGCATTAAGTAGTGCAAGTTACTACTGATACCAGACCGCCTGCTGATGCATGCAGCATATAAACAGCACGGGTAGCGCTGGCTGCCGCAGCAATCTTTATAATGAGCAGGCAGCTTGAAGTTGGTGTGCTGCCTGCATTGCACTCAACGGGCGGGGGTTAATCACACATCGCGATCCCTGCGACTGTTTTTGGGAAGGTTACCAATTTATAGCCCAGTGAGTTTTGGAACCAAGTTCTTGACAATAAGGCTCAGAGGCCTAGAAATTCATTAAGGCGCTGCCAGCTTTGCGGCCAGTTACCGCCTAAAGAGGGCTTCTGCGGCAAAAATGAGTTTGCGCTGATATTCAGCGCAGCGGTATTGGCAGCGGTAGCCGTTAGCGCTGCGCCGGCACCGATGACGTCATCGGTGTGCGCAGTGCCCCGGTTCCGCCCCGAAACCAGCCCGATCCCCATATTTAGTTGCGGCCACCTCTTCCGCAGCGGCCGCAAACAGCGACCAGAAATCGGGGCCGTACACTAGCCTTAGTGGGGCGCTTTAAGGTGGAGGTGCGGCCGGCCGCTTTTTTGCCGGCCGCCTGCCCGCACCTCCTTCCCCGGCCTCCTCCCCACTCCCCCCCCGCGGCATTGCCGGCTGCTTTCCGCGAACCCGGCACTTCTCCGAGGTGCCGGGCTCATTTGCCGGCACTCTCCAGCGGCGATCTCCCCGTTGCAGGCAGCTCCTCCTTAAGAGAAGGAGGAGGCCTGCAGTACCGCAGCCTGCTGCTCCGCAGCGGCTGGCGCAGCGGCACCAAGAGCGCTGAAATTCACTTTCAGCGCCCCAAGCGGAGGCGGGCACACCCTGGAATAGCGCCCGGTTCCGGATTGGGGCGCAGAAGATGAATATCTGACGGTCGCAAATGGCTCCACGCCCAGCGCTAACTTTTGGGCGCTAGCCAGCTGGGCGCCCCAAACTGAATTTCTAGGCCAGAGTTTTTAACGTCCTAACACCACTTTTGGAGTAGGTGAGAGTGGGAAATGTGGAGGTGAGCAGTTCTGCCAGCTTTCAGTTTCCACCATCACTTCTGGGGTTTTCCACAGGAATGGATGGTGGATGCTGAATGTAACATGGGAATAGGTCATTCACTTTGTCTCCCGTCACTAACACCTTCACAACATTGTACGTCAGGAATGCAAATGCATTCCTGGTGCTAAAATTGTTATAAAAACAGAGGGGCATATAAAAACTAAAGGGCCGCCATGCCAAGTGCAATCAATTGGAGAGCTGTAGAGATTTCCCTCTAGACCCCACCCCTGGTGGCCAACCCATAGGGACAGGCAGTACTGAAGCACACCATAATATTAGAATTTGTTTTACCCTGGAAGATCCACCAGATTAGTAAATGGAGGTGCAATAGCCGTAAGTGCTAATTTATAGTAAATTTAGTCAAGTTTCAACAGGCTAGATTGCCTGTTGTAATGTTTTTAAGCTTAACAACCTATAAGGGTGAAGCTTTAGGTTCCAGAAGTTCCTTTTCAGCTTTAATACGTCAGAGGAGAAGTCAGAGCAGAGGTTCAAGCAGGAGCAGGTGATTTTATTTTGGCCAATCAGGTGTCTGAACATGTGGAAACCCATCACCATGTTTAAGAGTCTCTAATTCTAGTGCCTTTAATCTATACCTACCTGTAGCATTTGCCCATTATGGAGTGCACTCTCTCTCACCCTGTTTGGATGCACGCACTAACTCAAGTCTAGAGCGCTTAGGTGCAGGTGGACAGAGCCAAAGTTTAATGACCCAGAGCCCCGAGAGAGCGGAGAGGCGGCGGACCTGCGAGGGAGCACCAGAGGCGGCTTACCAATCCCGGTTCCGGGAGAGGGAAGCAAAAAGTAATTGAAGTGTGATGTCACCAAGAAGCAGGTAAGTGATTGGTTGGTGAGTATTTTCTTTCTAAATTTTTCTAAACCTAAATGTTGTGGTTCCTAAGGTCTCTGTTGTGTAGCAGGCACTACTGTTAAGCAAGGGCCTTTGAGTATATAATTTAATTGAAGTGAAATTGGTGGGATTCATTTAATTTTAATTAATTAATTAAAGGGTAAGTCATGGCAGGACAGCCCAGCCCTGTGGTATGCTCCACCTGCTCTATGTGGGAAATCAGGGATACTTCCTGTGTCGCTGAAAATCATGTGTGCGGGAAGTATATCCAGCTGCAGCTACTGACAGACCACATTGCGGCACTGGCGCTGCGGATGGATTCATTTTGGAGCATACGTGATGCTGAGAATGTCGTGGATAGCACATTTAGCGAGTTGGTCACACCGCAGGAAAATGGTGTACAGGCAGGAAGGGAATGGGTGAACAGCAGGCAGAGTAAGAGGTGCAGGCAGGTAGTGCAGGGGTCCCCTGTGGCCACCCCCCTCTCAAACAGATATACCATAAGAACATAAGAAGTAGGAGCAGGAGTAGGCCATACGGCCCCTCGGGCCTGCACCGCCAGTCAATAGGATCATGGTTGATCCGAATCTAGACTCACGTCCACTTCCCTGCCCTCTCCCCGTAACCCCTAATTCCCTTATCTGCTAGGAAACTGTCTATCTCCATTTTAAATTTATTTATAGATTAATTAATTCAGATGGAGTCCGTGGCCAGGGTCAGGATGGTGTGACTAGAAGTGAGGCAGGTACGGGGATCCAGGAGGTAGTGTTGGAGGAGCCGCAGCCCTTGCTCTTGTCCAACAGGTTTGAGGCTCTTACTCCCTGTGAGGATGGGAACAGGGACTGCGGGGAGGATGAGCAACCTGGCCACAGCACCATGGAGCGGGGGGCCATTCAAGTGGGGGGAGTTAAAAGAAATGTTGTAGTGGTAGGGGATAGTATCATTAAGGGGATAGATAGACTTCTTTGCAGCCGAGAGCGAGAGTCCCGAAGGCTGTGTTGCCTACCCAGTGCCAGGGTTAAGGACGTCTCCTCTGGGCTGGAGGGAAACTTGGAGTGGGAGGGGGAGGATCCAGTTGTCTTGGTCCATGTTGGTACCAACGATATAGATAGGACAAGGAAGGAGGTTCTGCTGAGGGAGTTTGAGCAGCTAGGGGCCAAATTAAAAAGCAGAACCGCAAGGGTAATAATCTCTGGATTACTACCTGAGCCACGTGCAAATTTGTCTAGGGTAAATAAAATTAGAGAGTTAAATGCATGGCTCAAAGACTGGTGTGGGAGAAATGGGTTTTGCTCCCTGGGACACTGGCATCAGTACTGGGACAGGAGAGACCTGTTCCGTTGGGACAGACTTCACTTGGCTAGTGCTGGGACTAGAATTCTGGCGAATCGAATAACTAAGGCTGTAGAGAGGGCTTTAAACTAATTAGTGGGGGGGAGGTTTTAAGAGAGTGAAAAATAAAAATGACAGCGGAGAAGGCAATAGAGCAAGGTAGCAGTGGGGGAATTAAAAACCAGAGCGTGTCAGGAAGGGACAGAATGTATAATGATAAAGGTAAAGTCGTAAAAGTGGTAAAAGCAGGAATAAATTGTCAGAAAACATATTTGAAAGTTCTTTATCTGAATGCATGCAGCATTCGTAACAAAACTGACGAGTTGACGGTGCAAATAACTACACATGGGTCTGATCTGGTGGCCATTACGGAAACATGGCTGTAAGATGATCATGACTAGGAACTAAACATACAAGGGTATTTGTCAATTAGGAAGGACAGGCAGGAAGGAAAGAGAGGTGGGGTTGCTATGTTAATCAAGGATGGAATCACTGCAATAGTCAGAAGTGATATTGGGTCAAAGGATCAGGATAGTGAAACAGTTTGGGTGGAGATAAGGAATAATAAGGGGAAAAAGTCACTCATGGGCGTAGTCTATAGGCCTCCTAACAGTTGCAACTTTGTTGGTCGGAGTATAAATCAGGGTATAGTTGGGGCTTGTAATAAGTGAACAGCTATAATCATGGGGGATTTTAACTTTCATATTGACTGGACTAATCAAATTGGGCATGGCAGCATTGAGGAAGAGTTCATAGAGTGTATTAGGGATGGGTTCCTTGAGCAGTATGTAACTGAACCAACCAGGGGGCAGGCAATCTTAGATCTGGTCCTGTGTAATGAGACAGGATTAATAATAAATATCCTAGTAAAGGATCCCCTTGGAATGAGTGAGCATAATATGGTTGAATTCCAAATTCAGTTTGAGGGTGAGAAGGTTGGATCTCAAACCAGCGTACTAAGCTTAAATAAAGGAGACTATGAAGGTATGAGAGTAGAATTGACTAAAGTGGACTGGGAAAACAGATTAAAGTGTAAGACGGTAAAAGAGCAGTGGTCTACATTCAAGGAGATATTTCACATCTTTCAAGATAAATATATTCCACTGAGGAAAAAGGGGAGTAAAAGAAAAGACAGCCATCCGTGGCTTAGTAAAGTAATAAAGGATAGTATTCAACTGAAAACAAGGACATATAAATTAGCCAAATCTAGTGGGAGGATAGAAGATTGGGAAGCATTTAAAAGCCAGCAAACAATAACTAAAAGATTAATTAAGAAAGGGAAGATAGATTATGAAAGTAAACTAGCAAAAAATATAAAAACAGATAGCAAGAGTTTCTACAGCTATATTAAAAGAAAAAGGGTGGCTAAAGTGAACGTTGGTCCTTTAGAGGATGGGACTGGGAAACTAGTGGTGGGGAACATGGAGATGGCAAAGACGCTGAACAAATATTTTCTTTCAGTCTTTACAGTAGAGGACACTAAAAATATCCCAACACTGGACAAACAGGGGGCAATAGGGGCGGGAGGAGCTAAATATGATTAAAATCACTAAGGAGATGGTCATCGGTAAAATAATGGGACTTAAGGCGAATAAATCCCCTGGACCTGATGGCCTACATCCTAGGGTCTTGAGAGAAGTGGTGGTAGGGATTGTGGATGCATTGGTGATCATTTTCCAGAACTCCCTTGTCTCAGGAAAGGTCCCGGCAGATTGGAAAGCTGCTAATGTAACACCCTTATTTAAGAAGGGAAGTAGACAAAAAGCTGGAAACTATAGACCAGTTAGCCTAACATCTGTGGTTGGCAAAATGTTGGAGTCCATTATTATGGAAACAGTATCAGATCATTTGGATAAACATAATTTAATAGGACAGAGTCAGCATGGTTTTACGAAGGGGAAGTCATGTTTGACAAATTTGCTCGAATTCTTTGAGGATAAAGGGGAACCAGTGGATGTAGTGTATTTGGACTTCCAAAAGGCATTTGACAAGGTTCCACACAAAAGATTACTGATCAAGATAAAAAATCACGGGATTGGGGGTAATATACTGGCATGGGTGGAAGATTGGCTATCTAACAGAAAACAAAGAGTTGGGATAAATGGTTCATTCTCGGGCTGGCAATCAGTAACTAGTGGTGTCCCACAGGGATCAGTGCTGGGACCCCAACTCTTTACAATCTATATTAACGATTTGGAGGAAGGGACTGAGTGCAACATATCCAAGTTTGCCGATGATACAAAGATGGGAGGGAAAGCAGTGAGTGAGGAGGACATAAAAAACCTGCAAAAGGACATAGACAGGCTAACTGAGTGGGCAGAGATTTGGCAGATGCAATATAATGTTGGAAAGTGTGAGGTTATGCACTTTGGCAGAAAAAATCAAAGAGCAAGTTATTATCTAAATGGAGAGAAACTGCAAAGTGCTACAGTTCAAAGGGATCTGGGGGTCCTGGTACATGAAACACAAAAAGTTAGTATGCAGGTGCAGCAGGTGATCAGGAAGGCCAATGGAATCTTGGCTTTTATTGCAAGGGGGATGGAGTATAAAAACAGGGAAGTCTTGCTGCAGTTATACAGGGTATTGGTGAGGCCACACCTGGAATACTGCGTGCAGTTTTGGTTTCCATATTTAAGAAAAGATATACTTGCTCTCAAGGCGGTTCAGAGAAGGTTCACTCGGTTGATTCCAGAGATGAGGGGGTTGACGTATGAGGAAAGGTTGAATAGGTTGGGACTCTACTCATTGGAGTTCAGAAGAATGAGAGGCGATCTTATCGAAACATATAAGATTGTGAGGGGGCTTGATTGGGTGGATGCGGTGAGGATGTTTCCACTGATGGGTGAGATTAGAACTAGGGGGCATAATCTTAGAATAAGGGGCTGCCCTTTCAAAACTGAGATGAGGAGAAACTTCTTCACTCAGAGGGTAGTAAATCTATGGAATTTGCTACCCCAGAGAGCTGTGGAAGCTGCAACATTAAATAAATTTAAAATGGAGATAGACATTGTCCTAGCAGATAAGGGAATTAGGGGTTACGGGGAGAGGGCAGGGAAGTGGACATGAGTCTAGATTCAGATCAGCCATGATCCTATTGAATGGCGGAGCAGGCCCGCGGGGCCGTATGGCCTACTCCTGCTCCTATTTCTTATGTTCTTATGTTCTTAATGTTGCAGCTTTCGCAGCTCTCTGGGGCAGCAAATTCCATAGATTTACTACCCTTTGAATGAAGAAGTTTCTCCTCATCTCAGTTTTGAAAGGGCAGCCCCTTATTCTTAGATTATGCCCCCTAGTTCTAGTCTCACCCATCAGTGGAAACATCCTCCACGCATCCACCCGATCAAGCCCCCTCACAATCTTAAATGTTTCGATAAGATCGCCTCTCATTCTTCTGAACTCCAATGAGTAGAGTCCCAACCTACTCAACCTTTCCTCATACGTCAACCCCCTCATCTCCAGAATCAACCGAGTGAACCTTCTCTGAACCGCCTCGAGAGCAAGTATATCTTTTCTTAAATACAGAAACCAAAACTGCATGCAGTATTCCAGGTGTGGCCTCACCAATACCCTGTATAACTGCAACAATACTTCCCTGTTTTTATACTCCATCCCCCTTGCAATAAAAGCCAAGATTCCATTGGCCTTCCTGATCACCTGCTGCACCTGCATACTAACTTTTTGTGTTTCATGCACCAGGACCCCCAGATCCCTTTGTACTGTAGTACTTTGCAGTTTCTCTCCATTTAGATAATAACTTGCTCTTTGATTTTTTCTGCCAAAGTGCATAACCTCACACTTTCCAACATTATATTGCATCTGCCAAATCTCTGCCCACTCACTTAGCCTGTCTATGTCCTTTTGCAGGTTTTTTATGTCCTCCTCACTCACTGCTTTCCCTCCCATCTTTGTATCGTCGGCAAACTTAGATATGTTGCACACGGTCCCTTCCTCCAAATCGTTAATATAGATTGTAAAGAGTTGGGGTCCCAGCACTGACCCCTGCGGAACACCACTAGTTACTGATTGCCAGCCCGAGAATGAACCATTTATCCCAACTCTTTGTTTTCTGTTAGATAGCCAATCTTCCACCCATGCCAGTATATTACCCCCAATCCCGTGATTTTTTATCTTGATCAGTAATCTTTTGTGTGGAACCTTGTCAAATGCCTTTTGGAAGTCCAAATACACTACATCCACTGGTTCCCCTTTATCCACCCTGTATGTTACATCCTCAAAGAATTCGAGCAAATTTGTCAAAAATGACTTCCCCTTCATAAAACCATGCTGACTCTGTCCTATTAAATTATGTGTATCCAAATGCTCTGTTACTGTTTCCTTAATAATGGACTCCAATATTTTGCTAACCACAGATGTTAGGCTAACTGGCCTATAGTTTCCAGCTTTTTGTCTACTTCCCTTCTTAAATAAGAGTGTTACATTAGCAGTTTTCCAATCTGCCGGGACCTTTCCTGAGTCCAGGGAGTTCTGGAAAATAATCACCAATGCATCCACAATCCCTACCATCACTTCTCTCAAGACACTAGGATGTAGGCCATCAGGTCCGGGGGATTTATCCACCTTAAATCCCATTATTTTACTGAGTACATCTCCTTAGTGATTTTAATCATGTTTAGCTCCTCCCCCCCCCATTGCCCCCTGTTTGTCCAATGTTGGGATATATTTAGTGTCCCCTACTGTAAAGACTGATACAAAATATTTGTTCAGCATCTTTGCCATCTCCATGTTCCTCACCATTAGTTTCCCAGTCCCATCCTCTAAGGGACCAACGTTCACTTTATCCACCCTTTTTCTTTTTATATAGCTGTCGAAACTCTTGCTATCTGTTTTTATATATTTTGCCAGTTTACTTTCATAATCTATCTTTCCTTTCTTAATTAATCTTTTAGTTATTGTTTGCTGGCTTTTAAATGCTTCCCAATCTTCTATCCTCCCACTAGATTTGGCTACTTTATATGCCCTTGTTTTCAGTCAGATACTATCCTTTATTACTTTACTAAGCCACGGATGGCTGTCTTTTCTTTTATTCCCCTTTTTCCTCAGTGGAATATATTTATCTTGAAAGATGTGAAATATCTCCTTGAATGTAGACCACTGCTCTTGTACCGTCTTACACTTTAATCTGTTTTCCCAGTCCACTTTAGTCAATTCTACTCTCATACCTTCATAGTCTCCTTTATTTAAGCTCAGTACGCTGGTTTGAGATCCAACTCTCTCATCCTCAAACTGAATTTGGATTTCAACCATATTATGGTCACTCATTCCAAGGGGATCCTTTACTAGGACATTTTTTATTAATCCTGTCTCATTACACAGGACCAGATATGAGATTGCCTACCCCCTGGTTGGTTCAGTTACATACTGCTCAAGGAACCCGTCCCTAATTTTTTTTTTTTATTCATTGATGGGATGTGGGCGTCGCTGGCTAGGCCTGCATTTAGTGCCCATCCCTAATTGCGCTTGAGGAGATGGTGGTGAGCCGCCTTCTTGAACCGCTGCAGTCCATATGGTGTAGGTACACCCACAATGCTGTTAGGAAGGGAGTTCCAGGAATTTGGCCCAGCGACAGTGAAGGAACGGCGATACAGGTCCAAGTCAGGATGGTGTGTGGCTTGGAGGGGAACTTGTAGGTGGTGATCTTCCCATGCGTCTGCTGACCTTGTCCTTCTAAGTGGTAGAGGTCGCGGGTTTGGAAGGTGCTGTTGAAGGAGCTTTAGCGAGTTGCTGCAGTGCATCTTGTAGATGGTACACACTGCAGCCACAGTGCGCCGGTGGTGGAGGGAGTGAATGTTGAAGGTGGTGGATGGAGTGCCAATCAAGCGGGCTGCTTTATCCTGAATGGTGTCGAGCTTCTTGAATGTTGTTGAAGCTGCACTCATCCAGGCGAGTGGAGAGTATTCCATCACACTCCTGACTTGTGCCTTGTAGATGGTGGAAAGGCTTTGGGGAGTCAGGAGGTGAGACACTCGCCGCAGAATTCCCAGCCTCTGGCCTGCTCTTGTAGCCACAGTATTTATATGGCTGGTCCAGTTCAGTTTCTGATCAATGGTAACCCCCAGGATGTTGATAGTAGGGGATTCAGCGATGGTAATGCCATTGAATGTCAAGGGGAGATGGTTAGAGTCTCGCTTGTTGGAGATGGTCATTGCCTGGCACTTGTGTGGTGCGAATGTTACTTGCCACTTGTCAGCCCAATTCTGAATGTTGTCCAGTTCTTGCTGCATATGGACACAGACTACGTCCGTATCTGACGAGTCTCGAATGGTGCTGAACAGTGTGCAATCATCAGAGAACATCCCCACTTCTGACTTTATGATGGAGGGAAGGTCATTGATGAAACAGCTGAAGATGGTTGGGCCTAGGACACTGCCCTGAGGAACTCCTGCAGTGATGTCATGTGATTGAGATGAATGACCTCCAACAACCACAGCCAACTTCCTTTGTGTTAGGTATGATTCCAACCAATGGAGAGCTTTCCCCTTGATTCCCATTGACTTCAGTTTTGCTAGGGCTCCTTGATGCCACACTCGATCAAATGCTGCCTTGATGTCAAGGGCAGTCACTCTCACCTCACCTCTTGAGTTCAGCTCTTCTGTCCATGTTTGGACCAAGGCTGTAATGAGGTCAGGAGCTGAGTGGCCCTGGCGGAACCCAAACTTGGCATCAGTTAGCAGGTTATTGCTGAGTAAGTGCCGCTTGATAGCACTGTCGACGACACCTTCCATCACTTTGCTGATGATTGAGAGTAGACTGATGGGACGGTAATTGGCCGGGTCGGATTTGTCCTGCTTTTTGTAGACAGGACATACTTGGGCAATTTTCCACATTGCCGGGTAGATGCCAGTGTTGTAGCTGTACTGGAACAACTTGGCTAGGGGCGCAGCTAGTTCTGGAGCACAAGTCTTCAGTACTATTGCCGGAATGTTGTCAGGGCCCATAGCCTTTGCAGTCTCCAGTGTCTTCAGCCGTTTCTTGACATCACGTGGAGTGAATTGAATGGGCTGAAGACTGGCATCTGTGATGCTGGGGACCTCAGGAGGAGGCCGAGATGGATCCTCCTCTCGGCACTTCTGTCTGAAGATAGTTGCAAATGCTTGAGCCTTGTCTTTTGCACTCACGTGCTGGGCTCCACCATCATTGAGGATGGGGATATTTTTGGAGCCTCCTCCTGCTGCTAACTGTTTGATTGTCCACCACCACTCACGACTGGATGTGGCAGGACTTTGATTTAATCCAATGGTAGTGAGATCGCTTAGCTCTGTCTATCGCATGTTGCTTTAGTTGTTTGGCATGCAAGTAGTCCTGTGTTGTAGCCTCACCAGGTTGACACCTCATTTTTCGGTATGCCTGGTGCTGTTCCCGGCATGCTCTCCTGCACTCTTCGTTAAACCAGGGTTTATCTCCCGGCTTGATGGTAATGGTAGAGTGAAGGATATGCCGGGCCATGAGGTTGCACTCTATGAACTCTTCCTCAAGGCTGCCATGCCTGTAACGATCAATAACATGTCATTCTATAGTAGACACTAGGTGGAGCCGTAGAGCTGTGTAGAGCTATGTATATTAAGACTACATTACCCATGAGGCACTAGGCTACCCACAAGGCAACAGTCAAGATGGCAGCCTGCACACAGGAGCACACATGCTGCATCTCTACAGATACTGTACCTAGAGAACGTGTACTGAATAAATGACTAGCTAGAAGCTAGCTGTGTTCATAATAAGAATGTCTAGTTATTAATGAACATAAGATGGTACCAGGGTGGTGAAGATCTGCTGAAAATTGTGAAAAGCGACATGGAGAATTTGAAGCCACCAGAGCGTTTGAATCTCGAGGGAAATGTCGACTACAATTGGCGGATTTTTAAACAACAATTCGAACTCTACATTGCAGCCATCGGATTCGGTACGAAGCCAGACGCAAGGAAGATAGTGTTGCTGCTTACAGTTGCAGGCCCACAGGCAATAGAGGAATTTAATACATTTGTATTTAATCCAGAGGAGAACAGAGGAAAATTAGAAGATGTGCTAAAAAAATTTGATGCACATTGCTCTCCCAAAAAGAATGAGACGTATGAAAGGTACATCTTCCATTCTCGGACACAGCAACAAAATGAGACTTATGATAGCTTTATAACTGATCTGAAACTGAAAGCACAGACATGTAATTTCTCTGAGCTCACAGCATCCATGATTCGTGACCAGATTGTGTTTGGTATTCATGATAAAAAAGTCAGGGAACGTCTGTTGAGAGAAACCAAACTAAATTTGGAAAATGCGGTGAAAATATGCCAAGCCAGCGAGCTAGCTCGAAAGCACGCGAAGACTTTCAGTGAAATCAATAATGATGCGATTGTAATGAGTGATAATGCTGCTGTCGGTGCTGTGTCCTACAAGGGGAAGAAACGTGGGCAGAACAGAAATGAAAAGCAATCGGAGGATGAAATTTTTAATTGTAAATGCTGTGGTTACAAACACCAGTTAAGACAATGCCCAGCATTTGGAAAAATGTGCACAAAGTGTAATGGAAAGAATCACTTTGCCAAACAATGCTTTTCAAAAGTAAAAACAACGAAAGCGCAACAAGTTAATGTGATTGAGGACACTGATTTAAGTGAGACATTTTTTGTAGGAATGGTGTCATGTGACGATATCAAAAAAGATACAGAAAATGTGCAGCCCTCAGAAATGGACAATGCTGAACATAAAGTCAATGCAGTAAAAGTGGACAAATGGATGATCCCACTGCAGATAAATGGAGCATTAGTTACATTGAAACTGGACACTGGGGCAAAAGCAAACTTAATCAGTATGAGTGACATAAAAAATATGAAAGAAAAGCCCAAAATACAGAAAAAGTCAGTACTACTGAAGAGCTATAATGGACAGAAAATAGATAGCTTAGGTGTATGCAGACTTAAAGTGACAGTCAAAGACAAAGTGCATCATCTCATGTTTTCTGTTGTGGCTGAAAGACTTGATTCGATACTAGGTGACAAAGCTGGTGAAGACTTAGAACTGGTCAAGAGAGTCTACCGTATAAACTGTGCCATAAGCAGACCAGATGACTCAGGTGATGAAGCAGAGAGCCCATCAAGGATGAAAAGGCCAAAGGGTATCCATGTCTTCAAAAAGCCTAGTTTCTCCAAGAAGAAAGAAAAAGGCCTAGAAATTGAGTGCCCTTAGCGCCGATTTTGCGGCGCTAGAGGGCCTAGCGCTGCATTTGGCGCCGGCGCCGAAATTGCCTGGGGCCCTTATGCCGCGGTAGACCGGTAGCGCTGCGCCGGCACCGATGACGTCATCGGTGTGCGCAGCGTCCCGGTTGCCATGCCGACGGGCCCCAGCGCCGAAATTCAGTTGCGGCCGCCTCGCCCATGACAGCCGCAACTAAGACTCTGGCAACAGAGTCTTACGAGTCTTTGCGCCGGCGCATTAAAGGCCCCGCGGCGGCCGGCCGCTTTCCCGCCGGCCGCCTGGCCGCAGCTCCCTCCCCGGACTTTCCCCCCCCCCCCCCGGAACAGAAGCAAGCCCGGCACTTGTCCGAGGTGCCGGGCTCATTTTTTCAAAGATTTTCGCGGGCCGCGATCGGGTGCAGGCAGCTCCTCCTTAAGGGAAGGAGGAGGCCTGCACTTCCCGAGCCTGCCGCACCGCATCGGGTGCCGCAGCGCCGGAATTGCGGCGCGAAACGGCAGTTAGCGCCGATTTACCGCCGCAAAGACCCTTCAGTAGCGCCGGCAGCCGTTTGGGCGCGGCCCTGCTGAATTTTTGGCGCGCGCAGGGGGACTTAGCGCCGGCACTAACTTCCGGCGCTAAAGCCCTGGCTAAGCCAAAACTCAATTTCTAGGCCAAAGACTTTAAGGTCAAAGAGAAGCCAAAGGAAGAAAAGCACAAAGAGGAAAAACACAAGGAGAAAAAGTCCAAAGATATAACCGCAGCAGATGTTGTTAAGCAGTGGAAAGAGAAAAAGAAAAAGAAGAAGCCTGCACCAGAGCAGGAAGCAGTTCCGATGGATACTCCTTCTTCCCTCAGGCCAATCTTTGGTGTTCCATTAGCCGAGGCTGCTGAGAGGACTATGCTGTATGATGGGATCCAGCTGCCAGCAGTTTTTCGAGAGTGCATTGACTACATTGAGAGTTATGGCATGAAGAGTGAAGGAAACATTGAAACCCTCTCCAAGCAAAGATCGCAAGGAGACCTCGATCTATACAAGAGCAGATTGATGACAATGCCGCAACTGCATCTTGTCATTCACCGCCAGAATAATCTCATGAAGACACATCAGACTTAACCGTGTTGAGAAGATCCACACGTGAAGTAAAAAAGCCTGATAGACTTAATCTTTGAGTACAATGTAAAGCTTTGAAAATGTGTTGACTGTTTTGAAAATGTTTATGTTTATAGAGCACTAACAAAAGTGTTACTGATATTATCTTTATTGTTTTCTTGAAAGTTGATTGATATTGATTTTGTTAAACCTCAAAGAAAGGGGGATGTAACGATCAATAACATGTCATTCTATAATGGACACTAGGTGGAGCCGTAGAGCTGTGTAGAGCTATATATATTAAGGCTACATTACCCATGAGGCACTAGGCTACCCACAAGGCAACAGTCAAGATGGCAGCCTGCACACAGGAACACACATGCTGCATCTCTACAGATACTGTACCTAGAGAACGTGTACTGAATAAATGACTAGCTAGAAGCTAGCTGGGTTCATAATAAGAATGTGTAGTTATTAATGAACATAAGAATGCCCAATTTGATTAGTCCAGTCAATATGAAAGTTAAAATCCCCCATGATTATAGCTGTTCCCTTATTACAAGCCCCAATTATTTCCTGATTTATACTCCGACAACAGAGTTGCAACTGTTAGGAGGCCTATAGACTACGCCCACTAATGACTTTTTCCCCTTATTATTCCTTATCTCCACCCAAACTGTTTCACTATCCTGATCCTTTGACCCAATATCATTTCTGACTATTGCAGTGATTCCATCCTTGATTAACATAGCAACCACACCTCCCATTCCTTCCTGTCTGTCCTTCCTAATTGTCAAATACCCTTGTATGTTTAGTTCCCAGTCATGATTATCTTTCAGCCATGTTTCCATAATGGCCACCAGATCATACCCATGTGTAGTTATTTCTACCATCAACTCATCAATTTTGTTACGAATGCTGCGTGCATTCAGATAAAGAACTTTCAAATATGTTTTCTGACAATTTATTCCTGCTTTTACCACTTTTACTACTTTACCTTTATCATTATACATTCTGTCCCTTCCTGACACGCTCTGGTTTTTAATTCCCCCACTGCTACCTTGCTCTATTGCCTTCTCCGCTGTCATTTTTATTTTTCGCTCTCTTAAAACCTCCCCCCCACTAACTAGTTTAAAGCCCTCTCTACAGCCTTAGTTATTCGATTCACCAGGACTCTAGTCCCAGCACTGGTCAAGTGAAGTCCGCCCCAATGGAACAGCTCTCTCCTGTCCCAGTACTGATGCCAGTTTCCCAGGAAGCAAAACCCATTTCTCCCACACCAGTCTTTGAGCCATTCATTTAACTCTCTAATATTATTTACCCTAGACAAATTTGCACGTGGCTCAGGTAGTAATCCAGAGATTATTACCCTTGTGGTTCTGCTTTTTAATATGGCCCCTAGCTGCTCAAACTCCCTCAGCAGAACCTCCTTCCTTGTCCTATCTATGTCATTGGTACCAACATGGACCACGACAACTGGATCCTCCCCCTCCCACTCCAAGTTTCTCTCGAGCCCAGAGGAGATGTCCTTAGCCCTGGCACCGGGCAGGCAACACAGCCTTCGGGACTCTCGCTCTCGGCGGCAAAGAACTCTATCTACCCCCTAACGATACTATCCCCTACCACTACAACATTTCTTTTATCTCCCCCCACTTGAATGGCCCCCCACTTGATGGTGCTGTGGCCAGGTTACTCATCTTCTCCGCAGTCCCTGTTCCCACCCTCACAGGGAGTAAGAGCCTCAAACCTGTTGGACAAGAGCAAGGGCTACGGCTCTTCCAACACTACCTCCTGGATCCCCGTACCTGCCTCACTTCTAGTCACACCATCCTGACCCTGGCCACGGACTACATCTGAATTAATTAATCTAATTGGTCTGACTACCTCCTGATACCCAGAGTCGAGGTAACTGCCCCCTCCCTGATGTGTCTCAGTGTTTGAAGCTCGGACTCCAGCTCTTCAACACGGAGCCGGAATTCCTCGAGCAGCCAACACTTACTGCAAATGTGATCACCGTGAGCATCAATGGTGTCCACCAGCTCCCACAAATTGCAGCAGCAACACATCACCTGATCTCCCATTCTATGTAATTAATTAAATTTATCAATATTATTCTTAAATACCTTAAATAGATGATGAATATCGCACCTTAGAAACTATAAACCACAGAGTTTAAGCTTAATAAGAGAGAAATACGCATCAACCAATCACTTACCCGCTTTCTGGTGACATCACACTTGAATTACTTTTTACCTCTCTCCTTCCCTCTGAGTTCCAAGATTGGAGATTGGTAAACCTTACCTGGGTCTCGGGAGCCTTTATACAGCCGCTCAGCCTGCGATTCCTGCCGATTCTCGCACTGAGGCTTTACCTGGGTCTCGGGAGCCTTTATACAGCCTCAGCCCGCGATTCCCACCGATTCTCGCACTGAGGCCTTCCCTGGGTCCTGGGAGCCTTTATTCAGCCGCTCAGCCCGCGATTCCCGTCGATTCTCGCACTGAGCCCTTACCTGGGTCTCGGGAGCCTTTATAAGAACATAAGAACATAAGAAATAGGAGCAGGAGTAGGCCAATCGGCCCCTCGAGCCTGCTCCGCCATTCAATAAGATCATGGCTGATCTGATCCTAACCGCCAATCCACTATCACAGAACCATCTCCTGAATCTAACAGAATTAGGCACACGAAATAGGAGCATGATCAGGCTACATGGCCCCTGGGCCCGCTCCGCTACCCACAGGGCCATGACCGCTCCGAACCTAGACTCATGTCCAAATTCCTGCCCACTCCCCGTAACCTTTAATTCCCTTTACTTCTAGGAAATTGTCTATTTCTGTTTTAAATTTATGTAATGATGTAGCTTCTACAGCTTTTAGGGGCAGCATATTCCATGGACCTACCACCCTCTGAGTGAAGTAGTTCCTCCTCATCTCAGTTTTGAAAGAGCAGCCCCTTATTCTAAGACTATGCCCCATAGTTCTAGTTTCACCCATCATCGGGAACATCTTCCCCGCATCCACCCGATACAACCCCTTCACAATCTTATATGTTTCAATAAGATCGCCTCTCATTCTTCTGAACTCCAATAATTAGAGTCCCAATCTACTCAACCTCTCCTCATATGTCCATCCCCTCATCCCCGGGATTAACCGAGTCAACCTTCTTTGTACTGACTCGAGAGCAAGTATGTCCTTTCTTAAGTATGGAAACCAAAACTGTACGCAGTATTCCAGGTGCGGTCTCACCAATACCTTGTACAACTGAAGCAATACCTCCCTATTTTTATATTCTATCCCCCTAGCAATGAAAGCCAACATTCCATTGGCCTTCTTAATCACTTGCTGCACCTGCATACTAACCTTTTGAGTTCCGTGCACCAGGATCCCCAGATCCCTTTGTACTTCAGTACTTTCCAGTTTCTTGCCATTAAGATAATAACTTGCTCTACGATTTTTCCTGCCAAAGTGCATAACCTCACACTTTCCAGTATTGTATTCCATCTGCCAAATCTCTGCCCACTTACTTAGCCTGTCGATGTCCCCTTGCAGGTTTATTATGTCCTCCTCACTCACTACTTTCCCTCCCATCTTAGTATCATCTGCAAACTTTGATATGTTACACTCGGTCCCCTCCTCCAAATTGTTAATATAGATTGTAAGGAGTTGGGGACCCAACACTGACCCCTGCGGAACACCACTAGTTACTGATTGCCAGTCTGAGAATGAACCATTTATCCCAACTCTCTGCCTTCTGTTAGATAGCCAATCCTCTATCCATGCCAGAATATTACCCCCAATCCCGTGATTTTTTATCTTAAGCAACAATCTTTTGTGTGGCACCTTGTCAAATGCCTTTTGGAAGTCCAAATACACTACGTTCACTGGTTCCCCTTTATCCACCCTATATGTTACTTCCTCAAAGAACTCCAGCAAATTAGTCAAACATGACTTCCCCTTCATAAAACCATGCTGACTTTGTCCTATTAAATTATGATTATCCAAATGTCCTGTTACTGTCTCCTTAATAATGGACTCCAAAATGTTACCTACCACAGATGTTAGGCTAACCGGTCTATAGTTTCCAGCCTTCTGTCTACTGCCCTTTTTAAATAAGGGTGTTACATTAGCATTTTTCGAGTCTGCCGGGACCTTTGCCGAGTCCAGGGAGTTTTGGAAAATTATTACCAATGCATTCACAATCCCTACCGCCACTTCCCTCAAGACCCTAGGATGTAAGCCATCAGGTCCAGGTGATTTATCCACCTTGAGTCCCATTAATTTACCGAGTACCACTTCCTTCGTGATTTTGATCGTGTTTAGCTCCTCCCCCCCTTTAGCCCCCTGTTTGTCCAGTGTTGGGATATTCTTAGTGTCTTCTACTGTAAAGACTGATGTAAAATATTCATTCAGTGCTTTTGCCATCTCCATATTTCCCACCATTAATTTCCCGGTCTCATCCTCTAAGGGACCAACATTTACTTTAACCACCCTTTTTCTTTTTATATAACTATAAAAACTCTTACTAACTGTTTTTATATTTTTTGCTAATTTACTTTCATAATCTATCTTCCCTTTCTTAATCAATCTTCTTGTTATTTTTTGCTGTCTTTTAAAGTTTTCCCTATCCTCTATCCTCCCACTACATTTGGCTACCTTATATGCCCTTGTTTTTAGTCGAATACTATCCTTAATTTCTTTACTTAGCCATGGATGGCTGTCTTTTCTTCTCAGTGGAATATATATTTTTTGGAAGTTGTAAAATAACTCCTTAAATGTACACCACTGATCATGTATCGTCTTACCCTTTAATCTATTTTCCCAATCCACTCTACTCAATTCCGCTCTCATACCTTTATAGTCTCCTTTATTCAAGCTTAGCATGCTTGTTTGAGATCCAACCTTCTCACCCTCTAATTGAATATGGAATTCAACCATGTTATGGTCACTCATTCCAAGGGGATCCTTTACTAGGACATTTTTAATTAATCCTGTCTCGTTACACAGGACCAGATCTAAGGTTGCTTGCCCCCTGGTCAGTTCAGTTACATACTGCTCAAGAAACCCATCCCTAATACACTCAATGAACTCATCCTCAAGGCAGCCCTGCCCAATTTGATTTGTCCAATTAATATGATAGTTAAAATCCCCCATAATTATAGATGTTCCCTTATTACAAGCCTCAACTATTTCCTGATTGATACTCCGTCCAACAGAGTTGCCACTGTTCGGAGGCCTATAGACTACGCCCACTAGTGTTTTTTTCCCCTTATTATTCCTTACCTCCACCCAAACTGTTTCATTATCCTGATCTTTTGACCCAATATCATTTCTCTGTATTACAGTGATTCCTTCCTTTATTAACATAGCCACCCCACCTCCCTTCCTTCCTGCCTGTCCTTCCTGATCGTTAAATAACCTGGTATGTTTAATTCCCAGGCATTGTCACCCTGCAGCCATGTTTCTGTAATGGCCACAAGATCATACCCATATGTAGTTATTTGTGCCATTAACTCGTCTATTTTGTTACGAATGCTACGTGCATTCAGATAGAGAACTTTCAAATATGTTTTGTGACACTTAGTTCCTGCTTTTGCCCTTTTTATTACTTTACCTTTTACTCCATACCTTCTGCCCCTTCCTGACACGCTCTGGTTTTTAATTTCCCCACTGCTACCTAAGTCTATGACCTTCTCTGTTGTCATTTTTATTATTTGCTCTCTGGGAACCTTCCCCCCACTAGTTAGTTTAAAGCCCTCTCTACAGCCCTAGTTATATGATCCGCCAGGACTCTAGTCCCAGCACTGGCCAAGTGAAGCCCGTCCCAACGGAACAGCTCCCTCCTGCCCCAGTACTGGTGCCAGTGTCCCAGGAAGCAAAACCCATTTCTCCCACACCAGTCCTTGAGCCACACATTTAACTCTCTAATTTTATTTGTCCTAGCCAAATTCGCTCGTGGCTCAGGTAATAATCCAGAGATTATTACCCTTGAGGTTCTGCTTTTTAATTTGGCCCCTAGCTGCTCAAACTCCCTCAGCAGAACCTCCTTCCTTGTGCTATCTATGTCGTTGGTACCAACATGGACCACGACAACTGGATCCTCCCCCTCCCACTCCAAGTTTCTCTCCAGTCCAGAGGAGATGTCCTTAACCCTGGCACCGGGCAGGCAACACAGCCTTCGGGACTCTCGCTCTCGGCTGCAAAGAACTCTATCTATCCCCCTAACGATACTATCCCCTATCACTACAACATTTCTTTTAACTCCCCCCAATTGAATGGCCCCCTGCTCCACGGTGCTGTGGTCAGGTTGCTCATCCTCCCCGCAGTCCCTGTTCCCATCCTCACAGGGAGTAAGAGCCTCGAACCTGGTGGACAAGTGCAAGGGCTGCGGCTCCTCCAACACTACCTCCTGGACCCCCGTACCTGCCTCACTTCTAGTCACACCATCCTGACCCTGGCCACGGACTACGTCTGAATTAATTAATCTAATTTGTGTGAATACCTCGTGATACACAGAGTCCAGGTAACTCTCCCCCTCCCTGATATGTCTCAGTGTTTGAAGCTCGGACTCAAGCTCTTCAACATGGAGCCGGAGTTCCTCGAGCAGCCAACACTTACTGCAAATGTGATCACCGTGAGCATCAATGGTGTTCACCAGCTCCCACATATTGCAGCAGCAACACATCACCTGATCTCCCATTCTATGTAATTAATTAAATTTATTAATATTATTCTTAAATACCCTCTGCCCCGATTCTAGATGGTGAATATCACACCTTAGAAACTATAAACCAAAGAGATTTAAGCTTAAAAAGGGAGAAATACTTACCAACCAATCACTTACCCGCTTTCTGGTGACGTCACACTTGGATTACTTTTTACCTCTCTCCTTCCCTCCGAGTTCCCAGACTGGAGATTGGTAAAACCTTACCTGGTCTCTGGGACTTTTATAGCCCCGCTGCTGCCGCTGAAACACCCGCCGACGCACTGAGGCCTTACCTGGTCTCTGGGACTTTTATAGCCCCGCTGCTGCTGCTGAGTTCCCGCCGACGCACTGAGGCCTTACCTGGTCTCTGGGACTTTTATAGCCCCGCTGCTGCCGTTGAGTTCCCGCCGACGCACTGAGGCCTTACCTGGTCTCTGGGACTTTTATAGCCCCGCTGCTGCCGCTGAAACACCCGCCGACGCACTGAGGCCTTACCTGTCTCTGGGACTTTTATAGCCCCGCTCTGCCGCTCAGCCCGCGATTCCCGCCGATTCTCACACTGAGGCCTTACTTGGGTCTCGGGAGCCATTATGCAGCTGCTTAGCCTGCGATTCCCGCTGATTCTCGCACTGAGCCCTTGCCTGGGTCTCGGGAGCCTTTATACAGCCGCTCAGCCTGCGATTCCCACCGATTCTCTTTGAATACTGTTGGGGGGGATGACTTATCAGGGGAAGGCAGCAGCAGCCAACTTCCTGGCACCATGGATGGCTCTGCTGCACAGGCTGGGAGGAAAAAGATTGGAAGAACTATAGTGATAGGGGGCTCAATTGTAAGGGGAATAGATAGGCGTTTTTGCAGCCGCAAACAAGACTCCAGGATGGTATGTTGGCTCCCTGGTGCAAGGGGCAAGGACGTCTCGGAGCGGCTGCAGAACATTTTGGAGGGGGAGGGGGAGGGCGAACAGCCAGTTGTCATGGTGCACATAGGCACCAACGATATAGGTAAAAAACGGGATGAGGTCCTAAAAGCAGAATATAGGGAGTTAGGAGGTAAATTAAAAAATAGGACCTCAAAGGTAGTAATCTCAGGATTGCTACCAGTGCCACGTCAGATTAGAAATAGGAGGATATTTCAAGTGAATATGTGGCTAGAGGAATGGTGCAGGGGGGAGGGATTCAAATTCCTTGGACATTGGAACCAGTTCTGGGAGAGGTGGGACCAGTACAAACGGGATGGTTTGCACCTGGGCAGGGCCGGGACCGATGTCCTAGGGGGAGTGTTTGCTAGTGCTGTTGGGGAGGGTTTAAACTAAAGTGGCAGGGGGTTGGGAACCTGAGCAGGGAGACAGAGGAAAGGGAAACAAGGATAAAAGCAAAAGACAGGAAGGAGAAAAACAAAATTAGAAGGCAAAGAACTCAATGGTTTAAATCAAACATGGTCACAATAAATAATAATTCATATAGGTCTGAGAGCATTAAAAAAACAAGCCTGAAAGCTTTGTGTCATAATGCAAGGAGCATTCAGAACAAGGTGGATGAATTAGCTGCGCAAATAGAGGTAAACGAATATGATTTGATTGGGATTACAGCAACATGGCTCCAGGGTGTCCAAGGCTGGGAACTCAACATCCAGGGGTATTCAATACTTAGGAAGGATAGGCAAAAAAGAAAGGGAGGTGGGGTAGCATTGCTGGTTAAAGAGGGGATTAACACAATTGAAAGGAAGGATATTAACTCTGATGATGCGGAATCTGTATGGGTAGAACTGAGAAATATCAAGGGGAAGAAAACGTTAGTGGGAGTGGTATATAGACCTCCAAACAGTAATACAGAGGTTGGGGATGGCATTAAAAGGGAAATTAGAGAAGCATGCAGTAAGGGCACAGCAGTCATCATGGGTGACATTAATTTACATATAGATTGGGCTAACCAAATTAGTAAAAATACTGTGGAGGAGGAATTCCTAGAATGTTTACGGGATGGTTTTCTGGAACAATATGTCGAGGAACCAACCAGAGATCAGGCCATCTTAGACTGGGTTTTATGTAATGAGAAAGGATTAATTAACAATCTTGTTGTACGAGGCCCCTTGGGTCAGAGCAATCATAATATGATAGAATTCTTCATTAGGATGGAGAGTGAAGTAGTTGATTCAGAGACTAGGGTCCTGAATTTAAATAAAGGAAACTATGAGGCGCGAATTGGGTAGGATTGATTGGGGAATGTCACTCAAAGTGTTGATGGTGGATAGGCAATGGCAATCATTCAAAGACCGCATGGATGAACTACAGAATTTGTTCATCCCAGTTTGGCATAAGAATAAAGCAAAAAGGGTGACTCAACCGTGGCTAACAAGGAAAATTAGGGATAGCATAAGATCCAAGGAGAGGGCATATAAATTGGCCAGAAAAAGCAGTAACCCTGAGGATTGGGAGCAGTTTAGAATTCAACAAAGGAGGACAAAGGGATTAATTAAGAAGTGGAAAATAGAATATGAAAGTAAGCTTTCAGGGAACATAAAAACTGACTGTAAGAGCTTTTATAGATATGTGAAGAGAAAAAGATTAGTGAAATCAAGTGTAGGTCCCTTGCAGTCAGAAGCAGGGGAAGATATAATGGGGAACAAGAAATGGCAGACCAATTAAATGCATATTTTGGTTCTGTCTGCACAAAGGAGGACACAAATAACTTCCCAGAGATGTTGGAGAATATAGGGTCTGATGAGAGGGAGGAACTGAAAGAAATCAGTATTTGTAGGGAAATGGTGTTAGGGAAATTGATGGGATTGAGGCCGATAAATCCCCAGGGCCTGATAATCTACATCCTAGGGTACTTAAGGAGGTGGCCCTAGAAATAGTAGATGCATTGCTGATCATGTTCCAAAATTCGCTGGAATCTGGAACTGTACCCATGGATTGGAGGGTAGCTAATGTTACCCCACTATTGAAAAAGGGTGGTAGAGAGAAAGCGGGGAATTATAGACTGGTAAGCCTGACATCGGTAGTGGGGAAAATGCTAGAGTCCATTATAAAAGATGTAATAGCTGAGCACTTGGAAAACAGTGGCAGGATCGGACAAAGTCAACATGGATTTACAAAAGGTAAATCGTGCTTGATTAATCTACTGGAATTTTTTGAGGATGTAACTGGGAAAATAGATAAGGGAGAACCAGTAGATGTGGTGTATTTGGACTTTCAAAAGGCTTTCGATAAGGTCCCGCATAAGAGATTAGCGTGTAAAGTTAAGGCACATGGGATTGGAGGCAAGGTATTGACTTGGATAGAGAACTGGTTGGTGGACAGAAAGCAGAGAGTAGGAATTAACGGGTCTTTTCCGAGTGGCAGGCAGTGACTAGTGGGGTACCGCAGGGATCGATCCTTGGACCCCAGCTATTCACAATATACATTAATGATCTAGATAAGGGAACTATATGTAATATCTCCAAGTTTGCAGACGACACAAAGCTGGGTGGGCGTGTGTGCTGCGAGGAGGATACTGAGAAACTCCTGGATGATTTGGACAGGTTGGGTGATTGGGCAGAAGCGTGGCAGATGCAATATAATGTGGATAAATGCGAGGTTATCCAATTTGGTGTCAAAACAGAAAGGCAGGCTATTATCTGAATGGCAATAGATTGGGAGAAGGGGAAGTGCAACAAGACCTGGGTGTCCTTGTGCACCAGTCGCTGAAGGTAAGCATGCAGGTGCAGCAGGCGGTGAAGAAGGCAAATGGTTTGTTGGCCTTCATAGCAAAAGGGTTTGAGTACAGGAGCAAGGATGTCCTGCTGCAGTTGTACAGGGCCTTGGTGAGACCACACCTTGAGTACTGTGTGCAGTTTTGGTCGCCTTATCTGAGGAAGGATGTTCTTGCCATGGAAGGAGTTCAGCGAAGATTCACAAGGCTGATACCTGGGCTGGCAGGAATGACGTATGAGGAGAGATTGGGTCGATTGGGCTTATACTCACTGGAGTTTAGAAGAATGAGAGGGGATCTCATTGAAACTTATAAAATTCTGACAGGTCTGGACAAACTAGATGCAGGTAGAATGTTCCCGATGATCAGAGAGTCCAGAACCAGGGGTCATAGTCTAAGGATAAGGGGTAAGCCATTTAGGACAGCGATGAGGAAGAATTTCTTCACCCAGAGAGTGGTGAACCTGTGGAATTCTCTACCACAGAAGGCGGTTGAGGCCAAGTCTTTAATTATATTCAAGAAGGAGTTAGAAATATTTCTTAGAGCTAAAGGTATCAAGGGATATGGCGAGAAGGCAGGTACGGGGTACTGAGTTTGGATGATCAGCCATGATCTCATCGAATGGCGGAGCAGGCTCAAGGGGCTGAATGGCCTACTCCTGCTCCTATCTTCTATGTTTCTATGTTTCTATGTGTGTCATGGGGTACTTCTTAAAAAATTGGTTCTTAGGTTGTGGGCAACACTGGCAAAACCACATTTATTTCTCAACCTTAGGTGCCTTGAGGTAGTGGGCCTTGAACTGCTGCAGTCCTTGTGGTGACAGTGCTCCTATAATGTGTTTGGTAAGGAAAATCCAGGATATTGACCCAGTGGTATGTTCAAGTCAGGATGGTGTGTGACTTGGAGGGGAACTTAGAGGTGATGGTGTTCCCATGTCATTGCTGTTCTTGTTCTTTGCTGTAGGTCTACCTGATTGACTTATTGAATTGCCACAGCATGGTCTTACCCGACAGAAAGGTGTGTTCCACCAGCTGGAGATGTGAAACTTCAGACAGCAGCTGCTTGTAATTCAATTAAGTTAGCCCCCAAGCTCTGGATGTATGAGTTTGTGTTCCCATGCCGGCCAGAAAAGGAAGGGTGCAACTGATAGCCCAAAGATGAAAGGCTTCCTGTCTCTGGAATTGGAAAGGGATGATAATATAGATGGTGGCAGTACCTCTATCCCCACAGCATGACTTCAATCGAAAGTAAAATCAGGTGGAGTGTATAACGGGTGGCTCATCCTCAACCACCCATTTCCTGCCACAGCCTTCTGCCTTTTTGTCTGACAGTGCCTTTCTGGCTATAGAATTTTTCACTCCATTTTCCACTCCACTGCACCAAGGAAATGTTTTCTATTACTAAACCTCCAGTTCCCAGAACCTTCAGCAGTTGGTCAAACAACATGGGTCAGGTGTGGTGACTGAGTGGAATAGCAATGTTGAAGCTCAGTATCAAAGTACCTCAGAAACATTCCCTTCTACCCTTTGTGCATGCATCAGTCTCCTCAATGACACAAAATCCCACCCCAAACAATTGTAGCAAATAATGAGGTGGATAGTAACAGACTTCAGGAGGACGTAGACAGACTGGTGAAATGGGCCGACACGTGCCAGAAAAAGTTCCCTCTAATTTTTATTTGTGCGTGGTCCCTTTAAATTTGCTTTGTGGACATGCATACGCAGTTCCTTCCAGCAGCAACAGCTTGTGGGCGGCCCGCGCGGGGTGGCTATGTTAATAAAGGACGGAATCACTGCAATAGTGAGAAATGATATTGGGTCAAAGGATCAGGATAGTGAAACAGTTTGGGTGGAGATAAGGAATAATAAGGGGAAAAAGTCACTAGTGGGCGTAGTCTATAGGCCTCCTAACAGTTGCAACTCTATTGGTCGGAGTATAAATCAGAAAATAGTTGGGGCTTGTAATAAGGGAACAGCTATAATAATGGGAGATTTTAACTTTCATATTGACTGGACAAATCAAATTGGGCAGGGCAGCCTTGAGGAAGAGTTCAGTGAGTGCATTAGGGACTGGTTCCTTGAGCAGTCTGTTACTGAACCAACCAGGGGGCAGGCAATCTTAGATCTGGTCCTGTGTAATGAGACAGGATTAATAAAAAATGTCCTAGTAAAGGATCCCCTTGGAATGAGTGATCATAACATGGTTGAATTCCAAATTCAGTTGGAGGGTGAGAGAGTTGGATCTCAAACAAGCGTACTAAGCTTAAATAAAGGAGACTATGAAGGTATGAGAGCAGAGTTGACTAAAGTGGACTGGGAAAATAGATTAAGGTGTAAGACAGTACATGAGCAGTGGTGTACATTCAAGGAGATATTTCACATCTTTCAAGAAAAATATATTCCACTGAGGAAAAAGGGGAGTAAAAGAAAAGACAGCCATCCGTGGCTAAGTAAAGTAATAAAGGATAGTATCTGACTGAAAACAAGGGCATATAAAGTAGCCAAATCTAGTGGGAGGATAGAAGGTTGGGAAGCATTTAAAAGCCAGCAAAGAATAACTAAAAGATTAATTAAGAAAGGGAAGATAGATTATGAAAGTAAACTAGCAAAAAATATAAAAACAGATAGCAAGAGTTTCTACAGTTATATAAAAAGAAAAAGGGTGGCTAAAGTGAATGTTGGTCCCTTAGAGGACGAGACTGGGAAATTAGTGGTGGGGAACATGGAGATGGCAAATACGCTGAACAAATATTTTGTATCAGTCTTTACACTAAAAATATCCCAACACTGGACAAACAGGGGGCTATAGGGGGGGAGGAGCTAAACACGATTAAAATCACTAAGGAGATGGTACTCGGTAAGATAATGGGACTTAAGGCAGATAAATCCCGTGGGCCTGATGGCTTACATCCTAGGGTCATGAGAGAAGTAGCGGTAGGGATTGCAGATGCATTGGTGGTAACTTTCCAAAGCTCCCTGGATTCAGGAAAGGTCCCAGCAGATTGGAAAACTGCTAATGTAACGCCCTTATTTAAAAAGGGAGGTAGACAAAAGGCTGGGAACTATAGACCAGTTAGCCTAACATCTGTGGTTGGTAAAATGTTGGAGTCCATTATTAAGGAAGCAGTGACAGGACATTTGGATAAGCATAATTTAGTCGGACAGAGTCAGCATGGTTTTATGAAGGGGAAGTCATGTTTGACAAATTTGCTCGAATTCTTTGAGGTCGTAACAAACAGGGTGGATAAAGGGGAACCAGTGGATGTGGTGTATTTGGACTTCCAAAAAGCATTTGACAAGGTGCCACACAAAAGATTACTGCACAAGATAAAAAATCACGGGATTGGGGGTAATATACTGGCATGGGTGGAAGATTGGCTATCTAACAGAAAACAGAGAGTTGGGATAAATGGTTCATTCTCGGGTTGGCAATCAGTAACTAGTGGTGTTCTGCAGGGGTCAGTGCTGGGACCCCAACTCTTTACAATCTATATTAACGATTTGGAGGAGGGGACCGAGTGCAACATATCCAAATTTGCCGATGATACAAAGATGGGAGGGAAAGCAGTGAGTGAGGAGGACATAAAAAGCTGCAATAGGACATAGACAGGCTAAATGAGTGGGCAGAAATTTGGCAGATGGAATATAATGTTGGAAAGTGTGAGGTTATGCACTTTGGCCGAAAAAATCAAAGAGTAAGTTATTATCTAAATGGAGAGAAACTGCAAAGTGCTACAGTACAAAGGGATCTGGGGGTCCTGGTGCATGAAACACAGAAGGTTAGTATGCAGATACAGCAGGTGATCAGGAAGGCCAATGGAATCTTGGCTTTTATTGCAAGGGGGATGGAGCATAAAAGCAGGGAAGTCTTGCTTCAGTTATACAGGGTACTGGTGAGGCCACACCTGGAATACTGCGTACAGTTTTGGTTTCCATATTTAAGAAAAGATATACTTGCTCTCGAGGCAGTTCAGAGAAGATTCACTCGGTTGATTCCGGAGATGAGGGGGTTGACTTATGAGGAAAGGTTGAGTAGGTTGGGCCTCTACTCATTGGAATTCAGAAGAATGAGAGGCGATCTTATCGAAACATATAAGATTGTGAGGGGGCTTGATCGAGTGGATGCGGGGAGGATGTTTCCACTGATGGGTGAGACTAGAACTAGGAGGCATAATCTTAGAATAAGGGGCTGCCCTTTCAAAACTGAGATGAGGAGAAACTTCTTCACTCAGAGGGTAGTAAACCTATGGAATTTGCTACCTCAGAGAGCTGTGGAAGCTGCGACATTAAATAAATTTAAAACGGAGATAGACAGCTTCCTAGCTGATAAGGGAATTAGGGGTTACGGGGAGCAGGCAGGGAAGTGGATGTGAATCTAGGTTTCGATCAGCCTACTCCTGCTCCTACTTCTTATGTTCTTATGTAACAACAATCAAGAAGCTCGACATCATCCAGGACAAATCAGCCCACTTGATTGGCACCCCATCCACCACCTTAAACATTCACTCCCTCCACCGGCGAACTGTGGCTGCAGTGTGTACCATCTACAAGATGCACTGCAGCAACTCGCCAAGGCTTCTTCCGCAGCATCTCCCAAACCCGCAACCTCTTCCACCTAGAAGGACAAGGGCAGCAGGGAACACCAACACCTCCAAGATCCCCTCCAAGTCACACACCATCCTGACTTGGAAGTATATCGCCCTCCCTAACAGCACTGTGGAAGTACCTTCACCACACGGACTGCATCGGTTCAAGAAGACGGCTCACCACCGCCTTCTCAAGGGCAATTAGGAATGGGCAATAAATGCTGGCCTTGCCAATGGCACCCACATCCCATGAACGAATAAAAAAAAATACCCATTATCCCTGCTCTCTGTCTCTTACCTCCTCACCAATCCCCTACCCATGTCAATACGTGGCCTCCAATTCTATGCACTCTCATTTTTGTTAACAGTCTTTTATGTGGAACCTTATTGAATGCCTTCTGGAAGTCCATATAAATAACATCAATAGATACTCCATATCTACCATGTTAGTTAGCTCCTCAAAGAATTCAACTAGGTCCATTAAGCATGACTTACCCTTTACAAATCCAGGAAGGTAGGGGAGGTACACAAGAGGCCAGATCCAGAGGAAGGGAGAGTTTGGGAGGGGTTGAGGGCCACAGGCAGTTCCAGAGATAGGGAAGGGCAAGGCCATTAAGGGATTTAAACATGAGGATGAGAATTTTAAATTGGAGATTTTTGGGTACTAGGAGCCAATGTAGCTTAATGAGCACATGTGTGATGGGTGAATGGGACTTGGTGCGGGATGGAATACGGGCAGCAGATTTTTGAATGAGCTGAAGTTTTTGGAGTTTGGAGGATGCGAGCTTGGCCAGGAGAGCATTGGAATCGTCAAGTCTGGTGGTGACAAAAGCATGGAAAAAAGTTTCAGCAGAAGATGGGCTGAGTTGATGCAGAGAAAGGTGATGTTACAGAGGTGAAAGTAGACAATCTTTGTGATAGAGAGTGTATGGGGTTCGAAGCTCAACTCAGGGTGAAATAGAATACCGATGTTGCAAACGGTTTGGTTTAGCCTGAGACAGTGGCTGGGGAGGGCATGAAATCCGTGGCAAGAGAAATAGTAAAAAATCTATGTACAAGGTAGAACGCCCCTTGTATACTGCCTCTATTGGCTCGATTTTGCCATTGGGGCGGGCTGGGGGTGTGTCAGGTGTTTTTCAAGTCCTGAACCCGACTCCAGTGGGATGTGGGAAAAAAGTGCGATTTTCCCCTAATTGGGCAATTGATTTCCAGCGTATGGGAACTCCTGGCCCAATTAGTCTTTCCATTCTGAAAGTTGTCTCCGATGATGTCATCAAAGCTGCTGGATTTAAGGCCTGCAAGCAGCCTTGCTTCTTCTGGAGACCTTAAACGTTATGCCCATTGTTGTGACTACTTCATTCAGCAACTATGTCCAGCAGTAGGACAAAGTGTGCTCCACGGTTTGATGGCGCTGCCCTGCAAGCTCTGGTGGAGAGCAAATAAGGAGGTGCTCTTCCCTTCCTCAGTGTAATGTATACAACATTGAAGGAACTACTTTGTTTTGCGGATGTACATCCTTAGTTGCGAGCATATATAACAGACACGTATCGATTTGTATAGTCAGTGCCGAAGTTCCAGTTACCCAGTAAAGATCACTTGAAGTTACTCTCAGTCTCTGCTACTTTATTATTTTATGCAGTTGTGTATAGCGGTACAAACACAACAAATTGGCGATGAGAATTATGAACCTACGTCTTCCTATTCTGGCATCGCATCCAGAGGACACCAAAATTTGGAAGAAAGGAGTGAGAAGGTAGAGAAAACGGAGCACGCTTGCTAAGCTAGGCAGGGGATACGTAAGTCAAGTGAAAAGTGCACAGGACTTGCATGACGCTAGCTAACTAGTAAAGACAGAAAAACGGGTTTGGAAAAAAAATGGCAATGATTGGCACTATTGCAGCATTTGATAGCAGCATTGAAGACTGGGCAAATTACATTGAAAGAGTGGAGTTGTACTGTGAGGCTAACGGAGTGGAGGTAGAAAAGAAAGCCACTGTTTTGCTGAGTGTTATGGGTGCAAAGACATACGGGCTGCTACGAAGTTTATTAACCCCTGAAAAGCAAGCAAACAAAACATTCAAACAAATAGCGGACACGCGCCAAGGCCATTTAAGCCCCAAACCACTGCTCATAGCCAAAAGATTTAAATTCCATAAACGGAACCAGAGCAAAAATGAAAGCATTTCTGAATATTTGGCAAAGTTGCGCAAATTATCAGAACATTGCCAATTTGGAGTGGGCTTATCAGACGCATTGAGGGACAGATTTGTGTGTGGCATGCAAAGTGAAAGCACACAAAAGAAGCTCCTGTCTGAAAAAGACCTCACATTGGAGAAGGCTCTAAGTATTGCAATATCAATGGAAGCAGCAGCACGTGGCGCTTTAGAAATTCAACAAAAATCCCTGGAATATTCAATGAATAAAATGTCACTGAAACAAGAAAAGAAGTGCTATCGCTGTGGCAAAATGTCACATGACCACAATGACTGTTGGTTTAAAGATAAAGACTGCAGACAATGTGGCAGACGAGGGCACATTGAAAGAGTCTGCAAAGCAAATAAGAAGCCGAAAACTGATACAATACAGAGTAACAAAAAGGTACATCAAGTGACTGAAAACAAGAAACCTTTCAAAGATAGTTACAAGAAGGTACACCACGTGACTGGAGACAGTTCAGATAAAGAAAAAAGTGACACAGACTCAGAGGAAGAGGATCTGGCTTGTCTAAAACTACACAGTGTGAAAGAGACAGGGGATCACAGAATAATATGGGTTACTCCAGAAGTGGCAGGAGTTAGGCTGAAAATGGAGTTGGACACAGGCTCAGCTTTAACAGTGATCTCTGTACATGACTAAAACGACTGTTTTCACACATACCGCTAAGGCCAACTAGAGTACTGTTAAAGACATACACAGGACAAAGAGTGTGCCCCAAAGGTAAAATAAAAGTGACAGTGACATACAAAGAAAAAAAAATACCGCAATTGAACCTCTATGTAGTGGAAAATGGAGGACCACCATTGCTGGGACGCAAATGGCTCAGGAAAATACAGTTGGATTGCCACACCATCCAAGCACTGTTTGTGTCAGCAAAGGAGGACAGCAACGCCACTCCTGTGAGACTGTCACAAATACTCTCTGACTCTCAGGAAGCGTTCAAGAAGGGAATAGGAACATTTAAGGGCATGAAAGCAAAAATTAAGATTGAGGAGAACGCAAATCCAAAGTTCCACAAGGCCAGACCAGTGCCTTATGCAATTCGCCCTTCAGTAGAAGCAGAGCTGGAGAACTTGGAGCAGTTAGGGGTCTTGTCCAAGGTGGATTGGAGTGAATGGGCCACACATAACAACATAAGAACATAAGAAGTAGGAGCAGGAGTAGGCCATACGGCCCCTTGGGCCTGCTCCGCCATTCAATAGGATCATGGCTGATCCGAATCTAGACTCACGTCCACTTCCCTGCCCTCTCCCTGTAACCCCTAATTCCCTTATCACCTATAGTTCCAGTGATGAAGAAAACCTCCAGCACAAAACCAGGAAAGCCAAGAAAAGTGCGCATCTGTGGAGACTTTAAAGTGACTGTTAACCCAGTCCTCCACACAGTACAGTACCCATTGCCTCGCATTGAGGACATCTTTGCTTCCCTGTCAAGAGGGGAACGCTTCACAAAGATTGACTTGGCTCAGGCCTATCTCCAAATGGAAATTGATGATTCATCAAAGAAGTACCTGACAATAAATACGCACAAAGGCCTTTACCAGTACAATCGGCTGGTATTCGGAATAGCATCAGCTCCTGCAATCTGGCAAAGGGCAATGAACCAACTCCTGCAGGGGATCCCAGGTACTCAGTGTTATCTTGATGACATCATCATTACTGGCAAGAATGACAACGACACCTTTCCAACCTTGAACAGGTGCTCATCAGGCTACGGGAGTATGGGCTCCGAGCGAACCGAGACAAGTGTGAGTTTTTCAAAAAGGAAATCTCATACTGTGGACATGTGATTGACAAGGACGGTTTACACAAGTCTCCAAACAAGATTGAAGCTGTGATTAATGCACCAACACCTGAAAATGTGTCTCAGTTGAGATCATATCTTGGACTGGTGAACTACTATCACAAGTTCTTGCCCAACCTATCCACAGTGTTACATCCACTAAATGCACTGCTACAGGCAGGGTCACAATGGAAGTGGAGTGACAGCTGTGAACAAGCTTTTCAAGAGAGTAAAAGACTCATTACTTCAGAAGAGGTGCTAGCTCACTTTGACCCATCCTTACCTATTCGACTGGCATGTGATGCTTCACCCCATGGCATTGGTGCCGTGTTGTCACATAAGTTCCCAGACGGCTCAGAAAGACCAATAGCATTTGCCTCAAGATCATTGACTACAGCTGAACGCAATTATGCACAGATTGACCGATAGGCCCTCAGCCTTGTGTGGGAGTCAAGAAATTTAACCACTACTTGTATGGTCATAGTTTACACTGTTAACTGACCACCAGCCTTTTGTTTCAATCTTCAACCCAAGGAAGGGCGTTCCAGTGATGACGGCACAACGGCTACAGCGATGGTCACTCTTCCTAGGGGCTCACCTGTATGACATTGAATACAAGGGGACCAAGCAACATGGCAACGCTGATGGTTTGTCACATTTACCACTGCCGACCTCAGAGAGAACTACAACAGTTGACTCAGCAGAGGTATTTCACACAACAATAGTTGAGCAGCTACCAGTGACAAACTCCCTCATTGAAAGAGAAACACGCAATGAACCTACATTGTCAAAAGTTTATGACATCACTATGAAGGGATGGCCAGCGCATGGTGACTCATTGTTTCCAGCATTCTCAGCTAGGAGGGAGCAGTTATCAGTGTGTTGGGGAACACTGATGTGCGGCTCATGAGTTGTGATTCCTCCCAAGCTTCGTAACCGAGTGCTAGATGAACTGCATGAAGGCCACTTAGGTACGGTAAAGATGAAAAGCCTTGCCCGTGGATATGTGTGGTGGCCAGGAATTGACAAACAGATCGAGGACCTGACAAAGAGCTGCTCAGGATGTCAAAAGGTCCAGAACGCACCACCACAAGCCCCTCTCCATCCATGGCAATGGCCCTCATCACCATGGCAACGTGTGCACATCGACTTTGCTGGACCGTTCATGGACTCCATGTTCTTGATTGCAGTCGATGCACATTCCAAATGGCCCGAGGTCATTAAAATGAAACTAACCACATCTGAAAAGACCATTTCAGTTCTGAGGACCATGTTTGCTAGAAATGGCCTACCAGAACAAATCTGCACAGACAATGGACGACAATTTGTCTCTGACGAGTTCCAAGGTTTCATGAGGAAAAATGGAATCAAGCACTACACATCTGCCCCGTACCATCCAGCTACAAATGGCTTGGCAGAAAGATTCGTACAGACTTTCAAGAAGGCCATCAAAGCAATGTACAGCGAGAATCTACCACTGCAACACAAGATAGACAATTTCCTCTTTGCTTATCGGAATGCAGTACATGCAGCCACTAATCAGACTCCAGCGATGATGTTTCTGAACAGGAACCTAAGATCTCGCATGGACCTTCTTAAATCGAATGTACGTCGTGATGTAGAGAACAAACAGTTCAAACATTTGAATGCTAAGCCAACAAGAAGCTTCAGTGTGGGACAGTCAGTTCTTGCTCGTGATTTCCGGACAGAAAAATGGCAACCAGGGACAATATCCACAAGAGAGGGACCACTGATGTATACAGTGGATGTGGGAGAGAACGTTTTGAGACGTCATGTGGACCAAATTCTGAATGTTCAGGTGGAAAATACCCCTATACCTCGCCCAGACTCACCTGACATGGAAACAGACACTCCTGATTCATCAGCATTAGCACCAGCCTCATCCACAGCTAAGAGCTCACCTGATGCACCTGTACCTGTACAGTCTCATTCCCCAAAGCAAAAGAGTCTGGAGAGACATTACCCAGAGACTTGACTTTTAAAAGGACTGTTGACAAAATAAAATGTTATGTTGGAATTTGAATTTTGTTACTGTACAGACAGGCTCTGTATGTTAATTATAGAAATTTTGCGTTAATTTACTATTAAACTAAAGGGGGAGGAAGTGTAATGTGTACAACATTGAAGGAACTACTTTGTTTTGCGGATGTACATTCTTAGTTGCGAGCGTATATAACAGACGCGTATCGATTTGTATAGTCAGTGCCAAAGTTCCAGTTACCCAGTAAAGATCACTTGAAGTTACTCTCAGTCTCTGCTACTTTATTATTTTATGTAGTTGTGTATAGCGGTACAAACACAACACTCAGGGGGGAAGAAGCCTCCCCAGCAGACTAAAGCTGTGTGAATGCAAGTGGCCCAGGAGGTCAACTCTATGTCTATGTGCCGCAGAACCTGGCTGCAGTGCAGGAAGAGGTTTCATGCCCTTCTGCGCACAGGAAAAGTGAGTATGACTTTCCCATCACCCTCAATCTGATCCCCATCGCCTCTCCTCACCAGCACTCTGCTTTGCCAACCTTTTCCTCCACATCCCACTTGATACTTACATCCCTGCACCCTTACCCATTCCCTCTCTCTCTATGGTCACATTCACTTAACTATTCTACCATGCAGCCCTCACACTCTCTATCACTGTGATGCAATGACAACTTACAACACACAGGGAGGGCCCTTTGTCTCATTCTAAGCATCTATGCTATGGAATCTCTACACTCGCTCCCTCATTCTCACTCAAACTTCACTTGTGTCCCTCATTGTAGGAAAAGAGAGCCCACAATAAGAGGGAAAGAGCAAGGACAGGAGGAGGGCCACCCTCAGTAGCCCAGCTCACCACCTCAGAGGAGGCGGACCTGGAAATCGCCAGGATCGAGGATGATTCCCAAGTGGGCGCATCACAGCAAGCTGGTGACAGAGTAGTTTGACATCTCTCTCATTGAAATTGCATGAGTCACTGATAATTATTCTGATGCTCTAACAGATTGACTCATGATCATCTGCAATATTCAATGTGCATGTAACCTTTACCTCACATCTCCAACTCTTTCCTTTACTCCCCCACAGGACCATCGACAGCCCCCGTCCCCACTGTCCAGGAGGAAGAGCCTGAGCCACCAGACTCCTCAGCGAAGCTGCAACCTCTGAGGGTGTAGCGTCAGCAGCATTCATTGCACCCAGCACCAGTGCAGACAGTCACACCTCGGTGGGACATTCGCGAGATAGAGTAGTGTTGTCACCTGGTGTATCACAGATCACAAGTGAGCATCAGCAGATGGTGGAGACAGGGACAGCAGTGGAGAGTCCTCGTCGGTGGGCGCAGGACTCTGCCACCTCGGCTCAGCTGCATGTTGACCCTGTGCCTCCGGGTCCATCCAGAAGGGGAGCGGTGCTGGAACTCCAGGAACAGGTGCTGGAGTCTCTGGCAGGTTTTGTCTCCAGGGTCGCTGCGAATGTGGAGTGAATGGAGGTCATCGCTAACATGAGCAGAGCCTTTGTGGAGGCATTGGCGCATGAACGCATTACCACGGAAAGGATGGCAACTTCCGTGGAAAGGATGGCTACCTCCATGGTAAGGCTGCCTACCATAGAGGAGAGGATGGCTACAGTAGAGAAGAGGATGGCTACGTCCATGGAGGAGCTTAGTCGCCAGGGTATGGAAAACATGGTAATTGTTCAGAATAGACTGACATCTCTTGAGGAGCGATGGTCAGCTATTGAGCAAACAAACCAGACCTTCATGCAAGTCCTCAGGAGTAGGGCTTCCAGTAGAGAAACAGGTCCTCATGGCCCCCCTGAAGTGCAGCAAGGTGCTGTCAAGCCACTTGCTAGCTCTGAAGTGGGGCTGACCCATGAGAGGGATGTTGGTGGCAGACAACAAGTAAGTGGGGGCTCCTCTCCAAGCACTCACATGACCATGCCACTGCAAAGCCCTCGGTCAGAGCCCTACCTGAGTCCCCACTCAACTGAGATCGGCGTCTCAACCCCTGCACAGCCGCAGGAACAGCAGACTGTTGCCGAGCCCTCACAGGTTCAGAACCCCAGAGGATGCCCGCCAAAGGTGTCGAGACAGGAGCAGCAAGAAAGTGAGCAAGGGGCCTCCACATCTGCTGAAGTCACAGGGGAAGCACCACATAGGAGCACGCGTAAGAGGAAGATACTGCACAAGTAGTCACAAGGGTAGTTACTTGGGTGTAATGTTATGTTTAATTTCGAAAAGCCATCAGTTGGTTATTGTCATTAAAAATTCTGATGGCAAATTGTTGGAGTTGTGGCGTGTGTCATTTCGCTAATGGGACTTCCACATTGAGGGCTTAGGATGACTTGCAATTGTCAATATGGTGGTCAGAGTGGTTCTTGGCCATTGTCGATGGTCTGATAAGAAGTGCAAGGGGTGGTGGTGTGGGTTGTTTGTCAGCTTCACCTCTGACTCCTTTGAGCAGTTTGAATCGCTCCCACTCCCTTTTGTTCTAGACTTTGGAGTTATTTGGGGGTTGTAATAAACTTGCAACAGACACCTGGGTCAGTCAAAAGAATTCAGATCTTTATTTTGAGACAGGAAAATATACAATACAAGAAAACTTAGACTTTAAAAGGGTGGGGAACACACGGTATAAGCGAGGGAGAATTACAATACACAAAACCCCTTAACCTCCCAACCCCACTACACCAGCTAGGCTGGAATCCAGAGGACCAGGAAATGCTCACCAAAACGATATTCTTGACAGTTGTAGAGGTTCGCGATTTCGGGGTTCTCTTTAGTTGTGGTGGTTGGGGCCCGCCGTACCTCGGACGTGGTAGAAGACTGCACCTGCGTTGGGTCTTCAGTTTGGGTTTGTCCGCAAATGCGGTTAGTCGCACTGATGGATCTATCGGGTAAGTTCCAAATTTCCTTTGGTTAGGGCTAGTTTTATGGTCTTGTTTGTCCAAATGTTACCCAGGGGTAAGTCAGACTAGCCTGTAGAGTGGAAACAAGTCTTGGGATCGTGAGTTTTTCAGCGGTTGGTTTCTTGTTGGTCACGGTGGCCCAATATTACCTGGTTGGTGGTAATATTGGCGGTTGTTGGTTTCTGTAGGCCTTTGGTTGCCGCGATCTCTGTTTCTTCTTTCTTCCTTCAAGTCTCCGATGATGATCTCTCTCTTGAGCTGGTTGGCTGAACTTGAACTTGTCTTCTGAGCTGACTCGAACCGGTGACGAATTTCACTGACTGAACTTGTCTGTACTGTTTGAACTGAAAATGCAGGCCTCAATTATACTAATTTGGGGCCTGGCTTATCTGACTGCCAAATCTCGGGTTTCTTTGTTAAATTTGGCAGGCTCGTTATTTTTAACGTGTTTTAAAACTTTAATGAGCTTCGGGGATGGCCCATCCAAACTTAACAAGTTTAGGGGATGGCTCATCTAAACTTAATCGGCCTTTAACTGGTTTCGGGATTGCCTTGAAACCAGTTAAAAAATGTAAAACGTTTGTCAATCTCTTTAATTGGTTTTGGACTATGGTTTGTTTGTGGTAACTATAATGTTCCTTCCTTTGTACTGCTGAGGACATGTCCTGTTTATTCGATACCTGGCTCTGCAACTTCTCGGTGGGAAAACAGGCTTCATTGTCCTTATGTAAAACTGGGGCGGCCCTGGACATTCCTTAGACAGTCCAATATCCAAACTCGGGGGGCCCACTCTCCTCCCCTTTGTCCCAGCCTTTTGCAAACCTGAACATGGTTTTTAAACCAGCCAAAACTTCCTGGGATTTTTATTTTAAATCCCTTTGGCCCAATAACTCCTTAAAACAGTCCACAATCTCTTCCTTAATTTAACTCTTTGAAATTCTTCTGTTTGACCCAACCACATTTTTATCCTTTTTACAGATTTCTTCTGTAATGTTCCAAAATCATTTTTTTTTAAAAGACTTTCCTTCTGTTCTGGGGTTGTGCAGAAATTTTCAAACCTTACACCCCCCCCCGCCATGATGCTTTATAACACTATAGTATCATGCAGGTGTGAGCAAAAATTCTGATCCTCGGGAGCCAACCTTCCCCTGTATTACCTAAACTAATACCCAAAACAAAATACTCTCCCATTCCCTTTTGGTGCAGTGTTTATCAAAATACACAAAGTAAAAACTTTTATTACATTCACATCCAAGCATGGAGGGGGTCCAACACCCCTGCACCACTTGGAGAAATCATACACACAGGAAAAATAAATTGACACACACACTCGTCCAACTTCATTTTTAATCACGTTCACGGTTGTTTTTATACCTGGGCATAGCCTTTATTTTTGTTTTTGTCCCATGCTCCCTCATGCTGAGAGCGGAGCATTTGTTCCCTTCCTTTGCACTTCGCACACAACAGATAGAAAACTATTCCCAGCTGGCAAACCACTAAAATGTGCGGAGCCAGCCTAATCCAAGAGGGGACTTCTATATTTTCAAAAATGTCCCACCAGGGTGGAACCACAATATCCAATATCTTGGCCCCTATCTCTACTGTCTTCTGCTCTAATGTATAGAAATGTTTCTGTGAGATGACCACTGCTTTTAATAGGGCGGTAAGATGTTCTGGTAGAGGGGGAATCTCATAACCGAAATGTGTTACATAACTTTGCAGGTTGGTAATATTTTCCCTGACAGTGAGGTGAACAGTCGAGGGTTCAGGGATGGGTACAATCTGTTCCTGGGCCACTTGAACTTCTGCCTCGGGTTTAAAAGAAAAACTGCTGTCACTCACTGGACACCAGATGTACTGTCCATGCCGGTAGTGGGCCGCGCTTGTGGTGACACAATATGTCCCACCCGCTATGAATGCTACCTGAGGGGAAACATGGTCTTTTGCCATTACCTCCATGGTACAGTTCACAGGTCGTGCACCAGCAGCTTTAAACCCGCACTGTGGTCTCGAATAGGCATTCAAGTGCTGGGGACACAGGATTATGTGTGCTCCCCGGCTCGGACACCCGGAGAGGCCTGTACCTGTCATAGCGTGCTCCCACTTCATGTCATAAGGTGGGACCTCTGTAAAACGGATGTGTGCACCCCCCTGAATGATCCCAATGTTCTCCACCCTGTATACCGGTGCGAGTCGGGCTGTCCCACCCATGACCGGCATCCTCACTACTATCCCCATGATAGTGTGATTGGAACGTCCACAATCCACTGGGACAGGGTAGGCTTCAGAAGCTAGCCGGAGTTGACACGGGCTCAGCGAATTACTAAACAGGTGGAGGGCTGCGAGGTGCTTGTTGCTAATCCAGGAGGGGACTAAACCTTGTTTCAAATCCTCCAGGTTGCTGCGGCCCTCACCCAGCAACCATGCCCCGTATAGCACGCACACCTCATTCTGTGCAACTTGATCCGAAGTATTCCTGTCTTCCCGTATAAGTGCATTTACTGTTTTGGCGTGTCTCTCCAGCTCAGCTATTATCTCCTTTAAATGGACCATCATAGCCTGGTCCTCATGCAGCTCTGAGCCCACCACTGTGTTCTCCTCTGTTAGGAGTTTTCTTAACTGGGTCTTTAAACCATTTATCTGGGTTTGTAACTCTATATCATCTAAGCACGGTGGCATAGTGGTTAGCACTGTTGCCTCACAGCGCCAGAGACCCGGGTTCGAATCCGGCCTCGGGTGACTGTCTGTGTGGAGTTTGCACATTCTCCCCGTGTTTGCGTGGGTTTCCTCCGGGTGCTCCGGTTTCCTCCCACAGTCCAAAGATGTGCAGGTTAGGTTGATTGGCTATGATAAATTGACCCTTAGTGTTAGGGGGATTAAACACGTGGGGTTACAAGGATAGGGTGGGATATGTGTTGGTGTAGGGGTTACGGGGATCGGGTGGAATATGTGTCGGTGCAGGCTCGATGGGTCGAAATGGCCTCTATCTGCACTGTGGGGTTTCTGTGATCTGTGATGTGATAAGTTGTTTATCACTGAGGACCCTGTACTATAAGCTGTAAAAATGTCATTCCAGGTCCCCCTTCTTTGTCTCCCCACGCCCATATTATTTTCAGGATGTAAACTGTACAGCTTCGCTTTGTCCACATTGGCAAAGTCGAACTCATAAAATTTTCTAAACATTTCCTTCTACAGGGCTTGGTGCAACCATTCTGTCTCTTTAGGGCACCGCTCAGGTAAGTGCACCTCGGTCGTGTTCAGGGTCACTGAGGCCACTGCATAGTGTACCCCCTGGTACAGCAGCTTATCTGTTGGTACTAGGACTAAATCATTCCCTGGTCCCTTGGTGGTGGTAGGACACCACTGGACTATAGTCCATGATGTTGTGGTCGTGGGCAGGGGCTTTCGGGGGCGGGTTACAAGTTCAGTGGCATTCACTGGGATCTGGGAGTGTGGGACCGTGCACGCATGCAGGCTGGAATCCCATTCCACCCCCTCCACGGCATCTTGCCATTACTGGTGGAAAATGATGGATACACCTGTGGGGCAGACCTTCTCTGATCCCCACATACAGATATAAATCCCCTGATCCAGTTCCCACCACTTGTCCCAGCACACACTCAGTCCCCCTCGGGTTCCTGTAATCGTCCGATGGGTATTGTTCCCCAATCGTTCCCAATTGACTGCGGGGTTTCCTATATCCTTGCTCAGCTTCCTGAGCCACCACCACCTATCCAAAGGAATCTGTCCCTTGCATGTCAAACATACACGTTTTTCCACGGTGACACTGACCCTTGTGGCAACTGTAGTGTATGTAACCGTTCCACCTTTAAGAGAACTGTTCCACCTTTAAGAGAACTATTTTAAGAGTTGCACTACTTTATCTTGGCTGCTGTATACTGTAATACCGGTGGTGACCACACCGGTATATAAGTGCTGTGTAATGATTTATTGGGCAGTTCCGCCCTGACCTTCGACTAGTAAAGACCTGTTAAAAGTTACTCTTGTGGTCTGTGTAGTAATTCTCATTATAACACACAGACTTAACAGTGGCGATGAGTACGATCTTACCCTGCGGCAGAGATACATCCAAGGCAGTTTAACGGGCGTCGAGAAGAGGCATCCGCCCTCATCATTCTGCTGAGAGAAGACTCGGGTCTGCAGAGCAAAGGAAGAATTCTGACATGAAGCCTTCCATCAGCAACAGGCAGTGATCATCCCTTCTATCACGGTGGTGGGTAAGCCGATCAGCGACGAGCAGCAAGTCGGCCACGTTGGCTGTGAAATAGGGGAGGGAAGAACGGAGGATATAAGGGCGGAGAACTCGACCACGGCTGGGGAAAAGAGCCGGACAGAAGTCGGGGCCAGAGGCACTGAGACTGGGGCAGCGTAGGGCACGGAAGCCGCGGTGAATGCAAACGCAGCCGATGTGAGAGACCAGGCAACAAGCGGGCTGGGAGGCGCAACAGCGTCGAGAGAGAGCTCGACCGCGACCGGTGAAAAAGGCCGGGCAACTACCGAGGCCGCGAGGCGCAGCGACCGGGATCGTAAGGCGCGGGAGAAAATTTAAAAAAAACGCGGAGAACTCAGCCGCAGCCGGGGGGGGGAAAGGACCGGACTGCAAGAGGGGCTGGGAGGCATGATTTGAAAACCGCTGGGGAGGGCAAATGCAGCAGTACGGCAATCGCCATTACAGCCAGCGGGGGAGAAAGGCAAATGCGGGAAACCGCCATTTTCATAGGCGGGGGAAGAAGACGAGCGCGGGAAACCGCCATTTTGAAAAAAAAATAAAAGAAAAATTTCTTTTTGTCTCTCAAGAAGATTGCGAGGATGCCTAAGCGTGGTAACATCAATGATTTCGATCCCGATGTTGAAGATTGGGCCACGTATGTAGAACGCATAGAGATATAGTGTAAGGCAAATAAAATATCAAATGAAGATAAAGCACTAACCTTACTAAACTCAATGGGTGTGAAGACATACGGGCTATTGAAGCATCTTCTATCACCAGCTAAACCGGCGGATCAGACTTTCGCTAATATTGCTGCTGTCCTGAAGAATCATTTGAACCCCGCACCGCTGATGTTAGCGGAACGATTTAAATTTTATGCGAGAACGCAACTGAAAGAGGAAAGCAACGCGGAGTATTTAATTGAACTGCGTAAGCTAGCGAAATACTGCCAGTTTGGGGAAAGCCTGACAGAGGCACTGAGAGACAAATTCGTGTGTGGATTGTCGAAAGAAGGAACACAAAAGCGGCTGCTTGAAGAGAATGATCTTACACTTGATAAGGCTGTCACTATTGCAGCATCGCATGAAGCCGCAGCGAGAGGCACTGCAGAAATGCAGCTGAAGGCAGCGGTACTCAGCGTAGATCAAATGGCTTTGGGTACAACGAAATGTTATCGTTGTGGAAAGACAACACACGATCAGAACCAATGCTGGTTTAAAAACCAGGAATGTAGAAAATGTGGCAAGCTTGGTCACATAGCTAAAGTATGCCAGTCAGGAAAGAAGACCAGCAACAAAAAGTCACCGCAGGAAAAGTGCAGAAAGGTACATAAGGTGGCTGAGAAGAGTTCGGATGAACAGAATTCGGACTCAGACTCCAACAGCAAGGAACTGGGTAGTCTGAGAATTCACAATGTGAGTAAGGAACCTGACCGACAAACTATCTGGGCCACACTGCAGATAGCAGGAGTCCACGTGAAGATGGAATTGGACACCGGATCAGCGTTGACGGTCATGAATAAGCAAGATTACAAAAGGTTATTCAAACATATTCCCCTACGGGATACGAAGATAGTATTGCAGACATACACGGGGCAAAGAGTATACCCCATCGGAAAGATAAAAGTCAAGGTGGTACACCAGGGTAAAGAACACCAAGGAATGGACATATATGTACTACCTGAGGGAGGTCCACCACTTCTGGGACGGGAGTGGATCAGGAAATTAAATATGGACTGGCACTCCCTAAAAGCAATAACGGTAATTTCCGGAAAAAACAAAGATGTCAAACCTGCACGATTGTCCAGAATATTGGATGAGGGCATATGCAGCAGTGACAGTGACAAAGCAGAGAGTGAGAACTCGGTGAAGATAATCAGCTCAGACTCTGGAACTGATGATGGTAAGACCAGCCCATGTGCAAAAGACAAGTCTAAAATGGACTTGCAGACTAATGATGGAAAAACGAAGGAGTGCATAAATGCTTCAGAAGAGAACAAAGTATCAGAACAGAATTCCACTGAACAACAACAACATAGTTTGACAGAGAATTCTGAGTCTGTCCAGTCTACAGACATGCACATTTCTGAGGAACACCGGGCTCGAACTCAACTCAATTTCAAACTACAACAGCAATTAGAACAAATGATTCGCCGTTTTGAGCAAGAGATGAATGCAAAGAAAAAGTTCTTTGATACAGAGTGGGAGAATCTGGAAAGACAGCAGAAGCAGCTGATTGAGAAAATGGAACAGGAACACACAAACCGTCTGCGCGATGAGGCCAAATGAATCAAAGCTGAGCAAGAAAGGGAATATGTCAAATTCATCGATCAGTTGAAAGCTAAGAAGAAAGAGCACCCTTTTGTGAACAATGTCAGCAGTAATAAGCCACTCAGGGAATTGGTGGCAGAGGCAAAAACTGAAGATGCTGCAGAGATCAAGTTTGTTGCTGAAAGCGCTACTTCCAGAGCTTTGCTTCGAATTAAAGAATTGCCAGTTAAATTGTGAAACCCTTAAGAGAGAAGATTGGCATAGAGAAACATCGTGTCATTTTCGAATGCAAGGTTTCCAGGCCAAATGCTGCTGTCAAGTGGTATTACAAAGACAAAGAGATTCATCCCAGTAATAAATATGAGATTGTGAGTGAAGATGTGTACAGGAAGCTCGTTATTAATAATGTCGCTTTTGAAGATGAAGGCAACTACATGTGCGATGCCATAGATGACCAAAGCACAGCAAAGTTATATGTAGAAGAGCAATCAATTGCCATCATTAAACCCATATGTGATGTGGAAGTGACAGAGCCAAGTGACGCCATTCTTGAGTGTGAGCTTTCAGTTGCTGACGTGAAGCCTCCAAAATGGATACTCAGAAATCACAGAAACCTCACAGTGCAGATAGAGGCCATTTCGGCCCATCGAGCCTGCACCGACACATTTCCCACCCCCGATCCCCGTAACCCCTACACCAACACATATCCCACCCTATCCCCGTAACCCCACGTATTTAATCCCCCTAACACTAAGGGTCAATTTTATCATAGCCAATCAACCTAACCTGCACATCTTTGGACTGTGGGAGGATACCGGAGCACCCGGAGGAAACCCACGCAAACACGGGGAGAATGTGCAAACTCCACACAGACAGTCACCCGAGGCCGGATTCGAACCCGGGTCCCTGGAGCTGTGAGGCAACAGTGCTAACCACTATGCCACCATACTAAATGGTGAAATTCTTCATGCTTCTGAAGATGTGGACATTGAGCATCGTGGCACTATTCATCGTCTCACTCTGAAAAAAAACAACTTGTAAGATGACCGGCTTGCTGCAGTTTATCGCAGGGAAATCAAAATCTGAGGCGAGGCTGACTATTAAAGAGCCTCCGTCAAAGGTAGTCAAAGAACTACAGAACATTACAGTGGAAGAGAAGCATTCTGCTACTTTGAGCTGTGAGTTTACACCTACTTCCAAGATGGTCAGATGGTACAAAGACCAGAGCTTAATCGAATCTTCTGACCGATACAAATTTAAACAAAATAAGAATGTGGTAGAACTTACCATTACAAATCTCACACCCAAAGACGCTGGTGAATATAGCTGCAAATCAAGTAATGCACAGACCACAGCCACACTCACAGTCGAAGCTCCAAAAATAGAAATAATAAAACATTTGGAGGACGTAGATACTGAGGAGGACAGCAATCTAGTATATTCATGTGAGTTGTCCCATGATGATGAAGATGATGACTCATCTGAACCATTATCACCCCTACCAGGTCACGCACGTGGTCCCTCCGAACTGAGCCAAATCAGTCTGGAAGCAGAAAAACTTCCCAAGGTACTCGAGCCTTTAGAAGTCAACAATGCTGGTTCTGAAGTTACGAAAATTCAAGCTGTTAAGTCCAGTGAAGGACTATTAGATAAGTCACCCCAGCAACGAAAACCTACTACACCACCGAAAACTACTACACCACCGAGGCGCTATCCAGACCGAGTCAGGAGGCGCAGGAGGCGCCGCCTCAGAGACTGAATCTGTGAACCGTTTTTACATGAAGTTGTGTATATATGTTATGATGTTATGTTTAATGGGAAATATATACTGTTAAGCTAAAAAGGGAGGATTGTAGTGTATGTAACCGTTCCACCTTTAAGAGAACCGTTCCACCTTTAAGAGAACTATTTTAAGAGTTGCACTACTTTATCTTGGCTGCTGTATACTGTAATACCGGTGGTGACCACACCGGTATATAAGTGCTGTGTAATGATTTATTGGGCAGTTCCGCCCTGACCTTCGACTAGTAAAGACCTGTTAAAAGTTACTCTTGTGGTCTGTGTAGTAATTCTCATTATAACACACAGACTTAACAGCAACGACCTGTACCCTGGGGCACGGGAGAGAGGCCTCCCCGTACATGAACCCGGTCTGGCTGGAGTACTGAGTCGAATTGGACCCCAGCCACCCTGGCCACCTTCCCTCGTGGAAGTAGATGGCGAGCTCCTCCACACCCCGTTCGCCACCCCCTGCTGTAACGATCGATGCTCTCTCTCCTGAACACCCATCGATATGGGAGTTCTCCACGTCTCCTCGATCACTAATGCTCACCCCTACCATGGCAAGCAGGAGCAGAACCTTCCTCATCCCGACTTCCTCTCTGTAGGGACACACAAACAAAATAGCCATGTCCCGAAGGTTCTCTGGCCTGACACAGTTATCAAAATTCAAAACTTAAACTTATACTAAAATGAAAAATTAAACCACTAAAATCCCAAAACTTCCAAACTGTAAAAACACTTAAAATACTTCAGAAAGCTATATACATCTGCCACCCATCTCCGGACGGCCAGGCTAATTCCTGATTGGTCTGTACCTTTTATGGAATCTGGGCAGCTTGTACGCCTGGGCGTAAGGTGCCCTGTGCTACCGGACCCGAAGAGTCCTTCTTAAAACAACTTGGAGTTTTCCTGACTCCCAGTTAACCAGGGGAGTGTGCCTTCCTGAGCTGCAACACACTACCCCCTTTCTTGTGGCTGCCGAGTCCCTATCCTGTCCTGTGGGTTCCCCGCAGCCTGATGCCGCAGGCTGGGGACCCTTCTCTCTCTCTTTGCCCAACACTACCTCTCCTGTGAGTCCCTCATCTTTGGAGGCTGTAGGCTGGGGATCCGTATCCCTAGACTTGTCCCTGACCTTTGGTTTTCCCTTCCTGCTAAGGGATCTCCTGGGGCTGGACCGGTCTCTAAAATGACACTCAGGTGACCAAGGTACTCTGGGCTGTGGTGTGCGAGGAGACCTCCTTTAGGCTCCAGATACTGGGAGTGTACCTGAGTCCCACTTAATTGGTGGGAGGGCCTCTCCAGTCACACAATTCACTGCCCCCACCTTTGCGGTCTGTGAGTCTGCCACAGCTGCAGGCGGCTGCTCTCTAGCCTTAGTGCGGTTAACCCTTGCTGACCGTTCTCCACTCTCCGCCTTAAACAGCTTCCACTGATTAATGTGGAACCACTTTGTGCGGTGGGGCATCTTGATTGCATACACCATGGGGCTTGCCTTGTCCACAATGCTGTGTGGTCCCATATATATGATGTGCCTCAATAATTCCGAGACTCGAAGGTAGCAGAACAAAACAAGGCTTTTATTAACTTAGAACGAAACACGTAAGCGAGAGAGATGTCGTCCTTCTGGAGATTGGGGCTAGACTGAAGCTAGCTTACAAACGGGGCCAGATATGGGCGGAGCCCTACACACAGCACATTCCAGCACATTCCAGTATACAATACAGCACATTCCAGTACACAATACAATGAGGTCTGGGGGAAGGGAAATGACACTGAAACCGATCTCAGTCACAGGCAGTGATGAATGGAAATATTTCATCACATTCACCCCTTCTATAGATTTAGTCTGTTCAGGGGTTTGATAGTCCTCTGCGACCGACGTGGCTGTTGCGGTGCCACGGGTGTTGGCTGGGTGTCCCCGGTAGCCTCCTGGGTCTCTGCCGGGGGTGCCGCCAGGGTTGTTGAAGGGGTAGTTGGTGGGGGTGCCGTTGGTCGGTGTTCTTCCGGGGGTGATGAAAGAGTAGTGGGTGGGTAAGAGTTGCTGTGATCGTCGTTGCCGCTATTGCCGTGGTTGCTGTCGATGCCGGCTGGGGCGACGTCTTTTATGGACACGGTGTCCTCCCTTCCGTCGGCGTGCCGGACATATGCGTATTGGGGGTTGGCATGGAGTAGGTGTACTGGCTCCACGAGAGGGACCGTCTTGTGGCCCCTCACATGCCTTCGCACGAGTACCGGACCTGGGGTGGAGAGCCATGACGGCATGGATACGCCTGAGGTGGATTTCCGGGGAAAGACAAACATTCGTTCATGAGGCGTGGTATTAGTGGCCGTACACAATAGCGACCGTATCGAATGGAGCACATCCGAGAGGACTTCCTGCCAGCGGGAGATAGGGAGGCCCTTGGTCCTTAGAGCTAGAGTGACTGCTTTCCATACTGTCCCGTTCTCTCGCTCCACTTGGCCGTTACCCCGGGGGTTGTAGCTGGTGGTACGGCTCGTGGCGATCCCCCTGGACAGCATGTACTGGCGTAGCTCTTCACTCATGAAGGACGCCCCCCTATCCGTATGGATGTAGCTCGGCATACCGAACAGGCAGAACAGGCTGTTGAGGCATTTAATGACCGTGGCGCTGGCCATGTCTGGGCAGGGGAAGGCGAATGGGAACCGGGAGTATTCGTCCACAATGTTCAGGAAGTAAACATTGCGGTCGACGGATGGGAGGGGGCCCTTGAAATCTAAGCTGAGCCGCTCAAAGGGCCGTGTAGCTTTGATTAAGTGGGCTCTATCTGGGCGGTAGAACCGAGGCTTGCACTCGGCGCAAGTGCGGCAGTTCCTGGTCAGGGACCGAACTTCCTCAATCGAGTAGGGTAAGTTACGGGACTTTATGAAGTGGAACAGCCGCGTGACCCCTGGGTGGCAGAGGTCGTTGTGGAGGGTCTGTAGCCGATCCCCGGTGGCGCTGGCACACATCCCTCATGAGAGGGCATCAGGGGATTCGTTAAGGGCCCCTGGCTGGTAAATGATGTCATACTCGAAGGTGGAGAGCTCGATCCGCCACCTAAGAATCTTATCATTTTTAATCTTCCCCCTCTGTTTATTATTGAACATAAACGCTACCGACCGCTGGTCGGTAAGTAGGGTGAAGCGTTTGCCGGCTAGGTAGTGGCGCCAGTGGCGCACTGCCTCCACGATGGCTTGGGCCTCCTTTTCCACGGAGGAGTGTCTGATCTCGGGCCCTTGGAGGGTCCTCGAGAAGAAAGCTACGGGCCGCCCCGCCTGGTTGAGGGTGGCCGCCAAGGCGAAGTCAGACGCATCACTTTCCACTTGAAATGGAGTGTTCTCGTCCACTGCCCGTAGCGTGGCCCGCTCAATATCCTGCTTAATGCTTTTGAAGGCGGCGTGGGCCTCAGCAGAGAGCGGGAAAGAGGATGCTTTCAAGAGGGGGCGGGCTTTAGAGTCATAGAGTCATAGAGTCATAGAGTAATACAGCACGGATAGAGGCCCTTCGGCCCATCGTGTCCGCGCCGGCCATCAAGCCCTGTCTAATCTAATCCCATATTCCAGCATTTGGCCCGTAGCCTTGTATGCTATGGCATTTCAAGTGCACATCCAAATGCTTCTTAAATGTTGTGAGGGTTTCTGCCTCCACAACCCTTTCAGGCAGTGAGTTCCAGACTCCAACCACCCTCTGGGTGAAAAAGTTCTTTCTCAAATCCCCTCTAAACCTCCCGCCCTTTACCTTGAATCTATGCCCCCTAGTTATCGACCCCTCTACTAAGGGAAAAAGCTCCTCAGCATCCATCCTATCTATGCCCCTCATAATTTTGTACACCTCAATCATGTCCCCCCTCAGCCTCCTCAGCTCCAAGGAAAACAAACCCAACCTGCCCAGTCTCTCTTCATAGCTGAAGCGCTCCAGCCCTGGTAACATCCTGGTGAACCTCCTCTGCACCCTCTCTAACGCGATCACATCCTTCCTGTAGTGTGGCGACCAGAACTGCACACAATATTCCAGCTGTGGCCTAACCAGTGTTTTATACAGCTCCATCATAACCTCCTTGCTCTTATATTCAATGCCTCGGCTAATGAAGGCAAGTATCCCATATGCCTTTTTTACCACCTTATCCACCTGTTCCGCCGCCTTCAGGGATCTGTGTACTTGCACACCCAGATCCCTCTGACCCTCCGTCTTGCCTAGGGTCTTTCCATTCATTGTGTATTCCTTTGCCTTGTTAGTCCCCCCAAAGTGCATCACCTCGCACTTTTCCGGGTTAAATTCCATTTGCCACTGTTCCGCCCATCTGACCAACCCATCTATATCGTCCTGCAGACTGAGGCTACCCTCCTCGCTATTTACCACCCTACCAATTTTTGTATCATCCGCGAACTTACTGATCATACCCTTTACATTCATATCCAAGTCATTAATGTAGACCACAAACAGCAAGGGACCCAGCACCGATCCCTGTGGTACCCCACTGGCCACAGGCTTCCAGTCACAAAAACAACCTTCGACCATCACCCTCTGCCTTCTGCCACTAAGCCAGTTTTGTATCCAATGTGCCAAGGCACCCTGGATTCCATGGGCTCTTACCTTCTTGACCAGTCTCCTGTGCGGGACTTTATCGAAGGCCTTACTGAAATCCATGTATACCACATCCACTGCGTTACCCTCATCCACACACCTAGTCACCCCCTCAAAAAATTCAATCAATTTTTCGGAGTAGTTGGGGACCCATTGGGAATAATAAGAAAATAACCCCAGGCATCTTTTCAGGGCTTTGGGAGTGTTGGGCAGGGGCAGCTCCTGTAAGGGGCGCAATCGGTCGGGGTCTGGTCCGATTTCCCCATTCTCCACCACGCTGCCTAGTATGCAGAGGCGCGTGGTGTTGTAAACGCACTTGTCCTCGTTGTCGGTGAGGTTGAGTTTTTGTGCGGTTTTCAGGAACCTCTCGAGGTTCGAGTCGTGATCCTGCTGGTTGTGACCGCAGATGGTGACGTTGTTGAGGTAGGGGAAGGTTGCCTGCAAGTGGTGGTCATCGACCATGCGGTCCATCTCCCTCTGGAAGACCGAGACCCAATTCGTCACCCCAAAGGGGACTCTGAGGAATTGGTAGAGGCGTCCGTTCACCTCAAAGGCGGTGTACGGGCGGTCCTCTGGTCTGATAGGGAGCTGGTGGTACGCTGACTTGAGGTCGATGGTGGAGAACACCCGGTATTGGGCGATTTGGTTCACCATTTCTGATATGTGGGGTAGCGGGTAGGCGTCTAGTAGGGTGTACCTGTTGATCGTTTGACTATAGTCGATCACCATCCGTTTCTTCTCGCTACCCCTTACCACTACCACTTGGGCGCGCCACGGGCTGTTGCTGCGTTCAATAATGCGCTCTTTCAGGAGCCTGTCTACCTCGATCGCGATAAACCGCCTGTTCTCCCAGCTGTACCTCCTGCTTTTGGTCGCTATTGGCCGGCAGTTAGGGGTAAGGTTCGCGAATAGCGAAGGCGGCTTTACCTTCAGGGTAGCCAGACCGCACACTGTGAGGGGCGGCTGGGACCCACCGTACTTGAGCGTGATGCTTTGGTGGTTGCACTGGAAATCCAGGCCCAAGATCACGCTCGCACATAGGTTCTTCCTGATTAATACTTTAAAATTATCATATACAGTTCCGTTAACGCACAATTGTACCGTGCAGTAACCCAGAATGGTCGATGTCTGGGTTTTGTCAGCCATAGAGATGGTACCCTGAGTAGGGACCACCTTTAGGGAGAGTTATTGTGCCAGTTCTGGGTGGATAAAGCTCTCCGTGTTTCCACTGTCAATTAAGCATTTAACCCGGCACCCGTTTACCTCGATGTCCACCATTGATCTGGATAGCGGGTGCGGCCTGGTCTGGTCCACTGTGACCGATGCCACTGTAGGGCCCTGATCGATACAAGATGGCGTCCATGCTGTCTGCTCACAAGATGGCGGACCCCACGAGGTCGGGCAAGATGGCGTCCAAGATGGCCGCTCCCACGGCGCACACGCGGCGGTGGCGGGTTTTCCGGCGGGGTTCCCTCTGCACACCTTCCCGAAGTGCCCCTTCTTACCGCACTTAAAGCAGGTGGTGCCTTTCGCCGGGCACAGGTTTCTGGTGTGCTTTGGCTGCCCGCAGAAGTAGCAGTTGGGTCCCTGACGCGTCGCGGCTGTCGTAGGGCTTCTGGGGGGAGAGCGGGGCCCAGCCGGTGTCGGGCTGTCGGGCGGGGAAGATGCCTTCCAAGATGGCGGCGCCCTCGGTGCACACGTGGCGGCGTGGACGGCGCAGGCTGAAGAGTAGGCGTCCGAGTTTCTCTGGGCCACATCCAGGGATCGCGCGGTGTCCGCAGCCTGTTTCAGGTCCAACCCCGTTTTTTCCAGCAGTCTTTGCCGGATGTAAGTGGAGCTGAGGCCTGTGATGAAGGCATCGCGAACAAGCTCGTCAGTGTACACCGCGGCTTTTACATCTCGGCACTTGCAGTCTTTGCCAAGCATTTTCAGGGTGCTTAGGAACTCCTCCACCGATTCCCCAGGTCGCTGTGCGCGGGTGGCGAGCAGGTGCCTATCATACACCTCATTCGTAGGCTGCTGGTAATGCGCCTTTAAGATGTCGCAGGCGGCCAGGTACGTCTCGGCGTCTTGGATGAGGGGGTAAACCCGGTGGCTTATCCAATTCCGCAGAATTCCGAGTCTCATCCTTGCAGCGTCCGTAGCGTCTTTGACGGCTGCGGAATTGTCCAGGAAGAATTCCATACACTCAAACCAGTGTCCGAAGCGTGCTGATGCGTCCGGAGCATGTTGATCCAAATCCAAACGTTCGGGTTTCAGGAGTTGATCCATAGTGTTGAAAAAATAAGTTAATAAAATTGATGTGCCTCAATAATTCCGAGACTCGAAGGTAGCAGAACAAAACAAGGCTTTTATTAACTTAGAACGAAACACGTAAGCGAGAGAGATGTCGTACTTCTGGAGATTGGGGCTAGACTGAAGCTAGCTTACAAATGGGGCCAGGTATGGGCGGAGCCCTACACACAGCACATTCCAGCACATTCCAGTATACAATACAGCACATTCCAGTACACAATACAATGAGGTCTGGGGGAAGGGAAATGACACTGAAACCGATCTCAGTCACAGGCAGTGATGAATGGAAATATTTCATCACATTATAATGGTTCAAAACTTCCCAACCGGGCAAAGTTTCTCACCATGACCTGATCCCCTATCTCCCACTCGTGGTGCCTGTTGGGTTCTAGCAGCAATCGGTTACTCCGATGCTGCTTTCCCATGTTACTAGCAGCCTGCCAGTGAATCTGTTTGAGGTGTTCAAACAGATTCCTGACAAAACTGTCCCGGTTCACCTCTCTGAGCTGACCGTCTGTCAGCACCGGTGCTAGCACATGGGTGGGGGTCCGCATAACCCTGCCAGTCATCAGCTCATGTGGGGAATAACCCGTGCTCTTTCACTGGCTGGCTCGGATCCCCATCATGACTAATGGTAAGACCTCCAGCCACTTCTTGGGTGAGTCTCCCGTTTCCTTTCTCAGCTTTTCCTTTATGGTACGGTTTAAACGCTCTACAGGACCTGATGACTGTGGGTTGTAGATGACGTGCCATTTCCCTTTAATGCCGAGTACCATGAGGGTCTCCTGCATGACCTGTCCGGTGAAGTGACTCCCTTGGTCGGACTCCACATACTGTGGGAGTCCCCATCGTGAGAACACTTCCCTGACCAGGATCTTAGCTGTACCCAAAGCGGTAGCTGTACGGCAGGGAAAAGCTTCTACCCACTTTGAGAACACATCCACCAGGACTAGGCAATACTTGTAGCCTCCCTGCGCGGTGGGTAGGGGCCCGATGTAATCGGTCTGGATCGACTGCCATGGTCCCTCTACCCTCCTGGTGTGTCCCAAAGATACCTTCCTTTTCTGGGCGTCAGGGTTATTGGCAGCACACACCAGACAGTCGGCACAGAACTCGCGGACCTGTTCCCTCAGTCCTGGCCACCATCCTGCCTGTTCCACCCTCTGCCAGGTGGCCTCAGACCCGGGATGCCCCGCTCCTGGACCCTCATGGGCCAGTTGGAAGAATTCCCTTCTGTGCTGCTGCAGCACTACCCATTGCTCCCCGCTGAACAGCATGCCTTCCTTGACGGTGATGGCTGCTGTACTCTACGGGCCCTCTACTTTTTCCCCTTTTGTGAGCGCGTCCAGGACGGCTCTGAGGATGGGATCCCTTACCTGGGCCTGCTTTAGGTCTGGGACCAAGGCTACCCCTTGTGTGCCTCCCTTGTCCTGAATTGTGGCTACCGACCCTGTCTCATAGGGGTCCCAAAACTCTCCTTCCCTAGCTCCCTGCTTGGCTAGTTCAACTGCCCTTTGATTCCCCACTCTCAAGGGCTCTGTTTTCGAATGGGCCTTAACCTTGTGGATAAAGACCTTCCCTTCTTTCCCTACTGCTGTCATGATTTTCTCCAGCAGAGAGCTTAATGGCCAGAGGTCTCCCGTCGGCAGAGGTGTATTCCCGACTGGACCAGATGGCCAGGTACTCCGTACACGAATTGTACGTAAACATGCTGTCCGAGCAAATCGTGTATGGGGTAGGGAATTTCTCTGGGTGTGTAAACATGTATACTACCGCGGACAGTTCAGCCTGCTGGGCGCTCATGGTGCTGGGGAGTTTAATTGCCAGGGCAATGTCTGCCCCTGGGTCATAAACTCCACACCCTGTGAGTCGCTTCCCAGCAGATACCGTGCTGGAACCATCCACAAAGACTTCGCGGCCTGTGGGGTGTATCCCGGCCCGAAAACCTATGTCGACTTCCCATACCCCTTCAATAGAACACCTGTGGGCCATCCCTGGATAGATCATGTTGGCTGCGAGCTTGGGCTCGCGGAAACCTTTCACCCTTAGATCCATCTGGGAGAGAAGCAGGGTCCAGCAAGCAATGCGGGCACTGCTCACTGTCCCATCCTTAATTCTCCCATCTAGGAGCATCTGGGTGGGCATGTGATGGGTGATGAGGGTGATGGGCGAGGTGCCTGTGAAAATCTATGATCTTTTCACAGCCCTGTGAGTGGCAAGGAGGTGCCTCTCACAGTTGGAATAGCCCTTTTCTACCTCTGTGAGTATCCTGGAGGAGTAAACCACTGGTCTGAGCTGACTGTGCCGCTCCTGGAGCAGCACTGCACTCAGACTGTCCCCGCTGGCTGTTACCTCCAAGAAAAACTCCTCCCCATCTATCGCCCCTAGAGCTGGTGCGGTCTGCAGATTTTTCTTGAGACTTACAAATGCTGCCTCGCAACCCTCATCCCAAACCCACTCCACTCCCTTGTGTAGGAGTCGGAGCAGAGGGGCTGCTGTGGCGGCGTAATCTTCAATAAAATCCCTGCAGTACCCTGTTAGCCCTAGAAAGGATCTCACTCCTGTCACTGTACTGGGGGCTGGTAACTCCTGTACTGCTTCCCTTCTGGCTTTATCTATGGCCCTTTCCACTGCTCGTACAGCCAGTCCTAGGAACTTGACTTCCTTTTGGCCGATCTGTACCTTCTTGGGGTTTACCTTAAACCCTTCCTGCTTCAGCAACTCCAGCAGTTCAGCCAGCAGTGGACCTTGTTCCTCTCCTTCATCAATGAATAGGAGCAGGTCATCCACATACTGGACTAACTGTCGGGGTCAGCTGAAGCCTTTGAAGCAATCTGCCATAAACTGGTGGAAGATGCTGGGGCTGTTGTGGAACCCCTGTGGTAGGTAGTTCCAGGTGTACTGTTGGTCCTTGAACGTAAAGGCAAACTTGTACTGGTCCTCTCTCCGCAGAGGGATGGACCAAAACCCGTTGGAAATGTCCAGCACCGTGAAGGTGGTCGCGGAGGCTGGAATACTTCCTATGAGGTCGGCAACGGCTGCAACCGTGGATGTACTGGCGGGGATGTTCCTATTGAGCACCCGATAGTCCACCATGGCTCTCCAGGAGTTGTCCAGTTTCCTAATTGGCCACAACGGAGAGTTTTCATGGGTGGCTATTGGTCTCAATACCCCCTGTTTGACCAGCGAGGTCATGGCCATTTCCATGTCCTTCTCTGCCTCTTTTGGGAAATTATATTGCTCTTGTGGTTGGGTCATGGGGTCCCCATCTACACTCACTTCTACCCCGTTCACCCTTCCACAATCATGCTTGTGGGTGGCGAATGCGCCGAGGTGAGCTCGCACAAATGCTTGGTACTCCACTGGAGTGTCACTGACCATTTGCTCGAGGTTGTAACCCACCTTGGGTTTTAGGGTACACAGGGTCCCCTTTCCCTGTTTCCCTGGGATAACTGCCACTTCACTCTCTTTGCCGGTGCATGCTCCCCACAGACAGTGGTTCCTAAGATCCACAAGGATCTGGTGGCCTATGATAAAATCAGCCCCCAGGATCCCCTTCCCTTCCTGTTCCCACTTCATTAGAACACAAGTCCACTTGGTGTGGAGTGCTCCTAAATGAATAGACAGTGGGACAGAAAGCGAGTCAACCTGCTCATTACCTGTGAACCCCACTAAGCTGTATGTAGGGGTCACAAAATCCCCTCAGCCCCCGAAGATCGGGAAATATTAATCCACATCGTGGATGAAGACCTGTGTGATTTAAATTGTCTCTGGGTTGGACAATGTTTTAAAACATACCCAGAACCGCAAAAGGCTGTGTTAAAAAGCTCGTAAGCTGGGCAGCACTTGGACACTGGAATCAAAGAACTTGTGAAAGTTGCACACTTTAAGATTGTACATTTTATTAAAAGATGTACTCTTGAGTTTTGGACTGTTTAAATTGCCCAGGGCATAAAAATGGCTGAACAGACCTCATGGAAACAGAATTTTAAAAAGGCAGCAGAACAGGACAGACAGGCTGTTAGCATATGAAAAAGCTCAGCGCTGCCCTGTAGTGGGTTTGAATGGAGCCCGAGCTGTCAGTCACCCTGTGGTACTGGGCGGGTCTGGTAACCTACAAGCTGTTTGTTTACACTGGGGAGTAGCCTGTTTGAATCAGCCAATCATCGGACAGCAAGCACAATGGGTTGTTTACACACATCCATTCACTGAAATTGACTCTACTACGTGATGTCTCCATGTATGAATGGAGGAAGTTAAAAGCCCTTCTCTTGTGTATTCGGAATTTTCGGCGCGAAATTGCGCACTGACCTTTTTGGCGCAAAAACAGCAGGGACTCCCAGGGTATAAAGATTAAGCCCAGGAAGTCCTCTCTCTCTCTTCTCTTTTACTCTTTGGACTGCAGGTGAGCAAGGCTTCTGACCCACTAGCAAGACAATCTAGTGAGAAGTAAAGGGGTGGTAATTTACAAGAACTGTTGCTAAGATTGTAAAATTAACATTGTAGCCATTTATCCCTCGTTTTGCCATCTGCCTTCCCCTGTTAAGCAATTTTACCGTGATTACTTTGATCATGTGGTGTAGTTTCTTTAGTTTTAATAAAATTTGACTTTCTTGTATCCAGACCATTTGTCCGTTTTTAATATCGCATTAATTATAAGTTACTCCAGTCAAAACTGGAAGGAGGGTTTAGCGATTTGAAAGCAATGATTGGAATTGGACACAGTGCAGTGGCAAGGCTGCCTGACCGGGTAAATTACTGTAAACCAGGTAAAGGATGCCTCCCTACAGTATGGGACCCCGTTAGGCAGAGGTGAGGCAGCGGGGTTACCTGAGTAGACTATGGTGCTTGAAGCTCCCGTGTCCAACAGATAGGTCCCTTTTACCTTTTCTACCTCCATCCTAACAAGCGGTCTTTTCCATACACCATACTCAAGGGGACACAGATAGACAGGCTGCGCTGGCTTTAGTCATAAGTCTGTGTTAACTGGGGGGGCAGATGGAGTTAAAGCACCCGTGGCTGTGGCTACCTGCTCTGGACCAGCCAACAAAACTCTAAGTGCAGCTACTATCGAATCTACTGTGGGGGAAGAGGTCTGTGTTTCTGCCTTTCGGACGGGAGCTGGGGCACCCTTTCCTGCAATATCCTTCCAAGGATTTTTACAGTCCCTTCTCCAATGTCCACTCTTCCCGCACCCGAAGCAGTTACGCCTCACATCGGAAGGGTTACCCCCTTCCTGGTGCCATTCCTTCTTACCCTGGCTGGGTTGAAACTCATGCACTTTCCCTTTTGTCTGTGGTTATTCCACCCCTCTACCGTTATGGTAAGCCAGGGTCAGTTGTCTGACCACGGTCTCCTCAGTGACCTGAGGGCCCTTTGGGTCGAAGCACAGCTCGGCCTTGGCTCTGATCCGTGGCAAACTGTTTGCTACCAGACTTCGGAGCCAGTGAGCCAGCTCATCCTGGTTCAAGTTAGCCCAGTCGAGATTCCCATTACAGGCACTCCTGTACATAGGCCACAGCCTGTCTGAAAGCTTGTGGGGTCTCCCCTGCTAACTGGGTAGTCTTCTCCACCTGGGAGAATGGATTACCATCATTCAGCCCCATCGCCTCCAGAACTTGATCACGGAGGGCAGCGTACCCTCCCTGTCCCTTCTTGCACTCAGCAGAGAGGGACTGGTACAACTTGCCATCCAAGGTGACCAGGAGCATCTTGGCCATTTCTGAGTTGTTGCACTCATTAATGCCTGCTGCTTGTTCCACTTCCAAAAAGTGGACTGAGGGATCTCCCTTGTGGGTGAGCTTACTCAAGTGGCTTACCATAGCCCTAAGCTGTTGGGTCTCATGGGGAATGACAAACTGGCTTTCAAGGGGCCACAGGCCCTCACCACCCCAGGGTGGGCCAAACCTTTGCTGTCGAGTCGGGCACATCGGCCCCGGTGTCGACCTTTCCTACATTTGTTTGCCCACTTCACCCTGCTGCCAAACTGAGTCAAAACCCGGCGCCACAGGTGGTGGTGGTGTGCACTCCTCCCTGTCTTCTCTACAGATTGCTTGTCCCTCCTGCTGCCCAACCGAGCTTTTCCCCAGTGCCACAGGTGACGTCTGCACAGTTTCAACTTCTACTTCCAGGTCTACCTGGGCTGCACCCGGGCTTACTAGGCATACCATGCCTTTTGCCCTGGACAGAGCAAGTTTTAAACTATCTATCTGTTTTTGACAGGGGCCGTGATCTCCCGCTTCAAACTCCCTACTGCATGCTACTTGATAAGCTGCCTTTATATTCCTATACTGCTCCTCCTGTTCCCTTAACTGTCTGGTTAGGCGAGTGTTCTCTTCTTTCAGTACCAGCTCATTTCCCTTTGCTTCAGTGACTTGACACCGAAAATACTCATGCCTGTTTCTGTGTTTCCCTACTAGCTGCAATTTCTCTTGATTCTGTGCTTGTAATTCCTGCAATAGTTCCTCCCCTGCTAAAGCTCTTGCCTGAGATAGTTTGGCTGCCTCCTGCAGCTCTGCTGTCAAAGCTGTTACCTGCTGGTCTAAAAGCTGGATCTGTCGTACGGCACAGACCAACCAGATGGCCTTCTCTACCGACTTCTTATGATCCTTGCTCTCAGTCCATTTGGCTGCAGCGTCAATGGGATGCCCAGCACGTAACAGACTGGCTACCAACTTCTTGGTGATATTCACCTTCTCAAAAACGTAAGAGGAAATCCTCTCTTCCATCTCTGTCCTTTCATCAAACACAGGGTCTACTGCATTACTTCCCTTTTGCCAAAGTCCTGCTACGGTCACCATGCTGTAAGGGGTGTGGTGTGGGTTGTTTGTCAGCTTCACCTCTAACTCCTTTGAGCAGTTTGAATCGCTCCCATTCCCTTTTGTTGTAGACTTTGGACTTATTTGCGGGTTGCAATAAACTTGCAACAGACACCTGGGTTAGTCAAAGAATTCAGGTCTTTATTTTGAGACAGGAAAATATACAATTAAAGAAAACTTATACTTTAAAAGGGTGGGGAACACATGGAATAAGCAAGGGAGAACTACAATACACAAAATCCCTTACCCTCCCAACCCCACTACACTAGCTAGGCTGGAATCCAGAGGACCAGGAAATGCTCACCAAAATGACTTTCTTGACAGTTGTAGAGGTTCGTGATTTCGGGGTTCTCTTTAGTTGTGGCAGTTGGGACCTGCCGTACTTCGGATGTGGTAGAAGACTGCACCTGCGTTGGGTCTTCAGTTTGTGTTTGTCCGCAGATGCAGTTAGTCGCACTGAAGGATCTATCGGGTAAGTACACAATTTCCTTTGGCTAGGGCTAGTTTTAGGGTCTTTTGTGTCCAAATCTTACCCGGGGTAAGTCAGACTAGCCTGTAGAGTGGAAACAAGTCTTTGGTTCATGAGTTTTTCAGTGGTTGGTTTCTTGTTGGTCGCGGTGGCCCAATATTACCTGGTTGGTGGTAATAGTGGTTAGCACTGTTGCCTCACAGCGCCAGGGACCCGGGTTCGAATCCGGCCATGGGCGACTGTCTGTGTGGAGTTTGCACATTCTCCCCGTGTTTGCGTGGGTTTCCTCCGGGTGCTCTCGTTTCCTCCCACAGTCCAAAGATGTGCAGGTTAGGTTGATTGGCTATGATAAATTGACCCTTAGTGTTAGGGGGATTAAATATGTGGGGATAGGGTGGGATATGTGTTGGTGTAGGGGTTACAGGGATCGGGTGGGATATGTGTCGGTGCAGGCTCGATGGGCCGAAATGGCCTCTATCTGCACTGTGGGGTTTCTGTGATTCTGTGAATATGGTGGTTGTTGGTTTCTGTAGGCCTTTGGTTGCCGCGATCTCTGTTTCTTCTTTCTTCCTTCAAGTCTCCGATGATAATCTCTCTCTGAGCTGGTTAGCTGAACTTGAATTTCTGTCTTCTGAGCTGACTCGAACCGGTGTCAAACTTCGCTGACGGAACTCGTCTGTACTGTTTGAACTGAAAAGGCAGGCCTCAATTATACTAATTTGGGGCCTGGCTTACCTGACCACCAAATCTCGGGTTTCTTCGTTAAATTTGGCGGGCTCGTTATTTTTAATGTGTTTTAAAACTTTAATGAGCTTCGGGGATGGCCCATCCAAACTTAACGAGTTTAGGGGATGGCTCATCTAAACTTAATCGGCCTTTAACTGGTTTTGGGATTGCCTTGAAACCAGTTTAAAAATGCAAAACGTTTGTCAATCTCTTTAATTGGTTTTGGACCATGGTTTGTTTGTGGTAACCTGTAGGGCTAATGTTCCTTCCTTTGTATTGCTGGGGACATGTCCTGTTTATTCGATACCTGGCTCTGCGACTTCTCGGCGGGAAAACAGGCTTCATTGTCCTTATGTAAAACTGGGGTGGCCCTGGACATTCCTTAGACAGTCCAATATTCAAACTCGGGGGGCTACTCTCCTCCCCTTTGTCCCAGCCTTTTGCAAGCCTGAACATGTCTTTTAAACCAGCCAAGTGCAGTGGTGACTTTGACGGCCACTGGTAAGGGGTGTCCACCTGCTCCTCTGGGCTCCATGTCTTGCTGCAGCATTGCGCAGATGTCACCCACTACCTGTCGCAAAAGTCGGAGCCTCCTTTGGCACTGCTGCTCAGTCATGTTGATGTAGCTGATCCTCTGTCTGTAGACCCTGTTTTGGGGGTATCTCCTGCACCGACGTGCTTCCATGCGCTGGCGCCTTCTGGCCTGTGCAGCTTCAGGTGGGTGAGCAGCAGCTTGGAGCTCCTGCTGTTGCTCCTGCAGTTGGTGCTGCTGTTGGTCCGGGTTCTGCCGCTGCCGCGGCTGGTCTTCATCTGAATCTGATGTCCAGGAGGAAAGGAAATAAATAGTTCCCATTCTTCTGGTATGTACCTCAGTTAAGGAAGCGCTCATTCAAGATGGGGAGCGGGGTTTCCCTGGAAGTCACACTGGAGATGGTTGTCAGGCTCCAAACTTCCACAACAATGAGTATGCCTGTTAAACGTTCCCCAGGCCTGAGACAACAAAGTTCTGCCACCTGCAAATGATGATTGGTGAAAACTCCTTTTTAATGGTGGAGCTGCAGCTGTTAGTAAGCAGTCCACTTGTGATGCTGCCAGGATTCACTGGCGTGTTCCAGAGGAGACGTGCAGCACGTGGGAAAAGTGTTAAAATCAGAAAGGCCTCTCAAAATGGGATTATAGAGGCAATTAAGTGGTTGTTAAGGGCCTTAAGGGCCTATCCCGCCTCTTGGAGGCAGAGGCGGGATGGAAACGGGGTCAGAAAACTCGCTTGTGGGAAAATTGCTTGAAGGCGGGATGGAGGCGGGATCGGACCCGCAAGCCATTTTTTTGATTTTACCACATCACATGTCTCCAATTGCGCCTCCTCGGGCCTGGCAAAATTGAGCGCTATGCCTCAGCTGTTGTTTCATATATATTAAATAGCTCCAGTATGATGTTGATACATCTTTTCTCATGCTGAAGCTTAAAGTTGCTCCAATGGTAGTGTGAAGGTAAAATGGCAGCCATACAACAGCCCTGCAAATCTTGCTCTTACCACAAACCATAAACATTTTCATTTGAATGATGCACTGTTTTTTGCCACGACTCAATTTGCAATCCCACAGACAAGCAAGATGCAAATGAGTACAGTCCAACACAGCTGCAGAATGACAGCCTTAAATGCATTGTGGGGGAATATGGATTTTAGTATCTGTTGGGAAGATCTGGCTTTCCCTTCTTCTCAAACTGGGCAAGGAATCAGGATGCGGTTTGAGGATAGCATTGAGAATTTTTCCTCTTTCCAAAATCTGTTGCTATTTCATTGCACTTTAACTGTTGTACCTGCAACATCGATTGGGTAGCTCCAAAGTCCTCTACACTCAGATCTGCCCAAAAGAACAACAACTTGCATTTATATAGCACTGTTTACATAGTAAAACATCCCAAAACCTCTAATACACTGAGTATTGGGTCAAAAGATGGGATCAGTACTGGATCCTGGATAGTCAGGCAAGATATGGGCAAGGATATATTTGATGTCTCATACAATGTATCAGCTCATAGAATTCTGTTTTTTTTAATCAGATAAAGTTACCTCATCCTGTAGAGTGTTAACATAGTTTCACTATATAATCAATGGTCCCATAATACTGAAGAAACCAACAATTGCATCAATGTCCAGATAGATTTACTCTTGTGCTCCAAGGTTACCAGGCAGATAAAATAGTAAACAGCCCACCTGAGCTGGGTACAGGTCGTTCCAAATACAGAAAGTTAACTGATACTAGGAACCTTTCTACTTAGAGGCATAAAATAGTTAATGATATCGCTACGTGCAAGGGTAGAACTACAGACGACGATTATAACTTCTCCGGAAAGTCAATACTAATATCTGTTTAGTTAATTTAAATCCACATCTCTCTTAACTTTCATCAGGCTAGAAAACTCCAGCAGCACAGATCTGGTGCTATGGTTGAATGACGGCCTGCACTTTAGCTTTAGAAAGATGAGCCAACTGAGAAATCTCAAAGTTTAGCTTTTGGATTCCTCAGACCAACTGCCCCTGAAGTCAGCCCTCAAACAGAAACCAGAACAAGAAGCTAAATCATCCATGCTAACCCTTATGTACTGCAAAAACATTGGGGATAATTTAGAATTTTGGTGATAGTGTAAAACGAGCAATATCAATTCAGCTGCCCATTATACATCTCTCCCGATTTTCATTTTGGGAGAGATGTGTAACGATGGCTGAATAGATAACACCCATTTTAAACTATCACCCAAAGTCAAAATTATCCCCTTTGCCTCCTCATTCATTTTCTATTCCAGTATCAGCAGCCACGTGAAGCAGAATGTGCTTGTTTGCTGGAAGGAACTTGTGCTCTTTCATGACTCTGATCTTTTAAGAACAGTTGAAATATGCATTAATTAACACCAGTGCTGAATTATTGCAGAAGTGTTGCTTTCTTTAGAACTATTAATAACACACCATAGTCAGTAATTACTGTAATGCAAGGATTTGATAAAGTTGGGAGATATTTTCTACTGGCAGTGGAGTTATTATTATGGAGAACCTCAGGCATGATGACAAATGTGCATTAAGAATTCCTCTAGTTGCTACACATTATGGCCAAAGGAATTTTTAACTCCATGACCTGAATACAAAAAAGGAAAAGGCAACATTGTTGTAATAAAACAAAGAAGCCTAGCATTGGAGGAACCATAGAATCATAGAAGCTAACAGCACAGAAGAAAGTACTTTGGCCCACCATACCTGTGCCGGCTCTTTGCTAGAGAAATTCAAAACAAATCTCAATGCCCTCTCTCTCCCTATAGCCTTGTATCTCTCTCTGCTTCAAATATTTAACCACTTTTCTCTTAAAAGAAGCAATGGTCTCTGCCTCCTCAAATACACCACCCTTGACCACTCTGTTTTTGCAACCAATTTCCACGCTCCCTTTCCTTTCAAAGTCCTTGAATGTGTTGTTACCTCCCAAATCCTTGCCCATCTTTCCAGCAACTCCATGTTTGAACCTTTTCAATTTGGTTTCATCCCCTGCCACAGCTCTGAAATGGCATTTGTGAAAGTCACATGTGACATCCTCTGTGACTTTGACCATGGTGCACTATTCCTCTTCTTCCTTCTTGACCTGTCTGCAGCTTTTGACATGGTTCACCACACCATACTCTACTAATGCCTCTCCTCTATTGTCCAGCTGGGTGAGACTGCCCTCATTTTTTTTCACTCTTACCTATCCAGTCATAGTCAGAGAATCTCCTGCAATGCCTTCTTTTCCCGCCCCCGCACCTTGCCCCCTCTTATTTCATATCTACATGCTGGCCCTCAGCGACATCATCCAAAGACACAATGTCAGGTTCCACATGTTCGCTGACGACACCCAGCTCTATCTTACCATCACCTCTCTTAACCCCCCCAAGCCTTTGTGTTGTCAGGCTGCTTGTCCGACATCCAGTCCTAGATAAGCCGAATTTCCTCCAATTAAACATTGGGAAAACCAAAGCAATTGTCGTCAGTCCCACCATAACTCCATTCCCTATTCACCAATTCCATACCTTCTCTGGTGACTGTTTCAAGCTGAACCAGACTGTTTGCAACCACCGGCTACTATTTGACCCTGAACTGAGCTTTTGACCCCGTAACCTCCCCATCACAAAGACCGCCTACTTCCACCTCTGTAATATCACCCATCTCCGCAGCTGTCTCAGCTCAACTGCTGCTGAAAACCTCATCCATGCTTTTATTACCTTCAGACTCAATTATTCTACTGCTTTCCTGGCCAATCTCCCATCTTTCATCCCCCATAAACTTATGCTCATTGAAAACTCTGCTGCCTGTATCTTAACTCAGACCAGCCTGTTCATCCATCACCCCTGTGCTCAGAGTGGATGTGCCAGTGGAATACATTGGATTTCTACTTACAGAAAAATAACAAACTTAGAAGGTCCTTGGGTACTGGGTGGCATAGGACATTACATTTTAACTTCTAGGTTTAAATCCAACTCAGATTAATGGCCTACTGATTGCTTATTCTTAGAAACATAGAAACATAGAAGATAGGAGCAGGAGTAGGCCATTCGGCCCCTCGAGCCTGTTCCGCCATTTAATGAGATCATGCCTGATCATCCAAATTCCGCACCCTGTCCCTGCTTTCTCCCCATATCCTTTGATCCCTTTAGCCTTAAGAAATATATCTAATTCCACAGGTTCACCACTCTCTGGGTGAAGAAATTCCTCCTTATCTCAGTCCTAAATGATTTACCGCTTATCCCTAGACTGTGACCCCTGGTTCTGGACTCCCCCGCCATCGGGGACATCCTTCCTGCATCTAGTCTGTCTTATCCTGTTAGAATTTTATAAGTTTCAATGAGATCCCCCTCTCATTTTTCTAAACTCTAACGAATATAAGCCTAATTGACTCAATCTCTCTTCATACGTCATTCCTGCCATCCCAGGTATCAGTCTGATGAATCTTCGCTGCACTCCCTCCATGGCAAGAACATCCATCCTCAGATAAGGCGACCAAAACTACACACAATACTCAAGACGTGGTCTCACCAAGGCCCTGTACAACTGCAGCAAGACATCCTTGCTCCTGTACTCGAATCCTCTCGCTATGAAGACCAACCGCCTTGTTGCACTTCCACTTTTCCCAATCTATTGCCATTCAGTTAATAATCTGTCTTCCTGTTTTTGCCACCAAAGTGGATAACCTCACATTTATCCACATTATACTGCATCTGCCCAATCACCCAACCTGTCCAAATCATACTGGAGTTTCTCTGCATCCTCCTCACAGCACACACGCCCACCCAGCTTTGTTTCGCCTGCAAACTTGGAGACTATTAAATCTAGTTCCCTCGTTTAGATCATTAATATATATTGTGAATAGTTGGGGTCCTAGCACCGATCCCTGCAGTATCCCATGAGTCACTGCCTGCTATTCGGAAAAAGACCCGTTTATTCCAACTCTTTGCTTCTTGTCTGCCAACCAGTTCTCTATCCAAGTCAGTACCTTACCCCCAATCCCATGTGCTTTAACTTTGCACGCCAATCTCTTAGGCGGCACCTTATCGAAAGCCTTCTGAAAGTCCAAATACACCACATCCACTGGTTCTCCCTTATCTATTCTATCAGTTACATCCTCAAAAAATTCCAGTAGATTAGCCAAGCATGATTTACCTTTTGTAAATCCATGTTGACTTTGCCCAATCCTGTAACTGTTTTCCAAGTGCTCTGCTATTACATCTTCTATAATGGACTCCAGCATTTTCCCCACTACCGGTGTCAGGCTTACCGGTTTATAATTCCCCATTTTCACTCTACCACCTTTTTTAAATAGTGGGGTTACATTAGCTACCCTCCAATATATGGGAACTATTCCAGAGTCTATAGAATTTTGGAAGATGACCAGCAATGCATCTACTATTTCTAGGGCCACTTCCTTAATACCCTAGGATGTAGATTATCAGGCCCTGGGGATTTATCGGCCTTCAATCCCATCAATTTCCCTAACACCATTTCCTTACAAATACTGATTTCATTCAATTTATCCCTCCCATTAGACCCTATGTTCCCCAAAATCTCTGGAAGGTTATTTGTGCCCTCCTTTGTGAAGACAGAACCAAAGTATGTATTTAATTGGTCAGGCATTTCTTTGTTCCCCATTATAAATTCCCCTGATCCTGACTGCAAGGGACCTATGCTTGACTTCACCAATCTTTTTCTCTTCACATATCTATAGAAGCTTTTACAGTCAGTTTTTATGTTCCCTGCAAGTTTACTCTCATATTCTATTTTCCCCCTCTTTATTAATCCCATTGTCCTCCTTTGCTGAAGCCTAAATTGCTCCCAATCCTCAGTTTTGCAGCTTTTCTGGCCAATTTTTTGTCCTTTCCTTGGATCTTATGCTATCCTTAATTTCCCTTGTTAGCCACGGTTGAGTCACCTTTTTTGTTTTATTTTTATGCCAAATAGGGATGAACAAATTCTGTCGTTCATCCATGCGATCTTTAAATGTTTGCCTTTGCCTATCCACCGTCAACCCTTTAACTATCATTCCCCAATTCATCCTACCCAACTCGCGCCTCATACCATCGTAGTTTCCTTTATTTAAATTCAGGATCCTAGTCTCTTAGTCAACTACTTCACTCTCCATCTTAATGAAGAATTCTATCATATTATGATCGCTCCTCCCCAAGGGGCCTCGCACAACAACATTTTTCATCTGTTTGGTTTACAGCTTCACTTGTAATTATGTGGTAGTATTTAATTTGGAGGCTTTTGGTGCTGTTGAATTCACTTTATTTTATTGTTGTTGCAGGCTCGAAGGATAAAGATCCCCCCACCCCTCTTACTCCTGGTCCACCAGCACCTTGGGGGGAATGTTTTGGGGGGTCAGCAGGCGCCATCGGTGGCGGGTCGGGTGGGGGAGGCAATTCAGGTCATTATGGCCTTATTAACAGACTATTAAGAAGTACTTTGAGCTCATCTTCATAGTTTACCAGGTCGCCCACGAGGTCTACAATGCTCAGGGATCACGTCAGGTAAGCAGATCGGGAGTTGAATGGCCATGAACTCAGCTCATTACATGACAGCTACAAGTGTGCTACAAAAGCTCCCATCTCACAGCTGTTCACTTTCCAAGCTCAGAAGCTGTTGCTTACAGCATTTGGAAGACAGACTGAGCTTTATGTAGGTTGCAAATGGGAGAAATTCGGTTGCTTTTCGCCTCCCATTAGCAAACTAAGAGGGCGCTAATGGGACGCAAAGCTACTAGTGCCCAGGCGTGGCGCCACCAACGCCTCCCATGAAATTCAGCGGGAGGTTAGCAGCGGCAGTAACCGTTAGTGCCCCGCAGCACTGCGCCACTGGCAAAGATGTCATCATTGTGCACAGTGCTCAACTCGCGCCCCAGCCATGATCTTCGGTAGCGCTCCCTCACTTATCACCGGACGCTATGTCCGATGGGGCCAGAGGGGCCTACCTGCAGCCGGGGCAGCACTAATTAAAGGCGAGGTGCCGGGCAGCCCTTTTTGTTGCTGGCCACCTGCCAGCACCTGCCTCCGTTGCCGTCCCTGGCATCCCGAGGACCACCCCCCTGCAGAGTGCCAGCTGCGCTCCATGAGCTCGGCACTTCTCTTGAGTGCCGGGCTCTTTTGCCGGCACTCTGATCCCAATGGCTCAGCTGGGCCTCGGGTCATGCAGCATAAGGCCCCTCCCCTTTAAGAAGGGGAGGAAGGCCTGCAGTACCATGGCACGACTTGCCACAGCGCCATAGAGTGCCGCGATATTCCCTCGCAGAGCCCCAAGAGGGAGGCGGGGCGCTTTCAGTAGCGCCCCGCATCCCTCTTGGGGTGCTGCTGATGAATTTCAGCCACGGGGGCGCTAATTTGTTCGGGGCGCTAAAAGTAGCGAGGTTAGCGCCCCAAAGGGGGCGTGACTCAATTTTTCCCCCCAAGTGTTTGGAGCGACCTCTCTATCCAGTGTTACCTCATTGGAACAACCTCTCTCACCAATGACAGATTGCTTCTGTCATCTCAACTTCACCTGCCATCTATTCCAGCAACATCGATGCCCTTTAAACTCTCTCAACTTGGTCCTCAGAATCCCACTACGATCAGCCCCAACACCAGCATCACCAGGCACACCAGCATCACCAACAACAACACCAACCTTCTCCGCAATCAACTGATGCTGCACAGGACACAGGGCATCAGCACCCGTGCACACTGCTGCCAGGCCTCTTCACTTGATGCTGTACACCCTGGCTGTCACATGATGTGCCAGGTTGGCATCACACCAACACCATAAAGCATCCCTACAATGTCCAAGCCATTCCTTTCACACACATCACCATTGCGGGGAGATACCGTTATGTCTCACCATTCACTGCAACTCAGTAAGCCACTTCCAAAGGTACACACAAATCTGTCCAAGAACACAAAGTGTTCAAAATAAAAGTTTCAATGTTTTGACAGCACATTAACAGAAACTTCACATGAACATTGGCTAAAACACCCAAGTGCCTACCCTTGTGTGTTGTTAGTTTGAATGATTGGACTAGAATGAGGGTGAGTGTCAGGGGTGGCTCGTGAGATGGGGATGTGATAATGTAGATATAGAGGGATGGGTGGAGGTGCAAGGTAAGTTGGTGTGAGTAAGGATGTGCAGGAGTAGGGTAGGGAAGGCAGAGTGATGGGGATGTGATGGGTGGCACAGCAGAATGAGGTTGAGTGTGGCTTTGCAGTAACATTTCATGATCTACTGAGATCATTGAAAGGTTTGTGCCACTGCAGCCTGGTCCTCCTGATGGCATCCCTGCTTGTGTCCTCCTGTGCAGTGTGCAACTAGGCTGCATTGGTCTCCTGGTGAGGTCTCTTCCGCCCATTGGAAAGGAGGACAACCTCCCTGTGTGCTGTGAGTCATGGGAAAGCCTGGGTGCAGCCATGCACCTTTGTGCTGTGCTTGTCAGTGTTTGCAGCACCTCAATGCTGTGGAACACTGACAGCACAACTATCAAAATCAATTTGCGCATGGTCCGTTTAAGGAAACTGGCTGATGATGTGTCATCAAATGACGTCATCAGACCCGCTTCCTTCAATTGCCAACAAACTCACTGGGCGGGCTTAACAAGCCCAATCAGGGAAAATCATTTTGGATGCGGGCTGGAGCCGACAGCGAGGCCGTGACCCACCGAGGTTGGTAAAATCAAGCCCCTTGTTTTTTAAAGTTCTGATCCTCATGTTCAAATCCCTTCATTGCCTCACCCCTCCCTATCTTTGTAACCTCCTCCAGCCCTACAGTCCTTCAAGGTACATGGAAATTGGGTGGGAAAGTAGAGTTGAGGTCGAAGATCAGCCATGATCAATTGAAAGGTAGAGCAGGCTCGAGGGGCCGTATGGTCTATTCCTGCTCCGAATTCTTATGTTGTTAAGAATGCTGCATTCCTCCAACTCTGGCCTTTTGTGCATCCCATATTTTCTTCACCCCACCTTTGGTGGTCATGCCTTCAGCCAACTAGGCCTTAAGCTCTGGAATTCTGTCCTCAAACCTTTTTGCCTCTCCACCTCTCTTTCCTCCTTTAAGATGTTGCATAAAACCTACCTCTTTGATCAAGCATTTGGTCACCTGTCCTAATGTCTCATTCTTTGGCTCAGTGTCATTTTTTGTCTGATTACCCTCCTGTGAAATGCCCTGGGACTTGGTGCTATATAAATGCATGTTTTTGTTGGCTTAACAATTTACTGTGGCAAATGTTCCATCCTACAACTCTCTGTGCAAAATATTCATCTTAACCACTTTCCTCACTCTTTTAGTCATTATTTTAAGTTTATGAACCCTCATCACTGACTCCCAACGAGAGGAAATATTCTTTCCCTAGTCATTTTATGAAAACTGTTCATACTTTTAAAAACCACCACAATTAAATCTCCTGTTAACCTTTCTGCTGCGGTGAAAATCATCCCAACATCTCAATTTGCTCCTCATCACAATAGTTTCCCATTCAGGTATCATCATGGTGAATCTACACTGAATGCTCTCTCTTTTCTGTAATGGTGTGTCCAAATTAATAAAATACGATCATTGTAGCTAAACTAATATTTTGTGCAAATTCTTCATTTCCTCTTTACTCTTGTACTCTATGCCCCTATTTATTAAAACGCAAAATTCTATTGGCATTTTGCATGGTTTTATATACCTGCTATCGCACTTGCAGGTATTTAAACCCCCAGATCTCTGTCAATCCACCCTTCAGTATCTTTCTATTGAGTGTATATTCCCATTCCATGTTTTTCTCACAAAATATATTACCTCACACTTGTTCACATTAAATTGCATTTGCTATCTGTCTGCCCATTCCACTAACCTAATTGTATTTTACAGTCTTCCTTACAGTTTGCCAGATCTCTTACTTTTGTGTTGTCAGCAAATTTCAAGATTGTGTTCCCTATAACCAAGTCTAAATCATTTACATATATAAACACCAGTTATATATTTGGTGTCAATGCGATTTGCCTGCGATACGCAGTAGACACTGTAAACAAACAATTTTAAAAGAGTTCTCACCCATGCGAAAGCATCAAGGCAAGCGGTGTGGGACCCAACTCCAGCAGGAGAGAGTCTCAAATCACATCACTTTTGCCCCAGCTACAATGTGACTGCAACCATTGTAAAGCCAACATTATAGGTATTGTCCCTGGCAGCTGAGATCCTGGAGCGAGCAGGCAACATGGTGTGGGACAAGAAGAAGTTATGCATCATTCCCTGCAACAACTAGGAGCTCAGCAAGCTGGCAAGAAGGGCTGGCAGGAGTTCTAGAGGTCCTGGAGGGGACTGGAGGTATCGGGGCTGCTACTACATGAATACAAGCTGTTCCAATTAAATTCAGGTGAGTTAAACCTGATTGTAAAACAGGGCCTGGAATTTGTGACAGAAATAGAGAATAACCGGGTTTGTAAAGAAAGAGATTATGCGAACAGTTGCTTGAATGCCCTAACCAGTTGGCGCACTTAATATGGTTTAACCACCGCCTTTATAATTAACGTCAATGGCAAATGGTTAGCACCATTTTCCCCTCTAGGCGGCTGGCTGGGATAAGCGGAGATGATGTAACTGGTGACTGTACCAAGAACAAACGTTTACCCAGCTCTGACCCCTACTCCAGTCCAGGCAACACACATGTACCCTCGTTGATCAATCAATTATCTATCCATATTGCGTTTCACCTCAAATTTCACAAACTTGCTGTCCAGAGGAGGCGGGGGTCCCCAATGGAGGGCTATCTATGCGGGAGTCCTCCCCTTATCTACTGGGGTCTTGGCCTGGAGGGTGTTGCATGGGGCAGTCCCGTGCAATAAGGTTTTAAGTTGGTTCACCCACTCCCAGGCCGCCTGCATTTTCTGCGGCCTGGAGGAGTCCGTGTTCCATGGATATATCGAGTGTGAGAGGTTGCAGCCCCTCTTCCATTATTTAAAGGGGCTGCTCCTCGATTTTTGGCTGCACTTCAGTCCCACGCTCCTGATCTTTGGTCACCCGGTGCTGGGGGGAAGCGGGCAGGTCGGGGTACCTCCTCGTAGGGCTGCTCCTGCGCCTGTCCAAATGTCCAAAGGCCATCAACAGGTCTAGGCAGCGGGCGGTCGAGGGGGTTGTTCAGCTCGACTGCCTGCCTCTCTTCCACGGTCATGTTCGTGCCCGGGTGGACCTAGAGATGGAGCATGCAGTGTTCGCCGGCACACTCGAGCCTTCCGTGACTGGTGGGCGCCACAGAGACTAGAGTGCATCATCACCCCCAGAAACCAAATTTTAATTTAAGTTGTTAAGTTTCATTTAATGTGTTTTCTGTTAAGTTACAGTTTATTTGTTTATGGTCTATACCAAAAGAGTACACCTGACATTTTCTAATAGGCCTCTTGAGAGACATCTTGTTGAACGCCTACTGACTTCAATCATACTCAGCAGAACAGGAACTCCCCAGGTTTGATCCAGGTCTGTTTTCATCTCTAAGTGATGGTAAACGGGAAATTATATGCCTCTGTGTGTGACGTTAGCAAAATCATTAGCTTATATATTTTCAATGAATCAATAACTTTGTCAAAATATCAAATCAGAGTAATTTTACCCAAACATGTTAATCAATTTATTACAAATAGTGCACAGAGGAATTTCATCCTCAGGGAGTTTATGTGAACCCACAGATTGTTCTATAAGTTGCAAAAATGCCCCTGTTAAAATCTGTTATCAGGTGGTATGGGACTTAATCAGCGTGAAATTGGTCATCGGCAGTTGTGCAAAATGGGCGATAGCGAATCGGCAGCCTGTTTTAAATCCCCCAAGAAAATCAGGCTGTAAGTGCAGGGTTCTCAAAATTCCCGCACTCCCCAAGTTATGGATCAAGGGACCCTGTTTTGGACAAGTTATTTAAAATCAGGGCACACAAAATGGCTCCTGCAAACCACGTGACCAACATTTACAAGATTTATTAAAAGCAAGGCTCTGCCAGCAAGCAGGCCTGCAGACGAAACATTAAAATGCAGGAATCTGTGTAAACAGAGACTCTTCGGAGCCCAGCCAGACAAAGTAAACACAGAATACGCATCTATTTGAATCGAATCGAATCAAGCTAGATGTGCCTGTAATGGTGGCCATTAGCTTCCTGCATGTTTAATCGAAACAGCTCACAGTAGCCATCAAGGTAGGATGAGGACAATGAAGTCTCATCCATGACAAAGCAACCAGGACATCAGGGCCATTAGACCCAGAGATACCCACTCCTAAAGTAGTTAAAGTAAATGGTTGTAATCATTTAAAACAGCCCGCCAAAAGTGAAACAATGGACTGACCTGATTTGGTGCACAGATAAGCAGCGGAAGAAACGGGTATAATTGGAGGCCCACCAGTAGCAATTGCTCTCTTGACTCTGACCTCTTGTTTGGTCTTGGGCTGCTGCCACTCGTACTCGTGCCCTGACCTCATGGTGGGTTCTCTTCTCGCTCCCCGCATTGTGTAACAACCAAGGACATCCATACCAACCGCAGGTGCAGAACGAGACCCGAGTTCAAAGTCATACAGGACACACGGGCCACGAAAAGGGCAGACGAAACGAGACGAGAGGAAGAGGAAGGTAAAGACCCGACAAGAGCAGAGAAGGGCAGCAGAAGACGCATTGGTAAAGACTGGTGCCTAGTTATAAGCTGGCACTTGGGGAAGAAAGTATATGTATGGACAGTGAGAATTAGCTGGCATTTGAACACTGCGAATAAGCTGGCATTAAATGACAGTGTCCACGCCCACGATGAATATACCGACGTTCAAAGAATGGGTAGTAAAATTGAATAAGCAGTGAAGACCGCCAACCGCCCCGTCACCGTCGATGACCACCTGAGGGAGAAGAAAAAGAGAACACATCGCGACGAGACGACGACGGTAGCTGAGGAGAGGGAAGGTGTGTCATAGAGTCATAGGCCTAGAAATTCAGTTAGGGGCGCCCAGCTGGCTAGCGCCCAAAAGTTAGCGCTGGGCGCGGAGCCATTTGCGACCATCAGATATTCGGCTTCTGCGCCCCAATCCGGAACCGGGCGCTATTCCAGGGTGTGCCCGCCTCAGCTTGGGGCGCTGAAACTGAATTTCAGCGCTCTTGGCGCCGCTGCGCCAGCCGCTGCGGAGCGGCTGGCTGCGGTACTGCAGGCCTCCTCCTTCTCTTAAGGGGGAACTGCCTGCAACGGGGAGATCGCCGCTGGAGAGTGCCGGCAACTGAGCCCGGCACCTCGGAGAAGTGCCGGGTTCGCGGAAAGCAGCCGGCAATGCCGCGGGGGGGGGTGGAGGAGGCCGGGGAAGGAGGTGCGGGCAGGCGGCCACCGAAAAAGCAGCCGGCCGCACCTCCACCTTAAAGCGCCCCACTAAGGCTAGTGTACGGCCCCGTTTTCTGGTCGCTGTTTGCGGCCGCTGCGGAAGAGGCGGCCGCAACTAAATATGGGGATTGGGCCGGTTTCGGGGCAGAACCGGGGCACTGCGCACGCCGATGACGTCATCGGTGCCGGCGCAGCGCTAACGGCTACCGCCGCCAATACCGCTGCGCTGAATATCAGCGCAAAATCATTTTTGGCGCAGAAGCCCTCTTTAGGCGGTAACTGGCCGCAAAGCTGGCAGCGCCTTAATGAATTTCTAGGCCATAGAGTCATAGAGTTATACAGCACGGATAGAGGCCCTTCGGCCCATCGTGTCCGCGCCGGCCATCAAGCCCTGTCTAATCTAATCCCATATTCCAGCATTTAGTCCGTAGCCTTGTATGCTATGGCATTTCAAGTGCTCATCCAAATGCTTCTTAAATGTTGTGAGGGTTCCTGCCTCCACAACCCTTTCAGGCAGTGAGTTCCAGACTCCAACCACCCTCTGGGTGAAAAAGTTCTTTCTCAAATCCCCTCTAAACCTCCCGCCCTTTACCTTGAATCTATGCCCCCTTGTTATTGACCCTTCTACTAAGGGAAAAAGCTCCTTAGTATCCATCCTATCTATGCCCCTCATAATTTTGTACACCTCAATCATGTCCCCCCTCAGCCTCCTCTGCTCCAAGGAAAACAAACCCAATCTGCCCAGTCTCTCTTCATAGCTGAAGCGCTCCAGCCCTGGTAATATCCTGGTGAATCTCCTCTGCACCCTCTCCAAAGCGATCACATCCTTCCTGTAGTGTGGCGACCAGAACTGCACACAGTATTCCAGCTGTGGCCTAACCAGTGTTTTATACAGCTCCATCATAACCTCCTTGCTCTTATATTCTATGCCTCGGCTAATGAAGGCAAGTATCCCATATGCCTTTTTTATCACCTTATCCACCTGTTCCACCGCCTTCAGGGATCTGTGTACTTGCACACCCAGATCCCTCTGACCCTCCGTCTTGCCTAGGGTCTTTCCATTCATTGTGTATTCCCTTGCCTTGTTAGTCCCCCCAAAGTGCATCACCTCGCACTTTTCCGGGTTAAATTCCATTTGCCACTGTTCCGCCCATCTGACCAACCCATCTATATCGTCCTGCAGACTGAGACTACCCTCCTCGCTATTTACCACCCTACCAATTTTTGTATCATCCGCGAACTTACTGATCATACCTTTTACATTCATATCCAAGTCAACAACTCCAGCACCGTGCTCTGAGACCATGTGGCGATGGATTACCCCAAAGGACAGAAGACCAAACCTCAAAACTCACAACGTTAAAGCAACAGGTTTTGGATTGGAGAGCATGAATTCCTGGCCCTTCATAGCTTAATCTAGTTAGGTATAGGGGTGGGTTAAGGATAAGGGGATTGTTAATGTAGTTGTTTTTCCCTCGATGTGCCATGTCTTCCCCATTCCCATATAAGTATAATTATTGTGTGTGCCTGTATTTTCTACCAGTAGTTTCTCATAAGACTGTGTTTTATTCTGTTTTAATAAAATCTTGATTTTCTTATACCAAACCACTTGTCTACTCGATATTCTGCATTGCCGCCTGTACCTAAGTCCGGTATCTAGAACCCAGGGGTGTGGGAGTGATTCGAACCGCTCAAGGGACAGTCAGAGGCGAAGCTGACTGGGCGCACACGCCACACGTCTCCCCTTACAGAAAATGGCAACCGCGGCAGGACTCCGGCAACAGGGGTGCGATGCAGTAGACAATGGTTCGGATCAGCAAACCATCATGGAGGAAAGCATTTCTGATTATGTGTTTGGCAAGGTGAATATCACAAAGAAGTGGATCACCACTCTGTTAAGTGCTGGATGTCCGGTCGATGCAGCAGCTAAGTGGACAGAGCGAAAGGAACACAAGAAGTCCATGGAGAATGCAGTCTGGCTGATGTGTTTCTAAAAGCCGGTCCAGCTTTTGGACAGGCTCGTTGCAGCACAGGCAGCCGAGTTAAAGGAGTCAGCCCTGGAGATCCAGGATAAGGCTCTAGCAGGGGAAAAGTTAATGGTAACATTGCAGGCCCTGAATCAGGAGAGGTTGTATTTAATGGGAGAACACAAGGCCCAGTTGGAATACGTACAGTACCAAGTCACCGAAGCCAAGGGTAATGAGTTGAGGTTGCGGGTAAAGAACGCCCGCTTGGCAAGGCAAGTTAGGGAACAGAAAGAGAAAGTACAGGAGGTAAAGGCAGCTTATAAGCTGGCAAGCGAACAGGGGTTTGAAGAGGCAGACCATGGCCCCTGCAAAGTACGGATAGAAAACATGAGCCTGGCCCTCAGAAAGGCAAAAGGCATGGTGTGCCTTATAAGCCCGAAGGCAGGTCAGGCGGATTTTATGGGAAATGAGGGGAGGACAGTTCAAACATCACCGGTAGTGCCCAGGGACGACCCAGTTGATGGACAGGAGTTCTCATGACCACCACCCGTAGCACCAGGTTTCAGCCAGCTCTGGCAGCAAGTGGGGGTGGAGCCAGAGGTGGGAGCGGAGGTGGAGCAGCCCCCGCCAGAGAGGTCGGAGCCGGGACCGATGTGCTCAGCACGGCATCGGAGGTTCGGCCCACCCATCAATGGCGACGATGAGGGACCCCTCCAAAACCAGTTCATATTAACCTATAGCACCCAACAGCTTAGGGTTATGGTGAACCATATCCCAAAGCTCTCTGAAAAGGGAGACCCCTCGATCCACTTCAGGGAAGTAGAGCAGGCAGCCAGCGTCAACGACTGCGATGGCGCTGAGCAGGCCAAAATGCTGCTATTCTCCCTGAAGAGTAGGTTCCACCAATCCCTCTCTGACAAGTGTAAGAAGGGGCAGAGCGGGTATGAGGAGCTCAGGGATGAAGTTCTGGAGGCCATGGGGATGAATGATGGAAGTCCTTTCTCCCCTGTGGAGAAGGCGGTCCAGCTCACAGGGGAAACCCCGCAGGCTTTCGCGGACCAGTTATGGCCGGTGTACCGGAGTGCCTGTCCGGGGACACCTAACCAGGCGTTCCTGAGCGGGGATCCCCTGGCCCATTGGCTCCGTTGCCTGGTGGCCAGCAGCTTGCCACAGGTCCCGGCCAAGGCGGAGGTCTGGTTCGACCCCAAGAATCCCCAGGCCACCGAGCTCATGGTGATCAGATAGTTGGCCCTAGTCTATAAGAACGGTAGGGAAACCGATGCACACCCACCCAAGGGGAAGGTGCATGAGGTAAAATCCAGACCGGGTAGGAAAGAGTGGCATCAGGAAGGGAATAAGCCCCCCAACACTAAGACGAATTGTTACGGGTGTGGGAAGGACGGTCACTGGCGGAAGGAGTGCAAAAACCCTTGGAAAGATAACAAGGGAAAGAATTCCGCAGCCCCAGCCCAAAAGGCGGAGGCAGGAATCCCTCCCGCAGCGGTCGAGTCATTTTTGGACACCATGAGGTCCTTATTGGCTGGCCAGGGGAGAGTAGCAGCCGCTACCGGAGTCCTGACCCCATCAGCCCCGTCCAACCCGCAGCCCTGACTAGAGCTAGCGCAGCCTGTTTACCTGTGTTCTCTCTGGTATGATGAATGGAAAAGACCCGTCTTGGAGATGGAAGTGGAAAAGGTGACGGGGACCTATCTGTTGGACACGGGGGCATCATGCACCGTGGTCCACTCAGCTAAACCCACCACCTCGCCTCTGTCTAACGGGGTCCCATACAGTCTGTCGGGGTTCACAGACAAATAACAGGCCGGCTCGTTTTCAATCCCGCTCGGCATTCGTTTAGTACCACTCCGCTCCAAGTGGACCTGTGTCCTGATGAAATGGGAAGTGGAGGGTGGAAGAGGTGTCCTGGGAGCTGACTTTATTGTGGGCCACGGGATCCTAGTGGATTTGAGAAAACATTCCCTATGGGGGGCAGGTAAAGGAGAGGACGGCGAGGTAGTAGTAATTCCAGGAAAGGAAGGGAAGGGGACCCTATGCACCATGAAGCCCAAAGAGGGTTATAACCTCGAGCATATGGTCAGTAACACCCCACAGGAGTTCCAGGCATTTGTGCAGGCCCACCTGCTCCGCCATTCAATAAGATCATGGCTGATCTGATCCTAACCGCCAATCTACTATCACAGAACCATCTCCTGAATCTAACAGAATTAGACACACGAAATAGGAGCAGGATCAGGCTACACGGCCCCTGGGCCCGCTCCGCTACCCACAGGGCCATGACCGATCCGAACCTAGACTCATGTCCAAATTCCTGCCCGCTCCCCGTAACCCTTAATTCCCTTTACTTCTAGGAAACTGTCTATTTCTGTTTTAAATTTATGTAATGATGTAGCTTCTACAGCTTTTTGGGGCAGCATATTCCATGGACCTACCACCCTCTGAGTGAAGTAATACCTCCTCATCTCAGTTTTGAAAGAGCAGCCCCTTATTCTAAGACTATGCCCCCTAGTTCTAGTTTCACCCATCATCGGGAACATCCTCCCCGCATCCACCCGATCCAACCCCTTCACAATCTTATATGTTTCAATAAGATCGCCTCTCATTCTTCTGAACTCCAATGAGTAGAGTCCCAATCTACTCAACCTCTCCTCATATGTCCATCCCCTCATCCCCAGGATTAACCGAGTGAACCTTCTTTGTACTGACTCGAGAGCAAGTATGTCTTTTCTTAAGTATGGACACCAAAACTGTATACAATATTCCAGGTGCGGTCTCACCAATACCTTGTACAACTGAAGCAATACCTCCCTATTTTTATATTCTATCCCCCTAGCAATGAAAGTCAACATTCCATTGGCCTTCTTAATCACTTGCTGCACCTGCATATTAACCTTTTGAGTTTCGTGCACCAGGACCCCCAGATCCCTTTGTACTTCAGTACTTTCCAGTTTCTTGCAATTAAGATAATAACTTGCTCTACGATTTTTCCTGCCAAAGTGCATAACCTCACACTTTCCAGTATTGTATTCCATCTGCCAAATCTCTGCCCACTTGCTTAGCCTGTCTATGTCCCCTTGCAGGTTTTTTATGTCCTCCTCACTCACTACTTTCCCTCCCATCTTAGTATCATCTGCAAACTTTGATATGTTACACTCGGTCCCCACCTCCAAATCGTTAATATAGATTGTAAAGAGTAAGGGGACCCAACACTGACCCCTGCGGAACACCACTAGTTACTGATTGCCAGTCTGAGAATGAACCATTTATCCCAACTCTCTGCCTTCTGTTAGATAGCCAATCCTCTATCCATGCCAGAATATTACCCCCAATCCCATGATTTTTTATCTTAAGCAATAATCTTTTGTGTGGCACCTTGTCAAATGCCTTTTGGAAGTCTAAATACACTACGTTCACTGGTTCCCCTTTATCCACCCTATATGTTACTCCCTCAAAGAACTCCAGCAAATTTGTCAAACATGACTTCCCCTTCATAAAACCATGCTGACTTTGTCCTATTAAATTATGATTATCCAAATGTCCTGTTACTGTCTCCTTAATAATGGACTCCAAAATTTTACCTACCACAGATGTTAGGCTAACCGGTCTATAGTTTCCAGCCTTCTGTCTGCTGCCCTTTTTAAATAAGGGTGTTACATTAGCAGTTTTCCAGTCTGCCGGGACCTTTGCTGAATCCAGGGAGTTTTGGAAAATTATTACCAATGCATCCACAATCCCTACTGCCACGTCACTCAAGACCCTAGGATGTAAGCTATCAGGTCCAGGTGATTTATCCGCCTTGAGTCCCATTATTTTACCGAGTACCACTGCCTTAGTGATGTTGATCATGTTTAGCTCCTCCCCCCCTATAGCCCCCTGTTTGTCCAGTGGTGGGATATTCTTAGTGTCCTCTACTGTAAAGACTGATACAAAATATTCATTCAGTGTTTTTGCCATCTCCATATTTCCCACCATTAATTTCCCGGTCTCATCCTCTAAGGGACCAACATTTACTTTAGCCACCCTTATTCTTTTTATATAACTATAAAAAGTCTTACTATCTGTTTTTATATTTTTTGCTAATTTACTTTCATAATCTATCTTCCCTTTCTTAATCAATCTTTTTGTTATTTTTTGCTGTCTTTTAAAGTTTTCCCAGTCCTCTATCCTCCCACTAGATTTGGCTACCTTATATGCCCTTGTTTTTAGTCGAATACTATCCTTAATTTCTTTACTTAGCAACGGATGGCTGTCTTTCCTTTTACACCCTTTTCTTCTCAGTGGAATATATATTTTTTGGAAGTTGTAAAATAACTCCTTAAATGTACACCACTGATCATGTATCGTCTTACCCTTTAATCTATTTTCCCAATCCACTCTACTCAATTCCGCTCTCATACCTTCATAGTCTCCTTTATTCAAGCTTAGCATGCTTGTTTGAGATCCAACCTTCTCACCCTCTAATTGAATATGGAATTCAACCATGTTATGGTCACTCATTCCAAGGGGATCCTTTACTAGGACATTTTTAATTAATCCTGTCTCGTTACACAGGACCAAATCTAAGGTTGCTTGCCCCGTGGTCGGTTCAGTTACATACTGCTCAAGAAACCCATCCCTAATACACTCAATGAACTCATCCTCAAGGCAGCCCTGCCCAATTTGATTTGTCCAATTAATATGATAGTTAAAATCCCCCTTAATTATAGATGTTCCCTTATTACAAGCCTCAACTATTTCCTGATTGATACTCCGTCCAACAGAGTTGCCACTGTTCGAAGGCCTATAGACTACGCCCACTACTTTTTTTTTTCCCCTTATTATTCCTTACCTCCACCCAAACTGTTTCCTTATCCTGATCTTTTGACCCAATATCATTTCTCTGTATTACAGTGATTCCTTCCTTTATTAACATAGCCACCCCACCTCCCCTTCCTTCCTGCCTGTCCTTCCTGATCGTTAAATAACCTGGTATGTTTAATTCCCAGGCATTGTCACCCTGCAGCCATGTTTCTGTAATGGCCACAAGATCATACCCATATGTCGTTATTTGTGCCATTAACTCATCTATATTGTTACGAATGCTATGTGTATTCAGATAGAGAGCTTTCAAATATGTTTTGTGACACTTAGTTCCTGCTTTTGCCCTTTTTATTACTTTACCTTTTACTCCATACCTTCTGCCCCTTCCTGACACGCTCTGGTTTTTAATTTCCCCACTGCTACCTAAGCCTATGACCTTCTCTGTTGTAATTTTTATTATTTGCTCTCTCGGAACCTCCCCCCCACTAGTTAGTTTAAAGCCCTCTCTACAGCCCTAGTTATATGATCCGCCAGGACTCTAGTCCCAGCACTGGCCAAGTGAAGCCCATCCCAAAGGAACAGCTCCCTCATGCCCCAGTACTGGCGCCAGTGTCCCAGGAAGCAAAACCCATTTCTCCCACACCAGTCTTTGAGCCACGCATTTAACTCTCTAATTTTATTTGTCCTAGCCAAATTCGCTCGTGGCTCAGGTAATAATCCAAAGATTATTACCCTTGAGGTTCTGCTTTTTAATTTGGCCCCTAGCTGCTCAAACTCCCTCAGCAGAACCGGCTTCCTAGTCCTATCTACATCATTTGTACCAACATGGACCATGACAACTGGATCCACCCCCTCCCACTGCAAGTTTCTTTCCAGCCCAGAGGAGATGTCCTTAACCCTGGCACCGGGTAGGCAACACAGCCTTCGGGACTCTCGCTCTCGGCTGCAGAGAACTCTATCTATCCCCCTAATAATACAATCCCCTACCACTACAACATTTCTATTTACTCCCCCCTCTTGAATGGCCCCCCATTCCACGGTGCTGTGGCCAGGTTGCTCATCCTCCCTGCAGTCCCTGCTCCTGTCCCCACAGGGAGTAAGAACCTCAAATCTGTTGGACAAGAGCAAGGGCTGCGGCTCCTCCAGCTCTACCTCCTGGATCCCCGTACCTGCCTCACTCGTAGTCACACCGTCCTGTCCCTGTCCATGGGCTACATCCAAATTAATTAACTTCATAGGTGTGACCACCTCCTGATACATAGAGTCCAGGTACTTCTCCCCCTCCCTGACGTGTCGCAGTGTCTGAAGCTCAGACTCCAGCTCATCAACACGGAGCTGGAGTTCCTGTAGCAGCAGGCACTTGTCACAGACATAATCACTGTGAGCCTCAATGGGGTTCACCGGCTCCCACATCTCGCAACAGTAACACATCACCTGCTCCATTCTATGTAATTAATTAAATTTTTTATTGTTAGTTATGGACACCCTCTGCCCGATTTTAGATGCTAGTATCCCCTTTAATTAATTGGATTTAAATTAAATCAATCCCTCGAGTTACCCCAAGAAAGCGCAGATCGGCCAGCAGGAGGTGAAATTCCTAGGCCTGAGCGTACCCGCTGGAGAAAGGGCCATAGATAAGGCTAGGCGGGAGGCGGTACAAGAGTTACCGGTCCCCAACACAGTGACGGGTGTGAGGTCATTTCTAGGGCTCACCGGGTACTGTAGAGGCTTTATTGAGGACTATGCAGCCACAGCGGCCCCTCTGCTCTGACTCCTACACAAGGGGGTGGAGTGGCTTTGGGATGAGGGTTGCCAGGCAGCATTTGTCAGGCTCAAAAGGGACTTGCAGACAGCACCAGCTCTAGGGGCCATAAATGGGGAGAAAGCATTTTTCCTGGAGGTAGCAGCCAGCGGGGACAGCCTGAGTGCTGTGCTGCTCCAAGAGTGGCACGGCCGTCTGAGGCCGGTGGTCTACTCCTCCAGGATACTCACGGATATGGAAAGGAGCTACTCCAATTGTGAGTGGCACCTCTTGGCCACACATTGGGCTGTGAAAATATCACTGATCTTCAGAGGCTCCTCTCCCATCACCCTCCTCACCCATCACACACCCACCCAGATGCGTCTGGATGGGAGGATCAAGGGTGGAACAGTGAGCAGTGCCCGCATTGCCCGCTGGACCTTGCTCCTCTCACAGATGGATCTTAAGGTGAAGGGTCTCTGTGAGCCAAAGCTCGCAGCCAACCTGGTATATCCTGGAACAGCCCACCAGTTTTCCATAGAAGGAGTTTGGGAAGTGAACATAGGTTTACAGGCCGCGATACATACTACAGGCCGCGAGGTCTATTTAGACGGTTCCAGCACGGTATCTGCTGGCGAGCATCTCACGGGGTGTGGAGTTTATGACCCAGCGGCAAACATTGCCCTGGCGATTAAGCTCCCCAGCACCATGAGCGCCCAGCAGGCTGAACTGTCTGCGGTAGTGTATGTCGTTACACACCCCAAAATCTTCCCCACCCCATACACGATTTGCTCGGACAGCATGTTCACATGCAATTCGTGTACAGAGTACCTGGCCATTTGGTCCCGCCGCGGATACACCTCCGCTGATGGGAGACCCCTCACATTAAAACCCCTGCTGGAAAATATCCAAGCCGCAGTGGAGGAGGAAGGGGAGGTTTTCATCCACAAGCTGAAGGCCCATTCCTCCACAGAACCTTGCGGCCAAGGCCACCAGCAGGCTGACATGCTCGCCAAGGAGGGTGCCCGCACAGGCACTTTCTTGGACCCGTATGGGTCCAGACCCATGGCAGCAGTCAGAGGTAGGGACGGGACACAAGGGAGTGCAGGGGTAGCTTTAGCCCCGGACCTTAAGACGGTCCAAGCCCAAGACCCCGTCCTCAAAGCAGTGCTCAGTGCAGTAACTGAGGGAAAAAGGGTAGGGTGTCCGTACGGCACAGCAACCCTGTCCGTGAAAGATGGCATGCTGTTTCAGGGGGAAAGTTGGGTTGTGCCACAGCAACACTGGAGGGAATTCCTTCAACTGGCCCATGAGGATCCAGGAGCGGGACACACCGGGCCTGAGAACACCTGGCAGCGGGTGGAACAGGCGGGATGGTGGCCGGGACTCAGGGAAGATATCCGCGAGTTCTGTGCAGGCTGTCTTGTGTGCGCTGCTAATAACCCTGACCCCCATAAAAGGAAGGTACCTATGGGACACATCAGGAGGGTAGAGGGACCATGGCAGTTCATACAGGTCGACTACATCGGGCCCCTGCCCACCGCCCAGGGAATCTTTAAGTACTGCCTAACCCTGGTGGATGTGTTCACCAAATGGGTAGAGGCCTTCCCCTGTAGAACAGCCACAGCTCTGGGCACTGCCAGGATCCTGGTCCGGGAAGTGTTCTCGCGGTGGGGACTATCACAGTATGTGGAGTCCGACCAAGGGAGTCATTTTACCAGACAGTTGATGCAGAACACCCTTATGCTGCTAGGCATCGAGGGGGAATGGCACGTGGCCCACAACCCCCAGTCATCAGGGATTGTGGAGAGAATGAATAGGACCTTAAAAGAAAAGTTGAGGAAGGAGACGGTGGACTCGCCCCGTAAATGGGCCGAGGTCCTACTGTTGGTTCTGATGGGGATCCGGGCCAGCCAGTCTAAAAGCACGGGGTACACCCCGTACGAGCTGATGACTGGCAGGGTTATGCGGGCCCCCACCCATGTACTAGCCCCGGTGCTCATGGAAGGTCAGCTCAGAGAAGTAAACCGGGACAGGTTCGCCCAAAACCTCCTTGAGCACCTTAAACAGGTCCACGAGCAGACGGCTGTGAACATGGGAAAGCAGCATCGGAGTAACCGATTGCTACTCAAACCCCAAAAACACCACGAGTGGGAGGTAGGAGATCAGGTCATGGTGAGGAACTATGCCCGAGTAGGGAGTTTGGAACCATTATACATGGGGCCCTACAGCATTGTAGACAAAGCCAGCCACATGGTATACGCCGTTAAGATGCCCCGGCGCACAAAATGGTTTCACATTAACCAGTGCAAACTGTTTAAACCTGAAAGGAGAAAACAGCCAGTTGGGGTAGGGTCTGAGGATAGAAATCCTCAGCCTGCAGCAGGAGCGAGTTCACAGACTGCACAGGCAGGCGCTGTGGCTTGTTTAAGGGGTGGGGCCATCCCGCCCACCGATTGGGACACTCCCCCACTCTTCTGGGCTCCAGATGAGGAGGGACCCGAAGGCAAAAACCCCGCCCCTAACCCAGGTGTAGAGGAGGAGGGACCTGAGGTCGAAAACCCCACCCCTAACCCAGGTTTGGGACCTGGGGGCGGAGACTCTCAGCCTGCAGCAACAGGCTGCGAGGAGTTACCTGCCCCTAGCCCAGGTTCGGGAGAGGTCAAGCCTGAGGGAGCAGCGGTTTGGGTTAAAGGCCCACCAGCCAAGAAAACCCCACCCGCCAAAGCCCCTAGAAGGTCTCCATCGACGCCTCAGCCAAGGAAGCCATGGTCACCAGCTCCCCAGTTTAAAGGGACAGCCTCCCAAGTCAGGGGAAAGTCCAAGGACAGAGGTCCCCAGCCAGCAGCCACGGGTGGCGAGGGACCAACAGTGCAGGACAGTGCGGCCACGCCGGAGGGAGCAGTGTGCCGCAGTCCAACCAGGAATTAGCCTGGCCGCACGGAGACGGGCGGCAGATGTATATAGTTTAGGTAATGTACGTTTATAATTTTAAGTTTAGGCATTTAGCTTAAGTTAAGTAAGGTGTTGGGTAGTTTTAATTAAGTAGTAATCTGCTAAGAGTGTGTGAATTTGAGTCGAGGTCGCGGGACCCGACTATGCTTCACCCAAGCCAGAGAATCTCTTGGGGACCTGGCTGCATGTTTTTGTATCTGTTGCAGAAAGACTTTCAGGATGAAGGGGAGCGTAATTCTACTCGCCCTGATGGGACTGAGCCTTGGAAAGAAAGGCGGCGTGGAGGACTCTCACATCTATGGGTGCTCCGGAGATAGAGCGCTGATAGCAGCCGATGGAAGCGGCGAACGGGATGTGGAGGAGACCGCCGTCTACGTCCACGAGGGAAGGTGGCCAGGGTGGCTGGGGTTCAATTCGTCTCAGTACTCCAGCCAGACCGGGTTCGCGTACAGGGAGGCCTCCCTCCTGTGCCCCAGGGTACAGGTCGTTACCACAAGGGTTAGCGTCACCATAGGGAAGTGTGTATGTTTAATGTGCAAGGGACACATTCCTATGAATAGGTGGTAATTCTAGTGTATGTGCCTTTAAGAGCCCCCTGTGTACTGTAATGCTGGTAATGGCCACTCGGGCTATATAAGCCTGTATATTGTGTTGTATCAGTTAGTTCACCTCCAGACTTTGTTCAGCAAACACCTGTGAAACCAACTCCTGCCTTCAGTGTCTCTATTAACACACGGACACAACAGTGGCGACGAATTGGAAACGGACTTACCTGCAATTTGGCAGCAACTCAAGGACATCGATTCCTCAGACGTCCAAAGTCGGAGAAAAGCAAGAAAAAAAAAAGCTGTGGTTTCACCAGCTAGCCGAGCTGGTGGCAGATACTGCAATAATCCTTCCTGGGCGGCGGGCTGGGGCTCCATCGGCTGGCTCTGCAGCGAGGCCAAGCAGCAAAGGCGGAGGCAAGCAGAAACAGACGGGGGGGGAGCACTTGGGAGACAGCCGGCGCTGCAAAGCAGGTCGGCGTTCGGACCTAGCAGAGAGAGTCCGGCGGGAATGAGTCTCCACCTGTAAATAATTTTTTTTTAAAAACCGCGGAAAACAGCGTTGTCAGCAAAAGCAGCGGCGGGAAAGAGCGGGAAGCGCCATATCTTTTCTGTAGGAAAGAAAGAAAAGAAGCGCCATTTTTTTTCCAGGATGCCTAAGGCTGGCAATATTGATGCTTTTGACAACGATATAGAGGATTGGACCACATATGTGGAAAGAGTGGAGGTATATTGCACCGCAAATGGAATAGAAAATGATAAAAAGGTGCCAGTACTTCTAAATCTAATGGGCGCAAAGACATACGGGCTGTTACGAAACTTAATCACTCCAGCCAAACCAAAGGACAAGAATTTTAAGGAAATTGTTGATACCCTACAGGAGCACTTAAACCCAACACCGCTGCTGATAGCAGAACAATTCAAATTCTTCAAGAGGAATCAACACAAGAATGAAAGTAACGCTGATTACCTCACCGAATTAAGAAAGCTATCAAAGCACTGCCAATTCGGGGCAGGACTGGCAGATTATCTTCGAGACAAATTCGTCTGCGGTCTCCTAAGTGAAGGAACACAGAAAAGGCTACTTTCTGAGAAAGATTTGACACTGGACAAGGCTTTCAGTATGGCTGTATCATACGAAGCAGCCGCAAGAGGAGCTGCAGAGATACAGCAAAAGACACATGACTTCGGCACCCATGAAATGACACAGGGTTTCAAGAGATGTTATCGCTGTGGCAGATCCACCCATGACCAGAGGGACTGCTGGTTCAAGGACAAAGCATGCAGGCAATGCGGAAAGATTGGACACATTGCACGGGTATGCTGATCTGGACAAAAAAAATCAACGGACAGGAAAATAAAAATCAATAAAGAAAAGTACAGAAAGGTACAAATGATGATGGACAGTAGCTCCGAAGACCAGAAGAGCGATAGCGACTCCGGAAACAAGAGACTAAGCTGTCTCAAATTACATAATGTAATTGCCAAAGAAGATTACCAGACCATTTGGGTTACCCTCACGATAGCAGGGTCCCCAGTTAAAATGGAGCTAGATACAAGATCAGCTCTGTCCGTCATAAATCGACGGGATTATGAGCGGCTATTTCCGCATATACCTTTAAAAGACACATCCATTAACTTGAAAACATATACGGGGCAGAAAGTATACCCCAAAGGAACAATAAGGGTGCCTGTTGTATACAACGGCAAGGAAATACAGAAGTTGTATTTATACGTTCTACAAGATGGTGGTCCACCGCTGTTGGGATGTGAATGGATCAGGAAGATACGTTTAGACTGGCACTCCATTCAGGCACTGACGGTGACCAGTAAGGAAAAAAATGATGATGACGTCATACCTGAACGATTAAAAGACATCTTGGCCAAAGCCAAGGAAGTGTTTCAAGAGAAACTAGGAACCTTGAAAGGCATCACCGCCTCAATAAAAGTGGAAGATGCGGCAATTCCCAAGTTTTTTAAGGCAAGGCCAGTGCCATACGCAAATCGTCCAGCAGTCGAGGCAGAGCTGGAGAATTTGGAAAAGGCAGGCTTATTATCCAAGATAGATTGGAGCGAGTGGGCAACACCCATCATCCCGGTCATGAAGAAAACGTTGAATTATGATAAATCTGAAGAACAGAGAAAAATTCGCATCTGTGGAGACTTCAAGGTGACTGTAAACCCGGTCCTTCACACGGTACAGTATCCTCTTCCGAGGATAGAAGATATTTTCGCCTCACTATCCGGAGGGAAACGTTTCACCAAAATTGACTTGGCACAGGCATATCTACAGATGGAGGTTGAAGAGGCCTCTAAAAAGTATCTGACGATAAATACACACAAAGGCCTGTACCAGTACAATCGACTGGTTTTCGGAGTAGCATCAGCTCCAGCTATCTGGCAAAGAGCTATGGAGCAAGTCCTGCAAGGGATTCCGGGGACTCAATGCTACCTAGACGACATCCTTGTAACAGGAGAAAACGACAATGAGCACCTTGCCAATTTGGAGCAGGTGCTCACTAGGCTGAGAGAACGGGGCCTACGAGCAAATCACCCCAAGTGTGAATTTTTCCAGAATCAAATATCATATTGTGGCCACATAATTAATAAGGAAGGGTTGCATAAGTCACCTGAAAAAATTGAAGTGATCATAAAAGCCCCAGCACCTGAAAATGTTTCACAATTAAGGTCGTTCCTGGGATTAATAAATTACTATCATAAATTTTTACTGAACTTATCAACTCTTCTGCACCCTCTTAATGAACTGCTACAAACAGGAGTAATTTGGAAATGGAGCAAAGACTGTAAACATGCCTTCCATAAATGCAAAGACTTAATCACGTCCAAGGAAGTTTTGGCTCATTACAACCCATCACTGCCAATCAGACTGGCATGCGATTCATCCCCTTACGGCGTAGGAGCGGTATTATCGCATAGATTCCCTGATGGCTCGGAACGGCCGATAGCTTTTGCGTCACGCTCATTGAACTCAGCTGAGCGTAAATATGCCCAAATCGACAGGGAAGCACTCAGCCTGGTATGGGGAGTGAAGAAATTCAACCATTACCTACACGGACAAAAATTTACCTTGTTGATTGACCATCAACCCCTCATCTCCATATTCAACCCTAAAAAGGGTGTTCCCATTATGACAGCGCAAAGGCTACAGAGGTGGTCCCTTTTTCTAGGGGCACACCAATATAACATAGAATACAAAGAATCAAAACAGCATGGGAATGCTGACTGTTTATCGCACCTACCGTTGCCAACGGTAGAAGAGGCACCTACAGTAGACCCAGTGGAGATGTTCCACTCTACCATAGTCGAATGTCTACCAGTAACAAATTCTGCCATTGAAAGGGAAACGAGAAATGACCCGACTCTCTCACGAGTCTATGATTTAACAGTGAAGGAATGGCCAGCACATGGCGAACCACTGTTGCCAGCATTCTCACAAAGAAGAGAACAGCTGTCAGTGTGCCGAGGAACGTTGATGTGTGGATCCAGAGTGGTGATTCCACCCAAACTCCAGGATAAAGTTCTAAAGGAGCTTCACGAGGGGCATCTGGGTGGAGTGAAAATGAAGAACCTAGCCAGGGCGTTTGTATGGTGGCCAGGTATCGATGGAGACATTGAAGAAATGACCAAGAGCTGCCTAGGATGCCAGAAGGTCCAAAACGCTCCACCACAAGCCCCTCTACATCCATGGGAGTGGCCCTCATCTCCATGGCAAAGGGTACACATCGACTTTGCTGGTCCATTTATGGACTCAATGTTCTTAATCGCGGTTGATGCACACTCCAAGTGGCTGGAGGTAATAAAGATGTCCTCCACCACCACGGAAAAAACCATCACAGTATTAAGGACCATATTTGCCAGGAATGGGCTGCCTGAACAGATCTGTTCTGATAATGGACCGCAATTTGTGTCCGAAGAATTCAGGAAGTTCTTAAAAAACAATGGGGTTAAGCACTACACGTCCGCCCCATACCATCCCGCCACCAATGGATTGGCTGAAAGGTTTGTCCAGACCTTCAAGAAGGCCATAAAGGCCATGGGTAATGAAGACATAAAACTTCAGCATAAGGTGGATAACTTCTTGTTTGCATACAGGAATGCAACACATATGGTTACAAACCAAACTCCCGCCATGATGTTCTTCAATAGAAGCCTAAGATGCCGGCTGGATTTGATCAAGCCAAACATCAGAAGGGACGTGGAGAACCGGCAATTTCAAGGCATGAATGAAAGGCCAACTAGAACCTTCCAGATAGGTCAACAAGTTTTGGCCCGGGACTACCGTACCGAGAAATGGCAGCCTGGAACTATTTGCACACGACTAGGACTGCTGATGTATACCGTGGACATTGGAGAATGCATAATAAGGCACCATGCTGACCAAATCATAGAGTCATCCGAAAAGGGACAACCTACACCACAACTCTATACGCCTAATGATGAAGTAGAGATACCCATAATATCTACCTCCGATCCGGTGATACTGGAACCAGATGAACCCGACACTGGCATTCAAGCCGAATCAGCCTTGCCAAAAGAACCTACTACACCACCAGAAACTACTACACCACCGAGGCGTTATCCGGACCGAGTCAGGAAGCCTCCAGAGAGACTGACTTATAATTGATTAACTGCAGCAATGTGTAGATTATTGTTCTTGTAACATGTAATTAATGATTACTTAAAATATTATGTACTGGTTGGCTAAAAGGGGAGGAATTGTAGTGTATGTGCCTTTAAGAGCCCCCTGTGTACTATAATGCCGGTAATGGCCACTCGGGCTATATAAGCCTGTATATTGTGTTGTATCAGTTAGTTCACCTCCACTCTTTGTTCAGCAAACACCTGTGAAACCAATTCCTGCCTTCAGTGTCTCTATTAACACACGGACACAACAGTGGTGGTTCAGAAAGCTGAGCAAAGATATGAGAAACCCCACAGTCGAGTGGGAACGGTTGGGGAACAATACCCACTGGACGATTACAGGGACCCACGGGGGATTAAGTGTGTGTTAGGAGAAGTGGTGGGAGCCGGATCAAGGGATTTACATCTGTATGTGGGGATCAGAGAGGGTCTGCCCCTCAGGCATATCCATTATTTTCCACCAACAGTGGCAAGACACCGGGGAGGGGATGAAGTGGGATACCAGCCTGAAGGTGTGTGCGGTCCCATACTCCCTGATCCCAGTCAATGCCACTGAGCTTGTGCCCCACCCACGACGCAGGCGGCGAGGTTACCCAGGGAGGGGTGCCCCACCACCACCAAGTGACCAGGGAATGGGCTGGTACTAGTGCCTACGGATCAGGTACTGTACCGGGGTTACACTACGCGGTAGCCTCCCTGATCTTAAACCTCACCGAGGTACACTTACCAGAGTGGTTCCCAAAGAAACAGAGCAGCTATACCAGGCCCTATTAAAGGACATGTTCAAGAAGTTTTATGAGTTCGATTTCGCCAATGTCGACAAAACCGAACTGTACACCACACACCACGAGTTTTTGGGTAATGCAGGGAGACAAAGAAGGGGAGTATGGAATGATGTTTTTACTGCGTTTAACACTGGGACCTCTGTCATCAACAGTTTAGATGACATAGGGCTGCAGACCCAGATAAATGGTTTAAAACACAGTTAAGGAAGATATTAATGGATGAGAACAAGGTAGTGGGCTCGGAGTTACTCGAGGACCAGGCCATGGTGGTCCATTTTATGGAGATTATAGCGGAGTTGGAGAAGCACACAAAGACGATACATGCCCTCATAAGGGAGGACAGAAATGCTTCTGACCAGGCTGCGCAGAACGAGGTGTGCGTGCTGTATGGGGCATGGTTGCTGGGCGAAGGCCGCAGTAATCTGGAGGATTTAAAACAGGGTTTAGTCCCCTCCTAGATCAGCAACAAACACCTCGCAGCCCTCCACCCATTTGAGAATGCATTAAGCCCGTGCCAACACCGGCTAGCTTCTGAGGCCTACCCAGTCCCAGTGGAATGTGGGCGGTCCAACCACACCATCATGGGAATAATAGTTAGGATGCCGGTCATGGGTAGGGCAGCCCGACCCGCACCGGTATACAGGGTTGAGATCATTGGAGTCATTCAAGGGGGTGCAAACATTTGTTTCACAGCGGTCCCACCGTACGTCATAAAGTGGGAGGACGCTATGACAGGTACTGACCTCTTGGGGTGCCAGAGGCGGGGAGCACACATAATCCTGTGTCCCCAGCACTTGAATGCCTATTCAAAACCACAGTGCGGGTTTAAAGCTGTCGGCGCAAAACCTATAAATTGTACTATGGAGGCAATATTTCAAGGCCATGTTCCCCCACAGGTAGGATATATAGGAGGTGGGACATATTGTGTCACCACAGGTGCGCCCCACTACCAGCATGGACAGCACAGCTGGTGTCCAGTAAGTGACAGCAGGTTCTGTTTTAAACCCGAGGCAGAAGTTCAAGCGGCCCAGGAACGAATTGTCCCCATTCCTGAACCCTCTACTGTTCACCTCACTGTAAAGGAGAATTTTACCAATTTCCAGAAGTACGTAGCGCATTCCGACTACGAAATTTCCCCTCTCCCTGAACACCTTACCAAGATACTCAAAGCCGTTATAGTTTCACAGAAACATTTTTACGCTCTGGAGCAGAAAACATTAGAGATAGGGGCTAAGATATTGGACATTGTGATTCCACCCTGGTGGGACATTTTCAATAATATAGAGGTCCCTTTGTAGATTAGGCTGGCTTCCCACATTCTCGTGGTTTGCCAGCTGGGGATAGTATTGTACCTAGTCTGCACTCAGTGCAAGGGAAAGGGCCAGATACTAGAATTCCAAAACCAGAGGATCTGGAAGGAACATTATGTGAAGGTGGAGGGAGATATGCCTGTTTGAGTTTTTTTGTATTTCTGATTAAGGATTTTTTTTTGTGCTTGTTGTTTTGAATAAAGATTTTGCGACGCGTTGTTAATAAAGATGTATGTGTACCAAGTGGTGCAGGGGTGTTGGACCCCCTCCATGCTTGGATGTGTGTAAACGACTGTAATTATTCTATGTATACTTATGTACACCACATTTTGGTGGAATGGGAAGTGCATGTGTCGTGGGTATTGTCACGTCTGTGTAATAATAAGAAAAGGACTGCAGAGAACGGTCAACAGGTGTTTACTGAATGAGGGTTCAAACTGCAACTAACTGTACAGTCGTCCAGGTGTGACATCGTCATTCTTTTTGGCATCTACAGTAGGTGCTTATATAGAATGCCAATCTAGCTGTATCTTCCGGATCCATTCACGTCCTAGTAGTGGTGGTCATCCATCTGGCAATACATATAGGTCCATTTTTGGTGTTTCCTTGCCGTTATATATAACGTTCACCCTTATTTTTCCTTTGGGGTAGACTTTTTGCCCCGTGTACGTCTTCAAGACAATCTTTGTATCTCTCAAGGGTATATGTGAGAATAGCCGCTTGTAGTCCCTTCGGTTTATGACTGTTAGGGCTGATCCTGTGTCCAATTCCATTTTCACTTGGACTCCTGCTATCTTGAGCGTGACCCCGATAGTTTGATGATCCTCCGTTTTGATCACATTATGTAGTTTCAGACAACCCAGCTCCTTGCTTCCAGAGTCTGTATCATTCTTCTGTTCATCTGAACTACTCTCCATCATCTTATGTACCTTCTTGTACTTCTCCTGTGGAGATTTCTTGCTGCTGGTTTGCTTCCTCGACCTGCAGACTCTTGCTATGTGTCCTACTTTTCCACACTGTCTGCACACTTTGTCCTTGAACCAGCAATCATTATGGTCGTGTGTTGTTCTGCTGCAGCGATAGCACTTCACTGTTCCGTATGACATTTCATTTGTGCCATATTCTTGCGGTCTCCATTGTATCTCTGCAGCGCCCCGTGCTGCTGCTTCGTGTGATACTGCAATGCTGAAAGCCTTGTCCAGCGTAAGATCCTTTTCTGATAGAAACCGTTTCTGGGTTCCTTCACTTTGAAGCCCACACACAAACTTGTCCCTTAAAGTATCTGCTAGTCCCGTTCCAAACTGGCAGTGTTTCGATAGCTTGCGCAGTTCCGTTAAATACTCAGCATTACTTTCATCTTTATGCTGGTTCCTTTTGTGAAACTTAAATCTTTCTGCTATCAGCAGCGGTGTGGGGTTTAAGTGGTCCTGTAGGATTGACACTATGTTTTCAAAACCCTTTTCTACTGGCTTCTCTGGGGTTACTAGGTTTCGTAGTAAGCCATACGTTTTTGCACCCATTGAATTCAACAATACCAGCGCTTTCTTGTCATCTGGCACTTCATTCGCCTTGCAGTATACTTCTATGCGTTTGGCATATGTCATCCAATCTTCGACTTCGTTGTCGAACGCTGTGATACTGCCACTCTTTGGCATTTTTGGGTGTGGTTAGAGTGGCTTAAAATGGCGTCTCCTGCGCTTTCCATTCTTCCCCGCTATGGCTTAAAATGGATTCTCCCGCGCTGCTGCCAACGCCTCCCCCCGTTGACGCCGCTCGGTCCTGAACACCGGCTGCGCCCTGTGTGCTCTGCCCTCTCTCTCTCCCCCATTGACGCTGCTCGGCCTTTTTCTGTGCCGCTCGGCCATCTCTAGCCGCCGCTGTCCGGGAAGGGTCTGCGCATTACCTGTTGCCAGCCCGTTTCGCTGGACCACCGTGACTGGAAAGCCAAGCCTGGCTCTCGACAGCCTCCCCTGCGATGCTCAATTCTCCGCTGGATGTCTGGGCAGTTGCCCGTGGTCGACGCCCGTGCTTCTGGACTCGACCTCCTTCCACTGTTCTCCAGGAGCGAATCCCTGGGAGGTGATGCAGAATTGCAGGTAGGTTCGAATCTGCTCATCGCCACTGTTACGTCCGTGTAATAATAAGAAAAGGACTGCAGAGAACGGTCAACAGGTGTTTACTGAATGAGGGTTCAAACTGCAACTAACTGTACAGATCACTACTCAGGGTTTATATACAGGTGTGGTCACTGCCGGTACTGCAGGATACAGGAGCTGTAAAAAGTAGTTCTCCCCCTTAAAGGTACATACATTACAGGTATGTTTGATAGGTAATTGCAGGGGAAGGTTGACTATGGAGGGTCGGAAATTTTGCTCACCTCATCAGGATGATACTTAAAGCAAGTTTAGTATCAACAGGGGGGAGTGTAAGTGCAGGATTCTCAAAATTCCCGCACTCCCCAAGTAATGGATCAAGGGACCCTGTTTTGGACAGGTTATTTAAAATCAGGGCACCCAAAATGGCTTCTGCAAACCTCATGACCAACATTTACAAGGTTTTTTAAAAGCAAGGCTCTGCCAGCAAGCAGGCCTGCAGACGAAACATTAAAATGCAGGAATCTGTGTGAACAGAGACTCTTCGGAGCCCAGCCATACAAAGTAAACACAGAATATGCATTTATTTGAATTGAATTGAATCAAGCTAGATGGGCCTATAATGGTGGCCATTAGCTTCATGCATGTTTAGTTGATAACAGCTCACAGTAGCCATCAAGGTAGGATGAGGACAATGAAGTCTAATCCATGACAAAGCAACCAGGACATCGGGGCCATTAGACCCGGAGATACCCACTCCTAACGTAGTTGAAGTAAATGGTTGTAATCATTTAAAACAGCCCGCCAAAAGTGAAACAATGGACTGACCTGATTTGGCGTGCAGATAAGGAGTGGAAGAAACGGGTATAATTGGAGGCCCACCAGTAGCAATCGCTCTCTTGACTCTGACCTCTTGTTTGGTCTTGGGCTGCTGCCGCTCGTACTCGTGCCCTGGCCTCGTGGCGGGTTCTCTTCTCGCTCCCCGCATTGTTTAACAACCAAGGACATCCATATCAACTGCGGGAGGAGAACGAGACCCGAGTTCAAAGTCATACAGGACACACGGGCCACGGAAAGGGCAGACGAAACGAGACGAGAGGGAGAGGAAGGTAAAGACCCGACAAGAGCAGAGAAGGGCAGCAGAAGACGCATTGGTAAAGACCGAGCGCCTAGCTATAAGCAGGCGCTTGGGGAAGAAAGTATATGTATGGACAGTGAGAATGAGTTGGCATTTGACACTGCCAATAAGCTGGCATTAAACGCGAATGTCCACGCCCACGACGAATATACCGGCGTTCAATGAATGGGTAGTAAAACCGAATAAGCAGTGAAGACCGCCAACCACCCCGTCATCGCTGACGACCGCCCGAGGGAGAAGAAGAAGAGAACCCATCGTGCTGAGACGACAACGGTAGCTGAGGAGAGGGAAGGTGTGTCACAGCAACAATTCCAGCACCGCGCCCTGAGACCACGTGGCGACGGAGAACCCCAAATGACAGAAGACCAAACCTCAAAACTCACAACGTTAAAGCAACAGGTTTTGGATTGGTGAGCATGAATTCCTGGCCCCACATAGCTTAATCTAGTTAGGTATAGGGGTGGGATAAGGATAAGGGGATTGTTAATGTAGTTGTTTTTCCCTCGATGTGCTGTGTGTTCCCCATTCCCATATAAGTATAATTATTGTGTATGCCTGTATTTTCTACCAGTAGCTTCTCATAAGACTGTGTTTTATTCTGTTTTAATAAAATCTTGGTTTTCTTATACCAAACCACTTGTCTACTCGATTTTCTGCATCGCCGCCTGTACCTAAGTCCGGTGTCTAGAACCCAGGGGTGTGGGAGCGATTTGAACCGCTCAAGGGACAGTCAGAGGCGAAGCTGACTGGGCGCACGTGCCACACGCCACCCCCTACAAGGCGGGATGTAAAACGAGCTGTCGATCCATTATCACCCTTCTGTGCTACCGCCAAAGATCAGTTTCACCCCTGATGTGTCACTGGAATAGGAATGGCAAGATGAAGTGCATGGAGCCAGAATACTAATGTAGGAAGTTGCATTGTATGCTACAAAGCAAAAGTAAGGTTATTTATTTTCTAATAAGTTATCAGACTACTTCTGACCTTGTGTAGGCTATATTGTAAAATATATCACTGGTCCCAATGACTAACATTACAATTATTTAACATTTGTATGGCTCTCAAGGGATTTGAATTTATCAAGACAACCAGTCCACAAAATTTTAGAACATTGCCACATCAGTAATAAAACATCAGAACTCTAAAATAGAACAATATAGACCCAAAGGGGGAAAAATTGGGTTGATTTGCGTCTCTCGTTAGCAGCCCCTGGGGGTGTTAATGAGGCGCAAATCCTCTTTTCAGCGAAATTCAGTGGGCGGTTAGCACCCTGCTTGCGCCTTGGCAGTAAAGTTCCCTTGCACCCCCTGACCTATCACTGGATGATATGCCCAACAGGATCAGGGGGCATTTTTGCAGCGGCGGCGCTGCTACTTAAAGAGCACGTTTTGGGTGGCCATTTTTATTTTGGTTGACTGCCAGCACCTGCTCTCTTTCCCTTTTTTAAGCAGCGTGCCAGCTGTAATCGCTCAGCCCATCACTCCGCTTGAGTGTCAGGCTATTTTCACGGCACTCCGCAACTTGCTGGTCCAGTAGAGCCCCGGTGCACACAGCGCTAGGCCCCTCCCCCCTCCCCTTTAATCAGGGGAGGAGGCCTGCAATGACGTGGTGCTACGTGCCAGCGTGCGTGGCGCTGTTGCATGTAGCACTGCGAACCTCAGTAGTAGCACCCCAAGGAGGAGGTGGAGCACTTCCAGTAGCGCCCTACCTCTTGCTTGGGGTACTATTACTGAATCTCCGGCGGAGGGGCGCTAACTTTTTTGGGATGCTAAAATTAGCGCCCCAGCGACGTTAGTGCCCCAAAAGAGGCGCCACCCAATTTTTCCCCTTATGTTTGCACCTTTGGCCTTTTGTCGTAACTTGATCTGGAGCTCACATATATTTTCTTCCTCCTAACTGTTTGAAAGCTGCTGCCACAATCAATCATAAACTGTGCTCATGGCTGCAGAGTTAACTCCAGAGGGCTTACCCTCAGTGGGAACTGCACTCCAAAGCTCAAGGAAAGGAGAAGTCAGTGAAATCAAATGGCCTTCAATAGATAAGATTAGTGTTTGGTCTTGTTATAATTCTTTGATATTTGAGCTATTGTTTAAGATTAGCAGTATGTCTGGAGACACTACAAGGGCCATGCTTGCTAATGAATCGACCATCATTTTTATAGCACAAGCAAGTATTTCAACAACTGCTCCCCTCTGGGTGATAGTCTGACACAAGCCAAAGGTTTGTTTTTATGTTTTTGTGCTTCTTCTGGCTACAGATTACTGGGCTTTAACAAATTCACATTGCTTGTAGCAAGAGTTACCGAACAGAATGTTTCCCTTGTCTCTTTCTTTCATTCACCAGGAAGCAAATTACAATAAAACTTTCTCAGTAGCTAAAAATCTGGAAAGTCCCAAGAGTTATATCTCTTTAGATATCAGGGCTCATTTCAAGTCAGTACAAGTGAGAGCTGCCCTACTTTCCTCATCATAGGCTCTGCCCTTGAAGGAAATCAATGCAGAAAATAAATAGTAAATAGGTTACTTTTTCATTTAGAAAATAGGGAATAATAAATATGAGTGAGTGATTTACAAGGTAGTAATCTCTAGGGATTTAGATGACATCGTAAAACCAAAGTTCAAGTGATTTGTAACCATCATCTAATTCCTGAGCTGAGATTACAGTTGTCTTGAAATCACTTCAAGAGATCTATTTTTTTATATATATAATATATAACAATCTAGAAAACTAGCAAGAGCTGACCAGCACTTTCAAACAAGCTGAAACAGCCCCAAAAATGCTGACAACTCAACAACGGCCTTGATTATAAGCTCATAACCTAAAAACAAATAGTTACACGAGATTGCAACTTAAATTGTAGTTATGTCCGAGGGCCCCAGAAATCCACAGGGCTAATTACACAGCAATTGTGCTGGGGGTGTAGGAACTTGAGCAGCCAGTGATGTGCACTGCTGACTCCACCAGCGGAATTTGCAGGATATCATTTACATATTGAATAGTCGGCCAGGAGCACAATTCCCGTGTAATACTGGAGTACAGCTCGGAGCCAGGGGTGTGGCAGGAAACCTGTTGCTGCAAGATATAAAAGCCTACAAAGAAGAAAGACTTGCATTTATATAGCGCCTTTCACGACCTCAGGATGTCCCAAAGCACTTCCGAGCCAATGAAGTACTTTTTGAAATGTAGTCACTATTGTAATGTTGCAAATGCGGCGGCCAATTTTGCGCACAGCAAGGTCCCACAAACAGTAACGTGATAATGATCAGACCATCTGTTCTAGTGAGGTTGGTTGAGAGATAAATATTGGCCCGGATATCAGGGAGAACTCCTCTGCTGTTCAAAATAGTGCCGTGGGATTATTTACATCCACCTGAGAGGGCTTTGGTTTAACATTGCATCCAAAAGACAGTACCTCCAACAGTGCAGCACTGCACTAGAGTATCAGCTTAGATTTTGTGCTCAAATCTCTGGAGTGGGACTGGAACTCATAACCTTTTGACAGAGGCAAGAGTGCTACCCATTGAGCCATGGCTGAAAGCCCACAGTAACTTAAAGTGGCAGCAACTTTATGGAGGGACAGCAGATTGGTTGTCCAAGCTGCAGGCAACTTTAAATGGAGCACGTTCGCGAGGTTCAGCTGAACTAGCAGGCCACTATGCCTCAATTATTTGGTCGTAAGTTACCCCAAGTTGAATGGAGGTGGAACTGATGGGTATTCCAATAACTTCTGCTATGGTTTTTTTTTATTCGTTCCTAGGATGTGGGTGTCGCTGGCAAGGCCAGCATTTATTGTCCATCCCTAATTGCCCTTGAGAAGGTAGTGGTGAGCCGCCTTCTTGAATCACTGCACTCTGTGTGGTAAAGGTACTCCCACAGTGCTGTTAGGGTGGGAGTTCCAGGATTTTGACCCAGTGATGATGAAGGAACGGCAATACATTTCCAAGTCAGGATGGTGTGCGACTTGAAGGGGAACTTGGAGGTGGTGGTGTCCCCATGTGTCTGCTGCCCTTGTCCTTCTAGGTGGTAGAGGTCGCGGGTTTTGGAGGTGCTGTTGAAGAAGTCTTGGCGAGTTGCTGCACTGCATCTTGTAGATGGTACACACTGCAGCCACAGTGTGCCGGTGGTGGAGGGAGTGAATGTTTAAGGTGGGCTGCTTTGTCCTGGATGGTGTCGAGCTTCTTGAGTGTTATTGGAGCTGCACTCATCCAGGTAAGTGGAGAGTATTCCATCACACTCCTTACTTGTGCCTTGTACATGGTGGAGAGGCTTTGGGGAGTCAGGAGGTGAGACACTCATCACAGAATACCTAGCCTCTGACCTGCTCTTGTAGCCACAGTGTTTATGTGGCTGGTCCAGTTAAGTTTCTGGTCAATGGTGACCCCAGGATGTTGATCGTGGGGGATTTGGTGATGGTAATGCCATTGAATGTCAAGGGGCGGATGGTTAGACTCTCGCTTGTTGGAGATAGTCATTGCCTGACACTTGTGTGGCGCGAATGTTACCTGCCACAGATCAGCCCAAGCCTGAACGTCATCCAGATCTTGCTGCATGCAGGCATGGACTGCTTCATTATCTGAGGAGCTGCAAATGAAACTGAACAATATGCAATCATTAGTGAACATCCCTACTTCTGACCTTATAGGTGGCAGGTCATTGATGAAGCTGCTGAAGATGGTTGGGCCTAGGACACTGGCCTGGGGAACTCTTGCAGTGATGTCCTGGGGCTGAGATGATTGGCCTCCAACCACCACAACCATCTTCCTTTGTGCTAGGCATGACTCCAGCCAGTGGAGAGTTTTCCCCCTGTTTCCCATTGACTTCAATTTTACTAGGGCTCCTTGATGCCACACTCGGTCAAATGCTGCCTTGATGTCAAGGGTAGTCACTTTCACCTCACCTCTAGAATTCAGCTCTTTTGTCCATATTTGGACCAAGGCTGTAATGAGGTCGGGAGCTGAGTGGTCCTGGCGGAACCCAAACTGAGCATCGGTGACCAGGTTATTGGTGAGTAAGTGTTGCTTGATAGCACTATCAACGACACCTTCCATCACTTTGCTAATGATTGAGAGTAGACTGATAGGGCAGTAATTGGCCGAATTAGATTTGTCCTGCTTTTTATGGACAGGACATACCTGGGCTGTTTTCCACATTGTCGGGTAGATGCCAGTGTTGCAGCTGTACTGGAACAACTTGGCTAGAGGCGTGGCTTGTTCTGAAGCACAAGTCTTCAGCACGACAGCCGGGATGTTGTTGGGGCGCATAGCCTTTGCTGTATCCAGTGCGCTGAGCCGTTTCTTGGTTTCATGTGGAGTGAATCGAATTGGCTGAAGACTGGCTTCTATGATGGTGGGGACCTCAGGAGGAGGCCAAGATGGATCATCCACTCGGCACTTCTGGCTGAAGATGGTTGCAAACGCTTCAGTCTTGACTTTTGCACTCGCGTGCTGGGCTCCGCCATCATTGAGGATGGGAATATTCATGGAGCCTCCTCCTCCCATTAGTTGTTTAATGGTCCACCACCATTCACGACTGGATGTGGCAGGACTGCAGAGCTTTGATCTGATCTGTTGATTGTGGGATTGCTTAGCTCTGTCTATAGCATGCTGCTCCCACCGTTTAGCATGCATATATTTCAGCTTCCCCAGCTTGGCAGCTCATTTTTCAGTTTGTCTGGTGCTGCTCCTGGCATGATCTTCTACACTTCTCATGAATCAGGGTTGGTCCCCTGGCTTGATGGTAATGGTAGAGTGAGACATATGCCAGGCCATGAGGTTACAGATTGTGGTGGAATACAATTATGCTGCTGCTGATGGCCAACAGCACCTCATGGATGCCCAGTTTTGAGCTGCTAGATCTGTTCTGAATCTATCCCATTTAGCACGGTGGTAGTTCCATACGACGCAATGGAGGGTGTCCTCAGTGTGAAGACGGGACTTTATCTCCACAAGGACTGTGTGGTGGTCACTGCTACTCATACTGTCATGGACAGATGCATCTGCGACAGGTAGATTGGTGAGGGCGAGGGCAAGTAGGTTTTTTCCTCGTGCTGCTTTTGTCACCACATACCGCAGGCCCAGTCTGGCAGCTATGTCCTTCAGGACTCGGCCAGCTCGGTCAGTAGTGGTGCTACCGAGCCACTCTTGGTGATGGACATTGAAGTCCCCCACTCAGAGTATATTTTGTGCCTTTGCTACCCTCAGTGCTTCCTGGTGGTGTTCAACATGGAGGAGTACTGATTTATCAGCTGAAGGAGAGCGGTAGGTGGTAATCAGCAGGATGTTTCATTGCTTGACCTGAAGCTTTGAGGCTTCATGGGGTCCAGAGTCAATGTTGAGGACACTCAGGACCACTCCCTCCCAACCGTATACCACTGTGCCACCACCTGTCGTGGGTCTGTCCTGTTGATGGGACAGGACATACCCAGGGATGGTGATGGTGGAGTCTGGGACATTGGTTAATGACATCCTGTCATTATCACCTCATTTGCATTTGAGCACTGCAGAGGGATGGCAGGGAAAACACGCCCTCCCCAGCCTGGAAATTCAGGTGCATGCAAAACAAGTTAGAAACCCGACAGAAACAGGTCCGATGCCATAACCCACCCCTGAAAATATAGAGGGTCCTGCATTACCATCCCACCTTACCAAAGATAGCGTGAATTTTTAGTGTCAACGTTCATTCACTCATATTGAAGGAAAGAAACAATGGCTCAATTTTTAACTCCCGGGTGGGAACATGGCAAAGCAAACAGCCTTGCTCCTAATACCAGCACATTTCTTCCTATTTTTCAGCCAGTTATGAAGCACACAAGGTGATTGCATTGACTCAATTTGCAACCATCTTCCATGTACTGGCACATGTGCTTTAACTGGACAGTGGCCTTTGTATTGATTTGTATGTGGGTTCAATGACGAGACATTTATGAAAGAGAATGACTTTTTATCTAAAGTATGTTCAACTCAGTTAATAGCATTTACAGGAGACACCATCTTAGAGATCCATCTAAAACGAAACTAAAACTAAACTGCTTGTCTCTCACATGCCCTCTGCTGGTCAGGCATAAATAATCAATCAGGCAAATATGCTGGTAAGGCATCATAATCAAACAGGCAAATACCATCACTATTTGCTGATATCATTACATCTACATTTCTTAAAAGAAAAGTATTTTACTTTTATCTAACAACATGTTTTCTTTGCATTACTCTGCATTTTAACTGTAACACTTAATGAACTTACATTATCATTATCATTATCAAGGTTTGTTAACCTTGTTTTGTGTGTTCACATGAAATATGTAAATACACTAGAACTTGAAGAGAGAATAAGATAACATTACTTCCTTCTATAACAATAGTCCTTAAATTTGCTCAATGAGTCTCTCAGGAGGCTTCACGCGTCTTGAGGATTTTCTGATTGATTGTCCTTGAATCTGAGTTGTTGCCTCAGATGATGGTTTCTCAGCTGTGTGATCAGGTTGTTCAACAGTATCAGTCTTTTGACTTGCTGTGGTTGGTCCCATGAGAAGATCTCGACGATTTCTTCGCAGAACAGCACCCTCATCTGTTTGAATGGTGTATGATCTTGGTTGAACTTCACTCAGGACAGTTCCCTTCTGAGTCCATATGTTTGTTTTCTCTTTGAACCTTACTTGGTCACCACTGTGGAGTTCAGGTAGGTTTTGTGTTCCTCTGTCATAGTAGTACTTTTGCTTTTCTTTCTGTTGTTCTTTGAACTTCCTCACTTTCTCCCCCTCTTTTGTTTTCAGGAGGTTCTCCGGGATGGGTAGGTTTGACCTTAGCAGATGTCCCATAAGGAGTTGGGCTGGTGACATACCACACTCGAGCGGCATTGTGCGGTATACAAGCATGCTCTGGTAGAAGTCAGTTCCACTGTCTTTTGCCTTGTACATCAGTCTTTTCACTGTCTGGACCGATTTTTCCACTAGACCATTGGATTGTGGAAAGTGAGGACTTGACGTTGTGTGGACAAAGTCCCACTCTTTGGCAAAGTGTCGGAAACTTGCATTGTAAAACTGGGGTCCGTTGTCTGTGAAGACCTCGCTTGCCACGCCATGTCTGGAGAATATGGCTTTCATACATGTTATCACAGCATCTGCAGTGGTGGTGTACAGTCTACAAACCTCTGGATACAGAGAGTAATAGTCTGTGACTACAAGATAGTCCTTCCCTTGACATACGAATAGGTCAGCGCCTACCTTCTGGTAAGGTCTGTCTGGCGCTGGGTGTGGCTTTAGTGGTTCTACCGGATTGCTTGCTCGATATTTCAGGCATATTGTGCAGTTTGACACCTCATTTGTCACATCTTGGTTGATTCGTGGCCAGTACATCACCTCTCGTGCTCTTTTCTTACACTTTTCGATTCCCAGATGTCCTCCATGGATCCTTTTTAGCATCTCTTTTCTCAGACTCTTTGGGATAACTATTTTACTTCCTTTGTAGATGATGTCTTCGACCACTGATAGTTCCACCCTGCAGTTCCAGTACTCTGCCATGTCAGGTGAGCAGTCTTGCTTCATATTGGGCCATCCATCCAAGATGCTTTTCCTCAGTCGTCTCATTGTTTCATCTTTGTTTGTCTCAGTCTTTATGAGCTCCATTTTTGCATCTGCTATGGGTAGTGCACTTATGATCATGTCCACGTAGGCGTTCACTTTTTCATCCATTTTGGTGTTTGCGGGCTCACTTGGGTCTACAGCTCTGGACAACGTGTCTGCTGTATACATCAGCTTACCCGGTGTGTACGCAACATTCAGTGTATAGCATTGCAGCCTGATCATCATTCTTTGTATTCTAAGCGGCTTTTGGAACAATCCAATCAAGGGCTTATGGTCAGTCTCTACACTGATTGCTTGTCCTGACACAAACTGGTGAAATCTTTCACAGGCGTATGTGATGCTGAGCAGCTCCTTTTCTATTTGAGCCTATCGCGTCTCCGCGTCTGTCATTGAGTGCGATGCATATGCAATAGGTTGCCAGTAGTCATATTTTTGCAGAAGAACGGCACCGAGCCCACTCTGTGATGCATCTGATGATATCTTGATGGGTCTCGCTGGGTCATAAAACCTCAGAACTGGTTCCTCTGTGAGCAGTTTCTTTAGATCGCTCCATGACTTCTCATGCTCATGATTCCATTCCCATTCTATGTTCTTTTCAGTTAGTCTTATCAGTGGCGCCATCTTTTCTGAGAGGTTGGATATGAATTTACCCATATAGTTGATCATTCCATTAAACCTCTGCACGTCCTTTTTGCATTGTGGCTTTGGCATATTCTCAATGGCGGACACCTTTCTGGGATCTGGTCTGATGCCCACACTGCTAAGGATATCTCCCACAAATGTCAGTTCTGTCACCCCGAGCTGCCATTTCTCTCTATTCAGCTTCAGGTTTGTTTTCCTTGTTGCTTCCAGCACTTTTTTCAGTCTCTCATCAAGCTCAGTTCTCGTGGTTCCCCATACTATGATGTCATCCATTGATGTATCAACTCCCTCCAGGTGCTCATAGATCATATGGATAGTTTTGTGATACAATTCAGGAGCTGAGGCAATGCCAAATGGTAACCTTAGGAATCTGTATCTGCCAAATGGACTGTTGAACGTGCACAGCCTTGAACTTGCCTCGTCCAGTTTCATCTGCCAAAATCCTGATGATGCATCTAACTTGCTGAAATGCTTTGCATTTGCAAAGTGTGACATGATTTCCTCACGTGTAGGAAGCTTGAAGTGCTCTCTCTTTATTGCTCTGTTTAGATCTCTTGGATCCCGGCAAATTCTGAGCTTTCCATTCTTTTTGTCCACAACGACGAGGGAACTCACCCACTCAGTTGGCTCATCTATCTTCTGAATCATGTTCAGGCTTTCCATCCTGTCCAACTCTGCCTTCAGTTGCTTTTGAAGAGCAAACGGAACTTTTCTGCATGGATGCATGACCGGTGTCATAATTTTATCTACTCTGATCGTGTGTTCTCCTGGAAGGCAGCCTAGACCCTTAAATAGGTCGTTGTACTCTTTCATGAGTTCATCATAGACTGCCTCTCCTTCGCTTTCCACAATAAGGGCTCTCTTTACCAGGTTCAGTCTCTCACAGGCTTTTAAACCTAGTATGGCTTGCATATCCTTTGGCACCACGATTAATGCTAGCGTGTGCTCTCTGTCCTTGTGTGTCACTTTGACAATGCAACTTCCTTTCACTGGTATATCAGTACCTGAGTATCCTGTCACTTTCACTTTGATTCCATGTATCTTTGGTCTGGGTCTAATTTTCTTAAAATCAGTCTCTGATATCACATTAACTTGTGCTCCAGTATCCAATTTAAATGGAATGTGTATGTCATTCACTTTTAGTGTCAACATCCAGTCTCTTTTTTCTTTTTTGTTTTCAGACACAACATCTACATAGAACGCCTCTATCTCGCTTTCATCCACTGTATGGACCTTGCTTTGTTGCGCTTGGTTCTTACAGCAATGGGCATAATGGTTGTTTTTGTTGCAACTATTGCATGTTTTACCATATGCTGGACACTTTTTTGGTGTATGCTGTGTACCGCATCGACTACATGACTTTCGATTGCCCCTTTCATTTTTGTTCGCTGGCCACGCCTCTTTTTTCACATTGGCGCTCTTTTTGTTAAACGGTTTGTGTCCGTTCTTTCTCACTGCATCCACGTTGCAGCTACTGTCACTGAACAGCTCCTTTGCCTGCGACTTCACAGTCTCTGTAGCCCTACACAATGCTATGGCTTTTCCCAGGTCTAGATTTTGCTCTCTTAGCAGTCTTTCCCTTAGACCATTATCTGGAATACCACACACCAGTCTGTCTTTTATCAGCGAGTCTGTCAGTCCCCCAAATTCACACGTTTTGCTTCAGTTTCTCAGTTCAGTCACATACTGATCAATAGTCTCTCCCGTTTTCTGTACACATGTGAAAAATCTGTGCCTCTCAAACATCACGTTATGTTTAGGTATGCAGTAGGCCTCAAACTGTTCCATTATTTTATCCAACTTCATTTTGTCTCCATCAGCAGTGAATGTGAAGTTATTATACACCTCCAGTGCTTCATCACCCACGACATGTAAGAACACTGGCGCTTTCATTTTATCACTTTTCTCGTCAGCTCCGATTGCCGCTAAATACAACTCCAAACGTTGTTTGAAACTCCTCCAATTTTCAGCCACATTACCTGTCAACTGAAGCTTCACCGGTGGGTGTAACCCTACCATTTTTTCACTTCGTTAGCTATTCTCCAATGGTAAGTAACGATGTTCTCTTTTGGCTTGCTAATATGTGGAGAGCTGATTTAACTTCAGATTTTTCCTCTTCATCTCTTTCAATCACTTCTGACACCATGTATTGATTTGTATGTCGGTTCAATGACGAGACATTTATGAAAGAGAATGACTTTTTATCTAAAGTATGTTCAACTCAGTTAACGGCATTTACAGGAGACACCATCTTAGAGATGCATCTAAAACGAAACTAAAACTAAACTGCTTGTCTCTCACATGCCCTCTGCTGGTCAGGCATAAATAATCAATCAGGCAAATATGCTGGTAAGGCATCATAATCAAACAGGCAAATACCATCACTATTTGCTGATATCATTACAGCCTTCAGCTCCAAATAAGACCACCTCCTACACCAGGAACCTCAACTCTTGAGCATCAAAGGTGCTGTCCACATGTCTCTACTGGATTTTGCACTCTCCAGCCAAGTCTGATAAAGGCCAGTATATATAGTCAAACATTTCCTTTGCCTGTAGCCTATTCAAAATAGGGGAGTGGGCCTTAAGCTACAATAATGTGAGTCCTCCCTCCCCTGCACTACTGGTGCAGGTGTGCTTTCATCATGGACATGAACAGTTCCAATTCAGCTGGGTTCACAAAATCAGGACTAATCTGTGGTGATCGAAGAAAAAGACTATTTTTATCTTCCTTTTTTAAACAAAAAGTCATGCAGAAGTTTGACATTTTTAAATTACATCATTCTTTGAATCTGTATTCATTAATGTTGATACTGTCTAGTAAGCTCATAGTTGAAATAATTCATTTGTGTTTCATTATTTGGACAAAACCTGTTGAAACTGTTAATGCTAAGAAACTTTCATTAACCCAGTTAGCATTTGACCCCTCTGCGATCATAGATGTACACATTTGGAGAAAATGTCTTGAGAACAACATGACCCAGAATGTAAGTTTGCATTGTTACCTTCTTTCAATGTCACATCAATGTGGCATTCTCTAAATGAGTTGTACATGCAACAGAGAACAGTAGCATAGTAGTAATGTCACTCAACTAGCAATCCAGAGGCCTGGATTAATGATCCGTGAGATGTGAGTTCAAATCCCACCACGGCAGCTGGTGATGTTAAATGGAATAAATCTGGGATAAAAAGCTCATATCAGTTATGGTGACCATGAAACTATCGGATTGTCATTAAAACCCATTTGGTTCACGGATGTCATTTAGAAAAAGAAATCTGCCGTTATTACCTGGCCTATATGTGACCCCAGACCCACAGCAAGGTGGTTGACTCTTAACTGCCCTCTGGAATGGCCTAGCAAGCCACTCAGTTGTACCAAACTGAAACAATAATAAGAATAAAACTGGCATCAACCTCGGCACTGGCTACCTTGCAAAGTCCTCCTTACCAGCATCTGGGGACTTGTGCCAAAATTGGGATAGCTGTTCCACAAGCTACAGCCTGACAGAATCATGCATTTAAGCCAACGTCCCAGACTCCTCCAACACCATCCCTGGGAATGTCCTGTCCCACCAGTAGGAAAGACCCCCAGGGGTGGTGGCACAGTGGTGGAAGGAGTGGCCCTGGGAGTCCTCAACATTGATTCTGGACCCCATGAAGTTTCAGGTCAAGCATGGACAAGGAAACTTCCTGCTGATGAATCAGTTCTCCTCCATGTTGGACACCACTTGGAAGAAGCACTGACAGTATGTACTCTGGGTGGGGGACTTAAATGTCCACAGCTGAGTCCTGAAGGACATAGCTGCAAGTCTGGGCCTGCAACAGGTGGTGAGGGAAAAACCTACTTGACCTCGTCCTCACCAATCTACCTGCCCATGACAGCATTGGTAGCAGTGACCACTGTGCAGTCCTTGTGGAAATAAGGTCCCGTCTTCACACTGAGGACACCCTCCATCATACTGTGTGGCACTACCACCGCGCTAAATGGGATAGATTCAGAACAGATCTAGCAGGGCCATCAACAGCAGCAGAAATGTATTCCACCACAACCTGTAACCTCATGGCCCAGTATGTCCCTCACACTACCATTACCATCAAGCCAGTCAACCAACCCTGGTTCAATGAGGAGTGTAGAGGAGCATGCCTGGAGCAGCACCAGGCATATCTAAAAATTTGGTGCCAACCTGGGGAAGTTGCAACACAGGACTACATGCATGCTAAACAGCAATGGCAGCATGCTATAGACAGAGCTAAGCAATCCCACAATCAACGGATCAGATCAAAGCTCTGCAGTCCTGCCACATCCAGTCATGAATGGTGGTGGACCATTAAACTGACAGTTCACCCAAATTATGTTAATGAGATCCCAGGCCCAAATTGGGATGGCCTCAAGCCTTGCGGTTTGGGCACGTGCAGACAACAAGGCCATAACCAATTTGCACCCATAGGCCCCGATTTTCGGCTTGTGTGGGAAATGGTCGGGTTTCCCCGAATGTGGGGTTTCTGACACACATAAAAAAGTGTCAGCCAGCTCCACGCAATTTTCCCTCAAGTGGCCAATTAATTTCCAGCATGTGGGAAGCCTTGCTAATTGTCCAATTCGAGTCAGAAATCCCCACAGTATGATGTCATCATTCGTGGTGCTTTCAAGGTCCATAGCAAGCACTACATCCTCTGAAGGCTTCCAAACGAACCATACAGGATGGCAGAGGAGCCTGCAGCAGCTGTGGCCAGTGCCAGACCCTGAGCTGCCTCCAAATTCGACGAGGCTTCACTGCAGGCATTATTGAATGGGGTTAGGGCCCACAGGGAGGTCCTCTTCCCTAGGTCAGGGAGGAAGAGGCCTCCCACTGAGACCAATGCTGCGTGGATGCAGGTGTCAGCAGATGCCAACTCGCTGTGAGTCACCAGAAGAACCTTGGCATTACATCTCTAACTCCTTCCTTTACTCCCCCACAGTACCATCCAGAGCCCCCGTCCTCACTGTGGAGAAGGAAGAGGCTGTGCAGCCAGACTCCTCAGAGGAAGCTCCAACCTCTGAGGGCGCAGCGTCAGCAGAAGTAAGCGCACCCAGCACCAGCGCAGACACTCACACCTCGGGGGGACCTTCGGGACATAGAGTAGTGTTGTCACCTGGTGTTTCACAGCTCACAAGTGAGCCTCAGCAGATTCTGGAGACAGGGACAGCAGTGGAGAGTCCTCATTGGAGGGCGCAGGACTCTGCCAGCTCAGCTCAGCTGCGCTGCATGTCGATCCTCTGCCTCTGGGTCCATCCGCAAGAGAAGAGGTGATGGATCTCCATGCACAGATGCAGGAGTCTCTGCAGGTTTTGTCTCCAGGGTCGCTGCGAGTGTGAAGCGAATGGAGGAGTCCATAGCGACCATGAGCAGAGCCTTTGTGGACTCATTGGCACATGAACGCATCACCATGGAAAGGTTGGCAACCTCCATGGAGGAGATAACTCACCAGGGTACGGAAAACATGGTGAGTGCTCATAAGAGAATGACATCTCTTGAGGAGCGCTGGCCATCTTTTGAACAGAGAAACCAGATCTTCATGGAAGTCCTTCTGAGTAGGACTGCCAGTGCAGAAACGGGTCCCCATGGCCCCCTAAAGCGCAGCAAGGTGCTCTCAAGCCACTTCCAAGCGCTGGCCCCTTCTGGCCTGTGCAGCTTCAGGTGCGTGAGCAGCAGCCTGGTGCTCCTGGTGCTCATCCTGCTTCCTGGTTCTGCGGCTGCCACCTCTGCTGCTGGAGATCCTCTAATGGCAAGAAGGGAAGGAAAAAAAGGCATCCCATGCTTCTCGTAGATGCCTCCGCTGAGAAAGCGCTGAGTGAGGGTGGCGAGAGGGGCTTCCCAGGAGATCACATTGGAGAAGTGTGTGAGGCTCCAACCTTCCACAGCTGTGCCTAAGCCTTGAAGAAGTAGCCCCAAACCTGCAACAACAAGGTCCTTCAACATACAAGTGCTGTCCCTTTAAATCGCAGCTTCTCTGAATGACCTGCAGCTGACAGCAAGCAAGCCGGCAAGCTTCACGCCAGGTCTCAGCAGCGGGGTTCCCCGCAGGTGGGTTTGATGTGGGGAAAGCCCCAAAGTTGCAACGACCCCAGAATAACTACCTCAACAAGCTGATAATTGGTAATTAGTGTGCTGACGACCAGTCCCGCCAGCGGCAGCCGGGACTGAAGCGGGTCACGGGGAAACGGTGGTCCAAAAGTCGGACGGGGCGGGGAATCAGGCAGGGTGGGTCCCGACCCGCTTTTTCGCCGATTTTCGGCCCCCGGCCGCATGAGAAGCCGCCCAACGGCGGCCAGAAAATTGACCCCATAGTGTTATCTGTTTAAGGATGCAACATGGCCACTCAAAGCAGTCAGAAAAAAAAGTGAGCCATTTAATTGGTTCATTTTGTATTAATTATTGGTTTCAAATTTACAGCTTTGAAAACAAAGAGCAGATTGGTTGGTTATTTTTAACATGGTTTGCTGGTTACTGATTTTTAGTAATAGCTCTTTTTACCTCTCTTGTGACAGATATTTGACAGATATCTGCATGGTTAACAGATAAAAGTTACTCAAGCTAATCGGAACAGCATTAAATGTCCATTTAAGGGGTAATTTTCCAACTGTGCGCTGCTGGAGGGAGCCTCACTCACAGGAAATGCATGTTGGAAATTCAGACAAAGGCTGCTTTTGATTTTTCAACCGTTGATTTATAAGGTCAGAAAATCATGCTCAACACGCATCATAACAGTCCCCACTAGCAGCAAAAAATGGGAAAATCACTGCTTTAAAGTGTGGCATCTGGATAGCATGTACTCATGTAAAATGCAAGAATTTTAATTTAATAAATTATTACTACATCATGTATGTTGTAAAATTATTTGAAACTATACTTGTGGTGTAGAATCATAAAATGTTACAGCACAGAAGGTGGCCATTCAGCCTGTGCCAGGTCTGTGGTAGTTATCTAATTAATCCCTAATCTGCTGCTCTTTCCCCATAGCCCTGTAAATGCATTCCATTCAAGTATTTATCCAATTCCCTTTTGAATGTTACTATTGAATCTGCTTCCACCACCCTTTCAGGCAGTGCATTCCAGATGACAACAACTCACTGTGAAAAATAATGTTACTTCATGTTGCCCTCTGGTTCTTTTGGCTATCACCTTAAATCTGTGTCCTCTGGTTAGTGACTCTTCTGCTAATGGAAACAGTTTCTCCTTATTTACTCTATCAAAACATTAATGATTTTGAACACCATTATTAAATCTCCCCTTAATCTTCCCTGCTCTAAGGAGAAAAGCCTCAGCTTCTCTAGTCCCTCAATGTAACTGAAGGCCAGAGCCTCTGTAGTTTCCACGCTTACTTCCCTCAGTAACCTAGAATGCACCCAATGTTCCCCTTAATTTTTAAATCTCCCGTTCAAAAGCCGTTAAGCAACCTGCGAGGGACTTTCAGACAGCTGTGCATCCACGTAGCTTAGCGGGAAGGTTGGGTGCATCCCATCCAGACTGGGTGACTGCTCTACTTTGAGGAATGCCAATCCTCTTTATTTTTATCCTATTGAATATCGCTACTGCGTCCTCTTTTACTGCTACTTTGGCACCATCCTCTTCTCTAGTGAAGACAGCTGCAAAGTCCTCATTTAGTACCTCAGCCCTGCCTTCTGCCTCCACAAGAAGATCTTCTTTTTGGTCCCTTTTTGGTGTAGACAGTATATTAATTATTATTTATTCTGTGCATAATGAGTTAGAAATCTCCCTTATTTGTCATCCAAATGCAATATTCTACACCCAGATGAATAGAATGTCTTCTCTATATTCAGCAATATGATAGGTCACAGGAATTTTCTGCGTTGTTTAATAAAGTCAAAATATAATCCTACTTTTCAATAAAACTGCTGGTAAGTGTCAAAAAAGTTGTTAGATTCAGTCAAAAAAAACACCCAAGAGGATGGGTGATGAAGTATTTGATGTGAAAATTAATTCTTAATGCTGTGTTGTTTGGCCATTCAGAGGTCAGCAGCAATGACTGATGAAATAGGTTATCAGCTCTGAACAGAATAAATTGGTCATCATAGATACCTCTTTTACATGGGTATACTGAACGTTTTCTGTGACATTAAATGAATTTTTTGCACACTGATTTTTCATCATTTTTCAAACTGCTTCCAAAGATTATTTATTGAGCACCTGATGAAAAATATTAATAGAGAGAGATAACTTAAGCATATTCAGCTCCATATAGGTACGTGTCTTGATAACTGAGGGAGTGCTGCACTGTTGGAGGTGCCGTCTTTCGGATGCGACATTAAACAAAGGCCCTGCCTGCTCTCTCAGGTGGACGTAAAAGATCCCACAGCACTATTGAAAAGAACAAGGGAGTTATCCCCGGTGTCCTGGCCAATATTTATCCCTCATTTCAACATCACAAAAACAGATTATCTGGTAATTGTCACATTGCTGTTCATGAGAGCTTGCTGAGCGCAAATTGGCTGTGCGTTTCCTACATTACAACAGTGATAACACTTCAAAAGTACTTAATCGGCTGTAAAGTGCTGTGGGACACACTGAGGTAATGAAAGGAGCTATATAAATGCAAGTCTTTTTTTTCTATTGAAGGGTTGCATAATCATTGGTGTTATAACACAATGGGGGCGATTTTGCCAGTCCTGGGGAAGCGGGTATGGAGGCAGGACTGCCGGGAAAATGGCAGAATTTGGAGGCGGGTGCCCAACCCGCCCCCAACCCACCTCCATGCCATCTTCCTAGGAGGTGGGTAGCCGTCCCGCGCCGGGTCCCGTCTCCTTGGAGGCGGGAAGGGATTAAAGCCTATTAACAGGTAGTTAACAGGCAGAAAATAGGATTATCCCCTTTTTGCCCTCACAAATGGGGGCTTCCCGAAGGCTCCAAAACCCGCCAGCGAGGCGAGGCAAGAACTGGGTCTGCGGGGGTTGGGGGGTGCAAAAGTGTGCTGTGAAGGTTAGTGATGGGTGCAAGGGTGGAGAGGTGAGTATCTGAGGTAAGTGCAAAGTGTCAGTAAAAGTGTATTTACCTTTGTTTCTTCCTGCAGGCTTCAGTCGGTCTGTATGCGGAGAGTCTCGGACCTCCGTGTTGCTGATGACAGATGGCCGTTGCATTCTCAGATGCAACAACCATCTCATTTCTGTAAAAGAAAGAGGTTTGATGAGGTCTTGAATTCAAGACCTCATCAAACTACAGAGGATCTCACTGTTTGCCAACTTCACAGTGCTGTCAAACGATAATAATTCATCTGTCAAAAATTTTGACAGATGAAATGTCATACGTTGACGTTCTCTGCAACCGGCTTTCCCTTAATTGGCCTGCTAAGCCAACTGAGCTGGCTTAACAAAGTCAATCAAGGAAAAATAGCGTGGGTTGGCCACAAATCGATGGAGGCGGGACATCGACCCACCAAGCAGCAGTCCCACCTCCAACACGGCCCCATTGGCAAAATCACCCCCAATATATCTGTATACATTTTGTTCCCTTTTTGTCCCCTTTTGTTGCTGCTTTGTAGTTCCTTTAGCAGCTTTTCATTTGCTGCCCTGTTCACTTAGCATCTTGTTATGTCCAGGTAGGATGACTGTGCCAAGGAATCCAGTTCTACCCCAAGGAAGACCTGAGTATTCAACAGCCTTTAGTTTACCCTTTGGCTAGTTTCCTGGTCATTGCCAAGAAGATTGCCCTGGAATTGTTACACACATTCATGCTCGGGTTACCCATGGAGAGGTTAGTATGCAAATATTGAATAATGTTCCTCTTTGTGGCTGTCACATTTTGGGGTTTTAATACTAATATTTTCTTGGATTCACTGTTACCAACCACTCCCCACAATCCAGAGAGTAGCTTTTTTGTCTAATATCTAGGTAAACAATACTCAGACCCAAAGATTGTAACCCTTACTCTGCTTTCCAACAAAAATATGATCCTTCCACCTTGTAGGTTATACTGAAACAAAAGTTATAAACAACTGCATCTCTCATAATTGCATTAGATCGACCACCATATATAGAACAACATTTAATGGGTAGCAAAACTTCGACAATGCCAAGGGTGTCTGCCAATTTTGGCCAACTGAACAATTAACATCTTGGACAACCCATTGTACGTCCTTAGAAGCATGCACCTTGTGGAGCCTCTGCAGCCTTCCTGCTGGACCCTGAATGGATATCCTGGCTGTCGAGCAGTCTGTGGGCCAATGGGATTTTAATCCCTTACCTGCTGATTCAAGCCATAAAGAATCCCTATTAGAAGTTGAATAGAGATTAAAAAGTGCATTTTTGTCACAGTGGTGTTTTACAAATTACACAAGAATTAAAAGGCAGCATGTGATATTACACATGCACTTCTCAAAAGAATAAGATCTCTGATATTAGAATTTCAGCGAGTCAAAACCCTCTGGTGCAGTGGACAGGAACCAGAATACTGATTGCCCATTTTTATTAATAAGGCTCTTTTTCCAAGGGCAATATTTGCATTGCAAACAAAACAGAGATGGTGGTAATTGTTCATTCTCAAAGATGATAGCCCTTGTTGGAAAAAGAATCAGTCTTGATCAGAATGTTGATGATTATTCTGGTCAATACAAGAACTGGAAAACTCTCATGCACGTTTCACAAAACCAAACAGTCCAGCTAGGGTCAGTAGGCTGCTGCCATTCATATTTTTGCTGTTTTCTCTATCAGGAGACCTGTGCAGTGTGCTTATATCAGCTGACACAGCTATATATCACTGTTTGCCAACTAGTGCAATCAGCCATGAGATTTTCCCAGCTATTGAGATTGGTATTACATAGTTTAAGTTTAAGCTTAAACATGCTCTTCTATCTCTTCTGCTGGCCACCGTGCTTCCCCTTGCTAGACTCCAGCTCACCGTATAGGATCCTTTTTAACATGTTGGCATGTTCTGCACTGATGACATGTCCTGACCAATGGAGCATTCCTTTTATCAGCCACTTCATGTGCATGATGGACCTAAAGTGCTGGAGGTAGAACTTGTCAAGTTTCTGAATGTGAATCTGTACAGATGGGTGGCAATGAAAAAAGCCCTGTACACTTTTAACTTTGCTGTGAGCTTCATCCTATGCTTTGTTGGAATTAGCTTTTCACATATAAGAGGGCAACTCATCATCTCATTTTACAACATAGCACTCAAATAAGAAAATGGAGTATGTCTTGGGGATCTTCCTTGTAGTGTGGATAGATGCTGAATGAGTCAGAATTCAGTTTATTTATTGAGTGGCCTCACTTTTGCCTGACAGCCCGTATCATGAGGCTGGACCTTTAGCAGAATGCCGAGGTCGCTTTACAAACACATGGAGGGGAGAAATTTTCTACTTGGACGCCGAACAAGCGCGTATCAGTGGCATGCCCAATGCCACAGTTGGGAGGCTCAAACCATGTTCAGGTTCAGCCCTTATTACTATTTTTCCGGCGAGCTGTGAACACTTAACGGGCACTCCGCTGCAGCACGTCAGTTTTCTGTAGCGGAAAATCGGCCAGCTGCAGCATGCAGCCATCAGGTAGGTAAGGCCTGTTTGGGGGAATGGGAGCAGATGCTGTGGTTGGGGGGGATAGGTGGGGGGTGCAGATGGATTGATGGTTTTGTTAGGCAAGGGTATTAAGGGTTACGGAACCAAGGTGGATAGATGGAGTTAAGATAAAGATCAACCATTATCTAATTGAATGGCGGAACAGGCTCGAGTGGCTGATGGCCTCCTCCTCTTTCTATGTTCCTATTTCTCAGTAATCCAGACAACTTAAATCCTGATCATTTTACAGTAATTAGGTCACAAATCTTTCATTAATGATGCCACCCTGCATTAACTGAAAGGATTGTCCAAGTCATTATAAATGGCCCAGAACTTCGGGTCTCCACAGGTAAGTACGCATAGGGTACTCACCCATAGGCCCAATGGAAGTGCCGGTTTCCTGCATGCACTGCGCATGCGCGGGAAAACTGCAATTCCATTCACCTGAAAGAAGGGGCTCAGAGTTTGAATGCGTGCGCAGGAGATGCTGCGCGTGTGCATCGAACTTACGATAGCAAAATACTGCGGATGTTGGAAATCCGAAATAACAACAGAAAATGCTGGAAAAACTCAGCAGGTCAGGCAACATCCGTGGACAGATCTTACTTACATCGAACTTACGTTTTTTTTGCAGGTTTTCCCGGGAGGGTAAGTCTCCAGAAGTTAGACATATAAAAAGCAGGCGCAAGGCCTGCTTTTTACAAGGTAAGTGGTGAATTAATTAAAATTAAAACATTTTTTCCACAGGTTTATTATTTTTAAATACTTTAAAGCAAGGTAAGTTTATTTTTAGCCCCATTAGAAAATAAAATTATTTTTTTCAAAATTTAAATTATTGTTTAAAATAGTTATTTCATGTAAATTATAGTTTATTTAAAAATGTGATGTTTTTTAAAAATTAATTTGAAGATTTAGTGATGTTTTGGGGCTGTAGTATTTATAAGTTTTGACAGCCCTTCCTGTCAAACTTATGAATGAAGCATTCCCTGCTCCAATTGGCTCTCCATGGCCCACGTGATCCCAGGGGACGCATCAAACTAACTGCGCCCCTGGGATACGCAAGCACTGCGTGCCGGCAGTTGGAGTAGGCCCAGGATCAGAATTCCACGGGGGCCCACAGCACAACAGCCGGCGGCGTAAGGTAAGTGCAGGTCGGGGGCTTAAACCCACGGGAAGCCCCCGACCCGAATATCTGGGCCAATCTTAGGCCTTCTTAGGCAGTCCCTCGGAACCGAGGATGACTTGCTTCCACATTAAAAATGAGTTCTCAGGTGACTGATGAGTCCAATGCGGGACCTACAGTCTCTGTCACAGGTGGGGCAGACGGTGGTTGAAGGGGTGGGTGGGTGGGTTGCTTGGGTTGACGTGCGCTCCTTGCACTGCCTGCGCTTGGCTTCCGCTTGCTCCTGGCGAAGAGTCTCGAGGTGTTCGATGCCTTCCCGGATGCTTCTCCTCCACTTTGTGCGGTCTTGGGCCAGGGATTCCCAGGTGTCGGTGGGGATGTTACACTTTTTCAAGGAGGCTTTGAGGCCAGTATCAATAAAGACACCACCAAAATAAAGCACCACTTTACATATGGCAATGAAAATCGGGCAGACTCTATAACGAGTAGACGATGCATGTGGTGAAGATGAAAATTTACTCCACTGTTTTGAAAAACTTATAACTTCCTATAACTATGCCAATTATTTATAGTAACCATGCCAAGTTTTAAAAAAAAATCCCAAATTTAATTTTGATGTGAACCTTCTCAAAAAGCGGTTTTCCGAATAAGGTCACAATCAAAGGTCATGGAGAACTAACAATGGAAAAGATGATAACAGAAATTTCTGAGACTTCAGCTCCTGAATTTCCAAAACATTTTGTGCTATACCAAACTGATAGTTATAAATCTAGGTACTTGTTATGCCTGCTCATTAAAATTATTCCTTTAAACAAAAACCCATTTAAACAATCTCTATAAATAAAATCCAATTCAGACCAAAAGACTATTATGACAAAGCTTAAGATAAAATGCCAAAATATATTTTTAAATGCATTAAAACCTTCCAATTTTAAAATCACAGTTCTCTGTTTGCTGCATTGCATTGCATGCATTAGATGTCCCTCTAGTATGAGGCGGCTGTTTAACCTTTCTCCAGTCCTCCTACACAAAGTCAATCCAATTTAGCGCAATATTAAAATGATCTGATAAAAGACCCCTATATTGAAATGAGAAAGAAAAAGAAATCTGTAAACAGGCAATTTCTTTCCTTCAGAGATGAAGACAATGCTTCCAAATCATTTAGTATGCACACAAATGACTGTCCTAAATACAGGAATGATGAATTGTTCACATAATGTTATATTTGATTGTCCAGTAATATCATTTATTTGTTACAGCAAATAAACCTTTGGAGCTTTTGTAAAGTTTGGTCCTTTAAGCTTGCTACTAAGACAATACGCTGCTGTTTTTATTGATAATGAATGGAAACATGAGCCTATGATAATGTCTAAGCAGGGTTCCATTTAACATTCCACAACTGTGAAGATTTCCACTAGGTTGGCAATCCTTTAATCATGAGCAATGGATATAACTGTAATAAGGGCATCTGCTTTTGATTTACTTTGTTTTCTTAAAATATTTCTTTCTGACAATGTGGAAAGGAAACCCATCCCTGTGAGAAAAAGCACAGCAAATGCCAAGAAAATAAGGTCAAAAATAACCCAAAGGTGAAGCATGATTATTTAAAATAAATGCTTGGAAACAAATCTGAAGTTAGTTAAGGATAAGTAAAATTATTACTAACAGGGTAAATGGACCATAAAAAGGTTAGATTGTGAATTGTAAAAAATGGATACAATTATATTTTTTACCAACATCAGTAACAGAGGGAGTATGAAGGATCAGGTAAGACATTTTGAAGATAAAATGGGTAAAAATATTATGGAGAAATCATGAAATGGCATATTTGTTATCAACATTCTTCTCAGTAGTTTTCACAAGTGAAGTATAAAATCAGATTCCACATCTAATCAAATTGTCTTGAAAATCTGTAGGCCTAGAAATTGGGTATAGCCCCGCCAGCACGTTTGCGCCGAAAATTTTGCGCCCGCCGCGGAGCCAGTTGTGCCCGCCCCATATTCACTTTCAGCGCCCCAAAGCGGAACCGGGCGCTGGTACAGGGTGTGTCCGCCCCGCTTGGGGCGCTGAAAGTGAATTTCAGCGCTCCCGGTCCCGCTGCGCCACCCGATGCGGTGCGGCAGGCTGCTGTACTGCAGGCCTCCCCCTTCTCTTAAGGGGGAGGTGCCTGCAACGGCCGGAGCCCCGATTGCAAGTGCCGGCAAAAGAGCCCGGCACAACGGAGAAGTGCCGGGCTCCACGGAAACCAGCCGGCAATGCCGCGGGGGGGGTGGTGGAGGAGGCCGGGGAAGGAGGTGCGGGCAGGCGGCCGCCGAAAAAGCGGCCGCCCCGCACCTCCACCTTAACTTGCGCCGCTAAGGCTGCAGTAAGGACCCGGCCTCCCGATGTTGTTAGCGCCCGCCACGGAAGAGGCGGCCGCTACTGAAGATGGGGATCGGCGTGGTTTCGGGCGGTACCGGGGCACTGCGCACACCGATGACGTCATCGGTGCCGGCGCAGCGCTACCGGCTAACGCCGATGTTAGGGCCCACCTAATTTCGGGCGCGACGCAACTTCCGGCGCAACCCACTCTTTCGCCCCTAATTGGGCGCAAACGCAACTGAATTTCTAGGCCGTAGCATCTTAATAAAATTTGTTATGAAGAAACCCAGGGAATTAAAAGGATAATATCCTGACTTGAGGGCATAAAGGCACTTTAGTTATGAGGTGGTAGGTGCATTCACTTACAGCCCAGACAGGGTTGCTGTAAACTTTGATATATATTATTTTAGCTTATCATTAGCGATATGTTAAAATACTCAATCAGAAATGAACTAGAATTATTCAAACCTACCACTTCAATGAGCGAGAATGAAACACTTTACATTTGCTAATTATTCTAATGAATGCTAATGAATGTGAGATGATACCCTGCTGATGGCAAATTACACCAAAACTCAACTCAACTTTTACTGAAGAACTGTTAATTTAATGAAACAATTTCTGAAAGTCAAAGTTCTTTTTTGACAGAAAATTGACGCATTTAATCCCAGCTGATGAATTCTCGCAAGGATTCTGCATTGGAAGAAATTGAATAAAGTTTCTAAGATGCCATAAAACTAACAACTTCGAACATGTAGCATGAGCCAAATGAGGTCCAAAACTTGTCGCAGAAGCCTTGAGAAACTGAAAAACTCACTCACAGGGATTCAATGCACAATCACAAAACAGTCCCATATATTCCATCAGGAAGAATATACAAGCCCAGATGCTCGGCAGTCTTCTCATGGAAATACATTAGACATATTTTGAATATACTGTTCATAGCATTTTTCTTAATCACCTTACAAATAACAATGGATAAAGTTATTAATTCACATAAAGAAACTCCTGTTTACTCATTCCCTGTATCTTCACCATTCTTCCTTTGTTGCTAGATCACAAGTGGGGTATACCACACAGGACATGGGGATTAGGGTACGTATCAGCTACAAGAGACAAATGCTGGGCCTTCGACAGCTCATCATTATCCCAGAATCTGTCAGAGTTGGGCGTCTGCATGCTTCATTAGTTCATTAGCAATCTCCATGATGTCAGTATGAAATCTTAGATTACTGTGGCACAGAATAGCTCTCTAGTCTTTCTGATTACCATGCTAGTGCAAAGTCAACAGTTCCCTCCCATGTTACTCAGAATGCTGCTCTTCAGAGTTTGCTTGAGATGTCTGCAGGCCTCTGAAGATGGGGTCTGAGGTTAGCATTCAATACTTCTGTGGCTGAAGTGATCCCACATGCAGTGTAACATCCTGTAGAAATGGAGATAGGACCTTGGAGTCTTCACAGTACAATGCACTGGAGATCTAATTGCCACTGAACTGTGCTGTCCACATCACTAGGTTCTTATTTGATTTTTTTTTAACCTGAGTTTTTGATAATGCAAGACTGCAAGCAGACTTTGGGACGACATGGGGCAACACAATTGTCAGATAGGTGGAAGATGCAGTTTAATGTGGAGAAAGTTAAGATAATATATTTTGGGAGGAAAACGAGGAATGGGAGTATAAACTCAATGGAAAGATGCTGAATGATGTGGATGAACAATGTCCTAGGGATTTGGGTAAAAAGACCAATGGCATTTTGGGTTTTGTGAATATAGGGATAAAGTACAAGAGCAAAGATGTAATGATAAATTTGTACAAGGCAGTGGTTAGGCTACAGTTTGAAAACTGAGCGAAGTTTTGGGCACCCCATTATAGAAAGGACATTAAAGCCATCGAGAGAACATAAGAACATAAAAAATAGGAGCAAGAATAGGTCACTTGGCCCCTCGAGCCTACTCCGCCATTCAATAAGATCATGGCTGATCTTGGCTCAAATCCACTTCCCTGCCTGCTCCCCATAACCCTTCACTCCCTTATCTTGCAAAAATCTGTCTATCTCCACCGTAAATGTATTTAATAACCCAGCCTCCACGGCTCTCTGAGGCAGAGAATTCCACAGATTTATGGCCCTCTGAGAAGAAATTCCTCCTCATCTCAGTTCTAAAAGGGCGACCCTTTATTCTGAAACTATGCCCCCATGTTTTAGATTTCTCCACAAGGGGAAATATCCTCCCTGCATCTACCTTGTCGAGCCCCCTCAGTACCTTATATGTTTCAACAAAATCACCTGTCATTCTTCTAAATTCCAGTGCATATAGGCCCAACCTGCTCAACCTTTCTTCATAAGTCAACCCCCTCATCTCAGGAATCAACCAAGTGAATCGTATCTGAATTGCCTCCAATGCAAGTATATTCTTCCTTAAATAAGGAGACCAAAACTGTATGCAGTACTCAAGGTGTGGTCTCACCAATACTCTGTACAGTTGTAGCAGGACTTCCCTGCTTTTATATTCCAACCCCCTTGCAATAAAGGCCAACATTCCTTTTACCTTTTTGATTGCTTGCTGTACTTGCATGCTAACTTTCTGTGTTTCATGCACAAGGACCCCCAGGTCCCTCTGAACTGTAGCATTTTGTAATCTCTCTCCATTTAAATAATAATTTGCTTTTTTATTTTTCCTGCCAAAGTGGATAACCTTGCACTTTCCCACATTTTACTCCATCTGCCAAATGTTTGCCCTCTCACTCAGCCTGTCTATATCCCTTTGCAGATTCTTTGAGTCCTCTGCACAGCTTGCTTTCCCACCCACCTTTGTATTATCCGCAAACTTGGTTACATTACACTCGGTCCCTTCATCCAAGTTATTATTGTAGATTGTAAATAGTTGAGGCCCTAGCACCGATCCCAGTGGCACCCCACAAGTTACCGTTTGCCAACTGGAAAATGACCCATTTATCCCGACTCTCTGCTTTCTGGTAGTTAGCCAATCCTCTATCCATACGAATATACTACCTCCAACTCCATGAGCTAATGGCCCAGAAATTCGGGTCGGAGGCTTCCCGCGGGTGCAAGCCTCCGACCTGCACTTACCTAGCGCGCCAGCCGTTGTGCTGTGGGCCCGCTTGGGATTCAGATCCTGGGCCTCCTCCAACTACCGGCGTGCAGGGCTTGCGTATCCCAGGGGTGCAGTTAGTTCGAAGCATCCCCTGGGATCACGTGAACCTTGGAGAGCCAATGGTAGCAGGGAAATGCCCATCCATAAAATTGACAGAAAGAGCTGTCAAAACTATAAATATTATAAACCCCAAAACATAACTAAAACTTCAAATAAATTTTTTTAAAAACATAACATTTTTAAAATACAGTAACTATAAATTACATACAATAACTATTTTAAACAATAAGTTAAATTTTTGAAAAAATTAATTACATTTTCTAACGGGTCTAAAAATAAACTTACCTTTCTTTAAAGTATTTTAAAATAATAAACCTGTGGAAAAAATGTTTTAATTTTAATTAATTCACCACTTACCTTATCAAAAGCAGGCCTTGTGCCTGCTTTTTAAAAGTGTAACTGCTGGAGACTTACCATCCCGGAGAAACCTGGAAAGAAAACGTAAGTTCCTGATGCACGCGCTGCCTCTCCGGTGTACGCGTTCGACCTCTGAACCCCTTCCTTTAAGGGAATGGAAGTTCTGATTTCCTGCACATGCGCAGTGCATGCACGAAACAAGCCCTTTCGTTGGGCCTACGGGTGAGTAACCAGCGCGTACTCACCCGTGGAGACCCGAATTTCTGGGCCAAGGCTTATCTTATGCAATAACCTTTTATATGGCACCTTATCGAATGCCTTCTGGAAATCCAAATACACCACCTCCACTGGCTCACCCTTGTCCACCCTACATGTTGCATCCTCAAAGAACTCCAGCAAATTTGTTAAATATGATTTCCCTTTCATAAAACCATGCTGACTTTGCTTGACTGCATTATGATTTTCCAAATGCCTTGCTATTGCTTCCTTAATGAAGGACTCCAGCATTTTCCCAACGATAGATATTAGGCTAAAATTAAACTTACCTTTCTTTAAAGTATTTTAGTCTACAGTTTCCTGCTTTCTGTTTCCCTCCTTTCTTAAATAGGGGTGTTACATTTGCGGTTTTCCAATCTGCTGAGACATCTCCAGAGTCCAGGGAATTTTGGTATATTGCAACCAATGTATCCAGTATCTCTGCAGGCACTTCTTTTAAGACCCTGGGATGCAGGCCATCTGGTCCAGGGGACTGGTCATCTTTTAGTCCCATTATTTTACCAAGTACTTTTTCCTTAGTGATTGTCTTTAGTTCCCTCCTTCCCTGTGGCCCCTTGATTATCCATTGGTGGGATATTGTTAGTGTCTTCTACCGTGAAGGCAGATACAAAATATTTGTTCAGAGTCTCTGCCATTTCCCCGTTCCCCACTATTAATTCCCCATTCTCATCCTCTAAGGGACCAACAATTACTTTAGCTACTCCCTTCCATTTCATATAGCTGTCTAAGCTCTTACTTTCTGTTTTAATATTTCTTGCCAGTTTCCTCTCATAATTCATCTTCTCTCTCTTTATTATTTACTTAGTCATCCTTTGCTGGTTTAAAAAATTTCCCAGTCCTCTGGCCTCCCACCAATCTTGGCAACATTGTATGCCTTCATTTTCAATTTAATACCATCCTTTACTTCCTTAGTTAGCCACGGATGGTGCTCCCTTCTCTTAAAATCTTTCTTTCTCACTGAAATATAGTTTTGTTGAGAGTTATGAAATATCTCCTTAAATGTCTGCCACTGTATTTCAACTGTCTTACCATTTAATTTATTTTTCCAGCTCACTTTAGCCAGTTCTGCCCTCATGCCATTGTAATTGCCTTTGTTTAAGATCAGGACACTGGTTTGAGATGCAACTTTCTCACCCTCCAACTGAATTTGAAATTCAACCATCTTATGATCACTCTTTCCTAGAGGATCCTTTACTATGAGACCATTTATTTATTCTGTCTCATTATTTTTTTAAATAATGAAGGGTTTTGATAAGGTGAATGAGGAAAGACAACTTCCTCTGCTTGGGGAATTGTAAGATTTGCAAAATTTCCACATTTCGCCAAAAGTTATTATTAATAAAAGGGACCCTGCATGGACATTTTAATAAAAAGGGTACCCAAAGATGGCGTCCACACCTCATGACCAAAAGCCTGCAAGATTTTAAAAGCTTGGACTCTGTAGCACAAGAAGCTTTTGGGGAAATAGAAACCTAAAATGCAGTTTTTGTGAAGAAGGACTTTTGTATTTTGGAAAGCAGACAGAACATTGAATATGCATTAAGCCAAATCATAGACAGACCAAAACCAGTTAGGCCTATACTTGAGGCCATCAAGTTGTTTGCATAAATAATCAGAAACAGCTTAAGGAAGCCATCGAGGCTGGACAGGCCGATTAAAATGCATTAATAACAATACAGCTCAGACATCAGGCCATTAGGTGCGATCAGCGGCCATCTAAAAACAGTTAGTTTAGATTGCTACAATTATTTAAACTAGCCCGCCAAGATTGGAACAATGAACTAACCTGATTTGGTGCGCAGATAAGGGTTTCGTGAGGAGTATAACTGCAGGCCCCAGGTAGCAATCTCTCTCTTGCTCTTGCCCTTGCTCCTGGCTCTTGGCTCTTGCTCTGCCTTGGGCTGCCGCCACCCGTACTCATGCCCTGGCCTCATGGCGGGTCCCCTCCTCGCTCCCCACAGTAAATTTTCCACAGTCAAGGACATCCATACCAACTGCAGGGGAGGGGAACGAGACCCGAGTCCATAATCACCCAGGACACCCAGGCCGCAAAAAGGGGGCGAGACGAAACTGAGCAGGCAGCCCAAGACTGGTATAGTAGCCGAACGAGATCAGATGAAAAGAAAGTAACAACTCGATAAGAGCAGAGCAGGGCAGCGAAAAACGTATTGATAAGGCCAAACGCCTAGTTATAAGCTGGCGCTTGTGGAGGCGAACATCATAGCTTAATCTAGTTAAGTATAGGGGTGGGATAAGGATAAGGGGATTGTCAATGTAATTGTTTTTCCATCGATGTGCCATGTGTTCCCCATTCCCTGTATAAGTATAGTTATTTTGTATTTGCCTGCATTTTATACTAGTGACTTCTCATAAGACTGTTTTATTTTCTGTTTTAATAAAATCTTGGTTTTCTTACACCAAACCACCTGTCTACTCGAGTTTCCTGTATCGCCGCCTGTACCTAAGTCCGGTGTCTCGAACCCAGGGGCGTGGGAGCGATTCGAACCGCTCACAAACAGTCAGGGGCAGAACTGACTGGGTGCACGCGCCAACCCACCACCCCCTACAGAAAATGGGGACCGCGGCAGGACATCGACAGCAGGGTTGCGATACAGTAGACAATGGTTCGGATGAGCAAACGATGATGGAGGAAAGGATTTCTGATTATGTGTTTAGCAAGGTGAATATCACAAAGAAGTGGATCACCACTCTGCTAATGGCTGGGCGTCCGGTAGATGCAGCAGCTAAGTGGACAGAGGGAAAGGAACACAAGAAGCCCTTAGAGAAGGCAGTCTGGCTGATGTGTTTCAAAAAGCAGGTCCAGCTTTTGGAGAGGCTTGTTGCAGCACAGGCATTCGAGCTGAGGGAGTCAGCCCTGGAGATCCAGGATAAGGCTCTAGCAGGGGAGAAGTTGTTGGTAGCTTTGCAGGCCCTGAATCAGGATAGAGTGCATTTAATGGGAGAACACAAGGCCCAGTTGGAATACCTACGGTGCCAAGTCACCGAGGCCAAGGGAAATGAGTTAAGGTTGGGGAGAAGAACGCCTGCTTGGCAAGGCAGATTAGGGAACAGGAAGAGAAAGTACAGGAGGTAAAAGCAGCTTACAAGCTAGCGAGCGAACAGGGGTTTGAGGAGGCAGACCACGGCTGCTGTAAAGCGCGGATAGAAAATCTGAGCCGGGCCCTCCGGAAGGCAAAAGGCATGGTATGCCTCATAAGCCCAAAGGCAGGTCAGGCGGATGTTATGGGGAACGAGGGGAGGACAGTTCCAACGTCACCGGTAGTGCCCAGGGACAACCCGGTTGAGAGAGGAGATCTCATGACCACCACCCGTAGCGCCAAGTTTCAGCGAGGTTTGGCAGCAAGGGGGGGTAGAGCCAGAGGTGGAGGCGGAGGTGGAGCAACCCCCGCCAGAGAGGTCGGAGCCAGGACCGATGTGCCCAGCACGGCATCGGAGGTTCAGCCCACCCGTCAATGGCGACAATGAGGGACCCCTCCAAAACCAGTTTGTATTACCCTTTAACACCCAACAGCTTAGGGCTATGGTCAACCATATCCCGAAGCTCTCCGAAAAGGGAGAACCCTCAATCCACTACAGGGACATAGAGCAGGCAGCCAGTGTCAACGACTGCGATGGCGCAGAGCAGGCCAAGATGCTGCTATTCTCCCTGGAGAGTAGTCTCCTCCAATCCCTCTCTGACGAGTGTAAAAGGGGGCAGAGCGGGTACGAAGAGCTCAGGGATGCAGTTCTGGAGGCCATGGGGATGAATGAGGGAAGTCCTTTCTCCCGTGTGGAGAAGACGGCCCAGCTCCCAGGGGAATCCCTGCAGGCTTTCGCGGACCGGTTGTGGCCGGTATACCGGAGGGCCTTTCCGGGGACGCTGAACTGGGGGTTCCTGAACGGGGATCTCCTGGCCCATTGGCTCCATTGCCTGGTGGCGAACAGCTTGCCACAGGTCCGGGCCAAGGCAGATGTCTGGTTCGACCCCAAAAACCCCCAGACCACCGAACTTACGGTGATTAGGCAGCTAACTCTAGCCTATAAAAACGGTAGGGGAACCGATGCACACCCACCCAAGGGGAAGGTGCATGAAGTAAAACCCGGACTGGGTAGGAAAGAGTGGCACCAGGAAGGGAATAACCCCCCCAACACAAAGGTGATTTGTTACGGATGTGGGAAGGGTGGTCACTGGCAGAAGGAGTGCAAGAACCCTTGGAAAGATAACAAGGGAAAGAATTCCACAGCCCCAGCCCAAAAGGCGGAGGTAGGAATCCCTCCTGCCGCGGTTGAGTCATTTTTGGACGCCATGAGATCCATATTGACTGGCCAAGGGAGGGTAGCAGTCACTACAGGTACGCTGACCCCATCCGCCCCATCCAACCCACAGCCATGACTAGAACCAGCGCAGCCTGTCGACCTATGTCCCCTTGAAAACGATGAGGGGAGCAGGCCCTGTGTTAAGATGCGGGTGGAGACGGTGCAGGGGAGACATTCGGTGGACACTGGAGCTTCCAGCATGGTGGTCCATTCGGAAGACCCGGCCAATCCACCCAGGTCTAACAAGGTCCCATTTAGCTTAATGGGATCTACAGGGAATGAGCAGGCTGCGAAATGGCCAAACCTTTGGCCATAGATTTGGGATCCCTCCCTACCACGTGAGAGAGTAACCAAAGGACCAATGAGGTAGCCGAGCAGGGGGCCAGGGAAGGAGAGTTCTGGGATCCCTGTAGAGCAGGCCTGGTAGCCGCAGTCCGGGACAAGGGAGGCACACAGGGGGTAGCTTTGGCCCCGGACCTAAAGCAGGTCCAAGCCCAAGACCCCGTCTGTAAGGCCATCCCGGTAAGGGAAGAGAATGGGGAGTCCCTAGAAGGCCCGTTCGGGGCAGCGGACGAGGTTTTAAAACAGGCTGCTGGTTATATTAATCATTGTAAACTGTTTAAACCTGAAAGGAGAAAACAGCCAGTTGGGGTCAAGTCTGAGGATAGAGATCCTCAGCCTGCAGCAGGAGTGAGTTCACAGACTGCACAGGCAGGCGCTGTGGCTTGCTTAAAGGGAGGGGCCATCCCGCCCATCGATTGGGACACTCCCCCGCTCTTCTGGGATCCAGATGAGGGGGAGGGTTCTGAGGGCGAAACCCCCGCCCCTAACCCAGGTGTAGAGGGGGAGGGACCTGAGGTCGAAAACCCCGCTCCGGGCCCAGCCATGGGACCTGGGGGCGGAGAATCTCAGCTCGCAGCAGCAGGCTGCGAAGAGTTACCTGCCCCTAGCCCAGGTTCGGGAGAGGTCAAGCCTGAGGGAGCAGCGGTTCGGGTAAAGGCCCCTCGGCCAAGAAAGCCCCACCCGCCAAGTCCCCTAGAAGGTCCCCACGGATGCCCCAGCCGAGAAAGTCATGGTCACCAGCTCTCCAGTTACCAAGGGCCGCCCCTCAAGTCAGGGGGAGGTCCAAGGACAGAGGTCCTCAGCCAGCAGCCATGGGCTGCGAGGGACCAACAGTGCAGGACGGTGCGGCCACGCCGGAGGTAGCGGTGTGCTGCAGTTCAACCAGGAATTAGCCTGGCCGCCCGGAGACGGGCGGCGGATGTACATAGTTTAGGTAATTTAAGTTTTGGTTATTGTTAAGTTTAAGTATTTAGCTTAAGTTTGGGTGTTTTAGCTTAAGTTAAGTAAGGTGATGGGTAGTTTTAATTAAGTAGTAATCTGCTAAGAGTGTATTTATTTGAGTCGAGGTCGCGGGACCCGACTATGCTTCACCAAGCCAGAGAATCTCTTGGGGACCTGGCTGCATGTTTTAGTATCTCTTTGCAGAGAAGATTTCAGGATGAAGGGGAGCGGAATCCTATTCGCCCTGATAGGGATGAGCGTCGGAAGGCGAGGCAATGTGGAGGACTCCCACATCTACGGGTGCTCGGGAGAAAAGGCTCCAGTGGTGACTGCCGGGAGCAGCGAACAAGGCACGGAGGGACCTGCCGTCTACGCCCACGAGGGAAGATGGCCCGGGTGGTTGGGATCCAACTCCACCCGGTACTCCAGCCAAACCGGATTCACCTACGGGGAGGCCTCCCTCCCCTGCCCCAGCTTACAGGTTGTGGCCTCACGGATCGGGGTCACTGAAGGGAAATGCGTGTGCCTGACTTGCACAGGACAGATTCTCCTGGGAAGATGGTGGTGGCTCAGGAAGCTGAGCACGGACATGGGAGATCGTACCGCCGACTGGGAACGGATGGGAAACGACACCCACCGAACGGTCGCTGGGACCCAAGAAGGGACTAGTGTATTTTGGGACAAGTGGTGGGAATCGGAACAGGGGATCTATGTCTGTATGTGGGGGTCGAAAAGGGCCTGCCCTACGGGCGTATCTATCTTCTTCTCTGCAGCCTGGCAGGATAAGGGGAAGGGGGTAGAGTGGGATTCCCACCTACACACATGCATAGTCCCGCGGTACCCAACCCCAGTTAAAGCCACTGAGCTAGTAGCGCGTGCCCGAAAGCCCCTGCCCATGACACAGGCAGCAAGGACACGCCAGGAGGGGTGCCCCACCACGACCAAGGTGTTAGATCCGTGATTCTGGGTGTATGATGTTTTCAAATAACTACACGGATGCTGTAACTTAACAATCAACAGGTGTTTACTGGAGTAGGGTAGTCTCAAGACTGGGGGTACAGAGGCATGCGCAAGGCTTATATACAGGTGTGGTCACAGCCGGTACTACAGTATACAGGAGCAGTAAAAGTAGTTCTCTCTTAAAGGTACATACACTACAATTCCGCCCCTTGTAGATTAGCAGTACCCATAATCAAATAACAATTAACACTTTAACATGCACATTAAACAAAAATAGTCCATTTATAGATTCAGTCTTTGGGGCGGCTTCCTGATCCATTCGGGATAGCGCCGTTCCTGAGGTTCTTGTTTTTGGTGCGGAGGCGATTCTGGCCCCTTTTCGTCGGTTAGTTCATCAGTTTCCACTGCTACTGGTTCTGAGGTAGATGCAATCGGTATGTCGGGTTCATCCCCAGGTACTCGAGACATGGGGTTGACTCGTTCCTGTGATGCTAAGATCTGATCGACGTGACGTCTCACAATGTTCTCCCCGACATCCACTGTGTACATTAATGGCCCCTGCCTTGTGCATATCGTTCCGGGTTGCCATTTCCCTGTTCGGTAGTCACGGGCCAAGACTGGTTGTCCTACATTGAAGCTCCTTGTCAGCTTCTCATTGAGGTGCTGGAATTGTTTATCCTCAACATTTCTTCGCACATTGGGTCTGAGCAAATCCAGACGAGATCTCAACCTTCGGTTAAAGAACATCATGGCTGGGGTCTGGTTGGTAACTGCGTGTGTCGCATTTCTGTAGGCTAATAGGAAATTGTCCACCTTATGCTGTAGTGGAATTTTATCGTCGCACATGGCCTTTATCGCCTTTTTAAAGGTTTGTACGAACCTCTCAGCCAATCCATTTGTGGTTGGATGATACGGGGTGGATGTGTAATGCCTTACCCCATTCCTTCTCATAAATTTCCGAAACTCTTCGGACACAAACTGTGGTCCATTATCAGAGCAAATCTGCTCTGGCAAGCCGTTCCTGGCAAATATGGTCCGTAGGACTGCAATCGTTTTCTCTGTAGTGGTTGAGGACATTTTTATCACCTCAGGCCATTTCGAGTGAGCATCCACTGCTATTAAGAACATTGAGTCCATGAATGGACCAGCAAAATCAATATGCACCCGTTGCCATGGAGAGGAGGGCCACTCCCATGGGTGTAGAGGGGCATGTGGTGGTGCATTTTGGACCTTCTGGCATCCTGTGCAGCTCTTGGTTAGGTCCTCGATTTGTTGATCGATCCCCAGCCATCACACATAAGCCCTAGCAAGGCTTTTCATTTTCACCCCTCCCAGATGACCTTCATGAAGCTCATTTAGCACTCTCTCCCTTAACTTAGGTGGAATCACCACTCGGGATGCGCACATCACTGTCCCCTGGCATACTGACAGCTGTTCTCTTCTGGATGAGAATGCTGGCAACAGTGAGTCACCATGTGTTGGCCATCCCCTCACTGTCAAATCATATACCCGAGACAGCGTCGGATCATTGCGGGTCTCCTTCTCTATATCCGTGTTAGTTACTGGCAATCGTTCAATTATTGACGAATAAAATATCTCGATAGGGTCCACTGCTGGTGCTTCCTCCACAGTAGGCAGTGGCAGGCGTGATAGCCCATCAGCGTTTCCATGCTGTTTCGTGCCTTTATATTCTATTTCATATTGGTTCGCCCCTAGAAAAAGGGACCATCTTTGTAACCGTTGTGCAGTCATCACCGGAACACCCTTCTTTGGATTAAAGATGGAGACAAGTGGTTGGTGGTCAGTCAGCAATGTGAACTTCTGCCCATGCAGATAGTGGTTGAATTTTTTTACTCCCCATACTAGGCTGAGGGCCTCCCTGTCAATCTGGGCGTAGTTGCGCTCGGCTGAGGTTAGTGACCGAGACGCAAAGGCTACTGGCCTCTCCAACCCGTCTGGGAATTTGTGCGACAGCACCACTCCAATACCATAGGGTGATGCATCACATGCCAAACAAATTGGTAGTGCTGGGTTGAAATGGGCCAACACCTCTTTTGATGTGATCAATTCTTTGCACTTCTGGAAAGCTCGTTTATGTTCGTCATTCCACTTCCATGGTACCCCTGTTTGCAGTAGGGTGTTCAGTGGGTGTAACACCATAGACAAATTTGGTAAGAACTTATGGTAGTAGTTTACCAGCCCGAGGAATGACCTCAGTTGTGACACATTTTCCGGTGCTGGAGCCTTGACTACTGCCTCAATCTTTTCAGGGGACTTATGTAACCCCTCTTCATCAATAACGTGGCCACAATACTGTACTGTATGTACCTTTATGAGCCCCTGTGTACTGTAATACCGGTAGTGACCACTCGGGTATATAAGCCTGTATAGCGTCTTGTATCTTTTAGTTCACCTCCAGACTTTGTTCAGTAAACACCTGTTAAACCAACTCCTGCATTCCATGTCTCCATTAACACATGGATACAACAGTGGCGACAAATTGGAAACGGACTTACCTGCAATTTGGCAGCACCTCAAGGAGATCGATTCCTCAGACGAATGTCGAAGAAAAAAAAAAAGAAAAAAACTGTGGTTTCACCAGCTAGCCGGGCTGGTGACAGGTACTACACTAATCCTTCCTGGGCGGCGGGCTGGGGCTCGATCGGGTGGCTCTGCAGCGGGGCTGAGCAGCGATTCGGAAGGCGGAGGCAAACAGAGACGGAGGGTGGAGCACTCGGCAGACGTCGGCGCTGCAAAGCAGGTCGGCGTTCGGACCAAGCAGAGGGAGGGAAAAGTCCCAGAGAGTCCGGCGGGAATGAGTCTCCAACTATTAAAAATATCTGTGTAAATAAAAACCGCGGAGAACAGCGTTGTCAGCAGCGGCAGCGGCGGGAAAGCACGGGAGGCACCATTTTTTCTCGGCAGGGAAGAAAGGAAAGCGCGGGAGGCGCCATTTTTGATTTTCAGGATGCCTAAGACTGGCAATATTACTGCTTTCGACAGTAATATAGAGGATTGGACCACATATGTGGAAAAAATGGAGGTATATTGCACAGCGAATGAAGTAGAGGATGATAAAAAGGCATCGGTACTTCTAAATCTGATGAGCGCAAGGACATACAGGCTGTTACGAAACTTAATCACTCCAGCCAAACCGATGGACAAGAATTTTAAGGAGATTGTTGATACCCTACAGGATCACTTAAACCCAACACCGCTGCTGATAGCGGAACGATTCAAATTCTTCAGGAGGAATCAGCACAAGAACGAAAGTAACGCTGATTACCTCACCGAATTAAGAAAGCTGTCAAAGCATTGCCAATTCGGGGCAGGACTGGCAGATTCTCCACGAGACAAATTCATCTGCGGTCTCCTAAGTGAAGGAACACAGAAAAGGCTACTTTCTGAGAAAGATTTGACACTGGACAAGGCTTTCAGTGTGGCTGTATCATACGAAGCAGCAGCAAGAGGAGCTGCAGAGATACAGCAAAAGCCACAGGACTTCGGCACCCGTGAAATGACACAGGGTTTTGAGAGATGTTATCGCTGCGGCAGATCCACCCATGACCAGAGGGACTGCTGGTTCAAGGACAAAGCATGCAGGCAATGCGGAAAGATGGGACACATTGCACGTGTATGCCGATCTGGAAACAAAAAATCCACTGACAGAAAAAAAATCAATAAGGAAAATTACAGAAAGGTACAAATGATGACGGACAGTGGCTCCAAAGACCAGAAGAGCGATAGCGACTCCGGAAACAAGAGACTAAGCTGTCTCAAATTACATAATGTAATTGCCAAAGATTACCACACCATTTGGGTTACCCTCACCATAGCGGGGTCCCCAGTTAAAATGGAGCTAGATACAGGATCAGCTCTGACCGTCATAAGTCGACGGGATTACGAGCGGCTATTTCCGCATATACCTTTGAAAGACACATCCATTATCTTGAAGACATATACGGGGCAGAAAGTATAGCCCAGAGGGAAAATAAGGGTGCCTGTTGTATACAACGTCAAGGAAATACAGAAGTTGTATTTATACGTTTTGCAAGATGGTGGACAACCGCTGTTGGGACGTGAATGGATCAGGAAGATACGTTTAGACTGGCACTCCATTCAGGCACTGACGGTGACCAGTAAGAAAAAAAATGATGATGACGTCATACCTGAACGATTAAAAGACATCTTGGCCAACGCCAAAGATGTGTTTCAACAGGAACTAGGAATCTTGAAAGACGTCACCGCCTCAATAAAAGTGGAAGATGCGGCAAGTCCCAAGTTTTTTAAGGCAAGGCCGGTGCCATACGCAATTTGTCCAGCGGTCGAGGCAGAGCTGGAGAATTTGGAAAAGGCAGGCGTGTTATCCAAGGTAGATTGGAGTGAGTGGACAACACCCATTGTCCCGGTCATGAAGAAAACGTTGAATAATGATAAATCTGAAGAACAGAGAAAAATTTGCATCTGTGGGGACTTCAAGGTGACTGTAAACCCGGTCCTTCACACGGTACAGTATCCTCTTCCGAGGATAGAAGATATTTTCGCCTCACTATCCGGAGGGAAACGTTTCACCAAAATTGACTTGGTACAGGCATATCTACAGATGGAGGTTGAGGAGGCCTCTAAAAAGTATCTCACGATAAACACACACAAAGGCCTGTACCAGTACAATTGATTGGTTTTCAGAGTAGCATCAGCTCCAGCTATCTGGCAAAGAGCTATGGAGCAAGTCCTGCAAGGGATTCCGGGAACTCAATGCTACCTAGACGACATCCTTGTAACAGGAGAAAATGACAACGAGCACCTTGCCAATTTGGAGCAGGTGCTCACTAGGCTGAGAGAACGGGGTCTACGAGCAAATCGCCCCAAGTGCGAATTTTTCCAGAAACAAATATCATATTGTGGCCATATAATTAATGAAGAAGGGTTGCATAAGTCACCTGAAAAAATTGAAGAGGTCATAAAAGCCCCAGCACCTGAAAATGTCTCACAATTAAGGTCGTTCCTGGGATTGATAAATTACTATCATTAATTTTTACTGAACTTGTCAACTGTTCTGCACCCTCTTAACGCACTGCTACAAACGGGAGCAATTTGGAAATGGAGCGAAGACTGTAAACGTGCCTTCCATAAATGCAAAGGCTTGATCACGTCCAAGGAAGTGTTTGCTCATTACAACCCATCACTGCCAATCAGACTGGCGTGCGATGCATCCCCTTACGGCGTAGGAGCGGTATTATCGCATAGATTCCCTGATGGCTCAGAGCGGCCGATAGCTTTTGCGTCACGCTCATTGAACTCAGCTGAGCGTAACTATGCCCAGATCGACAGTGAAGCACTCAGCCTGGTGTGGGGAGTGACGAAATTCAACCATTACCTACACGGACAAAAATTTACCTTGTTGACTGACCATCAACCCCTCGTCTCCATATTCAACCCTAAAAAGGGCGTTCCCATTATGACAGTGCAAAGGCTACAGAGGTGGTCCCTTTTCCTAGGGGCACACCAATATGACATAGAATACAAAGGATCAAAACAGCATGGGAATGCTGACGGTTTATCGCACCTACCGTTGCCAACGGTAGAAGAGGCACCTACAGTGGACCCAGTGGAGATGTTCCGCTCAACCATAGTGGAATGTCTACCAGTAACAAATTCTACCATTGAAAAGGAAACGAGAAATCACCCGACTCTCTCACGAGTCTACGATTTAACGGTGGTAGGATGGCCAGCACATGGCGAACCACTGTTGCCAGCATTCTCGCAAAGAAGAGAACAGCTGTCAGTGTGCCGAGGAACCTTGATGTGTGGATCCAGAGTGGTGATTCTACCCAAACTCCAGGATAAAGTGCTAAAGGAGCTTCACGAGTGGCATCTGGGTGGAGTGAAAATGAAGAACCTAGCCAGAGCGTTTGTGTGGTGGCCAGGTATCGATGGAGACATCGAAGAAATGACCAAGAGCTGTCTAGGATGCCAGAAGGTCCCAAACGCCCTGCCACAAGCCCCTTTACATCCATGGGAGTGGCCCTCATCTCCATGGCAAAGGGTACATATCGACTTTGCTTGTCCATTTATGGACTCAATCTTCTTAATCGCGGTTGATGCACACTCCAAGTTGCCGGAGGTAATAAAGATGTCCTCCACCACCAAGGAAAAAACCATCACAGTATTAAGGACCATATTTGCCAGGAATGGGCTGCCTGAACAGATCTGTTCTGATAATGGACCGCAATTTGTGTCCGAAGAATTCAGGAAGTTCTTAAAAAACAATGGGGTTAAGCACTACACGTCCGCCCCATACCATCCTGCCACCAATGGATTAGCTGAAAGGTTTGTCCAGATCCTCAAGAAGGTCATAAAGGCCATGGGTAATGAAGACATAAATCTACAACATAAGGTAGATAACTTCTTGTTTGCGTACAGGAATGCAACACATGTGGTTACAAACCAAACTCCCGCCATGATGTTTTTCAATAGAAGACTAAGATGCCGGCTGGATTTGATGAAGCCAAACATCAGAAGGGACGTAGGGAACCGACAATTTCAAGGCATGAATGAAAGGCCAACTAGAACCTTCCAGATAGGTCAACAAGTTTTGGCCCGGGACTACCGTACCGAGAAATGGCAGCCTGGAACTATTTGCACACGACTAGGACCGCTGATGTATACCGTGGACATTGGTGAAAGCATAATAAGGCGCCATGCTGACCAGATCATAGAGTCATCCGAAAAGGGACAACCTACACCACAACTCTATACGCCTAATGATGAAGCAGAGATACCCATAGTATCTACCTCCGATCCGGTGATACTGGAACCAGATGAACCCGACACTGGCATTCAAGCCAAATCGACCTTGCCAAAAGAACCTACTACACCACCGAAAACTACTACACCACCGAGGCGTTATCTGGAACGAGTCAGGAAGCCTCCAGAGAGACTGACTTATAATTGATTAACTGCAGCAAATGTGTAGATTATTGTTCTTGTAAACATGTTAATTAATGATTACTTAAAATGTTATGTACTAATTATCTAAAAGGGGAGGAATTGTAGTGTATGTACCTTTAAGAGCCCCTGTGTACTGTAATACCGGTAGTGACCACTCGGGTATAAAAGCCTGTATAGCGTCTTGTATCTTTTAATTCACCTCCAGACTTTGTTCAGTAAACACCTGTTAAACCAACTCCTGCATTCCATGTCTCCATTAACACACGGATACAACAAATACGAGATCTGCTTCTGGAAAAACTCGCACTTGTGGCGATTAGCTCATGGCCCATATTCCTTTAATCTAGTGAGCTCCTTCTCCAGGTTGGCGAGGTGATCACTGTCATTTTCGCCCGTGACCAGGATGTCGTCCAAATAACACTGGGTCCCTGGAATCCCTTGCAGGACTTGATCCATCGCCCTTTGCCAAATAGCTGGAGCCGATGCTACCCCGAACACCAGCCGGTTGTATTGGTAGAGACCTTTATGAGTGTTGATCGTGAGGTATTGTTTCGAGGCTTCTTCTACCTCCATTTGCAAGTACGCCTGGGCTAGATCAATTTTGGTGAAGCGTTTACCTCCAGATAGCGAGGCGAAAATATCCTCAATTCGTGGAAGCGGATATTGTACCGTGTGAAGGACTGGGTTCACTGTCACCTTAAAATCCCCACAGATGCGGACCTTCTTTGGTTCCCCAGGCGTATTGCTCAACGGCCTCTTCATTACAGGAACGGTGGGTGTAGCCCACTCGCTCCAGTTTACTTTGGACAGTACTCCTGAACGTTCCAACCCTTCCAGCTCTGCTTCGCTGGCTGGTCTGATCGCATAAGGCACTGGTCTGGCCTTAAGAAACTTTGGGCTTGCATTTTCCTCTATTTTAATCGTTGCTGTTATGACTTTTAGTGTTCCGAGTCCCTCCTGGAACACTTCTTTTGCGTCAGTTAGCATTTTTGACAGTCGTCCAGGTGTGACGTCGTCATCCTTTTTGGCCTCAACCTTCAGTGCCTGTATGGAATGCCAATCTAATTGTATCTTCCGGATCCATTCACATCCCAGTAGTGGTGGTCCTCCATCTGGCAATACATATAGGTCCATTTTAGGTATTTCTGGCCTTTGTATATCACTTTCACCCTTATTTTTCCTTTGGGGTAGACTTTTTGCCCCATGTACGTCTTCAAGACAATCTCTGTAGCTTTCAAGGGTATGTGTGAAAATAGCCACTTGTAGTCCCTTTGGTTTATGACTGTTAGGGCTGATCCTGTGTCCAATTCCATTTTCACTTGGACTCCGTCTATCTTGAGCGTGACCCAGATAGTCTGGTGATCCTCCATTTTGGTTACCTTATGTAGTTTCAGACAACCCAGCTCCTTGCTTCCGGAGTCTGTATCACTTTTCTGTTCGTCTGAACTACTGTCCATCACCTTATGTACCTTTTTGTACTTCTCCTGTGGAGATTTCTTGCTGTTGGTTTTCTTCCCTGACCTGCAGACTCTTGCTATGTGTCCTGCTTTTCCACACTGTCTGCACACTTGGTCCTTGAACCAACAATCCTTCTGGTCGTGTGTTGTTCTGCCGCAGCGATAACACTTCCCTGTTCCATAGGACATTTCATTGGTGCCATATTCTTGTAGTCTCCGTTGTATCTCTGCAGCGCCCCTTGCGGCTGCTTCGTGTGATACTGCCATGCTGAAATCCTTGCCCAGCGTAAGATCCTTTTCTGATAGAAGCCATTTCTGGGTTCCTTCACTTTGAAGCCCACACAAAAACTTGTCCCTTAACGTATCTGCTAGTCCCACGCCAAACTGGCAGTGTTTCGATAGCTTGCGCAGTTCCGTTAAGTACTCAGCATTACTTTCGTCTTTATGCTGGTTCCTTTTGTGGAACTTAAATCTTTCTGCTATCAGCAGCGGTGTGGGGTTTAAGTGGTCCTGTAGGATTTTTACTATGCTTTCGAAATTCTTATCCACAGGCTTCTCTGGGGTTATTAGATTTCGCAGTAAGCCATAAGTTTTTGCACCCATGGAATTTAACAAAACCATGCTTTCCTAGCATCTGGCACTTCATTCGCCCTGCAGTGCACCTCAGTACGTTCCACATATGTTGCCCAATCTTCGACTTCATTGTCGAACGTAGAGATACTGCCACTCTTTGGCATCCCTGGGTGTGATTTAACTGTCAAAAATGGCGTCTCCCGCGCTCTCACTTCTTCTCCGCTGGCACAAAATGGCGTCTCCCGCACTCTTCCTTCTTCTCCGTGGCTCAATGTCATCTGCCGCGCTCTCCCTTCTTCTCCCCGCGGACACTGGTCAGCCCTTGAGCCCTCGCTGTGCTCTGCGCATTTTTTTTTTGTTTTTTTTTTGTTTTTGAGCGCCTTTCCTGTTTCCGCCGCTCGGTCCTGAACCCGGCTGCTGCTTTACCCTCTCTCTCTCTGTTTTGTTTTTCCTCGACGCCACTCGGTTTTCAAACCCTGGCTGCGCCCTGTGCACTTCACCCTCTCTCTTACCCCGTCGATGCTGCTCGGCTTTTTCTCTGCCGTCGGTCGGCTCCCGCCGCCACTGTCCGGGAAGGGTCTGCGCTGTACCTGTTGTCAGTCTGTTGCTGGATCGTCGTGGCTGGGGGACCAAACCCAGCTCTCAACTGCCTCCCCTGCGATGTTCACTCTCTGCCGGACGACTGGGCGGTTGCTCGTGGTCGACGCCCGTGCTTCTGGCCTCGACTTTCTTCCACCGCCCTCCCGGAGCGAATCCTTGAAGGGAAATGTAGAGTTGCAGGTAGATTCGAATCGACACTCGTCGCCACTGTTAGATCCGTGAATCTGGGAGTATGATGTTTTCAAATAACTACACGGATGCTGTAACTTAACAATCAACAGGTGTTTACTGGAGTAGGGTCGTCTCAAGACTGGGGGTACAGAGGCATGCTCAAGGCTTATATACAGGTGTGGTCACAGCCGGTACTACAGTATACAGGAGCTGTAAAAGTAGTTCTCTCTTAAAGGTACACACACTACACAAGGGACCAGTGAATGGGCTGGTATTGGTACCTACTGATCAGGTACTGTACCAGGGGGTACACTATGCGCTAGCCTCCGTGATTTTAAAACTCACCGAGGTACATTTACCGGAGTGGTGTCCCAAAGAAACAGAGCAGATATACCAGGCCCTATTAAAGGGTAATGCAGGGAGGCAAAGAAGGAGCGTATGGAATGATGTTTGTACTGCGTTTAATACTGGGTCCTCTGTCATCAACTGTTTAGGTGACATAGAGCTGCAGACCCAGATAAACGGTTTAAAAACACAGCTAAAGAATATATTACTGGATGAGAACAAGGTAGTGGGCTCGGAGTTGCATGAGGACCAGGCCATGACGGTCCATTTAAAAGAAATCATAGCGGAGTTGGAAAAGCACGCAAAGACGGTAAATGCTCTCATAAGGGAGGACAGAAATGCTTCTGACCAAGCTGCGCAGAACAAGGTATGCGGGGCGTGGTTGCTGGGCGAAGGCCGCAGCAATATGGAGGATTTAAAACAGGGTTTAGTCCCCTCCTGGATTAGCAACAAGCACCTCGCAGTCCTCCACCCGTTTGAGAATGCATTGAGCTCGTGCCAACTCCGGCTAGCTTCCGAGGCCTACCCAGTCCCCGTCGATTGTAGGTGGTCCAACCACACAATCATGGGAGTAGTAGTTAGGATGCTGGTCATGGGTAGGACAGCTCGGCCCGCGCCGGTATACAGGGTGGAGAACATTGGAGTCATTCAAGGGGTGCACACATTCGTTTCACAGCGGTCCCGCCTTACGTCATAAAGTGGGAGCACGCTATGACAGGTACTGACCTCTCAGGGTGCCGGAGCCGGGGAGCACACATAATCCTGTGTCCCCAGCAATTGAATGCCTATTCAAAACCGCAGTGGGTTACGCAATGGCACAAGGCCATGTTTCCCCGCAGGTAGCATATATAGGATGTGGGACATATTGTGTCACCACCGGCGCGTCCCACTACCAGCATGGGCAGCATAGCTGGTGTCTGGTTGGTGACAGCAGTTTCTGTTTTAAACCCAAGGCAGAAGTTCATGTGGCCCAGGAGCGAATTGTCCCCATTCCTGAACTCTCCACTGTTCACCTCACTGTAAAAGAGAATTTTACGAATTTGCAGAAGTACGTAGCACATTTCGGCTATGAAATTCCCCCTCTCCCTGAACACCTTACCAAAATACTCAAGGCCGTTATAGCTTTGCAGAAACATTTTTACACTCTAGAGCAGGAAACAATAGAGATAGGGGCTAAGATATTGGATATTGTGATTCCACTCTGGTGGGACATTTTCAATAACATGTATCAGATTGGCTGCCCACATTCTCGTGGTTTGCCAGTTAGGGATAGTGTTGTATCTAGTTTGTATTCAATGTAAGGGAAAAGGTCAGTTATTAGAATTCCGAAACCAGAAGACCTAGAAGGAACATTATGCGAAGGTGGAGGGAGATACGCCCGTTTAAGTCTTTTTCCTTGTATTCTTATTAAAGATTGTTGTTTTTTGTGTTTGTTGTTTTTAATAAAGGTTTTTCTGGGTTTTTTTACAACGCGTTTAATAAAGTTATATGTGTACCAAGTGGTGCAGGGGTGTTGGACCCTCCATGCTTGGATGTGTGTAAAAGTCTGTAATTTATCCCATGTATGCTGATGTACACTACATTTTCGCTGAATGGGAAGTGCATGTGTCGTGAGTATTTTAGATGGGTAATTACAGGGAAAGGTTGACTATGGAGGGTCAGAAAAATTTTGCTCACCTTGTAAGAATGATGCTTCAAGCAAGTTTTAGTATCACAGGGGGGAGTGTAAGATTCGCAAAATTTCCACATTTCCCCAAAGGTTATTATTAATAAAAGTGACCCTGCATGGACATTTTAATAAAAAGGGTACCCAAAGGTGGCATCCGCACCTCGTGACCAAAAGCCTGTAAGATTTTAAAAGCTTGGACTCTGTGGCACAAGCAGCTTTTCGGGAAATCAAAACCTAAAATGCAGTTTTTGTGAAGAAGGACTTTTGTATTTTGGAAAGCAGACAGAACATTGAATATGCATTAAGCCAATTCGTAGACATACCAAAACCAGTTAGGCCTATACTTGAGGCCAGCAAGTTGTTTGCATAAATAATCGGAAACAGCTTAAGGAAGCCATCGAGGCTGGACAGGCCAATTAAAATGCATTAATAACAATACAGCTCAGACATCAGGCCATTAGGTGCGATCAACGGCCATCTAAAAAGTTAGTTTAGATTGCTACAATTATTTAAACTAGCCCACCAAGATTGGAACAATGAACTAACCTGATTTGGCATGCAGATAAGGGTTTTCGTGAGGAGTATATCTGCAGGCCCCGGGTAGCAATCTCTCTCTTGCTCTTGCCCTTGCTCCTGGCTCTTGATTCTTGCTCTGCCTTGGGCTGCCGCCGCCCATACTCATGCCCTGGCCTCGTGATGGGTTCCCTCCTCGCTCCCCGCAGTAAATTTTCCGCAGTCAAGGACATCCATACCAACTGCAGGGGAGGGGAACGAGACCCGAGTCCATAATCACCCAGGACACCCAGGCTGCAAAAAGGGGACGAGACGAAACTGAGCAGGCAGCCCAGGACTTGTATAGTAGCTGAACGAGATGAGATGAAAAGAGACGAAGAAGAAGGTAACAACTCGATAAGAGCAGAGCAGGGCAGCGAGAAACGTATTGATAAGACCAGGCATCTAGGTATAAGCTGGCGCTTAGGGAGGCGAACATCTTGTTGAGCACTGCAAAAACGCAGGTGTCCATGCCACAATGAATATACTGGCGTTTTGACGCTTGGGTAGGAAAATCTAAGCAGTTAAGACTGCCAACTGCCCTATAGGCACAACGTTTCCGCCGACGACCGCCTGAGGGAGAAGAAGAGGAGAACCCATCGCAACGGGGCGATGACAGTAGCTGAGGAGAAGAAAGGTGTGTCGCAGCAGCAGCTCCAGCACCGCGCCCTGAGACCATGTGGTGACAGGGTACCTAAAAGGACAGAAGACCAAACCTCAAAACCCACATCCGTTAAAACAGCTGGCTTTGCTTTGGATTGGTGAGCATGAATTCTGGCCCCTCATAGCTTAATCTAGTTAGGTATAGGGGTGAGATAAGGACAAGGGGATTGTTAATGCAGTTGTTTTTCCATCGATGTGCCGTGTGTTCCCCATTCCCTGTATAAGTATAGTTATTTTGTATTTGCCTGTATTTTATACTAGTGACTTCTCATAAGACTGTTTTATTTTCTGTTTTAATAAAATCTTGGTTTTCTTACACCAAACCACCTGTCTACTCGAGTTTTCTGTATCGCTGCCTGTACCTAAGTCCGGTGTCTAGATCCCAGGGGCGTGGGAGCGATTCGAACCGCTCACAAACAGTCAGGGGCAGAACTGACTGGGCGCACGCGCCAACCCGTCATTTTGAAAGTCCATATATACAACATCAACCACACTACCCTCATCATCAAAGAACTGAATCAAGTTTGTCAGACATGATTTGCCGTTAACAAATCTGCCCTGGCTGTCATTTATTAACCCATGCTTTTCCAAATGATAATTAATTTTATCCTGGATTATGGTCTCTAGACTAGCCGGTAGTAACCGGGTTTATCCCTCTCGCCTTTTTTGAACATGGATGTAACATTTGCAATCTTCCAGTCCTCTGGCACTGCTCCCATATACAAGGAGGATTGAAAGGTTGTGGCCAGAGCCTCTGCTATTTTAACCCTCACTTCCCACAGCAACATACGGTGCATCCCAATTAGACTGAGTGACTTTTCTACTTTGAGCACTGTCAACCTTTTAAGTATCTCCTCTTTATTTTTATCCTATCCAATTTCTCTACCCACTCCTCCTTTACTGTGACATTGGCAGCATTCTCGTTTGTGAAGATAGGAGCAAAGTACTCAGTTAATGCCTCAGCCATGCCCCCTGTCTCCACAAGAAGATTTCTTTTTTGATCCCTAATTGGCCCCACCCTTCCTTTGACTACCCTTTTATTATTTATATGTTTATAAAAGACTTTTTGGTTTCCTTTTATGTTACCCGCTAATCTATTCTCATACACTCTCAATGCCCCTCTTGTTTCCTTTTTCAGTTCTCATCTGCATTCTCTGTATTCTGCTTGATTCTCTACTTTATTATAACTCTGACATTTATCATAAGCCTCCTTTTCTGTTTCATTTTAATCTCAATGGGGGGAGTTTTAACCACAAAAAAACGGGTGGGTTGGGGTCGACTGGGAGGTTAAAGAGTTAAAAAATTGAATCCCGACCCAACCTGGTACCAACCCACCCACTTCTGGTTGTAACAGAGGCAGGACGGGGGGAGGGGAGCCAACCCGCTCCCAGAAGGCGGGTCGCCCATTAAAATATTATAATGAGGCTGTATTATATATATAATTATAAAGGGGACCCACCATTTCAAAGTTAACTCTGGCTGGTCGGGTTTCCCAGGCCTCAGGGAACCCGCCAGCTAAAGCGAGGCGAGGACTGCTGGATCCAGTGTCCCTGCCTCACCCACCCACCCCCCCCATGATCGGATACTTCCTCGAGACCTGCGATCTGCCCCGGACCTCCCCCCATGAGTCCTCCAAGCTCCCTCCACGAGGCCTCCAATCTCACCGACCTCCAACCCCCCCCCGCAACAAGGCCTCTTAGCCCACCCCAACCTCCCTCCATGAGGCTCCGATCTCCACCCCACGAGGCCTCCGATTCCCCCCCAACAAGGCCTTCAATCCCCTCTCCAACCCCCAATTGCCTTCCCGGCCTCCCCCCTCCGGCCCCAACCCTTCTCTGCCCCTCAACCACCCCCACCCCACGATCCTCCTCCGGCCCCAATTCACCCCCCTCCAATCACTCCCCCCCTCCTCTCTGCGGCCTAGTGCCGCAGGCCTACCCGCCCAACAGCCAGTCAGCCTCTCCATCTAGCTGGCTATGGGTGGGAAACAGAGCTTTGAAATGCTAATCAGACCATGCCGTTAAATTTGGCTGGGCCTGCTGGAAACCTGTTCTCCTGGGTTTTCTGACCACTTTCTAGACCCCCTGCTGCCTACCCGCCTCCAGATTAAAATTCCAGCCAATATCTTTAGTCATCCAGGGAACTCTAGCTTTTGGATGCCCTACCTTTTCCCCTCCAAGGAATGTGTTTCGTCTGTACCCAAACTATCTCCTTCTTGAAGGCTGCCCATTGCTCATTTACTATTTTTCTTGCCAATTTTTGTTTGTAATCCACCTGGGACAGATCCCTTGTCAACTCACTGAAATTATTCCTCTTCCAGGTTAGATTGTTCCTTGTCCCTTTTCATAACTACTCTAAATCCAATGGTTATGTGATCAGTGTTTCCAAAATGTATCAACTGGTGATCAGGTTTCCAGCATTCACAGTATTTTACTTTTTCTCAAGAATTATTGTTGTCTATTGTATAACTTCACCCTGTAAAGAAACCTTATCATTCAGGTGGAATATGTTGAGATCCAATCTCAATTGTTCCTCTATCCTTCTAACATTTTCACCAAGTTCAATCATCTCACACTGTACCAATCTTCCCATCTCTTTTAAGATCCTTTTTACCACTACTTGAGTCTCCAGTCACCCTTTTCACCAATATTTCCTCCTCTTGTCAACCTCTGTCATTGCTTTCAGCAATTCCTCATCATTGGTAATTTGCATCCACTGACACATGCCCCCTCTCTCAAACTGACCCTCTACATTAACTTCCCCACCCACCCACACAGATGGCTACTCTGTTGATCTTGTCGCCACATGTGGTATCGAAAACCCCATGGTCTCCATCATTGCAAGGCTCTCTTGGATCACTTCTACTGTGATCGAAGGAAGTATAGATCAGAGAGAGGGCTACAGCATGGCAACCATCTCTCCAACCCACATTCCCAGTAACTGTGACTTACTACTGGGAGTGCGGGATCTCAGAATTTGTCTTATTTGCTTCTTAGACTTGCCCCACCCCACAGCACTTTCCCCATCCTCACCTTGAATTCAAAGTACAAGGAAATCATGGACATTTTTGTGCCTCAATACAAGGCCATTCATTACCAGCTGCTGTCTCCTCTGCCTGCCCCATCCCCAAAACTGCCAGCTGATCCATCGAACCATTTCCTCATCCTTGCCATTCTCTGCAGTTTTTCTCCATCTCCCCTTTGCCATCAGCTCATTCATCTCATCCATGATGCCCATCATCTGCTTGATCGCTTCCTGTCCAGCGCCTGACCTTGCAACTTCACTTATTTACACCCGTGCTTACCAACATCAATTTCTCTGTCATCCCCCCCTGTACCCTTCAAAACTGCTGTTATCACATTTCTTCCTCAACATTATTCAGATGTATGAGGTTAAATTCCACATGAATCCTGATAACACCCAAATTTACCCCCATGCCTTCTCCATTGGCCTGAAGCTTGTTGCAATGCTCTCCAATTGATTGTCTAATATCAAGGCAAGCCAAAGCTTACTCTAGTAAAACTGAGGCCATCCTCTTTGGCCCCTGTCAACACTTCTGTGCCTCTGACCTCAATTACATCAACCTGCCAGCTTCTATCACAAGCTGAATCAAGAGGTGTGAAACCTTGCCATGCAGTTCGACGCCAAGCGGAGAATTTTCCCTCACATCATATTAATGACCTGGACTTGGGTATACAGGGCATAATTTCAAAGTTTGCAGATGACACGAAACTCAGAAATGTAGTAAACAGTGAGGAGAATAGTGATGGACTTCAGGAGGACATGGACAGACTGGTAACATGGGCAGACATATGGCAAATTAAATTTAATACCGAGAACTGTGAAGTGATGCATTTTTGTAGGAAGAATGAGGAGAAGCAATGTAAACTAAATGGTACAATTTTTAAAAAGGGTGCAGGAACAGAGAACCTTGGGGTGTATGTACACAAATCTTTGACGGTAGCAGGACAAGTTGAGAAGACTGTTAAAAAAGCATAATGAACCCTTGGCTTTATAAAGAGAGGCATAGCATACAAAGGCAAGGAAGTTATGCTAAACCTTTATAAATCGCTGGTTAGGCCACAGCTGGAGTATTGTGTCCACTTCTAGGCACCATACTTTAGAAAGAATGTTATGGCCTTAGAACGGGTGCAGAGATTTACTAGAATGGCACCAGAGATGCAGGCCGTCCGTTACGTTGAGAGACTAGAAAAGCTGAGGTTGTTCTCCTTGCAGCAGAGAAGATTAAGGGAAGATTTAATAATGGTGTTCAAAATCATGATGGGTTTTGACAGAGTAAATAAGGAGAAACATTTTCCAGTGGCAGAAGGAACAGTAACTGCAAATTTTTTGTCTGATAAAGCTCCTGTGAAGTGCCATGGGACGTTTTACTATGTTAAAGGTGCTATATAAATATAAGTTGTTGTTGTTGTAACTAGAGGACACAGATTTAAATTTATTGGTAAAAGAACCAGAGGCGAGGTGCAGAGAATTTGTTTTACGCAGCAAATTGTTATGATCTGGAATGCACTGCCTGAAAGGGTGGTGAAAGCAGATTCAATAGTAACTTTCAAAAGGCAATTGGATAAACACTTGAAGGGGAAAAATTTGCAGGACTATGGGGAAAGAGCAGGGAAGTGGGACTAATTGGATAGCTCTTTCAAAGAGCCAGCACAGGCACGATGGGCCAAATGGTCTCTTTCTATGCTGTAAGTTTCTATGATTCTATGATTCTACCTGAGTCATTAGTGAAATCACTTCCTTCCACTTCTGCAACATTGCCTGCCTCTGTCCCATTTCTACCATTCTGCTATTGGAAGCTTCCGTCGTGCCTTCATCACCTTGAGGCTTGATTTCTTTTATGCCTTCCGAGCTTGCTTTCTGCCTGAAGCCTGTTAGGAACTTCTACTCGCTCTAACACCAGCCTTTCCTCATCACTAACATTCTTGGTCCCATAATTTTCAGATGCTCATTCAGCAACTTTGCACGCCTTCTGGAGGTGTCAATGCAGTTCCCTCTGCCTCGCTCACTCTCCTCCCAGCTTTCAAAAACTCCATCAAAACCCTCCTTCTTGACCGTACCTTCAGTTCCCCATCCTAACCTCTCTGTTACTGTCTTATTTCCCCATGCTCATTGTCCATTGTATTCCTTTCCTCCTTACTGTTTTGAGACTTCTCCAGCATGGGAGAAGCATTTTAAGGATGGAATTTCTCACAGCCTGCAGGAAAATTCAAAACTGCACTGGGCTCTTGTGTGTTATTTTGGTGTTTTAACTGTTTAAAGCTGCTGGACATGATTATTGACCTTGCTGCACTGTTGACTGGCCCTCAGTGTAAGCATTGTAGTGGATGTTGTATCACAGGTTCAGGAAAACAATGCAATTGTGCGTTTACACATATGCTTAATCATACTGAAAATACTCAGTTCAAACTTTAATAGCACTAAATCTGTAATTTCTATGCTATAATGCTCATTTGGGAAAATACTACAGTCATAGGAACAAGACAGCACAAAAGTTACAATACTCAATGGAAGAAGGCACAAATGTGAACCCTTACTTCAGCACTGCAGTGTATTTGATTCCATTGTCTATGGGCAGCACGGTGGCATAGTGGTTAGCACTGTTGCCTCACAGCGCCAGGGACCCGGGTTCGAATCCGGCCTCGGGTGACTGTCTGTGTGGAGTTTGCACATCCTCCCCGTGTTTGCGTGGGTTTTCTCCGGGTGCTCCAGTTTCCTCCCACAGTCCAAAGATGTGCGGGTTAGGTTGATTGGCTATGATAAAAATTGACCCTTAGTGTTAGGGGGATTAAATATGTGGGGTTACGGGGATAGGGTGGGATATGTGTTGGTGTAGGGGTTACGGGGATCGGGTGGGATATGTGTCGGTGCAGGCTCGATGGGCCGAAATGGCCTCTCTGCACTGTGAGGTTTCTGTGATTCTGTGATTAGATTTGCACCACAGGCTAGGTTAACGATTGAAACATTAGCTCACATTTGACTAGTGGGAGCTTTCAGAGGCCTGGACAAGACAAAATTCATCTAATTTGAGAGTGAGATTTATGCTGAGACTGAAGGCTGTTTGCTTTTGCTGCATGGCAGAACCTGTGGATGCAAACACTATACTAAAGAGGATTAAAAAGCCTTCAAAGAAGACTGATAGATTTTATACAATAGCCAAATACTGCGGATGCTGGAAATCTGAAATAACAACAGAAAATGCTGGAAACACTCAGCAGGTCAGACAGCATCGACGAAGGGTTCGACTTGAAACGTTAACACTGTTTCTCTCTCTTCGATGCTGCCTGACCTGCTGAGTGTTTCCAGCATTTTCTGTTGTTATTTCTGATAGATTTTATGTCTAATTTGGGATGGTCTGGAGGACATCAATAACACTCTGTGGGGGAGAAATTCATTATAGCCCCGTTTGGGGCGATAACTTTTAAAAGCTGAGAAAGTTAGCGCCAGGCACTAATGTTTCTCAACTTAAAAAAAATTCAGTTTTGTGCTCCAGGAGTGCAACAGGCAGGGCAGAAGTTGTGCAACGCTGCACACTGGGCCGTGCAGCACCGCCACATTGGAAGGCTCCTTCCCTCCCTTAAAGAGAAGGGCCATTGTTGCAGGCTCTGCAAGAGGGAAACTTACCTTGTCCCCGACAGCAGCCTCGATCTGCCCGATCAGCCCGATGCACTGTGGCAGAGTGCCAGGCTGATCGATCGCTGGCGAAGAAAGAAAAAAAACAAAAAAAGCATTGCAGGTTTTTTTTCACCCACCTCGGCCAGCTCGCCTTTAATTATCGCCCCCCAAAGTACCCGGCCTCCCAATCAACGCCTCCTGCAGCTGTCGGTGTTTTCGCCCGGCGATGCTGCAGGGGGTGGAAATGAATTTCAGGTCAGGGGCACTAGCGGGGTGATGCGCAGCCTGATGACGTCATGATCTCCGGGCGCAGGTGAACTTCGCGGATGGCGGTAACATCGCCATGCCCGGGCAGAAAGTCCTTAGCACCCTGTTATCACCCCCCAGAGGTGCTAACGGAAGGCGCTAAGGCACTGAATTTCTAGCACTGTGTGTCTTATCTAAAACAGATATCAGGGCTGAGTATGATGTGATGCATTGCAGATTGCATATCTGATGATGGGCAAGTTTGATTTGAAATGAAGAATGAAACTGATGTTTCGGAGAAATCAATCTACATTGAGCAACTTATTGCTCACCAAAATTGAAATCTTATTGGCATGAACCACTGTATGACAGTTAGGAAAGGAATAGATGGAAGCTGCTAGCAGTAGGCATCCACTATTATACAATTGTGTTACATTATTAAATATACAATACCAACAGCTCTCCTGACAGCTGAGTTGGTATATTACATGGTGCGGCTCAGTACTATGTAGAACAGAAAAATCTCAGGTCTATTTTGAGTTAGCTGACCTCAACCAGTGCTGTAGGGATGCTGATGTTGACTGAGAACCACGGCATCTCAGAGGTTTGCAGCACAGAAGGAGGCTATTCCGCCCATCATGTCTGTGCTGACTCTTTGCTAGAACAACCCAAACCTAGTTCTACTGCCCTTCTCTCTCATCATATTCATGTATCCCATGGGGAATAATAACCTTAATTAATAATCAATAACTTTTCCAAAAGCAAAATATTGCGGATGCTAGAAATCTGAGATAAAACAGAAAATGCTGGAAATACTCAGCATGTCAGCCGCATCAGTTCTGATGAAAGGTCATCGACCTGAAACGTTAACTCTGTTTCTCTCTCTACAGAGGGACCTGCTGAGTATATCCAGCATTTTCTGTTTTTATTTCAATAACTTTTCTTTTGTTAAGCACTGGAATCTTCGTAAGACCATCAGTGGGACACACATCAGCTGTTAACTGTTGCGAGCTCCTCTGCAGCCTATATAGCAAGGGACCACTGGAGGTGTCCTTTTAATGGCATCAAAATTTATTTCCTTCTACATGGGTATTTGGTGGGGCTTGTGAGTGGCAACCTGTTGTAAAGGCCTCCAGGAAGATGGTTCAGACTGCTTATTATTTTCCCAGTTCTAGTCAGAGGCTGTACATCGCACACACTAACTGGCATGAGCCCCACTGATGCCTAATCAATTGTTTATGACAGTCCGAGTAGGGTTTTTGCCATAGTTGAGGGATGTAGCCTTTTACTATTAGCAGTGAGAGTTGTACAACTCAGATGGATCTTGTACCTCTGGGAGTAGGGTCAGCAGGCAGGGGAGTGGTTCCAAGGGAACGGTAGCACAGTGGTTATGTTACTAGACTAGTAATCCAAAGGCTTGGACTAATGATCCTGAAATGTGAGTTCAAATCCTACTCACTACAGCTGGGGAATTTAAATTCAGTTAACTAAATAAATCTGGAATAAAAAGCCAGTATCAGTAATGGTGACCATGTAACTACTGGATTGTTGTGAAAATACCCTTTAGGAATGTCCTCACCTGTTCTGGCCTATATGTGACTTCAGATCTCACAGCAATGTGACTCTTAACTAACAAGCTACTCAATTCCACCAAGCTACTACAACAAAGTCACTGTGGTGGGAGTACCTTTGCCACATGGTTCAAGAAGATGGCTCACCACCATCTTCTCAAGGGCAATTAGGGATGGGCAATAAATGCTCACTTCCCAAGAATTAATAAAAAAACAAGAATCAATTCTGGTCATGAACTTCATAGCACCTTGGATTGCTTCCCCAAATAGTTGGATTTGGGCCCAGGACCAACTCATCTCTAGCATTAATTCAATAGGGAGGGGCAGAACCTACAAAGCTTATATGGAATGTGTTAATTTCAGTGTATGACTCTCACATATTTTAATGCAAGTGGTCATTTTGAGGGCTTGTTTCCAGATTTTCTTCCATTCTTCTTCTGTTATTTGGTGACATAGATCTTGCTCCCAAGCTCCTTTCAGACTTTCTCTGGGCTCTGTCATTGTGGATGTGAGCTTACCGTATAGGGCATAGAATGATTGCAAGTTGAGATGAGCACTCTAGGAGGGTTGGCTATCTGAAGTGTGCTTAGTAATTACATTTGAACATGCAGCTTTATTTTAGTTTTCCTTACTGATTTTCTTCCTTCCCTGTCTCCTTGCCTTTGCTACCTCTAGACTTGACTATTCCAATGCACTCCTGGTTGGCCTCCCACATTCTACCCTACGTAAACTTGAGGTCATCCAAAACTCGGCTGCCCATGTCCTAACTCGCACCAAGTCCTGTTCACCCATCACCCCTGTGATCGCTGACCTACATTGGCTCCCGGTTAAGCAATGCCTCAATTTGAAAATTCTGATCCTTGTTTTCAAATCCCTCCATGGCCTCGCCCCTCCCTATCTCTGTAATCTCCTCCAGCCCCACAATCCCCCGAGATATCTGCCACCTCTAATTCTGCCCTCTTGAGCATCCCTAATTATAATTGCTCAACCATTGGTGGTCGTGCCTTTTGTTGCCTAGGCCCTAAGCTCTGGAATTCCCTGCCCAAACCTCTCTGCCTCTCCACCACTCTTTCCTACTTTAAGATGGTCCTTAAAACCTACCTCTTTGACCAAACTTTTGGTTACTTGCCCTAATTTCTCCTTACGTGGCTCGGTGTCAAATATAACATTCCTGTGAAGCGACTTGGGACGTTTTACTGTGTTAAAGCCATTATATAAATGCAAGTTGTTATTGTTATTGTTCCTCCCTGACCTATGATGTTGCATACAGAAGTTTCAAATAGGTGTAGATATGAAATATATAAAATGGTATATTTAATTAGTCTGCCATAAAGGTACACTTAAATTTTTTTATTCGTTCATGAGATGTGGGCATCGCTGGCAAGACCAGCATTTATTGCCCTTACCTAATTGCCCTTGAGAATGTGGTGGTGACCTCCTTCTTGAACCTCTGCAGTCCATGTGGTGAAGGTACTCCCACAGTGCTGTTAGGGAGCGAGTTCCAGGATTTTGACCCAGTGATGATGAAGGAACGGTGATATATTTCCAAGTCAGGATGGTGTGTAACTTGGAGGACAACTTTCAGGTGAATGTGTTCCCATGCATCTGCTGCCCTTGTCCTACTAGGTGGTAGAGGTCGCGGGTTTGGGAGGTGCTGCTGAAGAAGCCTTGGTGAGTTGCTGCAGTGCATCTTGTAGATGGTACACGCCGGTGGTGGAGGGAGTGAATGTTTAAGGTGGTGGATAGGATGACAATCAAGCGAGCTGCTTTGTCCAGGATGGTGGTGAGCTTCATGAGTGTTGTTGGAGCCGCACTCATCCAGGTAAGTGGAGGGTATTCCATCACTCTCCTGACTTGTGCCTTGTAGATGGTGGAAAGGCTTTGGGGAGTCAGGAGCTGAGAAATTTGCCACAGAATACCCAGCATCTGACCTGCTCTTGTTGCCACAGTACTTTTGTGGCTGGTCCAGTTAAGTTTCTGGTCAATGGTGACCCCCCATGATATTGATGGTGGGAGATTTGGTGATGGTAATGCTGTTGAATGTCAAGGGGCGGTGCTTAGATTCTCACTTTTTGGAGATAGTCATTGCCTGGCACTTGTGTGACACGAATGTTACTTGCCACTTATCAGCCTAAGTCTGAACGTCGTCCAGGTCTTGTTGCATGCGGGCATAGACTGCTTTATTATCTGAGGAGTTGCGAATGGAACTGAACATTGTGCAATCATCAGTGAACATCCACACTTCTGACCTTCTGATGGAGGGAAGGTCATTAATGAAGCTGCTGAAGATGGCTGGCCCTAGGACACTGCCCTGAGGAACTCCTGCAGCAATGTCCTGGGGCTGAAATGATTGGCCTTCAACTACCACAACCATCTTCCTTTGTGCTAGGTATGACTCCAGGCAGTGTAGAGTTTTCCCCCTGATTCCCATTGACTTCTATTTTACTAGGGCTCCATGATGCCACACTCGGTCAAATGCTGCCTTGATGTCAAGGGCAGTCACTCTCACCTCACCTTACCTTTGGAATTCAGCTCTTTTGTCCATGTTTGAACCAAGGCTGTAATGAGACCTGGAGCCGAGCGATCCTAGCGGAATCCAAACTGGGCATCGGTGGGCAGCTAATTGGTGAGTAAGTGTCGCTTGATAGCACTGTCGATGATATCTTTCATCACTTTGCTGGTGATTGAGAGTAGACTGATGGAGCGGTAATTGGCTGGATTGGATTTGTCCTGCATTTTGTGGACAGGCATACCTGGACAGCTTTGTACATTCTCGGGTAGATGCCAGTGTTGTAGCTGTAATGGAACAGCTTGGCTAGAGGCGCGGCTAGTTCTGGAGCATACGTCTTCAGCATGACAGCCGGGATGTTTTCAGGGCCCATAGCCTTTGTTGTATCCAGTGCGCTCAGCCATTTCTTAATATCACGTGGAGTGAATCAAGTTGGCTGAAGACTGGCATCTGTGATGGTTGGGACCTCAGGAGTAGGCCAATATGAATCATCCACTCGGCACTTCTGGCTGAAGATGGTTACAAACGCTTCAGCCTTGTCTTTTGCACTCATGTACTGGCCTCCACCATCATTGAAGATGGGGATATTCATGAAGCCTCCACCTCCCATTAGTTGTCTAATGGTCCACCACCATTTACGCTGGATGTGGCAGGACTGCAGAGCTTTGATCTGATCCATTGGTTGTGGGATCACTTAGCCCTGTCTATAGCATGCTGCTTCCATTGTTTAGCATGCATGTAGTCCTGTATTGCTGCTTCCCCAGTTTGGCACCTCATTTTTATGTACGCCTGGTGCTACTCCTTGCATGCTCTCCTACTCTCCTTATTGAACCAGGGTTGGTCCCTTGGCTTGATGGTAATGGTAGAGTGAGGAATATGCCGAGCCATGAGGGTACAGATTGTGGTGGAATAGAATTCTGCTGCTGCTGATGGCCGACAGCGCCTCCTGGATGCCCAGTTTTGAGCTGTTAGATCTGTTCTGAATCTATCCCATTTAGCATGGTGGTAGTGCCACACAACACAATGGAGGGTGTCCTCAGTGTGAAGACAGGACTTTGTCTCCACAAGAACTGTGCGGTGGTCACTGCTACCAATGCTGTCATGGACAGATGCATCTCTGGCAGGTAGATTGGTGAGGCCGAGGTCAAGTAGGTTTTTCCCTCATATTGGTTCTCTCACCACCTGCCACAGGCTCAGACTCGGCCAGCTCAGTCAGTAGTGGCACTACCAAGCCACTCTTGGTGATGGACATAGAGGTCACCCACCCACTGTACATTCTGTGCCCTTGCTACCCTCAGTGCTTCTTCCAAGTGGTGTTCAACATTGAGGAGTACTGATTCATCAGTTGACAGAGGGCGGTAGGTAATAATCAGCATGAGGTTTCCTTTCCCATGCTTGACTTGAAGCCATGAGACTTAATGGGGTCTGGAGTCAATGTTGAGGATTCCCAGGGCCACTCCCTCCCACCATGCTGCCATTGCTGGTGAGTCTGCTGTGTCAGTGGGAGAGGACATACCCAAGGATGATGATGGAGAATTGCTCTTGCACCTTCCTGCTCCAGATTCAGATTGTGAAGGAATAAGCCGTATAACCGATTCAGAAAAATACACTACCTTATGAAAGAATTCTGGCCTTATTAAAACATAACAAACTGGGTTTGGAAATTTAGAAACTTAACCATGAAAGAGCTGTGAAAGGGTTCTGGCTATTGAGATAAGACAGTTGTTGACCCTGAATAAATAACCTTATTGAAACAGAGGGTGAAGGGCTCAGACAGGCTGACCTTTGGGAACAAAAACAATGATTCACCATGGATAAGGTGTTCTAATTTACACTTAGTAAAGACGCACATAAGATAAGGAACAACTGCCCTCGTAAAGATGACATCAAGTAAGGAACACCTGCTGTTACACTGTTTTCATATGGTAAACTTAGAACACCTAGAGAGGAGACATGAGTCTGGCTGAGGTGGCAGTAAGTGTTGCAGAGGTCGGCAGAAAAATGACGAGAGATAATTAGCTTGCATCAGGAGAAAACCTTAAAGGAAATGCCACTGGAAAAAGGTATAAATATTGAACTCTCAAATGGGATAACAGATTTGCTTTAATCGGGCAAAGCAATTCTCAGCTTCAGAGGCGGCTCTGTAAGTCTCCAACTCTTTGTGTCTCGGGGATCAAAGTTATTTGATTTTGGTGGATATCCTGTAGAACAATAAGAACTGTAATACTATAGTGAAGTTAAGATTTAAAAGTAAGGTTCTCTGATAATAAGATTGTAAGCTTTCTCTTTATGGAACTGTTAATGTTGTGATTGACCCACCAACTGTTAATTGCATGTCGGTTCTTTAATAAATCTATATATTTTTAGAATTGTCTTACATAAGACTTCTGTATCAAAAACTCACAAACTCAATCTCAGTATACTCTTTTTGGTGAGGAGTTGCAGAATTCTGGGGGAGTTTTCCGGACCCTCATAATATCCGGAATGTTACAGTCTAGCTAAACTTATTAAAAGCGGTATCTGGAGGACGGTAACATTCTCGGATTGTTCCTTTCCTTTAGGGAGAAATAGTCTGGACCTTTAGACCCAACTAAGCGTCTTTAGGATTCGGCTACCTCAAACTTTAGTTGAAAGTGAACGTCTTGAGAAATACGCCTGATCCGGGGTAGCCCTAAAGGGGCTAGGACTAGTAATTATCCCTTCAAGGTAAGTATTTTAAAAAAAACTTACCTTGTTGGTGGCTGAAAGGCATGATTCTGTGAGTATGACTCTGTCAGTCTGTTGCTTGACTAATCTGTGGGCCAGTTCTCCCAATTTTGGCACAAGTCCCCAGATGTTAGTGAGGAGGACTTTTCCGGGTCAACTGGGCTGGTTGAGCTGTTGTGTCCAAGGCCAGTGCCTAGGTCGATGCCAGGTGGTCTGTCCAGTTTTACTCTTCTTATTGTTTTTCGTAGCGATTTGTTACAACTGAATGGCTTGCTAGGCCATTTCAGAGGGCAGTTAAGAGTCAACCACATTGCTGTGGTTTAAATAAGGTAATAAATGGGGTACGACTCTATGGATGCTGTTGGCCCTCTATTACCTTGCCCAGGTCTATTTGTCAGTGGTGAACATAGACAATGAGTACCAGTGGGCTATTCAACCATAGGAGAAGGCATCAAGGCTGAGAATGTAAATTTGCAGTTTTATTTAGCTTAAATTAAGGTGACTAAAATATCAATTTTTTGCATGTGCTACCAAATCAGAATTACCTTGAGGAGGGAGAAGCATTCAGGTTTATCTGGGCCCTGGTACAACACAGAAAACAGTCTTGGAGTAACATAGAGGATGTGCAGAATCGCAGGACAATTAGAATATCATATACTAGCTGGAGTGCCCGGCGGTGCCGAGGATTTTTTGAGGGCATGTTGTTGTTGGAAGAGAGAGAGAGAGAGACTGGGGGGAGAAGAGAGAGACTGGGGGGGAGAGAGCGACTGCGGGGAAGAGAGAGAAAGAGAGAGAGACTGGGGGGAAGAGAGAGAGAGAGATTGGGGGAAGAGAGAGAGAGAGAGAGGCGGGGGGAAGAGAGAGAGAGAGACGGGGGAGTGAGAGAGAGAGAGACTGGGGGGAGAAGAGAGAGACGGGGGAGAAGAGAGAGACAGGGGGAAGAGAGAGACGGGGGAAGAGAGAGAGAGAGACGGGGGGAAGAGCGAGAGAGAGACTGCTGGATTTAGTTCGGGATTAGCCTGGAGAGAGAGGGGGGGAAGGAGCATCTCAGGCCTGGCCCGATGGACCCCTGCGAAGGAAGGAAGGAAGGAAGAAGGCGATCTCTCCCTCCCTCTCCCACCCCCTCACTCCTTATCTCCCTCACCCTCTCTCTCTCCCTCCCCCTGTCTCTACCTGCTTTACTCTCTCTCCCTCCCTCCCCTCTCCTCTCCCTCCCTGCCCCTCTCCTCACCCCTCTCCCTCCCTCCCCTCTCCCTCCCTCCCCCTGTCTCTCCCTCCTTTCCGGTACCAGAATGGAGTCAGTCCGACATCGGGAGGTCGGGTGCCCATCGCTCCGAAGCGAGCCTGGGGTTCCTCATCATTAACGCGGCGGGCCTTTGGACCCGGTTGGCCGGGCGGCAGACGAACGCCTTTCGCTGTGGTGGGGGGGAGAGAGAGACGCCGCCGCTCACCTGCTCGTTTCCCTCTTCCCCCGGGCTTTCGGGCTGCGCGGGGAAGAGAGAGTGAGACGCCGCTGCTCACCTGCTCGCTTCCCTCTTCCCCCGGGCTTTCAGGCTGCACGGGGAAGAGAGAGAGAGAGACTGGGGGGAGAGTGAGATGCCGCCGCTCACCTGCTCGCTTCCCCCTTCCCCCGGGCTTTCGGGCTGCGTGGGGAAGAGAGAGAGAGAGACTGGGGGGGAGAGTGAGATGCCGCCGGTTGCCGGGGTAACCCTCCTCCCTCCTGAGTGGCTACAGGCTGTGAGAGAGGCCCGGGCCCGGTTGCCGGGGTAACCCTCCTCCCCCGCCCTCCTGAGCGGCTACAGGCTGTGACAGAGGCCCGGGCCCGGTTGCCGGGGAAAACCTTCTTCCCCCCACCCCCGCCCTCCTGAAGGGCTACAGGCTGTAAGAGAGGCCCAGGCCCGGGCCCGGTTGCCGCGGAAATCCTTCCCCACCTCAACTCACTCCCAAAATCCCCTCCACACACACACAAAGTGGGAAAAATAAATCAAGAGTTAGGAATCAAGATGGCGGCCACTCACCTCAGCTCAGAAGGATTAGACCCACCCACACACACAATGAACCCCCCCGTGACGCACCGATTGGTCAACCATCAGGTCACTCAAGTGTAGGATTGGTCAAGCATCACGTCACTCAACGCTATCCCCTGTAGGATGCCCCGCCCACACATGCAATGAAACACCCCCCATGACACACTGATTGGTCAACCATCAGGTTAATCCCCTGTACGATTGGTCAACCATCACGTCACTCAACGCTAATGAGCTGAATGTTGCCGTTTTTTGAAACTTTTTTGTATACTGTCTGAACAATTTTTGTCTGATCAAATAGTAAATATGCCTATTAGAGTCCCCTAATGATAAGCTTTCTTTTGATATAACATGTGTGTAGGTACGCTCTATAACTTTTGATTGTATAGCCGGACAGACAGACAGACAAACAGACAGAAAGACAAACAGACAGAAAGACAAACAGACAGACAGAAAGACAGACAGACCAACCATTTTATATATATAGATTATTGGGCCAGAAATTCGCGGCCAAAGGCGTGAGTGCGCTCGGGGTACTCACGCATCTGGCCGTTGGAAATGCCGGTGTTCAGCATGAACAGCGCATGCGGGGAACGCCGGCATTTCCAGACCTCGAGCGCGTGCGACTGCACAGGCAGCGCTTGCGCAGTGAACTTCGTAGATTTAATTCATGAAATCCGTGAGGGTAAGTCCTCAGAAGTTACACTTGAAAAAAGCAAGTGTAAAGTGGTTCATTGGCTGCGGAGGAAGAAACATTTAATCGTGGAGCTTCTGAAATGCAATATTTTTGTTTGGGAAAGGGAGGGAAGTTATTTTAAGAAATTTTAAGTAAGTTTTAAAGTTAAATTTTTTTTTTTTTAAAAGGGTTTTCAGAACGGTAGGTAGAAGGAGCAATTGTGGCTGTGTGAATGGAATGTGAGAATGAGTTATGTATGTATGTCCACATATATTCCTTTACGTATATGTATGTATGTTTTATATTCCTTTACTAATGTGTATGAATGTATGTTTTTAATTATGATTTTCCAATAAGTTACTTTCTCTGAAAGTCATAATTAAATAATACATTCATACACATAAGTAAAGGAATATATAGATAACACGCAAAGGAATATATACAGACATACATACTTTCAGAAGCTCCACGATAAGAAATATCTTCCTCCGCAGCCTCTGGAGCAACTGTACCCATGCTTTTTTCATGTGTAAGTTGTAAGGACTTGACCTCACTGAAAGCATTAATGAAAGCGGCGAATTATACTGCGCACGCGCTGCCTGTGCAGTCGCACGCGTTCTGCCTCTGAACCCCTTCGTTCAGAGGACAGGAAATGCCGGTTTTCCCCAAAAGCACTGTGCATGCTGAAAACCGGCATTTCATCCGGCCAGATGCGTAAGTACCCCGACCGTACTCGCGCAGTTGGAAGGGAATTACTGGGCCAACATTTTACATGTCAATAAAATGAAAAATTTAACAATTGCACGACTTGCCCCCTCGCATCTGCGACTGAGGGTCCAAGGAGGTGCATTGCGCAAGAGGTCATCATCGTACGTATCCTCACACTGTTCCCTTTGGGGAACTGTATGAAGTGGTGGAAGGATTTATGGCCGTGATTAACGCTCATTCCGTGACCGTAACCATCTTTGAACCAACCATTAGGGTGGTTAGTCCTATGGCGTGAGGGTTTTACGGGCTCCCACAACCCATCTGAGGGGGGGGGCGCCACCAACACCCACGGACGCAAGTATCCCGCTGGATGTCCACCCAGAATTTAAAGTTGGAACTCCGACTCCACTTGCCGGGACTGTCTGGAGTGGGGTTCAAAACCCTACTCCTTCTGGCCCAGCAGCGGGGATGCTTACTGCTACGCAAAAGGCCCACTCCGCACAAAAGGTGACACCCATACGTTTCCTGCGCCTTTTCCCTCCCCGTGACTGGAGACCTATGCTGCCATTTCACATTGCTAATCGGATTGGGCCTTTGTCATGGCGGTAGGATCCCTGCCGCTGGGCCAGATCAGGGTAGGGTTTCGAACCCCGCTCCAGACAGTCCCGGCAAGTGGAGTCGGAGCTCCGGCTCTAAATTCTGGGTTGACATCCAGTGGGATATTTGCGTCCGTGGGTGTGGGTGGCCCCCCCTCCTTGTATAGCTTGTGGGAGCCCGTAAAACCCTCCCGCCATAGGACTAACCGCCCTAATGGCTGGTTCAAAGATGGTTACGGTCACGGAATGAGCGTTAATCACGGCCATAAATCCTTCCACCACTTTATACAGTTCCCCAAAGGGAACAGTGTGAAGACACGTATGACGACGACATTGCTAAATAAATAAATGGAATAAAAAAAATTCTTTTAGGGCTTTTAAAAGTCTTTAAATTGCTTTAATTCTCTTTAAAACTACTTCAGATTACTCAAAATAATGTAAACATTTTAAAAAGTTTATAAAAGTTACCAAAATCTTCAGAAAACTTCCAAAAACCTATTTAAACTGCTGCTTTGCATGTAAAAATCCTTAGCAGCTTGACAGAAACATTGGGGGCATGTCCAGTGAAACTGAGACCTCAATGGGCGTGTCTCACTTACACTGCATGCTCCTGGCTTCGCGCTGGCTGCACTCCTGGGCGGCGTGACGTCATACGCTGCCCGGGATTCTTCTTTTTCATTCACCAAGTCCAGGCGTCCCTGGAGCTGATCGTCAGTAGCGCGGGGTAAGTGTAAATACGGGGCTTGCACGCGCTGCAAGCCCCGTTCTGGAATTTCTGGGCCATTATTACTTAGAGTTTGAGCAAACAACTTGGGGAAGTAATGGAATAAGATCCTGATATCTGTCATGTTTTTATGTGAGGTGATAATATTGTGTGATATTGAACTCACCATTTAGATGATAATTAATATGAAATTATTTTTTTTTTCCTCTGAATAATGACAATTATACATAATGGAATTTTTAAAAATTCTTGCTGAGAATGAAGTGCAGGCCACACAGTTTGATTTAATGCATTTCTAATGTTCTACAATTCCTTTTATTAATCCATGGAGAGCAGACATGGTGCTGTTCTAAACACATCAGAGGTGTACATTATTACAGATTATATATATATAATAAATAAAAGATATTATGGCAAAAATGAATAAAACATTGTTCTACCTAAATATTCATTACATGAAAATTTAACTGATTTTGCAGAAAATAATGGATGTAAATTTGCACACGGGTTCTTTTGCTTGTCTGCCTTAATTTTAGTGGAAAAGTCCTGTAGACCCTGGCATAAAGTGACATAAACCTTCATGGAATGGCATCCCTTTATACTTTTCATTTCACAATAATGACAGTAACTTCAAATAGAGAAAACTCAGTGGCCTAGAAATTCGGGGGCAGCGCCTGAATTGCCCTGGTGCCTCATTTACATGGAGCCAGTGAGTGGCTGAGAGCAGCAGGCAGTTTGCAGGCAAAGCATGATTGAAGATTGAGCCGCTGCTGGCATCGCACAGTAAGTGAGGAAGGGTGGGAGCGATCGGGAAGAGGGGTAACCAAGAAGGGTGGAAAACCGGGTTGGGAGGTAGGAGTGGGCATGAGTCAGAGTGAGGGAGGTGGTAGTGGTTGGGGGAAGAGGTCATTGCGGAGAGCGTGGGAGGGAAACAGGAGCAGTGGCTGTCACCATCCTGCATTCTTTTAATGCGGGGTCGGGAGGAGTACTCTTGTGCCTCCCTGCTCCAGATTCAGGTAAGTATTTTAAAAATAACTTACCCTGTTGTTGGCGACCTAACATTTGGCCCTTTTGAAGATCTTTTGGCCTGCATCAATATGGCTTCAGAGATCTTTGAGCATCCGAAAAATAAGCGCTGCGTGGTTGAACTTCCAGGCCAGTGTCTGGACATATGGCCCTATTTACATGAAGTAATCACCTTGCCACGTGGCATGCATAAGAACATAACAAATAGGAGCAGGAGTAGGCCATTTGGCACCTCGAGGCTGCTCCACCATTCAATAAGATCATGGCTGATCTGATCTTGGCCTCAACTCCGCTTTCCTGCCCGCTTCCCATAACCCTTGACTCCCCTATAGTTCAAAAATCTGTCTATCTCCACCATAAATATATTCAACGACCGAGCCTCCACAGCTCTCTGGGGTAGAGAATTCCAAAGATTCATGTACTGGTCTCGCTAGACGTGCTCCTATCTAGTTATCCAGCCAGCTAAATACTCATTCAAATAATTCCTCGAGAAGCGGGTTTGCTGTTTTGAAGCTTTACTTGAGCAAATTTGTGAAACTGTAAACAAAGACAAAGTATGCTTTGTACATAGAACTGAGTACTATACATTAAATGTTACATAAGATATAAACATATTTATAACAATAGAATAGACTAATTGTATAACTAAATCGCACTAGAACTAAACTTTGGTAACTAACAACTAATAACTTCTTATAGACAAAGTATTATCAAATACTACACTGACAAGGTTGCTATCCTGTTATTAAACAAAGATACTCACAGACATTGTGTCTTTCCTAGCATATAAGATGAGATGGAACCGGATTGAGAATCCCTCCTGTGAGATTCTCCATAACTCTGCCAGGTTCTTCCTGGAATACTACTTCTGGATTAAAACAGGAAGGTCAAATAACCTAATGCCATACACTAACACTGCTATGCACTAACTACCACTAGAGGGTGCTATCTGCATGTAATAAGTCCAGAACACTCCCCGTCTGGGGTCGTTAACGACTCCACATAGTCCGAACTCGACTTGTCACTGGAGTCCTCTGGCGACAACAGAAGGACCACCTCAGAGACAGGCCGAGAGAAGACCTTTGCTGTTCCTTCTTTGACGATTCTCAAATCCACCTTTCTCACTCTCCCGTCCTGGCTGGGATGGGACTTCACGATGATAGCCATAGGCCATTCATTCATTTTTGCCTGACTGTCCTTCATCAAGACAACATCTCCTTCTTTGAGATCTGGTCTCTTGGCCTGCCACTTGCGTCGGCTCTGTAGTGTGTTGAGGTACTCCCATCGCCACCTGCCCCAAAACATGTCTGCCAGACTCTGAACCCGTTTCCATTCTTCCTTGAAGAGTTCTCTTTCCCCAAACTCTCCTGGAGGACAAGGGAAAAAACTATCTCCTGGGTCAAAAGCATGGCCGGAGTGAGGATGAGGGGCGATTCCGGGCCCGAAGATACGGGAATGAGGGGCCTTGCATTCATCACGGCGGTGACCTCAGCCATCAGTGTGTTCAAGACTTCATGTGTGTGGCATGACGATCTAACTTGGAGAAGCATGCAGTCGAGGATGTGGCGGGCAATGCCGATCATGCGCACCCATGCGCCACCCATGTGGGATGAGTGAGGTGGGTTGAATACCCAGGTACATTTCTGCTCTTGGAGATACTTCTCCACACTCTCTGAGCTGGAACTAGATCCATCCATCTTCAGCTCTCTGCAAGCGCCAACAAAGTTTGTGCCACAATCTGAGCGTATTTGCTTTGCTGGGCCTCTGATTGAGAAAAACCTTCTCAGAGCGTTTATGAAGCTGGAGGCACTCATTGTTTCTATAACTTCGATGTGTACAGCTCTTGTGGACATACATGAGAACATCACCGCCCACCTTTTGCTATTGGCGTGTCCTCCTCTGGTGCGGCGTGAGACCACGTCCCATGGTCCGAAGATGTCTACACCTACATAGGTGAAAGGTGGTACTACTTGTAGCCGTTCGGCTGGCAGATCTGCCATCTGTTGGTGCTCTGTCTTCCCACGGAGTTTCTTGCAGGTGACACATTTGAAAAGCGTGCCGCTGATACATCTCTTAGTTCCAACCAACCAGAGGCCGTCTGCTCTGATGGCACCTTTGGTGAAATGTCTGACCTGGTGCTTCACAGCCTCATGATGATGACGCACAAGCAGAGTGGCCAGGTGATGACGAACTGGAATGAGGGTGGGGTTGGTTGCATTTGTTCCTAGTTGAGACTGCGATATGCATCCCCCAACTCTGAGAAGTCCGTCAGTGTCGATGATAGGATGCAGCTTCCATAGACTGCTGTGAGGGGGTAGGTTGCATTCTGCTGCTATGCATTTTAACTCTTCTGAGTAACACTCGTGTTGGATGCTCTTCATCACAAGGATTTTGGCTCTCTTGAGCTCCTCTTCAGAGGGACTCTTACGACAGATGTGCCACCCATGGCAGCTTCTCTCTTGTGTAGACTGGGAGAAGGTACGAGCTATGTGGGTTAGGCATGCTACTGTCTTTATGAGAGTGTTCCATTTGGAGAAACGCTCAAAGCATTTGGTGCTCATCAGGTCCTTAGAGATTTGAGTAACGTTCGCTGTTACTTGTGGGCGTATCTCAGAGTCAGAAACAGAGTTGAGGAGGTCGAATGACTCATTGAGTTCAGAGGAGTGCAGGGACGAATCCTGAAGAAAAGCAAGTCCTGACAGCCAAGTCGTGCTGCTGAGAAGGGATGCTGTTACAGATCTAGACCCATGGTCAGCTGGGTTCAGGTCTGTGGGGACGTACCTCCACTGGTCGGGGGATGTGGGCTGTTAAATACGTTGGACCCTGTTGTTCATGTATAGGTAGAACCGTCTACTTTGGTTATGGATGTATCCTAGCACCACTTTGCTCTCTATATAATACGTGATGCTGTCGAACTTCAGATCAATCTCCTCTACTTTGAACTCTGCAATCTCAACTGCTAATACTGCTGCGCACATTTCCAATCTGGGTATGGTGAGGTCTGGCTGGGGTGCCAACTTGGCCTTACCAAAGACGAAGCTGACTTTGCTTTGTCCATCTTGAGTGGTGACCTTCAGATAAGCCACACCTGCAATGGCCTTAGCGGATGCGTCTGCAAAGACACAAAGCTCTTTGAATTGGGCATTTGAGGGGGAGAAGGACGTATAGGAGCGAGGTATTCGGATCTCCTGTAAGTCTTGAAGTGAGTCTCTCCATCTGTCCCACTCTGCTTCCATCTCTTCAGGGAGGGGTGAATCCCACTCTTCAGCGTGTGTGGAGAGTTCCCTGAGGAGCAGCCTGCCTTGTATGGTGACAGGGGCTAAGAAGCCGAGAGGGTCGTATAGGCTGTTGACTGTAGAGGGCACTCCTCTACGTGTGAAGGGTTTCTTGTCATCTAAGGCTTGGAACGTGAACGTGTTTGTTGCTATGTTCCAAGACACTCCTAGGCTACGCTGTAGGGTGAGGTCATCAGTGAAGAGGTCTAGATCCTTGACGACCTTAGCACGAACTTCAGGGGGGAATGCCTCCATCACTGCTGGTCTGTTAGAGGCTATCTTGTGTAGCCTGAGGTTGGATAGTGCAAGTAGCTCCTGAGCTCGTCCAAGGGTACTGATGGCCTCTGCTTCGGTCGGGAATGACTTCAGTGCGTCGTCGACATAGAACTCTCATTCGATGAACCCTCTCACATCACTGCCAAAGTCGTCTTCTTCCTTGGCAGCCCTCCTTAGTCCGTATATGGCGACAGCAGGGGATGAGCTATTCCCGAAGACATGGACACGCATTCTGTAGTCCACAATGTCTCTGTTGGGGTCGTTGTTGCGATACCACAGGAAGCGGAGGAAGTCTCTGTGGTCTTCTCTCACCACAAAGCAGTGAAACATGTGTTGGATATCGGCAGTGATGGTGACGGGCTCTTTCCTGAATCTCATGAGTACCCCCAAGGGGCTGTTGTTGAGATTGGGCGCTGTGAGGAGTACGTCATTGAGAGAGACCCCCTGATATGGTGCACTGGAGTCAAACACCACGCGGATCTGTTCCGGCTTTTTGGGGTGATAGACTCCGAAGGAAGGGAGGTACCAACACTCTTGGTCTTCCTAGAGTGGAGGAGCTATCTCTGCATGATCGTTGACAAGCATTTTCTTGACAAACTCTAGGAAGTGTGCTTTCATCTTCGGCTTCTTCTCTAGTGTGCGACAGAGTGAGTTAAGACGATTATAGGCATACTCCCTGTTGTTCGGCAGCCGTCGTCTGGGGTTGTGGAAGAGTAAGGGTGCAACCCAGCAGTTAGAGCTGTCACGAGAGACCTCTTTGTCAATAATCTGGAGGAATCACATGCCATCGATCGATGGAGCAAGTTTGTGGTCATTGGCTGGGCGACAGAAGACTGACTGAAACGGGTTCTCTCCAGTAAGCATCATCTGTGTGCTGTCTGTGGAGATCAGCACTGGGGGGTTCTGAGGCTGGGCCGTGTGACTGAACTTCTCTCTCACTCGGACCTGACTACTGCATGGGGTAAGGTAGCTTGGACGACCATTCTCCAAGATGGAAGTTTGAGTGTGCTCACCTGAGATGGCTTGTGAGCACCCTTGAGGCACATGTCTCCAACAACGACCCAGCCGAGGTCTAGCCTTTGGGTGAAAGGGGCGTCATGTGGACCGTTGGTCTGTTTCCTTATCTTATGTACCCTCAGGATGTCCCTTCCCAACAAAAGAAGTATGGTGTGACTAGAAGTGAGGCAGGTATGGGGATCCAGGTGGTAGTGTTGGAGGAGCAGCAGCCCTTGCTCTTGTCCAACAGGTTTGAGGCTCTTACTCCCTGTGAGGATGGGAACTGGGGACTGCGGGGAGGATGAGCAACCTGGCCACAGCACCATGGAGCGGGGGGCCATTCAAGTGGGGGGAGTTAAAAGAAATGTTGTAGTGGTAGGGGATAGTATCATTAGGGGGATAGATAGGGTTCTTTGCAGCCGAGAGCGAGAGTCCCGAAGGCTGTGTTGCCTGCCCGGTGCCAGGGTTAAGGACATCTCCTCTGGGCTGGAGAGAAACTTGGAGTGGGAGGGGGAGGATCCAATTGTCGTGGTCCATGTTGGTACCAACGAGATAGATAGGACGAGGAAAGAGGTTCTGCTGAGGGAGTTTGAGCAGCTAGGGGCCAAATTAAAAAGCAGAAACACAAGGGTAATAATCTCTGGATTACTACCTGAGGAACGTGCAAATTTGGCTAGGGTAAATAAAATTAGAGAGTTAAATGCGTGGCTCAAAGTCTGGTGTGGGAGAAATGGGTTTTGCTTCTTGAGACACTGGCATCAGTACTGGGACGGGAGAGAGCTGTTCCGTTGGGACGGACTTCACTTGGCCAGTGCTGGGACTAGAATCCTGGCGAATCGAGTAACTAGGGCTGTAGAGAGGGCTTTAAACTAATTAGTGGGGGGGAGGTTTTAAGAGAGCGAAAAATAAAAATGACAGCGGAGAAGGCAATAGAGCAAGGTAGCAGTGGGGGAATTAAAAACCAGAGCATGTCAGGAAGGGACAGAATGTAAAATGATAAAGGTAAAGTAGTAAAAGGGGTAAAAGAAGGAATAAATTGTCAGAAAACATATTTGAAAGTTCTTTATCTGAATGCACGCAGCATTCGTAACAATATAGACGGGTTGATGGTACAAATAACTACACATGGGTATGATCTGGTGGCCATTACGGAAACATGGCTGCAAGATGATCATGACTGGGAACAAAACATACAAGGGTATTTGAAAATTAGGAAGGACAGACAGGAAGGAAAGGGAGGTGGGGTTGCTATGTTAGTCAAGGATGGAATCACTCCAATAGTCAGAAATGATATTGGGTCAAAGGATCAGGATAGTAAAACAGTTTGGGTGGAGATAAGGAATAATAAGGGGAAAAGGTCACTAGTGGGTGTAGTCTATAGGCCTCCTAACAGTTGCAACTCTGTTGGTCGGAGTATAAATCAGGAAATAGTTGGGGCTTGTAATAAGGGAACAGCTATAATCATGGGGGATTTTAACTTTCATGTTGACTGGACTAATCAAATTGGGCATGGCAACCTTGAGGAAGTGTTCATAGAGTGTATTAGGGATGGGTTCCTTGAGCAGTATGTAACTGAACCAACCAGGGGGCAGGCAATCTTAGATCTGGTCCTGTGTAATGAGACAGGATTAATAAAAAATGTCCTAGTAAAGGATCCCCTTGGATTGAGTGATCATAGTATGGTTGAATTCCAAATTTATTTTGAGGGTGTGAGAGTTGGATCTCAAACCAGCGTACTGAGCTTAAATAAAGGAGACTATGAAGGTATGAGAATAGAATTGACTAAAGTGGACTGGGAAAACAGATTAAAGTGTAAGACGGTACAAGAGCAGTGGTCTACATTCAAGGAGATATTTCACATCTTTCAAGATAAATATATTCCACTGAGGAAAAAGGGGAGTAAAAGATAAGACAGCCATCCATGGCTTAGTAAAGTAATAAAGGATAGCATCCGACTGAAAACAAGGGCATATAAAGTAGCCAAATCTAGGGGGAGGATAGAAGATTGGGAAGCATTTAAAAGCCAGCAAACAATAACTAAAAGATTAATTAAGAAAGGGAAGATAGATTATGAAAGTAAACTAGCAAAAAATATAAAAACAGATAGCAAGAGTTTCTACAGCTATATAAAAAGAAAAAGGGTGGCTAAAGTGAACGTTGGTCCCTTAGACGATGAGACCGGGAAACTAGTGGTGGGGAACATGGAGATGGCAAAGGCGCTGAACAGATATTTTCTTTCAGTCTTTACAGTAGAGGACACTAAAAATATCCCAACACTGGACAAACAGGGGGCAATTGGGGGGGAGGAGCTAAACACAATTAAAATCACTAAAGAGATGGTACTCAGTAAAATAATGGGACTTAAGGCGGATAAATCCCCCGGACCTGATGGCCTACATCCTAGGGTCTTGAGAGAAGTGGCGGTAGGGATTGTGGATGCATTGGTGATCATTTTCCAGAACTCCCTGGACTCAGGAAAGGTCCCGGCAGACTGGAAAACTGCTAATGTAACACCGTTATTTAAGAAGGGAAGTAGGCAAAAAGCTGGAAACTATAGACCAGTTAGCCTAACATCTGTGGTTGGCAAAATGTTGGCGTCCATTATTAAGGAAACAGTAACAGAGCATTTGGATAAACATACTTTAATAGGACAGAGTCAGCATGGTTTTATGAAGGGGAAGTCATGTTTCACAAATTTGCTCGAATTCTTTGGGGATGTAAAATACAGGGTGGATAAAGGGGCACCAGTGGATGTAATGTATCTGGACTTCCAAAAGGCATTTGACAAGGTTCCACACAAAAGATTACTGATCAAGATAAAAAATCACAGGATTGGGGGTTATATACTGGCATGGGTGGAAGATTGGCTATCTAACAGAAAACAAAGAGTTGGGATAAATGGTTCATTCTCAGGATGGCAATCAGTAACTAGTGGTGTTCCGCAGGGGTCAGTGCTGGGACCCCAACTCTTTACAATCTATATTAACGATATGGAGGAAGGGACTGAGTGCAACATATCCAAGTTTGCCGACGATACAAAGATGGGAGGGAAAGCAGTGAGTGAGGGGGACATAACATTCCTGCAAAAGGACATAGACAGTCTAAGTGAGTGGGCAGAGAAGTGTGAGGTTATGCACTTTGGCAGAAAAAATCAAAGAGCAAGTTATTATCTAAATGGAGAGAAACTGCAAAGTGCTACATTACAAAGTGATCTGGGGGTCCTGGTGCATGAAACACAAAAAGTTAGTATGCAGGTGTAGCAGGTGATCAGGAAGGCCAATGGAATCTTGGCTTTTATTGCAAGGGGGATGGAGTATAAGAACAGGGAGGTCTTGCTGCAGTTATACAGTGTACTGGTGAGGCCACACCTGGAATACTGCGTGCAGTTTTGGTTTCCATATTTAGGAGAAGATATACTTGCTCTTGAGACGGTTCAGAGAAGGTTCACTCAGTTGATTCCAGAGATGAGGGGGTTGACGTATGAGGAAAGGTTGAGTAGGTTGGGCCTCTACTCATTGGAGTTCAGAAGAATGAGAGGTGGTCTAATCGAAACATATAAGATTGTGAGGGGCCTTGATCGGGTGGATGCGGTGAGGATGTTTCCACTGATGGGTGAGACTAGAACTAGGGGGCATAATCTTAGAATAAGGGGCTGCCCTTTCAAAACTGAGATGAGGAGAAACTTCTTCACTCAGAGGGTAGTAAATCTATGGAATTTGCTACCCCAGAGAGCTGTGGAAGCTGCAACATTAAATAAATTTAAAACAGAAATAGACAGTTTCCTAGCAGACAAGGGAATTAGGGTTTACGGGGAGAGGGCAGGGAAGTGGACGTGAGTCTAGATTCGGATCAGCCATGATCCTATTGAATGGCGGAGCAGGCCCGAGGGGCTGTATGACCTAATCCTGCTCCTACTTCTTATGTTCTTATGTCTGCGTCTGAATCAAGAGGTGGGATCTCGTCTGCAATGCGTCTCAGATGACGGTGGTGATGAGTTGCATTCAGAGTGGGAATCTCAGAACGGATGTCGGGGACTTGATTACATTTGATGAGTGTAGGAAGGGGGAGACTAATCTTCCCGTCGGCTGACTCAACAACATAACCACAGGCCCTTCTGCTGGCTGTCTCTGAAAGTCCAGCACACGTCTTCAACGTGTAAGGCGACGGACTTCCTTTGACCTTGAAGATGTCAAAGAACTCGGATCTTGCTAGAGAACGATTGTTTCGCTCGTCTAGTATGGCATACATCTTTTCAGATTCCTGGCGACGTCCTACAGGTTACACATTAATGAGGCATATCTTGGAGCATGCTCTTGCACTCACTCCTTCTCCACATACCTCGGTGCACTTGGATGTGATCTCCGGACCGGCAGCTCCCTCTCTCTCCCCGCCGTGCTCTGAGGCGGGAGGAGACGACTCTGACTTCCAAGGACCTGGGCGTCGGTGGAGTGCTGAATTGTGCCGATCACTTTCACATTCTGTGCATTTTGCATCTACCTTGCAGTTCTTGGTGTAATGATCAGTAACATGTCATTTTAGAATGGTACACTAGGTGGAGCTGTATGTTTAGTAGTGGGCTACCCACAAGGCAGTAGTCAAGATGGATGCCTGTACACTAGTCCACATGGCTGAATAAATGACTCGCACAAGCTAGCTGTTCATAATGAAAACATCTATTTATTTATGAACATAACATGGTACCAGGATTGGTAATATCTGCTGAATATTGTGAAATGCGACATGGAGAATTTGAAGCCACCGGAGGGTTTGAAGTTCACGGGGAATGTCAACTGCAATTGGCGGACTTTCAAACAACAATTCGAACTCTACATTGCTGCCATTGGGTTCGGTACGATGCCAGACGCAAGGAAAATAGCATTACTGCTCACGGTTGCAGGCCCGCGGGTGATAGAGGTATTTAATAGGTTTGTCTTTGATCAAGAGGAGGACAGAGAAAAAATGGACGATGTGCTAAAGAAGTTTGATACACATTGTTCTCCCAAAAAGAACGAGACCTATGAGAGGTACATGTTCCATTCACGGACACATCAGCAAAATGAGACTTTTGATAGCTTTGTGACCGATCTGAAACTGACAGCACAGACATGTAATTTCTCTGAACTGAAATCATCCATGATTCGTGACCAGATTGTGTTTGGTATTCATGATAAGAAAGTCAGGGAACGTTTGTTGAGAGAAACCGAACTAACATTGGAGGATGCTGTGAAAATATGCCATGCAAGTGAGCTAGCTCAACAGCACGCAAAGACTTTCAGTGAAATTAATAATAATGCGACTATAGTGAATGACTGTGCTGCTGTCAGTGCTGTGTTCTACAAGGGGAAGAAACATGAGCAGAACAGAAATGCAAAGCAATCGGAGGATGGAATTTTTAATTGTAAACGTTGTGGTTACCAGCACCAGTCAAGACAATGCCCAGCTTTTGGAAAAATGTGCACAAAATGTAATGGAAAGAATCACTTTGCCAAACAATGCTTTTCAAAAGTAAAAACAAAGAAAGGGCAACAAGTCAATGTGATAGAGGACACTGATTTAAGTGAGACTTTTTTTGTAGGAATGGTGTCATATGACAATATTGAAAAGGATACAGAAAATGTGCAGCCCTCAGGAATGGACAATGCTGAACATAAAGTTAATGCAGTAAAAGAGGACAAATGGCTAATGTCACTGCAGGTAAATGGAGCATTAGTTACATTGAAACTAGACACTGGAGCAAAAGCAAACTTAATCAGTATGAGTGACATTAAAAATATGAAAGAAAAGCCCAAAATACAGAAAAAGTCAGTACTACTGAAGAACTATAATGGACAGAAAATAGATAGCTTAGGTGTATGCAGACTTAAAGTGACAATCAAAGACAAAGTGCATCATCTCATGTTTTCTGTTGTGGCTGAAGGACTTGATTCACTATTAGGTGACAAAGCTTGTGAGGACTTAGAACTGGTCAAGAGAGTTTACCATATAAACTGTGCCATAAGCAGACCAGATGACTCGGTGGATTCTGTAGTGAGTAATTTCCAGGATGTGTTCAAAGGATTTGGAATCCTACTATTCACTTACAAGATCCAGCTAAAGGAGGATGCTCAGCCAGTGGCACATGCTCCACGGAGATTTCCAGCACCCCTGCTTGACCAGCTCAAGAAAGAACTGGACATAATGACCACACTAGGAGTCATCAGGAAAGTCGAAGAGCCAACAGACTGGGTTACCTCCATGGTATGTGTTAAGAAAAAGAACAATGATCTAAGAGTAGGCATGGATCCAAAGGACTTAAATGCAAACATAAAACGTGAATACTACCAGATTCCCAAGCGAGAAGAAATCACCAGTGAAATGTCAGGTGCCAGATACTTCACAAAGCTCGATGCCTCACAAGGATTTTGGCAACTAAAATTGGATGAAGAGAGCACCAAATATTGTACCTTCAACACACCATTTGGCAGGTATTGTTTCCTCAGAATGCCTTTCGGGATAATATCTGCATCTGAAATCTTTCATAGAGCGATGGAACACATAATTGAAGGTCTGGAAGGAGTTTGGGTCTATGTTGATGACATCATCATCTGGGGCTCCACACTGAAAGAACACAATGAGAGACTGACTAAAGTGCTACAGAGCATACGCCGGAATGGACTGAAGCTCAACAAAGCCAAGTGTCAGTTTGGCGTCCAGAAAGTCACTTTCCTAGGAGATAATCTATCTGGTAAAGGAATAGAGCCAGATATGGAAAAAGTAAACGCCATACTCAAAATGCCCCGACCCACTGACAAAGAAGGAGTGCTATGCATCATGGGGATGATAAACTTCACTGGAAAGTTCATTCCTAACTTGTCAGCCAAGACAGCCTGTCTGCAAGACCTGCTACATAAAACAAATGAGTTCGCATGGACAGAAAGACATGAACAAGAGTGGATGAACCTCAAAACAGTGCTGACAACCACACCTGTACTCACCTTCTTTGACCCAACAAAGAGAATCAAAGTGTCAATGGATGCATCAAAAGATGGCTTAGGCGTGGTCTTGCTACAAGCAGAGTGTGAAGATTGGAAGCCTGTTGCCTATGCCTCCAGGTCTATGACTGATTCTGAGTGTCGATACGCCCAGATTGAAAAGGAATGTCTAGGCTTGGTAGTTGGACTAGAAAAGTTCCATGGCTACATATATGGACTTCCCACCTTCACAGTTGAGACAGACCACTGCCCACTGGTTGCCATCATAACAAAAAATCTGAATGAGATGTCTCCAAGGATTCAATGACTCATGATGAAGCTGCAAAGATATGACTTTGAACTGATCTACACACCAGGCAAACACATAATGTTAGCAGATGCACTATCCCGAGCACCCACAAAGAGTCATGTGAGCTCTACTGAGGAAGACGTGGGTGTTCATATGAGTATGGTCACTGCTGCGCTGCCCGTGTCAGACACAAAATCAAAGCAAATAGCAGAAGAAACAGTAGAAGATACAGTGTTACAAACAGTAATAGAGAACATTCATCATGGTTGGCCAAAAGCTTCCTGTCCAAAGTACTATCACATCAGGCCAGAGTTGAGTGTCGCAAGTGGACCATTACTAAAACAGAACAGAATAGTCATTCCACAGGCTCTACATCGAGACATGCTCAAAAGGATTCATGAGGGACACCTCGGAATTGAAAAATGCAAAAGGAGAGCAAGAGACACTGTTTATTGGCCTGGCATAAGTAAGGACATTGAGAACATGATAGGCAAATGAGAGACATGTCAGAAACACCAAAACAAACAAGCAAAGGAACCAATGATAGTAGCTGACTTACCAACAGCACCATGGCAAAAGGTTGGTATGGACCTCTTTCATTTGAATGGTAAAGACTGTCCAACAGTGATTGACTGCTATTCTAACTATCCTGAGATGGCGCTGCTCTCAAGCACAAATGCAAGCAGTGTCATAATGCATGATAAATCCATCTTCGCCAGACATGGAATTCCCAGGATTGCCGTTAGCGACAATGGTCCGTGCTTCAACTGTAAGGAGTGGCAACAGTTTGCAGCACATTATGACTTTCAACACATCACATCCAGTCCACTGTATGCTCAGTCAAATGGTAAGGCAGAGAAAGGTGTTCAAGTTCTCAAACAGCTACTGAAGAAAGCAACAGAAAGCAAGTCTGATCCTTATCTCGCCCTGCTGAGCTACCGAGCCTCCCCTTTAGACTGTGATTCTTCACCTGCTGAACTCCTACTGGGTCGCAAGTTGCGCACCACGCTACCCTGCTGTGCAAAAGAAAAGCAGAGTAAGGAGCTGAGACAGAGACTTCAACTGTTAAAGCTGGAGCAGAAATCAAACTATGACAAGTCATCCAAAACTCTGAAACCATTGACAAGGGATGATGTTGTGAGGATTGAGGATCCAGATGCATGGAACAGGAAAGCTACAGTTCATGAGGAAGTAGGGCCAAGGTCATACACTGTTAGAACTGAGGAAGGACAGATTCTCAGGAGAAACCGCCATTCCCTCCTGAAAACACAAGAAACCATCCAAGAGCAAATCGATGACAATGCCGCAACTGAATCTTGTCACTCACCACCAGAACAATGTAACACAAACACACATACAGGCTCTCATGAAAACACATCAGGCTTACCTGTGCTGAGAAGATCCACACGTGAAGTAAAAAAGCCTGATAGACTTAATCTTTGAGTACAAAGAAAACTATAATAAAAGAATGAAAAGCTTAGAGCTCATAAAGTAAAGCTTTGACAATGTGTTGACTGTTGTGAAGATGTATATGTTGTTATGATTGATTGATATTGACTGATATTGATTTTGTTTACCCTCAAAGAAAGGGGGATGTAATGATCAGTAACATGTCATTCTAGAATGGTACACTAGGTGGAGATGTATGTTTAGTAGTGGGCTACCCACAAGGCAGTAGTCAAGATGGATGCCTGTACAATAGTCCACATGGCTGAATAAATGACAAGCACAAGCGAGCTGTTCATAGAAACATAGAAACATAGAAGATAGGAGCAGGAGTAGGCCATTCGGCCCCTCGAGCCTGCTCCGCCATTCGATGAGATCATGGCTGATCATTCAAACTCAGTACCCCGTACCTGCCTTCTCCCCATATCCCTTGATACCTTTAGCTCTAAGAAATATATCTAACTCCTTCTTGAATATATTTAAAGACTTGGCCTCAACCGCCTTCTGTGGTAGAGAATTCCACAGGTTCACCAGTCTCTGGGTGAAGAAATTCTTCCTCATCTCTGTCCTAAATGGCTTACCCCTTATCCTTAGACTATGACCCCTGGTTCTGGACTCTCTGACCATTGGGAACATTCTACCTGCATCTAGTTTGTCCAGACCTGTCAGAATTTTATAAGTTTCGATGAGATCCCCTCTCATTCTTCTAAACTCCAGCGAGTATAAGCCCAATCGACCCAATCTCTCCTCATATGTCATTCCTGCCATCCCAGGGATCAGCCTTGTGAATCTTGGCTGAACTCCTTCCATGGCAAGAACATCCTTCCTCAGATAAGGCGAACAAAACTGCACACAGTACTCAAGGTGTGGTCTCACCAAGGCCCTGTACAACTGCAGCAGGACATCCTTGCTCCTGTACTCAAACCCTTTTGCTATGAAGGCCAACATACCATTTGCCTTCTTCACCGCCTGCTGCACCTGCATGCTTACCTTCAGCGACTGGTGCACAAGGACACCCAGGTCTTGTTGCACTTCCCCTTCTCCCAATCTATTGCCATTCAGATAATAGTCTGCCTTTCTGTTTTGACACCAAATTGGATAACCTCGCATTTATCCACATTATATTGCATCTGCCACGCTTCTGCCCAATCACCCAACCTGTCCAAATCATCCAGGAGTTTCTCAGTATCCTCCTCGCAGCACACACGCCCACCCAGCTTTGTGTCATCTGCAAACTTGGAGATATTACATATAGTTCCCTTATCTAGATCATTAATGTATATTGTGAATAGCTGGGGTCCAAGGACCGATCCCTGCGGTACCCCACTAGTCACTGCCTGCCACTCGGAAAAAGACCCGTTAATTCCTACTCTCTGCTTTCTGTCCGCCAACCAGTTCTCTATCCAAGTCAATACCTTGCCCCCAATCCCATGTGCCTTAACTTTACATGCTAATCTCTTATGCAGGCCCTTTCGAAAGCATTTTGAAAGTCCAAATACACCACATCTACTGGTTCTCCCTTATCTATTTTCCCAGTTACATCCTCAAAAATTTCCAGTAGATTAGTCAAGCACGATTTACCTTTTGTAAATCCATGTTGACTTTGTCCGATCCTGTCACTGTTTTCCAAGTGCTCAGCTATTACATCCTTTATAATGGACTCGAGCATTTTCCCCACTACCGATGTCAGGCTTACCGGTCTGTAATTCCCCGCTTTCTCTCTACCACCCTTTTTGAATAGTGGGGTAACATTAGCTACCCTCCAATCTATGGGTACAGTTCCAGATTCCAGCAAATTTTGGAAGATGATCAGCAATGCATCTATTATTTCCAGGGCCACATCCTTAAGTACCCTAGGATGTAGATTATCAGGCCCTGGGAATTTATCGGCCTTCAATCCCGTCAATTTCCCTAAAACCATTTCCCTACAGATACTGATTTCTTTCAGTTCCTCCCTCTCATCAGACCCTATGTTGTCCAACATCTCTGGGAGGTTACTTGTGTCCTCCTTTGTGAAGAAAGAACCAAAATATGCATTTAATTGGTCAACCATTTCTTTGTTCCCCATTATAATTTCCCCTGCTTCTGACTGCAGGGGACCTACACTTGATTTCACTAATCTTTTTCTCTTCACTTATCTATAAAAGCTCTTACAGTCAGTTTTTATGTTCCCTGCAAGCTTACTTTCATATTCTACATAAGAACATAAGAACATAAGAAATAGGAGCAGGAGTAGGCCAATCGGCCCCTCGAGCCTGCTCCGCCATTCAATAAGATCATGGCTGATCTGATCCTAACCGCCAATCCACTATCACAGAACCATCTCCTGAATCTAACAGAATTAGACACACGAAATAGGAGCAGAATCAGGCTACACGGCCCCTGGGCCCGCTCCGCTACCCACAGGGCCATGACCGATCCGAACCTAGACTCATGTCCAAATTCCTGCCCGCTCCCCGTAACCCTTAATTCCCTTTACTTCTAGGAAACTGTCTATTTCTGTTTTAAATTTATGTAATGATGTAGCTTCTACAGCTTTTTGGGGCAGCATATTCCATGGACCTACCACCCTCTGAGTGAAGTAGTTCCTCCTCATCTCAGTTTTGAAAGAGCAGCCCCTTATTCTAAGACTATGCCCCCTAGTTCTAGTTTCACCCATCATCGGGAACATCCTCCCCGCATCCACCCGATACAACCCCTTCACAATCTTATGTGTTTCAATAAGATCGCCTCTCATTCTTCTGAACTCCAATGAGTAGAGTCCCAATCTACTCAACCTCTCCTTATATGTCCATCCCCTCATCCCCGGGATTAACCGAGTGAAGCTTATTTGTACTGACTCGAGAGCAAGTATGTCCTTTCTTAAGTATGGACACCAAAACTGTATGCAGTATTCCAGGTGCGGTCTCACCAATACCTTGTACAACTGAAGCAATACATCCCTATTTTTATATTCTATCCCCCTAGCAATGAAAGCCAACATTCCATTGGCCTTCTTAATCACTTGCTGCACCTGCATACTAATCTTTTGAGTTTCGTGCACCAGGACCCCCAGATCCCTTTGTACTTCAGCACTTTCCAGTTTCTTGCCATTAAGATAATAACTTGCTCTACGATTTTTCCTGCCAAAGTGCATAACCTCACACTTTCCAGTATTGTATTCCATCTGCCAAATCTCTGCCCACTTACTTAGCCTGTCTATGTCCCCTTGCAGGTTTTTTATGTCCTCCTCACTCACTACTTTCCCTCCCATCTTAGTATCATCTGCAAACGTTGATATGTTACACTCGGTCCCCTCCTCCAAATCGTTAATATAGATTGTAAAGAGTTGGGGACCCAGCACTGACCCCTGCGGAACACCACTAGTTACTGATTGCCAGTCTGAGAATGAACCATTTATCCCAACTCTCTGCCTTCTGTTAGATAGCCAATCCTCTATCCATGCCAGAATATTACCCCCAATCCCGTGATTTTTTATCTTAAGCAATAATCTTTTGTGTGGCACCTTGTCAAATGCCTTTTGGAAGTCTAAATACACTACGTCCACTGGTTCCCCTTTATCCACCCTATATGTTACTTCCTCAAAGAACTCCAGCAAATTTGTCAAACATGACTTCCCCTTCATAAAACCATGCTGACTTTGTCCTATTAAATTATGATTATCCAAATGCCCTGTTACTGTCTCCTTAATAATGGACTCCAAAATTTTACCTACCACAAATGTTAGGCTAACCGGTCTATAGTTTCCAGCCTTCTGTCTACTGCCCTTTTTAAATAAGGGTGTTACATTAGCAGTTTTCCAGTCTGCCGAGACCATTGCTGAGTCCAGGGAGTTTTGGAAAATTATTACCAATGCATCCACAATTCCTACCGCCACTTCCCTCAAGACCGTAGGATGTAAGCCATCAGGTCCAGGTGATTTATCCGCCTTGAGTCCCATTATTTTACCGAGTACCACTTCCTTAGTGATTTTGATCGTGTTTAGCTCCTCCCCCACTTTAGCCCCCTGTTTGTCCAGTGTTGGGATATTCTTAGGCCTAGAAATTCAGTTTGCACAGTTTTGGGGCGCTAAAGTCGGGCGCTCGGTAAATTTAGCGCCCGCCGGAAACTGCAGGCCAACTCGCCGAAATTCAGTGAAGTTGGACCAGATTCTGGCCGAGCGCTGAAACTGGCGCTGCAATGCTGTGTTCAGGCACTAATCCGGCGATGCGGCTTGATATCGTCGATTCCGGGCGCAGCGCAGGTGCGGTCATGTGTTGAGTGTCAGCAGACACCCTGACGCCGGCCAGCTCTTAAAGGGGGAAGGGTCAACTTTGACTGCTGCCACGCCCTGCATGCTGTAGCGCTGCAACTAGGCCTCAGCACTGGTGGTGTGCCAAAACAGCGCCTGGAGGAATGGAGAGGGCCCGTGACAGAGCACAGCGCTTCTCTGAGCATGCGCTGAGTGTGCTCATCCATGGGGTACACAAGAAAAGACGGATTGTGTGCCCGGCTAGTGGCAGGAAGGCTCCCAGGAGCCAGTTCAGGAACGCCTGGAGCAGAATTGCCCGCAGGGTCTCATCCAACTGCGATGTTCCTAGGAGTGCGGACCAGTGCCGCAAGAAATTCAATGACCTCAGTCGGATGGTGAAGGTGAGTACCCTTTCCACTGTCCCCCTCATCCTTGCATGTGCACCTCCCATTAGGGCCAAAGGGACATCAAAGGCCTAATGCCCAGCCCTCCTCCCGCTGCAATGGCACTTGCATGTTAATCAAAGCTCTTTCTGCACTTATCACACTGTCCAAGCTATTCAGCCATGGGAGGGCACCCACACAGCAACAGGGCAGCACACTGTCCAAGCTATTCATCCATGGGAGGGCTCCCACACAGCAACAGGGCAGCACACTGTCCAAGCTATTCAACCATGGGAGGCCTCACACACAGCAGCAGGGCACCACACTGTACTTAGAGGCCCTCCTTTCTCTTGCAGGCCAAGCTGGCGAGGAATGCCAGGAGCCAGGTAGCGACTGGTGGAGGGCGTCCCGACTACCAGGAGCTGACTGATCTGGAGGAGTGGGTGGCACGACTCCTGCGTGCCCGGCTGACAGGCCCTGTCGCGATCGGCGATGCGGACCCTGTGCTGGAACCCAGTGGTAAGGACATGACCGGGTGCACCTCTCTCCTTGCCCTCGCGCATCAGATGTACATCCTTCCCCACTGACCGCAAAATGCACATAATGTACCACTGCGGCCTCCCTGGCTGTCGGCCTGTCCTCACTCTAAAGCTGCACTTGTGCCTTCCTGCTTTCAGCTGCTGAGGAGGAGGTGCTCCCTGAAGCACAGAGAGCCAGGCCCTCGGAGGAGGAGGACGTGGAGGACCAGGAGGAAGGCGGCACCTCCGGGGAACCCTCCTCCGCGCCAGCAGATGGCAATGGAGGGGAGACGTCTGGCGTGCAGGAGAGCCGGGGGGAGGCGGTGGAGGGGAGGCCAGAACCTGGTACCAGTGGCGTGGACGCACGCAGCAAGGGCCCGGCAGCAGGGCAGCCTTCTGGCCAGAGGGGGGAGGCGGTGGAGGGGAGGCCAGAACCTGGTACCAGTGGCGTCGACGCACGCGGGAAGGGTCCGGCACCACGCCGCCCTTCTGCCCAGAGGGGGCAGGTGGTGGAGGGGAGGGGAGAACCTGGTCCCAGTAGGGTGGCCGAACGTGGCAAGGGTCCGGCGCCACGCCAGCCTTCTGCCCAGAGGGCGAGTCCGCCCTCCAGTCCGGAGTCGGACGTCGCCCAGCAGGTGCGCCTCCTGCACGACAGGTCGGCGGCGTCGGAGCGGCGCCACGTGGAGTTCATGCAGGTGGTGGAGCAGATGCCTCGCGCCATGGAGAGCCTGGCACATAGTGTGGTGGCTTTCGCCGAATCACAGGCCAGGGGCCTGGAACAATTCGCGGCAGCGCACGCCAGGGGGGTGGACCTACTTGTGGCAGCGCACGACAGGGGGGTGGATCTACTTGTGGCAGCGCATGACAGGGGGGTGCAGCAACTCGCCGCAGCGCAGCACGCCAGTCGCCACATGAGAGGTGCTGGGCAGACACTGGCACAGCAGCTGCGGGCACATGCCAGGGCAGTTGGGGCACTAACTTCTGCCACCCTCGCACTGGCGCGGAGGCGTCGCCAGGCGAGCCGCCACCCTGCTGCAGCACAGCGGTCTGGCGGCCAACACATTGGTGCGCTTGCTCCCCTGCCAGGCCGGCCGAGTGCCAGTGTCTCTGGCGAGCAGCGCGCGCCTGCCATCAGCCAGCTTGTCCCCATTGGTGCAGGCAACACTGCCACTCCCCCAGCCAGGGTGCGACGAGCTGCTGCAGGAACTGAAGATGGCCACCCACAGCTGCAGCAGCCACCAGCCGGCCCCTCCCGGGCCAGCCCTCGTGTAGGGCGACCCCCAAGGGCATCTGGCGAGACGCATTGTCGCCCTGATGAGCCTTCCCCCAGCCTTGCCCCAGCCTCAGGGCCCAGCTTGAGGCGCAGCTGCAGGTCGGGCCGGGGCAATAGAACGCTCTCTAAGGACTCGCCCTCTCGGCACGCCGAGTAGAGTGTGGCGAGCGCGGGTTTTGGTCATGCGGGGGCTTCTGTTCTGGGGGGCATTCGCTTGTTTGTTTTTATGGGGTGTTTGTGTTGGGGGGGGGGCGTTTTTTTGTAAGGCCGGTGAGGAAGGCCATTTGCATGTGGAAGTTTTGTTAGTCCTCCCCAGGTTTTGGGAGTGACAGAAGTTTTCGACTGTTTTTTGGAGGTCTTCTCTGTTTTGCTGTTCCATGTGGGAAGGGCCCTGAGTTTGTGAAATAAAGATTTTTATTTTTTCACCATGTGCAGGTGTCATGTTTCAACTGGTTGTTGGGTTAAGCGGCTGAGGGCTTGCGGAACGGCTGCCTTCAGCTGCGTTCATTGGCCCAGGCCATTCCCTGACAGGGGGCCTAGAAGTGTCGAACAATAAGCCACCGGCGGACGGCCCTTGGACCTTGTCGCTCCCTCCTAGGCTGCTCCTCCTCCTCCTCCTCCTCATGGTCCTCCAGCTCATCCTCTTGAGGTGGTGGGGCAATGTCAGGTGGCAGTGCCTGAGTCCTGCGGATCGCCAGGTTGTGGAGCATGCAGCACACGACGACGAACTGGGAGACTCTATCCGGCGAATACTGAAGAGCTCCTCCGGAACGATCCAGGCAGCGGAACCGTTGCTTGAGGACGCCTATCGTTTGCTCTATTAGGTTCCTTGTGGCTTGATGGCTTTCGTTGTATGCCACCTCCGCTGGGGTCGTGGGCGTGCGGAGCGGGGTCATGAGCCATGTACACAAAGGGTAGCCCTTGTCCCCGATAAGCCATCCCCTTGGTGGAGGCTGTGCCTCGAACATGTCAGCCACAGTAGTCTGGCGCAGGATAAATGCATCGTGGCTGCTTCCTGGGAAGCGGGCATTGACAGCTAGGATGCGCTGCCTGTGGTCACACACCAGCTGCACATTTAGGGAATGGTAGCCCTTGCGGTTGCGGTAATGCTCGGCATTGTGGATAGGAGTCCGCATAGCCACATGCGTGCAGTCAATGGCGCCCTGCACCATGGGGAAGCCCGCGATCCTGCCAAATCCGACTGCATGCTGCTCCTGCTTGTGTTGGGTCATGGGGAAGGAGATGAATTGGTGTCTCCTCGCGTAAAGTGCATCGGTGACCTGCCGGATGCAGCGATGCGTGGCGAACTGGGAGATGTTCGCTATGTCCGCAGCAGCGGCTTGGAACGAGCCGCTTGCATAAAAGCTGAGAGCCACCGTGACCTTCACTTCCACCGAGAGAGATGTCCTGCACATGAGCTGTGGCCGCAAATCTGCGTGAAGCAGCTGGCAGATCTCTGCAACCACCTCCCTCCTGAAGCGCAGCCTCTTCACACAATGCGCCGCAGTCATGGTGAGATAGGACACCTGCTGCCGGTATTGCCTGACTAGGTAAGGCCTACGTTGGCGACGCCTGATGGCCCCTCTGCGTCTAGGCATGGCTGGCCCTCTGTCACAGCGTCTGCGAGCCCTTCGCACAAAATGCTGCAACTGAGGGTTGGCACCGCATACAGCCCCCATTATAAAGTTCCAAACAGCCAAATCACAAGGATGCAAATGTCAAAGCACTGGCTAGAAGCCAAAAATACCTCTCCAATGTTGTCCGAAATCAGAAATCTCTGTGCCTTGCTCTCTGTCCAGAAATCCAAAGCAGTAGAGTCATTGCAGCGAAATGGCTGGCCTTTATGGGTGAGTGGATGTGCCCTTTAATTAGTGCTCCCCGAATCCCACAGGACCTCTGTTGAGTTCCACTTCACAGTTCTTAACAGCGCCACGCCCACATTGAGCGGGTGCCACTGAATTTCCGGTTTGGGGCGCACAAACGGCGTTGCACACCCAAATGACGTCATAAGATGCGCGCGCAGCTGAGCGGGCGCTAACACTTTGCGCCGGCGCTAAATCCCAACTGAATTTCGGCGTAGGCGCAGATCCGGCGGCGCCCGGGCGCTAAGTGGCTAGCGCCGGAAATATACCCTTTTCTGGCGCTAACGGCTGGCGCAAACAACTGAATTTCTAGGCCTTAGTGTCTTCTACTGTAAAGACTGATATAAAATATTCATTCTGTGTTTTTCCCATCTCCATATTTCCCACCATTAATTTCCCGGTCTCATCCTCTAAGGGAGCAACATTTACTTTAGCCACCCTTTTTCTTTTTATATAACTATAAAAACTCTTACTATCTGTTTTTATATTTTTTGCTAATTTGCTTTCATAATCTATCTTACCTTTCTTAATCAATCTTTTTGTTATTTTTTGCTGTCTTTTAAAGTTTTCTCAATCCTCTATCCTCCCACTAGATTTGGCTACCTTATATGTCCTTGTTTTTAGTCGAATACTATCCTTAATTGCTTTACTTAGCCACAGATGGCTGTCTTTTCTTTTACACCCTTTTCTTCTCAGTGGAATATATATTTTTTGGAAGTTGTAAAATAACTCCTTAAATGTACACCACTGATCATGTATCGTCTTACACTTTAATCTATTTTCCCAATCCACTCTACTCAATTCCGCTCTCATACCTTCATAGCCTCCTTTATTCAAGCTTAGCACGCTATTTTCCCCTTCTTAATTAATCCCTTTGTCCTCCTTTGTTGAATCCTAAACTGCTCCCAATCCTCAGGCTTACCGCTTTTTCTGGCCAATTTATATGCCCTCTCCTTGGACCTTATGCTATCCCTAATTTCCCTTGTTAGCCACGGTTGAGTCACCCTTTTTGTTTTATTCTTAGCCCAAACTGGGATGAACAACTTCTGTAGTTAATCCATGTTGTCTTTGAATGTTTGCCATTGCCTATCCACCGTCAACCCTTTGAGTGACATTCCCCAATAAATCCTACCCAATTTGCGCCTCATACCATCGTAGTTTCCTTTATTTAAATTCAGGACCCTAGTCTCCGATTCAACTACTTCACTCTCCATCCTAATGAAGAATTCTATCATATTATGATCACTCTGACCCAAGGGGCCTCGTACAACAAGATTGCTAATTAATCCTCTCTCATTACATAATACCCAGTCTAAGATGGCCTGATCTCTGGTTGGTTCCTCGACATATTGTTCCAGAAAACCATCCCATAAACATTCTAGGAATTCCTCCTCCACAGTATTTTTACTAATTTGGTTAGCCCAATCTATATGTAAGTTAAAGTCACCCATGATGACTGCTGTGCCCTTACTGCAAGCTTCTCTAATTTCCCTTTTAATGCCATCCCCAACCTCTGTATTACTGTTTGGAGGCCTATATACCACTCCCACTAACATTTTCTGCCCCTTGATATTTCTCAGTTCTACCCATACAGATTCCGCATCATCAGAGTTAATATCCTTCCTTTCAATTGTGTTAATCCCCTCTTTAACCAGCAATGCTACCCCACCTCTCTTTCTTTTTTGCTTATCCTTCCTAAAAATTGAATACCCCTGGATGTTGAGTTCCCAGCCTTGGCCACCCTGGAGCCATGTTTCTGTAATCCCAATCAAATCATATTCGTTTACCTCTATTTGCGCAGCTAATTCATCCACCTTTTTCCGAATGCTCCTTGCATTAAGACACAAAGCCTTCAGGCTTGTTTTCTTAACGCTCTCAGACCTATATAAATTATTATTTACTGTGACCATGTTTGATTTAAACCGTTGAGTTCTTTGCCTTCTAATTTTGTTTTTCTCCTTCCTGTCTTTTGCTTTTATCCTTGTTTCCCTTTCCTCTGTCTCCCTGCTCAGGTTCCCAACCCCCTGCCACTTTAGTTTAAACCCTCCCCAACAGCACTAGAAAGCACTCCCCCTAGGACATCGTTCCCGGCCCTGCCCAGGTGCAAACCATCCCGTTTGTACTGGTCCCACCTCTTCCAGAACCAGTTCTAATGTCCAAGGAATTTGAATCCCTCCCCCTTGCACCATTACTCTAACCACGTATTCATTTGAAATATCCTCCTATTTCTACTCTGACTAACATGTGGCACTGGTAGCAATCCTGAGATTACTACCTTTGAGGTCCTATTTTTTAATTTACCTCCTAACTCCCTATATTCTGCTTTTAGGACCTCATCCCGTTTTTTACCTATATCGTTGGTGCCTATGTGCACCACGACAACTGACTGTTTGCCCTCCCCCTCCAAAATGTTCTGCAGCTGCTCCGAGACATCCTTGCCCCTTGCACCAGGGAGGCAACACACCATCCTGGAGTCTCGATTGCGGCCGCAAAAATGTCTATCTATTCCCCTTACAATTGAGTCCCCTATCACTAAAGCGCTTCCACTCTTTTTCCTCCCAGCCTGTGCAGCCGAGCCACCCATGGTGCCTGGAAGTTGGCTGCTGCTGCCTTCCCCTGATGAGTCGTCCCCCCCAACAGTAATGAAAACGTCTATTTATTTATGAACATATCACTTGGCGAGATGGTTCATGGAAGAGCAGCACTTGAAACATATAGAGTTCTCTTTGAGATACTGTTCTCGGTCTTCCAGGGACATCTCTCTGAAGCCTCTGCACTTCTTTAATGGATGGGGCTTGTTGTGGATGGGGCATTGTTTGCTCATATCCTCAGATTTCTTCTGATCCTTCGTGTTCTCGGTTGAAGACACTTGCATTTTGTGGACAGATATTGGTGTCTTTCCATGTCTGTCAAACTTATCGCTCCTGGCAAGTGCTGTGTGGGAGGAGAAGAGGTTGAAGCTGGGGTCGGTCCTGGCTTTGGCTTCTTTATGGATGAAGTTGGCAATCACAGAGAATGGAGGGAAGGTAACGTTGTGCTTTGGCTTGAACTCTGACCCAAACGATATCCAATTCTCCTGCAGATTGAATGGAAGCTTCTCAATGATGGGACTTACCCCTCTGGAAGTGTCTAAGTACGATAGGCCGGGTAAGTAGCTATCCTGCTTTGTGGCTTCGAGTTCCGACAGCAGATCTCCAAGGTCGCGGAGCTTCTGGGGTTCCTTATTTGTCAACTTCGGAAAGTTCTCCAACCTGGCAAAGAGAGCCCTTTCAATGGTTTCAGGTGAGCCGTAGCTTTCTTCCAGCCTCGCCCAAGCCATCTTCAATCCCGCTGGTGGATGTCCCACATTGACCGCTTTTATCCTGCTTGCCTGTCCGGCGGACTCTGGGCCGAGCCATTTGATAAGGAGGTCGAGCTCCTCTCCTGCCGACAGGTCTAAGCCCGATATGGCACCGTGGAAGGAGGACTTCCAAGCCCGATAATTCTCTGGCCTGTCATCGAATGTGGTTAACCCTGTAGTCACCAGCTGGCTGCGTGCCAGGTATTTGGCAAAGTCGTAGGTGCTGGGAACTGTGCCAGGGTTGCCTTGAGTAGGGGCTTTGTTGGGGGTCTCAAGGAAATGAGAGGGGGTTTCCTGTTGACTTTCTCTCTTCAGCGCTCCTTTCCTCTGCACCGTGTCCTCTGTTTTGCAGGGGAGGATCCTGTAACTTGAGGCACGCTGCCCATTTTGACCTTGGTTGGTGACATGGGGCATGTTATATGAAGTGCTTGAGTCTGTAGAGATGTGCGGGTCTTCACCCCTCTCTCTTGTAATCTGTATGTCGACTTGGTCGCTCACGTAATCTCTGGTGCGCTGTCGTCAACTCTGCCGAGGAACGGGAATTAAAGGTTTGTTAGCTGCCTCAGGATCAGCTTCCACTAAAACTGCTTCGAATACTTGTGCCTCAGCTAATGCAGCATCTATCTCTTTTTCTTCCTGTAGAGCGTCTAATGTGGCTTGGAGATGGGCCTGGTTAGCTTTGCGTCCAACTTGGAGACGGGCCTGGTCAGCTTGGCGTTCAGCTTGGAGACGGGCCTGTTCAGCTTGGAGATGGGCCTGGTCAGCTTGGAGATGGGCCTGGTCAGCTTGGAGACAGGCCTGGTCAGCTTGGAGTTCAGCTTGGAGACGGGCCTGTTCAGCTTGGAGTTCAGCTTTGAGATGGGCCTGTTCAACTTTTATTTCTATTTCTCTGTCGGCATACGCAGCTCTCGCTTGGGCTGCTTCTAGCTTAGCCCATGCTTTGGCGATAGCCATACTTACCCTAGAACCACGTGATGACCGTGAACCGGCTGATGACCGGGAACCAGCTGACGATCTGCAGTGTCCAGAGCTTATAGACAGATTGTCACATTCTACAGTCTCATCTAACTGTTTAAGGTCTTCTACTCGCTGAGTAGCGTTTTCGGTATTATCTTCTGACATGTTGATGTGAGGTAAGTGTAGTGTACAAGGTGAAGACTTAAGCTGGCTCTGTCATGATGGCCTACTCTGAGTCCTTGCTGCTCCACGTGGAGGCTGCTCTCTTCACAGCTAGCCGTAATGCTGTCTTTTCACTGTACTGGTCTCGCTAGATGTGCTCCTATCCAGTTATCCAGCCAGCTAAACACTCATTCAAATAATTCCTCGAGAAACGGGTTTGCTGTTTTGAAGCTTTACTTGAACAAATTTGTGAAACTGTAAACAAAGACAAAGTATGCTTTGTACATAGAACTGAGTACTATACATTAAATGTTACATAAGATATAAACATATTTATAACAATAGAATAGACTAATTGTATAACTAAATAGCACTGGAACTAAACTTCGGTAACTAACAACTAATAACTTCTTATACACAAAGTATTGTCAAATACTACACTGACAAGGTTGCTATCCTGTTATTAAACAAAGATACTCACAGACATTGTGTCTTTCCTAGCATATAAGATGAGATGAAACCGGATTGAGAATCCCTCATGTGAGATTCTCCATAACTCTGCCAGATTCTTCCTGGAATACTACTTCTGGGTTAAAACAGGAAGGTCAAATAGCCTAATGCCATACACTAACACTGCTATACACTAACTACCACTAGAGGGTGCTATCTGCATGTAATAAGGCCAGAACAATTCACAACCCTCTGAGAGAATAAATTCCTCCTCACCTCCATTTTAAATGGGTGCCCCCTTATCCTGAAACTATGCCCCCTAGTTATAGATTCCACCACGAGGGGAAACATCCTCCCTGCATCTACCCTGTCAAGCCCCCTCAAAATCTTATATGTTTCAATAAGGTCACCTCTCATTCTTCTAATCTTCAATGAGTATAGGCCCAACATGCTCAACCTTTCTTCATAAGACAACCCCTTCATCTCAGGAATCAACCTAGTGAACCTTCTCTGTACTGCCTCCTTAAATAAGGAGACCAAAACTGTATGCAGTACTCCAGGTGTGGTCTCACCAACGCCCTGTACAACTGTAGCAAGACTTCCCTGCTTTTATACTCCATCCCCCTTGCAATAAAGGCCAACATTCCATTTGCCTTCCTAATTACTTGCAGTACCTGCATGCTAACTTTTTGTGTTTCATGTACAAGTAACCCCAGATCCCTCTGCACCGCAGCATTTTGTAGTCTCTCTCCATTTAAATAATAATTTGCTTTTTTATTTTTCATACCAAAGTGGATAACCTCACACTTTCCCACATTATACTCCATCTGCCAAATTTTTGCCCACTCACTGAACCTATCTATATCGCTTTGTAGATTCTTTTGTGTCCTCCTCACAACTTGCTTTCCCACTTATCTTTGGATCATCAGCAAATTTGGTTACATTACACTCGGTCCCTTCATCCAAGTCATTAATATAGGTTGTAAATAGTTGAGGCCCCAGCACTGATCCCTGTGGCACCCCATTAGTTACAGTTTACCAACCTGCCAATGACCCATTTATCCCGACTCTCTGTTTTTTGTTAATTAGCCAATCCTCTATCCATGCTAATATATTACCCCCAACCCATGAGCTCTTATCTTGTGCAGTAACCTTTTATGTGGCATCTTATCGAATGACTTCTGGAAATCCAAATACACTACATCTACTGGTTCCCCTTTATTCACCCTGCTAATTACATCCTCAAAGATTTCTAGCAAATTTGGCAAACATAAAACCATGCTGACTCTGCTTGATTTTATCATGATTTTCTAAATGTCCTGCTATTACTTCCTTAATAATGGACTCCAGCATTTTCCCAATGACAGATGTTAGGTGAACTGGTCTATAGATTCCTGCTTTCTGTCTCCCTCCTTTCTTGAATAGGGGCGTTACATTTGCGGTTTTCCAATCCGCTGGGACATCTGCAGAATCCAGGGAATTTTGGTAGATTACAACCAATGCATCCACTATCTCTGCAGCCACTTCTTTTAAGACCCTAGGATGCAGGCCATCAGGTCCAGGGGACTTATCCACCTTTAGTCCCATTAGTTTGCCTCGTATTTTTTCTCTAGTGATAGTGATTATTTTAAGTTCCTCCCTCACTATAGCCCCTTGATTATAAGTCAGTCCAAAAATAAGGGTAATTTGAGAGATATTGAGGTAGATATTTGTATGTTGATGACCTTCAATCCTGAATGAATAAGAAATACAGCAAATCTAACCAGAAGGATGAGCCTAGGTTGTCCAATCAGTGTTACTTTAATAGTGGCGTTAACCCAAAATGGGTTAATACCAATATTACAATAAAGCTGATTGTAAAAATTAGACTGTCGTGTACTAATAACACATGATTTTCCCAGGTCAGTTTATTTGTATAATTATTCACAGTTACAATTGTAGTATCATAGGGAACTAGCTTAAGTGGGGACCAGAAAAATGTGATATAGGATGTAAGCATAATTTAAATGGATGCAGTCATTTAATGGGAAGTGCCCTGTTGGGGGAAACATTTATTATAGCCTTTGAAAAAGTTTTGCTGTAACTTCACCAGAAATTCCATGAAAATGGTGTAAACAGCATTTATAGTTTTTTCCAGGATTTCGGTGGTTCTTCTATCAAATTACGGCAAACAATCGGGAGAATCCCTGCAGAAATTCACCCCCAGAGTTCTTTGGACAAAGCCAAATAATTAAACATCTGCTGATGGGCAGGGTAACAGAGGGTGAGCACAATCTTTCTGTGCTGAAATGTCAGCAAGTCTGATGTCCTTTGGTTACCTCCCCTTTCAAACAAATCAAAGTTGTGGGATTTCTATCAGGAAATATTTCCACAAATAATATAGCAACCCCGCGATCGGACCTCACCGATCACCATCTGTACCACACCCCACACCGCAATCAGACCCTCTCCCGACCACCACCTACCCCCCCCAAGGTCTCTTCAGCGGTTCCCAACCTTTTCCTTTATGCGGGGCCGCTACATCGTCATCAAAAGCTTTTGTGGACCACAACATAAGCAAGCCGTTTAAAACATTTTTAACACAGCCTATGGCTGACAGGAGTCAAACTTATATATCAACAGGTATTCAAAACGCAGCTGTTTCTAATCATTTATTATACTCACTCACAAATACATCGCACTCGTCACAGCACATTTAGCTGCAGTAGGCCTACCAGTGGGGAAAAGATAACACTTACCTAATGAGAAGGCTGATGTTGTTTCGCAGGCGTCAAACGCTTGATGTCAGGTTCCAGCGATGACAGTCTCAATCGGAGATCTGGTTCAACATGAAGTTTATTCCGATTTTTCATCTTCAATGCGACAAGCGCAGAAAATCCAGTTTTGCAAAGGTAGGTTGTGGGAAAAAGCATTAGAAACTTTACTGCCTTGTCGGACAGTGCTGGGTATTCCAAAGCAACTTTAAGCCAAAAGTCAGTCAGGTATTGCCGAGAAAAATCCTGCTTTATAGCACTGTCACAGGACAGTTCCACAAGGCTGTCTTGCTCTGTCGAGGTCAGGCTTGCGAGGCTGTCATCATCAAGGCTTGCAAAGGGATTTCGTATCCAGTTGAATTTTGTGTCAGGCACAGGGAAGTACTCGCCTAGGTTTATTTTCAAACTTTGGCGGTGCTCCCGGATGATATGTTTCACACTGTTTGGAAGCTGCATCTCTGCCGTGACCAAAAAAATCAGACAGATTCGCAAACGAGTCATAATTTGACAAGTCGTTCGGCCCACATCTCTCTTTTCTTGATCATCGCTTCTATTTTGTTCTGCACATGAAAGAATGTCACTGATTTTCCCTGAAGACGCAGGTTGAGACCATTCAAGTGATCGAAAATACCTGCCATATATGCCAATTTGGCAAGCCACTGAAAACCACCGAAACGATGTGAAAGTTCAAAGTTTGAGTTCAGTAAAAAAATTCTCACCTCATCATGCAACTCTAAAAGACGAGTGAGTACCTTTCCTCGGGCCAGCCAGTGGACCTCAGTGTGCAGAAGTAGTTGATGGTGATCACTGCCCATCTCGTCACATAGAGCTGCAAATATTTGCGAATTCAGTGGACGGGCTTTGATATAATTAACTGTTTTAATGGCTTCCTCCAAAACGGTCTTGAGATCAGCAGGCATTTTATTTGCAGCTAACGCCTCCCTATGGATGCTGCAGTGAATGGATGATGCTAGCAAAGCCACTGCTCTTACACGTGCAACAACCCCACTGTGTTGGCCTAACATCGCATGGGCCCCATCTGTGCTAAGTCTGACACATTTTGACCAATCAATTCCATTTTCAATAATTAAACTGTTCAACATGCCAAAAATAACCTCTGCAGTTGAGCATGTGGGCAATGATTAACAAAAGAGGAAGTCCTCATGTAAATCTCCATGAGTGCATAAAAATGACTCGCTTGCATTCTCGCTATTAGCTGATCACACAAGTCGTGGACCATCTCATCAATTCTGCGTTGAACTGTTATCCGACTACTAAATCATGTTAATTTGCTTGCAAGCCCCCTCTCCCAGCATAACACCCACCATCTCCTTAGCCGCTGGCAATATCAACTCCTCCCCGATTGTGTGTGGCTTCCCTATCTTTGCTATGAGCCTAGCTAGCTGGTACGAGGCCTCCACCGCCTTAGCATTATCACTGCCTTTAGATGTGTATTCCATAATTGTCTTGCTACATTGAAATTCTTTGAGCTGGTTGCAAAAAAATCCAATTGGCTTGAACACGTATTCCCCGCCTCAAGATGACGGTGAAGATTAGCGGGCTTTAGGGTTTCATTCGACAGAACATCATAGCACACGACACATACTGGTAATGGTTCGTTCTCAGCTCCAGTGTAAGTAAATCCCAGTTTTAAGTATTCACGGCTGTATTTTCTCCTCACTTTTCGCTTACTTTTGTTGTGCTGAGTTTCATTTGCTGATTTCTCACTGTCATTTTGACCATATGTCTCTTTTCGCCAGATAAAAGCCACCGATCCATTTTTTGATTCCCACGGTCTAATCGTCGAATTTTCTAAGAGTGTCGGTTCACATTAACGTCACGCAAAAGCGCCACACTATTTAAATTCAGAGAATGATATATGTCACAAGGATGTTTGTGAAGCATATTACATTGCGAATAATAATGTAATATCGAATATGATACATACGAGGTACACGTGATTATATTATTATTACATTATCATAATTATTTTTTTTCACGGACCACAGGTGGGGAACCACTGCACTAGACACATCACACATACAAGTACTGATCTCTCCATTTTCTGCTCCATTGCACCCCTGCACGTCCATTGATGGGGTGTAATGAAGATGAAACTTGGCCACATTAATTCCATTCTGCATATTTACTACAGATTTAACACAAATATGTCATTCTTTCTTGCTGCAAATAGGGATGAAAGATCCAACCAAGACACTAGTTGCAAACAACCAGCTGTCCATCTCATTGGTCAAAAATGAAACTCCTTCCCCACAATCAACACCTAGGATTTCTGACGTCCATATGATGATGAATTGATGATTGCTTCTGTTTACCCAGCAGCCCATTGAACAACCTTCAAAGTACCTGTAGTGAGGACCTTTTTGTTGTATTATAGAAGAGCTGGGCATTGAGAGAGAACACAAATTTATCGCTGACAATCCTAATGCCAATACTGAACAAAGACTAAGTCCAGAAACTTGGTCTGCTTCCTCCACCCAGCATGAATTAATAACTGAAGATGAGATCTGGCACAGGCCAGAGAAGAATTGGCAGCATGCCTAAAACATATTTTTTCAATTTGTACATCTCTTGTGGGGAGAAATTTGGATGGTTAGCGCCTCCTGTTAGTGCCTCCGGGGGGCACTAACAGGGCGCTAACGACTTACTGCCCAAGCCCGGTGATGTTAGTGCCACCGACAAAATTCACCTGCCGGTTTGTGGTGGTGCTAAATACTACTGCCACGATCTCCTATGTCCGGAGATCGTGACATCATCCAGCCGTGTATCACCACAGTAGCGCCCCGGACCGGAAATTGATTCTCGCCCCCTGCCTCAGTGCCTGGCGTTAGGAATGACATGTAGAGAAGGCAGTTTGCAGTTGGCTGGGAGCTGCAGGAGTGCTATTTAAAGGCGGGCACTTCCTGTTTTTTTTTGTCGGCAAACAATACTGCCTTGTCACTTTGACAGAAGCTGACAGGCGTTTTGACCCATCTGAGGTCTTCCTGCATGAAGGAGTTTTGCTCCTGACAAAAATTTATCAGGTTAATTTGTCTTACTTTTGATAGTGCAACATTTCCAACACTTAATTGGGGCTGTACTGGCACAGGACCTCGCCCTGCGGCTTCACCGTCGGAGGCAACGGAGGGAGGAAGAAAGATTGGAAAATGTGGCCAGAGGGAGGAGGGCCAACAGGGCTCTCAACAGGAGAACTTACCCTCCCAGGGTATTCCGGGAGCACTTCTCCAGCATTCACCTCTCAGAAGAGCAGATCCTTAGAAGGCTCCACTTCAGCAAGGAGGTGGTCACAGAGCTCTGCCACCTCCTGAAGCCAGAGCTCCAGCCTCAGCTCAGGACCAGGACGTCTCTCTCAGTGGCAGTGAAGGTCACAGTCGCTCTCAATTTCTATGCCAGTGGCTTGTTCCAAGCTTCAACAGGGGATATTGCAAACATTTCAACATTTCGCCGTCCATTGCTACAGCTGGGAGGTAACAGATGCTCTCTACAGACGGAGAAGGGAGTACATCTCATTCCCTATGACCAGAGAGAAACAGGATGAACGCTCATGTGGCTTTGCAATGATAGCGGGCTTCCCCACGGTTCAGTGCGCCATTGACTGGACCCATGTGGCATTGTGGGCACTGTGATAATAATAATAACTTCCGGGAAGTTATGTGCACATCACTTCCTGTGAACTGTGAACTGTGAACTCTGTGCATACATCACTTCCTGTGCATATGTCACTTCGTGTTTGGAATAGTATAAATACTGAACTGCTCAGTATTGTAAAGGGGCTTCACCTAGAGGCATGGTGAAGACCGCTCTTGTATATAGTTTAATTATAAGTTGCTTAAAGCTTACTTTAAAGTTCCTTGATGTGTGAGTCCTTTTATTACCTCAATTTAAGCAACTTAGTATTTACACTCACAAATACTAGACCTTCGGACAAACTCGGAGTTAAGGATCCAGGGAACCACCCATCATGGAAAACATCCTTAAACCTACTCGTCTGGACTTGGACCCAAACGCACCAGCAGCCGGCAGGGTATGGAAGCATTGGTACCGTACTTTTGAGAATTTTCTTGATGAATGTAAAGCGAATGATTCTACTAAACTGAGGATACTTATCAACTATGTGACCCCAACAGTGTTTGAATATGTTGATGAATGGGATAATTACGATGAGGTGATCCGGGCACTTAAAAAACTATATGCCAAGACCGCAAATGAGGTCTATGCTAGACAGCTACTGGCCACAGCCCGACAAGGGCCAGGGGAATCGATTAACGAATTCCTTCAAGAACTTCGCAGGCTCAGCGTAGACTGTAACTTTCAGATAGCCTCGGCTGAGCTGTACCACGAAGAAATGATTCGTGATGCTTTCATCTGCGGGATTGCCTCTCCATTTATACGCCAGCGTCTACTAGAATGTAAAACACTTGAGCTACAAAAGGCTTTTGACCTGGCTTGTTCTCTGGATTTGGCAAAGAAAAATGCAGACCTCTATCAGCTGCCCAGATCTCGATCTGCTGCTGTAACTGCAACCAGACGATTCAAGTGGCCTCAGGTGAACCCTATCATGGAGGAATTTAATCCTGATGATAATTCTGATGAAGAAGAGGAGGATGACCCCACTTTAGCAGCCTCTTGGCAATCTAGGAAGGAATGCTTCTTTTGTGGAGATTCCTTTCACCCTAGGAAATTCTGCCCTGCTCGCAATGCGATCTGCAGTCATTGCGATAAAAAGGGACACTTTGCAAAAGTTTGCCAATCAAGAGCCTCTATGAGGGCCTATCCAGCTAAGGCCTACCGAACTGCCCCAATTAGGGCCTATCAAGATGCTCCGGCTAGGGCCTATCAAGCTTCCTCTCGAGCTCTCTCCCGAAGAAGCACACCTAGAGTTTCAGCCACTCTCTGTGCAACCACACCAATTACAGCTGCTTGCCCACAGAACCTGTTTCATGCAGCTACAAAAGATTCAATTAAGGGGCATACCTTAGATGCCTTAATTGACTCAGGAAGTACTGATAGTTTCATTAGAGAACAGATTGTTGCGAAATTGAAACTACATATCTTCCCATCAGACCAGGCAATTGCGATGGCTCAGTCATCACTTAATACCAGAATCTCCGGCTTTTGTATTATTGATATGACACTTAATGGTCGCATGTATCCCTCCACCCGACTTTCGGTGCTCAAGGACTTATGTAGTGATCTCATCTTAGGGCTGGATTTTCAAAAACAGCATAAGAAACTCACCATTGAGTTCGGCGGATCCAAACATGGACTTACTATTTCTAATATACTGTCTAAATTACCGTTTTGTGCATTGTCAGCAGCTTCACTTGATGAACCCTCATTATTTGCCAGTATTCCTCCTCGATGCAAACCAATAATAACGAAGTCGCGGCGCTTTAGTCAGGAAGACCAATCTTTTATTGAGGCTGAAATCTCTCGACTTTTAGCAGAGGATATCATCGAACCATGTTTGTCGCCCTGGCGGGCTCAAATCGTCATCGTCAAGAACCCTCTAAAATCTCACAACGACTATGCATTGATTATTCGCAAACCATCAATCAATATACTGACTTGGACGCCTACCCATTGCCACACATTGATGATATGGTTAATAAACTGGCCGAATACAAAGTGTTCTCAACTTACGATTTAAAAAGTGCCTATCATCAGGTACCCTTGAAGATCTCAGATAAGCAGTACATGGCTTTTGAGGCTAATGGACGGCTGTACCAATTTCGTCACCTCCCATTCGGGGTTACTAATGGAGTGGCTGTCTTCCAATGGGCAATGGATGGCCTGGTTAAGCAGGAAAACTTAAGGGACACTTTTCCCTATCTTGATAACATTACTATTGCAGGTCACGATCAACAGGAACACGACGCCAAACTCCAAAAATTTCGGGATGCCCTCCATCACCGTAACTTAACTTTGAATGAATCTAAATCTGTGGAGTCACAACCGACCATCAACATCCTTGGCTACTGCATAGGCAATGGCATCATTAAGCCAGACACAGAAAGACTTCGCCCGCTCCAAGAGCTCCCGTCACCTAAGAATCCGGCTTCTCTACGTCAGGCTCTCGGTCTGTTTGCATACTACGCTAAATGGATTCCTCATTTTTCAGACAAAATCCAACCCTTGCTGCATGCTCGATCATTTCCATTGGAAACAGCGGCTGTTGCAGCCTTTAACCTTTTCAAAAAACAATTGGAGAAAGCGGCTCTTCACTCCATCGATGAGAATCTCCCTTTCATAGTCGAATGTGATGCCTCGGAGGTGGCGATCTCGGCTACTCTAAATCAGGAAGGTCATCCTGTAGCATTTATGTCCAGGACCTTACAAGGTGCCGAGCTACATTATCCTCCGGTTGAGAAGGAAGCCACAGCCATCATAGAGGCGGTACGGAAGTGGAACCATTTCCTAGCTCGCCAGCACTTTACATTAATCACGGACCAGCGATCAGTCGCCTTCATGCTCGATAATTGAAAATGATACCAAAGTTAAGAATAATAAAATACAGCTTTGGAGGATGGAACTGGCCTCTTTTGGTTACACCATTCACTATCGACCTGGCAAGGAGAATGTGGCCCCGGATACCCTCACACGAGCATTCTGCTCCACTATCTCGTCCTCTACTCTCATGGATGTCCATAATGGATTGTGTCATCCGGGCATTATGCGCATGCTACATTTCGTACGATCACGGAATCTCACTTTTTCTACTGGAGACGTAAAGAAAATGTGCTCAGAATGCCGGCTTTGTGCAGAATTAAAACCTCAGTTCTTCCGCCCCTCAGCTGGTATGCTCATACATGCAACCCAACTGATGCAACGACTTAGCATCGATTTTAAGGGCCCAGTGCCCTCTTCAACTCGGAACACATATTTGCTCACCATGATTGATGAATATTCACGTTTTCCGTTTGCCTTCCCCTGCTCCAATATGCTGGCGTCCACAGTAATCTGCTGCCTTGAGCAGGTATTTTCTCTCTGTGGCATGCCGGCTTACATTCACTTGGATCGGGGTCCATCCTTTATGTCAAGGGAACTCAAGGACTACCTCTCAGAACGGGGAATTACTACAAGCAAAACGACGCCATATCATCCCATCGGAAATGGGCAGGTAGAGAGGTATAACGGTATCATCTGGAATTCCGTACATCTTGCTTTAAGATCTTGGGGCCTACCAAACCAGCAATGGGAAGCAGTGCTTCTGGATGCATTGCACTCTATATGGTCCCTTCTTTCTACAGCCACAAATACTACGCCTCATGAGCGGTTCTTTGGATTCCAGCGTCGCTCATCTTATGGGACATCCCTCCCGTCATGGCTAACTACTCCTGGACCTGTACTACTCCGAAGATACGTTCGGACGTCTAAAAATGACCCTCTCATAGACAAGGTCGAACTAACCGATGCCAACCCCACCTATGCCTACATACGATATCCCGACGGCCGAGAATCTACCGTATCATTACGGGATCTGGCTCCCTGCCCACCAGGACCTAGTGAGACATCGAGTGATGGTATTTTACCAGGAGCCTCTTGGAACCTACCGGGTACCCCTCTCCAGGATACTGATCTGACACCAACTAGCTTGGTGCCGGTAGAACCCCGTTCTCAAAATTGCGACCCTCCCAGTACCGCGCACCAAAGTTCTGATCCACCACAGACCAGCTCTACACCTCCCTCTGAACAGAGACAGACCGACTCTGCACCTATTGGGACTCGTACACGAAGCCATGATCTCCCCGACCCTTCACAGGGTAATCCAGGCCACACAGACTCTGACCAATGGCCAACCGCATGTAAGCGGACCAGCGACCCTCTACGACGGGAACCCAAACGGGTGCGACTCTTCCTCGTTCGGCGGCTGTGGAACAAAAGGAAGACCACAGCCTTCTAATTTCGCAGGAGGGAAGACTGTGATAATAATAATAACTTCCGGGAAGTTATGTGCACATCACTTCCTGTGAACTGTGAACTCTGTGCATACATCACTTCCTGTGCATACGTCACTTCCTGTGTTTGGAATAGTATAAATACTGAACTGCTCAGTATTGTAAAGGGGCTTCACCTAGAGGCATGGTGAAGATCGCTCTTGTATATAGTTTAATTATAAGTTGCTTAAAGCTTACTTTAAAGTTCCTTGATGTGTGAGTCTTTTTATTACATCAGGCACCTTATCACAATGTAGAGGTGTTACACAACCGCAAAATCTACCACTCTGAATATGCAGTTGGTGTGCGACCACAGACAGCGCATCCTCGCCGTCAATGCCCGCTATCCTGGCAGTAGCCACGATGCATTCATCCTGCAACAGATCGGTATCCCAGCACTGTACCAACCACCACAAGAAGTTCACGGCTGGCTGCTCAGAGACAAGGGTTATCCACTCACCACCTGGCTGATGACACCACTCCGCAACCCCAACACTCCTGTTCAGCACGCATACAATGAGAGCCAGAGTGCCACCAGGAACCTGACTGAACAGACTATCAGCGTGCTAAAGCAACGGTTCCACTGCCTTGACCGCTTTGGAGCAGTGGTGGGAGCAGGAATGCTGTCATCCTGAGAGAGGACAGTACCTCCTTGCTCGACCGACACACTGCGACACCCCCGGGGCAGAAGCTCAGCATCCGGAGCAATCTGCTCGAGCACAGATTGCTGGCCTACTGTGGCACCGTGAGATCCCCGGTGGACAGTGGGTGACCCAGCGACGATAGCAGCAGTCAACACTTGCGTGGCATCATTCTGAGACTGCATGAGACCAGTCTGAGATTGGATGCCATCAACCACTGACTCCATTACAGCACTAAACTGTTGCGTTGCCTCGGCCTGTGCTGCAATAGATGCTGTCACCTCACCCATGACACGCGGCATGAGGTTTGGCTCCCCACGGTCTCTCTGCGAGTCAACCATCCTCTGTAAAGTGCCAAGGATGGGCTCGAAGGTTTGCACAGAGATGAGAGCAATGCTGGAGGCAGACTCCTCCATGCTCCTAGCCAGTGCATCCATGCTCTCGGGCACCCTTGTCATTGTACCCATCAGCTTAGTGTACATGCTCATCGCCTGTGTGGTCATCGCCTTGACATCGAGATCCTCATCTGAGTCCTGTGCAGCAGAACTCGTGCACGCACTCACCCTCTGGAGAGATGTTTCCCGAGCTTCTCTTTCCCCATGGCATTGCTGCAGCCTGCTGGGTCCTGGAGCTTCACCCATATTAGAGCCATTCCCTCTGCTCCCCTCCAGCGACAGCGTGGCCCCATTGTCGGACCCCTCGCCCTCGGGAGACACAGGCAGTGAGGCTCCGGCTTGGTGTTCCTCTTCCTCTCCCACGTTGCTGCCACTGGGAGGCTGAGGGACAGGCTGGTCAGATGGTGGCTGATTATCTGAAAGCATTAAGGCACAAGAGTGGGTTTAACGTCAGGGGAGGGAGGCAGGAAGGGAGCAAGGAATGGAGACAGTATACTTAGATGGAAAGTGGGAAGGGCTAATGTTGTGAGGGGGAAGTGGAATGAGAGAAGAGGGAGATGTGATGAACATACCATTGTTGTCCCCAAGGAGGTCGACCTCTCCAACTGCCACAGCGCTCATGGCCTGGGACGCGATGATGCTGCGCACTCGTTCCTCCAGCTGTGTAAGGGGGTGCAGCTCTGCCTGACATCCTCCCATGCATTAATGCTCCCTCCTGTTATGAGCAAGCTTGGCCTGCAAGAAAAAGGACAGCGTGTGAGTGAATGGGCAGCCATGTGTTTGGCAGATGTGCCTACCATAGTTGAATGGCTGTTAATGTATGCAAGGCATGAGATATGGATGTCACTTTTAGTAGATGGGCATAGTTGGTGGGTAAGTGTTGGGGATTTGGTGGTTTATACCATCTGTGCACAGAGTGAGGTTGAGATGGTGGGATGTAGAGGTTTCTGAAGCATGTACTTACACTTACCACATGAGTGAGGTCGTTGAACTTCTTGCGGCACTGGGTGGGAGTGCTGTGGACCACACTTCTGGCTGGGACGTACTGGGCCACCTCCCTCTACATCCTTCTGAACTCCTGCGGCAATGGCCTCCTTCTAGTGCCTGGGAACAGCACTGCCCGTCGACGTTCCACGACCGTAACCAGAGCCTCCAATGCCTGGTCGCTGAACCGGTGAGCTCTCTCCCTGGGCCTCTGATCAGCCATGAGGTTTGTGGTTGATGGATTGCACCTCCTTGTGGGCCCAGGTCACAAGCAGCAATTATCAGGGTGAGGCTGTGCAGCATGATTGACCCTCCCCTTTAAGAACTGGAAGGCACCAGTCTGTCTGAGTACTTGTAATTGACAGTGCCTGAGCTTGAGTAGCGCTCTGAGGTAACGCCCTGTTCCCCAACATTAGTGCCCTAAGGGAAGTGAGTAGCACTTGATTTAGCGCTCCACTTCCCTCTAGGGGCGCTAAAACGGAATTTCGCAGGCGCCGGGAGCTAATGGGCGCCGGGCGCTAAAGTTTGCGCCCGGGCGATGTTAGCGCCTCAAAATGGTCGATACTAAATTTTTCCCCCTTGGTCTTTTTGTTTTGTGATCTGTAAGTATACTCCCTTCATTCTGAAGATGTGTAGGGTTCTCAAAATTCCCACATTCCCCAAAATTAGTAATAAAGGGACCCTGAAGGACAAAGTTATTAATAAGGGTACCCTAAAGAAAATGGCTTCTAGACCTCGTGGCAGAAGCCTGCAAGATTGGAAAGCAGGACCCTGCAAAAATGGCAGGCCAAATTCAAAAGGGCTTTGAAAAACCTGACATGCCTGGGCCTGTGAGAGACTTGTTATTTCTGAAGCCAGACAACTAGATAATACAGAATACGCATTCTTCATTTTGAAACAAATCAACTCAGGAAAGACTTCATCTTGAACCTGTAGGGGTTCGCAAAATCCCCTCAGCCCCCGAAGATTGGGAAATATTAATCCACATCGTGTACGAAGACTTGCGTGATTTAAATTGTCTCTGGGTTGGACAATGTTTTAAAACATACCCAGAACCGCAGAAAAAGGCTGCGTTAAAAGCTCGTGGGCTGGGCAGCGCTTGGACACTGGAATCAAAGAACTTTGTGAAAATTGCACACTTTAAGATTGTACATTTTATTAAAGGACTAGCTGGGGGGTGCCCGGCGGTGCCGAGGCTTTTTCGAGGGCATGTTGTTGTTGGAAGAGAGAGAGAGAGCGAGAGGACTGGGGGTAAGAGAGAGAGCGCGAGAGACTGGGGGTAAGAGAGAGAGCGCGAGAGACCTAGGGGTAAGAGAGAGAGCGCGAGAGACTGGGGGTAAGAGAGAGAGCGACTGGGGGTAAGAGAGAGCGACTGGGAGGAAGAGAGAGCGACTGGGGGGGAAGAGAGAGCGACTGGGGGGAAGAGAGAGCGACTGGGGGGAAGAGAGAGCGACTGGGGGGGAAGAGACAGCGACTGGGGGGGAAGAGAGAGCGACTGGGGGGGAAGAAGAGAGCGACTGGGGGGAAGAGAGAGCGACTGGGGGGAAGAGAGAGCGACTGGGGGGAAGAGAGAGACTGGGGGGAGAGAGAGAGACTGGGGAGCAGAGAGAGAGGCTGGGGGGAGAGAGGGAGACTGGGGGGGAGAGAGAGAAACTGGGGGAAGAGAGAGCGAGTGGGGGGGAAGAGAGAGAGCGAGTGGGGGGGAAGAGAGAGAGCGAGTGGGGGGAAGAGAGAGAGTGAGTGGGGGGGGAAGAGAGCGAGCGAGTGGGGGGGGAAGAGAGAGAGCGAGTGGGGGGGAAGAGAGAGAGCGAGTGGGGGGGGAAGAGAGAGAGCGAGTGGGGGGGAAGAGAGAGAGCGAGTGGGGGGGGAAGAGAGAGAGCGAGTGGGGGGGAAGAGAGAGAGCGAGTGGGGGGGGACGAGAGAGAGCGAGTGGGGGGGAAGAGAGAGTGCGAGTGGGAGGGAAGAGAGAGAGTGAGTGGGGGGGAAAGAGAGAGAGCGAGTGGGGGGGAAGAGAGAGAGCGGCTGGGGGGGAAGAGAGAGAGCGGCTGGGGGGGAAGAGAGAGAGCGGCTGGAGGGGGAAGAGAGAGAGCGAGTGGGGGGGAAGAGAGAGAGCGAGGGGGGGGAAGAGAGTGAGCGAGTGGGGGGGAAAGAGAGAGAGCGAGTGGGGGGGAAGAGAGAGAGCGAGTGGGGGGGAAGAGAGAGAGCGAGTGGGGGGGAAGAGAGAGAGCGAGTGGGGGGGAAGAGAGAGAGCGAGTGGGGGGAAGAGAGAGAGCACGAGTGGGGGGGGAAGAGAGAGAGCGAGTGGAGGGGGAAGAGAGAGAGCGAGTGGGGGGGAAGAGAGAGAGCGAGTGGGGGGGGAAGAGAGAGAGCGAGTGGGGGTGGAAGAGAGAGAGCGAGTGGGGGGGGAAGAGAGAGAGTGAGTGGGGGGGAAGAGAGAGAGCGAGTGGGGGGGAAGAGAGAGAGCGAGTGGGGGGGAAAGTGAGAGAGCGAGTGGGGGGGAAGAGAGAGAGCGAGTGGGGGGGAAGAGAGAGAGCGAGTGGGGGGGAAGAGATGTGAGCGAGTGGGGGGGAAGAGAGAGAGCGAGTGGGGGGGAAGAGAGAGAGCGAGTGGGGGGGAAGAGAGAGAGCGAGGTGGGGGGGAAGAGAGAGAGCGAGATTGGGAGTGTGAGAGAGACCGAGATTGGGAGTGTGAGAGAGAGATTGGGAGTGTGAGAGAGAGAGAGATTGGGAGTGTGAGAGAGAGAGAGATTGGGAGTGTGAGAGAGAGAGAGATTGGGAGTGTGAGAGAGAGATTGGGAGTGTGAGAGAGAGAGAGATTGAGGAGTGTGAGAGAGAGAGAGATTGGGAATGTGAGAGAGGGAGAGAGATTGGGAGTGTGAGATGAGAGAGAGATTGGGAGTGAGAGAGAGAGAGAGATTGGGAGTGTGAGAGACAGATTGGAAGTGTGAGAGAGAGAGATTGGGAGTGTGAGAGAGAGATTGGGAGTGTGAGAGAGAGAGACTGGGAGTGTGAGAGAGAGACTGGGAGTGTGTGAGAGAGAGACAGGGAGTGTGAGAGAGCGAGATTGGGAGTGTGAGAGAGAGAGAGATTGGGAGTGTGAGAGAGAGAGACTGGGAGTGTGAGAGAGAGAGAGAGATTGTGAGTGTGAGAGAGAGAGACTGGGAGTGAGAGAGAGAGAGATTAGGAGTGTGAGAGAGAGAGAGATTGGTAGCGTGAGAGAGAGAGATTGGGAGCGTGAGAGAGAGAGAGATTGGGAGTGAGAGAGAGAGAGAGTTTGGGAGTGTGAGAGAGAGATTGGGAGTGTGAGAGAGAGATTGGGAGTGTGAGAGAGAGATTGGGAGTGTGAGAGAGAGAGATTGGGAGTGTGAGAGAGATTGGGAAGTGTGAGAGAGAGAGATTGGAGTGTGAGAGAGAGAGATTGGGAGTGTGAGAGAGAGAGAGACTGGGAGTGTGAGAGAGAGAGAGAGATTGGGGGTGTGAGAGAGAGAGATTGGGAGCGTGAGAGAGAGAGGTTTGGGAGTGTGAGAGAGAGAGATTGGGAGTGTGAGAGAGTGAGATTGGGAGTGTGAGAGAGAGAGATTGGGAGTGTGAGAGAGAGAGATTGGGAGTGTGAGAGAGAGAGAGATTGGGAGTGTGAGAGAGAGATTGGGAGTGTGAGAGAGAGAGATTGTGAGTGTGAGAGAAAGATAGAGATTGCGAGTGTGAGAGAGAGATAGGAGTGTGAGAGAGAGAGATAGGGAGTGTGAGAGAGAGAGATTGTGATTGTGAGAGAGAGAGATTGGGAGTGTGAGAGAGAGACAGAGATTGGGAGTGTGAGAGAGAGAGAGAGATAGGGAGTGTGAGAGAGAGAGATTGTGGAGTGTGAGAGAGATTGGGAGTGAGAGAGAGAGAGATTGGGAGTGTGAGAGAGAGAGATTGTGAGTGTGATGAGAGAGAGAGTTTGGGAAGTGTGAGGAGAGAGATTGAGAGTGTGAGAGAGATTGTGAGTGTGAAAGAGAGAGATTGGGAGTGAGAGAGAGATAGTGGAGTGTGAGAGAGGGAGATAGGGAGTGTGAGAGAGAAGAGATTGTGAGATGTGTGAGAGAGAGAGAGAGAGTTGGGAGGTGTAGAGATTGAGAGAGATAGGGTGTGTGAGAGAGAGAGATTGGGAGTGAGTGAGTTGAGAGAGATTGGGAGAGGGGAGGAAGGGGAGGGGAGGGAGGAGGGGGGAGGGGAGGGGGAGGACGGGGAAGGGGAGGAGGAGGGGGGAGAGTCCCTGAGCCCCGCCCCCCCCAATCACCCGAGCCCCGCCCCCTCGATCTCCCGAGCCCCGCCCCCCCGATATCCCGAAGCCCCCACCCCCCCGATCTCCCGAGCCCGCCTCCCCCCCTATATCCTGAGCCCCGCCCCCCCGATATCCCGAGCCCCGCCCCCCCTTCTCAGGAGCCCGGCCCCCCCCCCACCCCCCACGATCTCACGAGCCCTGCCCCCCCCGGAGCCCCCGCCCCCCCGATCTCCGGAGCCCCGCCCCCCCGATCTCCGGAGCCCCCGCCCCCCCTGAGGGTGGCCCCCCCGATCTGTAGTCCGGGCCCGCGATTCTCACGATGTCCCGCCCCCCGATGTCCCGAACCCCGCCCCCCGCCCTCCCGAGCAGCGGCGTCCCACTCTCCGGAGCCCCGCCCTCCCGCCTCTCCGGAGACCCGCCCTCCAGATAGCCGATTGCGGCTGAGAGCCCCGCCCTCCCGCACTCCGAGCCCCGGCCGAGTTGGCTTGAAGTTTGCCGGTTTGCCGGGGTAACCCCCTTCCCGCTCACCAAGGCCGAGATCCCGCACCCCCGATGTCCCGAGCCCCCCGCCCCCCGCCCTCCCGAGCAGCGGCGTCCCACTCTCCGGAGCCCCCGCCCTCCAGATCGCCGATTGCGGCTGAGAGACCCCGCCCACCTGCCCGAGCCGAGCGCGGAACAGAGAGACTGCCGCGTCTCAGTTGCTCCTGCTGCGCGCGCACC